>NW_028117033.1:25000-625000 GCF_964273445.1 Streptopelia decaocto | reverse complement strand
GTCACTATGATGGCACAGAGGCACAGCGTCTCAGGCAGGGTCACTATGATGGCACAGAGGCACAGCGTCTCCAGGCCGGGTCACTATGAAGGCACAGAGGCACAGCGTCTCAGGCAGGGTCACTATCATGGCACAGAGGCACAGCGTCTCAGGCAGGGTCACTATGATGGCACAGAGGCAGAGCGTCTCCAGGCAGGGTCACTATGATGGCACA
The DNA here is from genome assembly GCF_964273445.1 of Streptopelia decaocto. NCBI lineage: Eukaryota > Metazoa > Chordata > Aves > Columbiformes > Columbidae > Streptopelia > Streptopelia decaocto. Next base: position 624,786 of record NW_028117033.1, on the reverse strand, counting down.
GAGGCACAGCGTCTCTAGGCAGAGTCACTATGATGGCAAAGAGGCAGAGGGTCTCTAGGCAGGGTAACTATGATGGCACAGAGGCACAGCGTCTCAGGCAGGGTCACTATGATGGCACAGAGGCACAGCGTCTCAGGCAGGCTCACTATGATGGCACAGAGGCACAGCGTCTCAGGCAGGGTCACTATCATGGCACAGAGGCACAGCGTCTCAGGCAGGGTCACTATGATGGCACAGAGGCACAGCGTCTCCAGGCAGGGTCACTATGATGGCACAGAGGCACAGCGTCTCAGGCAGGGTCACTATGATGGCACAGAGGCACAGCGTCTCAGGCAGGGTCACTATGATGGCACAGAGGCACAGCATGTCAGGCAGGGTCTCTATGATGGCACAGAGGCACAGCGTCAGGCAGGGTCACTATGGAGGCACAGAGACACAGCGTCTCAGGCAGGGTCACTATGATGGCACAGAGGCACAGCGTCTCAGGCAGGGTCACTATGATGGCACAGAGGCACACGTGTCTAGGCAGGGTCACTATGATGGCACAGAGGCACAGCGTCTCAGGCAGGGTCACTATGATGGCACAGAGGCACAGCGTCTCAGGCAGGGTCACTATGATGGCACAGAGGCACAGCGACTCCAGGCAGGGTCACTATGATGGCACAGAGGCACAGCGTCTCAGGCAGGGTCACTATGATGGCACAGAATCACAGCGTCTCAGACAGGGTCACTATGATGGCACAGAGGCACAGCTTCTCCAGGCAGGGTCACTATGATGGTAGAGAGGCACAGCGTCTCAAGCAGGGTCACTATGATGGCACAGAGGCACAGCGTCTCAGGCAGGGTCACTATGATGGCACAGAGGCACAGCGTCTCAGGCACGGTCACTATGATGGCACAGAGGCACAGCGTCTCATGCAGGCTCACTAAGATGGCACAGAGGCACAGCGTCTCAGGCAGGGTCACTATGATGGCACAGAGGCACAGCGTCTCCAGGCAGGGTCACTATGATGGCACAGAGGCACAGCGTCTCAGGCAGGGTCACTATGATGGCACAGAGGCACAGCGTCTCAGGCAGGGTCACTATGCTGGAACAGAGGCACAGCGTCTCAGGCAGGGTCACTATGCTGGCACAGAGGCACAGCGTCTCAGGCAGGGTTACTATGATGGCACAGAGGCACAGGGACTCCAGGCAGGGTCACTATGATGGTACAGAGGCACAGGGTCTCAGGCAGGGTCACTCTGATGGCACAGAGGCACAGCACCTCAGGCAGGGTCACTCTGATGGCACAGAGGCACAGCGTCTCTTGCAGGGTCACTATGGTGGCACAGAGGCACAGCGTCTCAGGCAGGGTCACTATGATGGCACAGAGGCACAGCGTCTCAGGCAGGGTCACTATGATGGCACAGAGGAACAGCCTCTCAGGAAGGTTCACTATGATGGCACAGAGGCAGAGCGTCTCAGGCAGGCTCACTATAATGGCACAGAGGCACAGCGTGTCAGGCAAGGTCACTATGATGGCACAGAGGCACAGTGTCTCAGGCAGGCTCACTATGATGGCACAGAGGCACAGCGTCTCCAGGTAGCGTCACTATGATGGCACAGAGGCACAGCGTCTCAGGCAGGGTCACTATGATGGCACAGAGGCACAGCGTCTCAGGCACGGTCACTATGATGGCACAGAGGCACAGCGTCTCAGGCAGGCTCACTATGATGGCACAGAGGCACAGCGCCTCAGGCAGGGTCACTATGATGGCACAGAGGCACAGCGTCTCCAGGCAGGGTCACTATGATGGCACAGAGGCACAGCGTCTCAGGCAGGGTCACTATGATGGCACAGAGGCACAGCGTCTCAGGCAGGGTCACTATGATGGCACAGTGGCACAGCGTGTCAGGCAGGGTCTCTATGATGGCACAGAGGCACAGCGTCTCAGGCAGGGTCACTATGATGGCACAGAGGCACAGCGTCTCAGGCAGGGTCACTATGATGGCACAGAATCACAGCGTCTCAGACAGGGTCACTATGATGGCACAGAGGCACAGATTCTCCAGGCAGGGTCACTATGATGGCAGAGAGGCACAGCGTCTCAAGCAGGGTCACTATGATGGCACAGAGGCACAGCGTCTCAGGCAGGGTCACTATGATGGCACAGAGGCACAGCGTCTCATGCAGGCTCACTATGATGGCACAGAGGCACAGCGTCTCAGGCAGGGTCACTATGATGGCACAGAGGCACAGCGTCTCTAGGCAGGGTCACTATGATGGCACAGAGGCACAGCGTCTCCAGGCAGGGTCACTATGATGGCACAGAGGCACAGCGTCTCCGGCAGGGTCACTATGATGGCACAGAGGAACAGCGTCTCAGGCAGGGTAACTATGCTGGCACAGAGGCACAGCGTCTCAGGCAGGGTCACTATGCTGGCACAGAGGCACAGCGTCTCAGGCAGGGTTACTATGATGGCACAGAGGCACAGGGACTCCAGGCAGGGTCACTATGATGGTACAGAGGCACAGGGTCTCAGGCAGGGTCACTCTGATGGCACAGAGGCACAGCACCTCAGGCAGGGTCACTCTGATGGCACAGAGGCACAGCGTCTCAGGCAGGGTCACTATGGTGGCACAGAGGCACAGCGTCTCAGGCAGGGTCACTATGATGGCACAGAGGCACAGCGTCTCAGGCAGGGTCACTATGATGGCACAGAGGCACAGCGTCTCAGGCACGGTCACTATGATGGCACAGAGGCACAGCGTCTCTAGGCAGGGTCACTATGATGGCACAGAGGCACAGCGTCTCCAGGGAGGGTCACTATGATGGCACAGAGGCACAGCGTCTCCGGCAGTGTCACTATGATGGCACAGAGGCACAGCGTCTCAGGCAGGGTCACGATGATGGCACAGTGGCACAGCGTCTCTAGGCAGGGTCACTATGATGGCACAGAGGCACAGCCTCTCAGGCAGGGTCACTATGATGGCACAGAGGCACAGCGTCTCTAGGCAGGGTCACTATGATGGCACAGAGGCACAGCGTGTCAGGCAGGGTCACTATGATGGCACAGAGGCACAGCGTCTCAGGCAGGGTCACTATGATGGCACAGAGGTACAGCATCTCAGGCAGGGTCACTATGGTGGCACAGAGGTACAGCGTCTCAGGCAGGGTCACTATGATGGCACAGAGTCACAGCGTCTCAGACAGGGTCACTATGATGGCACAGAGGCACAGCGTCTCAGGCAGGGTCACTATGATGGCAGAGAGGCACAGCGTCTCAAGCAGGGTCACTATGATGGCACAGAGGCACAGCGTCTCAGGCAGGGTCACTATGATGGCACAAAGGCACAGCGTCTCAGGGAGGGTCACTATGGAGGCACAGAGTCACAGCGTCTCCAGGCAGGGTCACTATGATGGCACAGAGGCACAGCGTCTCAGGCAGGGTCACTATGATGGCACAGAGGCACAGCGTCTCCGGCAGGGTCACTATGATGGCACAGAGGCACAGCGTCTCAGGCAGGGTCACTATGATGGCACAGAGGCACAGCGTCTCAGGCAGGGTCACTATGATGTCACAGGGGCACAGGGTCTCCAGGCAGGGTCACTATGATGGCACAGGGGCACAGCGTCTCAGGCAGGGTCACTACGGTGGCACGGAGGCAGAGCGTCTCAGGCAGGGTCACTATGATGGCACGGAGGCACAGCGTCTCCGGCAGGGTCACTATGATGGCACAGAGGCACAGCGTCTCAGGCAGGGTCACTATGATGGCACAGAGGCACAGCGTCTTCGGCAGGGTCACTATGATGGCACAGAGGCACAGCGTCTCAGGCAGGTTCACTATGATTGCACAGAGTCACAGCGTCTCAGGCAGGGTCACTATGATGGCACAGAGGCACAGTGTCTCAGGCAGGGTCACTATGATTGCACAGAGGCACAGCGTCTCAGGCAGGGTCACTATGATGGCACAGAGGCACAGCGTCTCAGGCAGGGTCACTATGATGGCACAGAGGCACAGCGTCTCAGGCACGGTCACTATGATGGCACAGAGGCACAGCGTCTCAGGCAGGGTCACTATGATGGCACAGAGGCACAGCATATCAGGCAGGGTCACTATGATGGCACAGAGTCACAGCGTCTCAGACAGGGTCACTATGATGGCACAGAGGCACAGCGTCTCAGGCAGGGTCACTATGATGGCAGAGAGGCACAGCGTCTCCAGGCAGGGTCACTATGATGGCACAGAGACACAGCGTCTCAGGCAGGGTCACTATGATGGCACAGAGGCACAGCGTCTCAGGCAGGGTCACTATGGATGCACAGAGTCACAGCGTCTCAGGCAGGGTCACTATGATGGCACAGAGGCACAGCGTCTCAGGCAGGGTCACTATGGTGGCACAGAGGCACAGCGTCTCCAGGCAGCTTCACTATGATGGCACAGAGGCACAGCGTCTCAGGCAGGGTCACTATGATGGCACAGAGGCACAGCGTCTCAGGCAGGGTCACTATGATGGCACAGAGGCACAGCGTCTCCGGCAGGGTCACTATGACGGCACAGAGGCACAGCGTCTCAGGCAGGGTCACTATGATGCCACAGAGGCACAGCGTCTAAGGCAGGGTCACTATGGAGGCACAGAGTCACAGCGTCTCAGGCAGGGTCACTATGATGGCACAGAGGCACAGCGTTTCCAGGCAGGGTCACTATGATGGCACAGAGGCACAGCGTCTCAGGCAGGGTCACCATGACGGCACAGAGGCACAGCGTCTCCAGGCAGCGTCACTATGATGGCACAGAGGCACAGCGTCTCAGGCAGGGTCACTATGATGGCACAGAGGCACAGCGTCTCCGGCAGGGCCACTATGGAGGCACAGAGTCACAGCGTCTCAGGCAGGGTCACTATGATGGCACAGAGGCACAGCGTCTCAGGCAGGGTCACTATGATGGCACAGAGGCACAGCGTCTCCAGGCAGGGTCACTATGATGGCACAGAGGCACAGCGTCTCAGGCAGGGTCACTATGATGGCACAGAGGCACAGCGTCTCCAGGCAGGGTCACTATGATAGCACAGAGGCACAGCGTCTCTGGGCAGGGTCACTATGATGGCACAGAGGCACAGCGTCTCAGGCAGGGTCACTATGATGGCACAGGGGCACAGGGTCTCCAGGCAGGGTGACTATGATGGCACAGGGGCACAGCGTCTCAGGCAGGGTCACTACGGTGGCACAAAGGCAGAGCGTCTCAGGCAGGGTCACTATGATGGCACGGAGGCAGAGCGTCTCCGGCAGGGTCACTATGATGGCACAGAGGCACAGCGTCTCAGGCAGGGTCACTATGACGGCACAGAGGCACAGCGTCTCAGGCAGGGACACTATGATGGCACAGAGGCACAGCGTCTCAGGCAGGGTCACTATGATGGCACAGTGGCACAGCGTCTCCAGGTAGGGTCACTATGATGGCACAGAGGCACAGCGTCTCAGGCAGGGTCACTATGATGGCACAGAGGCACAGCGTCTCCAGGGAGGGTCACTATGATGGCACAGAGGCACAGCGTCTCCGGCAGGGTCACTATGATGGCACAGAGGCACAGCGTCTCAGGCAGGGTCACTATGATTGCACAGAGGCACAGCGTCTCAGACAGGGTCACTATGATGGCACAGAGGCACAGCGTCTCAGGCAGGGTCACTATGATGGCACAGAGGCACAGTGTCTCAGGCAGGGTCACTATGATGGCACAGAGGCACAGCGTCTCAGGCACGGTCACTATGATGGCACAGAGGCACAGCGTCTCAGGCAGGATCACTATGATGGCACATAGGCACAGCGACTCCAGGCAGGGTCACTATGATGGCACAGAGGCACAGCGTCTCAGGCAGGGTCACTATGATGGCACAGAGTCACAGCGTCTCAGACAGGGTCACTATGATGGCACAGAGGCACAGCGTCTCAGGCAGGGTCACTATGATGGCAGAGAGGCACAGCGTCTCAGGCAGGGTCACTATGATGGCACAGAGGCACAGCGTCTCCAGGCAGGGTCACTATGATGGCACAGAGGCACAGCGTCTCAGGCAGGGTCACTATGGAGGCACAGAGTCACAGCGTCTCAGGCAGGGTCACTGTGACGGCACAGAGGCACAGCGTCACAGGCAGGGTCACTATGATGGCACAGAGGCACAGCGTCTCAAGCAGGCACACTATGATTGCACAGAGGCACAGCGTCTCAGGCAGGGTCACTATGATGGCACAGAGGCACAGCGTGTCAGGCAGGGTCACTATGATGGCACAGAGGCACAGCGTGTCAGGCAGGGTCACTATGATGGCACAGAGGCACAGCGTCTCAGGCAGGGTCACTATGATGGCACAGAGGCACAGCGTCTCAGGCAGGGTCACTATGATGGCACAGAGGCACAGCGTCTCAGGCAGGGTCACTATGATGGCACAGAGGCACAGCGTCTCAGGCACGGTCACTATGATGGCACAGATGCACAGCGTCTCCAGGCAGGGTCACTATGATGGCACAGAGGCACAGCGTCTCAGGCACGGTCACTATGATGGCACATAGGCACAGCGACTCCAGGCAGGGTCACTATGATGGCACAGAGGCACAGCGTCTCCAGGCAGGGTCACTATGATGGCACAGAGGCACAGCGTCTCAGGCAGGGTCACTATGGAGGCACAGAGTCACAGCGTCTCAGGCAGGGTCACTATGATGGCACAGAGGCACAGCGTCTCAGGCAGGGTCACTATGGAGGCACAGAGTCACAGCGTCTCAGGCAGGGTCACTGTGATGGCACAGAGGCACAGCGTCACAGGCAGGGTCACTATGATGGCACAGAGGCACAGCGTCTCAAGCAGGCACACTATGATTGCACAGAGGCACAGCGTCTCAGGCAGGGTCACTATGATGGCACAGAGGCACAGCGTGTCAGGCAGGGTCACTATGATGGCACAGAGGCACAGCGTCTCAGGCAGGGTCACTATGATGGCACAGAGGCACAGCGTCTCAGGCAGGGTCACTATGATGGCACAGAGGCACAGCGTCACCAGGCAGGGTCACTATGATGGCACAGAGGCACAGCGTCTCAGGCACGGTCACTATGATGGCACAGATGCACAGCGTCTCCAGGCAGGGTCACTATGATGGCACAGAGGCACAGCGTCTCAGGCACGGTCACTATGATGGCACAGAGGCACAGCGTCTCCAGGCAGGGTCACTATGATGGCACAGAGGCACAGCGTCTCAGGCAGGGTCACTATGATTGCACAGAGGCACAGCGTCTCCGGCAGGGTCACTATGACGGCACAGAGGCACAGCGTCTCCAGGCAGCGTCACTATGATGGCACAGAGGCACAGCGTCTCCGGCAGGGTCACTATGATGGCACAGGTGCACAGCATCTCAGGCAGGGTCACTATGATGCCACAGAGGCACAGCGTCTAAGGCAGGGTCACTATGGAGGCACAGAGTCACAGCGTCTCCGGCAGGGTCACTATGAATGCACAGAGGCACAGCGTCTCAGGCAGGGTCACTATGGAGGCACAGAGGCACAGCGTCTCAGGCAGTGTCACTATGGAGGCACAGAGGCACAGCGTCTCCAGGCAGCGTCACTATGATGGCACAGAGGCACAGCGTCTCAGGCAGGGTCACTATGATGGCACAGGGGCACAGGGTCTCCAGGCAGGGTCACTATGATGGCACAGGGGCATAGCGTCTCAGGCAGGGGCACTACGGTGGCACAAAGGCAGAGCGTCTCAGGCAGGGTCACTATGATGGCACAGAGGCACAGCGTCTCAGGCAGGGTCACTATGATGGCACAGAGGCACAGCGTCTCAGGCAGGGTCACTATGATGGCACAGTGGCACAGCGTCTCCAGGTAGGGTCACTATGATGGCACAGAGGCACAGCGTCTCAGGCAGGGTCACTATGATGGCACAGAGGCACAGCGTCTCACGGGAGGGTCACTATGATGGCACAGAGGCACAGCGTCTCCGGCAGGGTCACTATGATGGCACAGAGGCACAGCGTCTCAGGCAGGGTCACTATGATTGCACAGAGGCACAGCGTCTCAGACAGGGTCACTATGATGGCACAGAGGCACAGCGTCTCAGGCAGGGTCACTATGATTGCACAGAGGCACAGCGTCTCAGGCAGGGTCACTATGATGGCACAGAGGCACAGCGTCTCAGACAGGGTCACTATGATGGCACAGAGGCACAGCGTCTCAGGCAGGGTCACTATGATGGCACAGAGTCACAGCGTCTCAGACAGGGTCACTATGATGGCACAGAGGCACAGCGTCTCAGGCAGGGTCACTATGATGGCAGAGAGGCACAGCGTCTCAAGCAGGGTCACTATGATGGCACAGAGGCACAGCGTCTCCAGGCAGGGTCACTATGATGGCACAGAGGCACAGCGTCTCAGGCAGGGTCACTATGGAGGCACAGAGTCACAGCGTCTCAGGCAGGGTCACTGTGATGGCACAGAGGCACAGCGTCACAGGCAGGGTCACTATGATGGCACAGAGGCACAGCGTCTCAAGCAGGCACACTATGATTGCACAGAGGCACAGCGTCTCAGGCAGGGTCACTATGATGGCACAGAGGCACAGCGTGTCAGGCAGGGTCACTATGATGGCACAGAGGCACAGCGTCTCAGGCAGGGTCACTATGATGGCACAGAGGCACAGCGTCTCAGGCAGGGTCACTATGATGGCACAGATGCACAGCGTCTCCAGGCAGGGTCACTATGATGGCACAGAGGCACAGCGTCTCAGGCACGGTCACTATGATGGCACAGAGGCACAGCGTCTCCAGGCAGGGTCACTATGATGGCACAGAGGCACAGCGTCTCAGGCAGGGTCACTATGATGGCACAGAGGCACAGCGTCTCCGGCAGGGTCACTATGACGGCACAGAGGCACAGCGTCTCAGGCAGGGTCACTATGATGGCACAGAGGCACAGCGTCTCAGGCAGGGTCACTATGATGCCACAGAGGCACAGCGTCTAAGGCAGGGTCACTATGGAGGCACAGAGTCACAGCGTCTCCGGCAGGGTCACTATGAATGCACAGAGGCACAGCGTCTCAGGCAGTGTCACTATGGAGGCACAGAGGCACAGCATCTCAGGCAGGGTCACTATGGTGCCACAGAGGCACAGCGTCTCTAGGCAGGGTCACTATGATGGCACAGAGGCACACGTCTCTAGGCAGGGTCACTATGATGGCACAGAGGCACAGCCTCTCAGGCAGGGTCACTATGATGGCACAGAGGCACAGCGTCTCCAGGCAGGGTCACTATGATGGCACAGAGGCACAGCGTCTCTGGGCAGGGTCACTATGATGGCACAGAGGCACAGCGTCTCAGGCAGGGTCACTATGATGGCACAGGGGCACAGGGTCTCCAGGCAGGGTCACTATGATGGCACAGGGGCACAGCGTCTCAGGCAGGGTCACTACGGTGGCACAAAGGCAGAGCGTCTCAGGCAGGGTCACTATGATGGCACGGAGGCAGAGCGTCTCCGGCAGGGTCACTATGATGGCACAGAGGCACAGCGTCTCAGGCAGGGTCACTATGATGGCACAGAGGCACAGCGTCTCAGGCAGGGTCACGATGATGGCACAGTGGCACAGCGTCTCCAGGTAGGGTCACTATGATGGCACAGAGGCACAGCGTCTCAGGCAGGGTCACTATGATGGCACAGTGGCACAGCGTCTCCAGGCAGGGTCACTATGATGGCACAGAGGCACAGCGTCTCCAGGGAGGGTCACTATGATGGCACAGAGGCACAGCGTCTCCGGCAGGGTCACTATGATGGCACAGAGGCACAGCGTCTCTGGCAGAGTCACTATGATGGCACAGAGGCACAGCGTCTCTCTGGCAGGGTCACTATGATGGCACAGAGGCACAGCGTCTCCGGCAGGGTCACTACGATGGCACAGAGGCACAGTGTCTCAGGCAGGGTCACTATCATGGCACAGAGGCACAGCGTCTCAGGCAGGGTCACTATGATGGCACAGAGGCACAGCGTCTCAGGCAGGATCACTATGATGGCACAGAGGCACAGCGTCTCAGGCACGGTCACTATGATGGCACAGATGCACAGCGTCTCCAGGCAGGGTCACTATGATGGCACAGAGGCACAGCGTCTCAGGCACGGTCACTATGATGGCACAGAGGCACAGCGTCTCCAGGCAGGGTCACTATGATTGCACAGAGGCACAGCGTCTCAGGCAGGGTCAGTATGATGGCACAGAGGCACAGCGTCTCCGGCAGGGTCACTATGACGGCACAGAGGCACAGCGTCTCCAGGCAGCGTCACTATGATGGCACAGAGGCACAGCGTCTCAGGCAGGGTCACTATGATGCCACAGAGGCACAGCGTCTAAGGCAGGGTCACTATGGAGGCACAGAGTCACAGCGTCTCCGGCAGGGTCACTATGAATGCACAGAGGCACAGCGTCTCAGGCAGTGTCACTATGGAGGCACAGAGGCACAGCATCTCAGGCAGGGTCACTATGGTGCCACAGAGGCACAGCGTCTCTAGGCAGGGTCACTATGATGGCACAGAGGCACACGTCTCTAGGCAGGGTCACTATGATGGCACAGAGGCACAGCCTCTCAGGCAGGGTCACTATGATGGCACAGAGGCACAGCGTCTCCAGGCAGGGTCACTATGATGGCACAGAGGCACAGAGTCTCTGGGCAGGGTCACTATGATGGCACAGAGGCACAGCGTCTCAGGCAGGGTCACTATGATGGCACAGGGGCACAGGGTCTCCAGGCAGGGTCACTATGATGGCACAGGGGCACAGCGTCTCAGGCAGGGTCACTACGGTAGCACAAAGGCAGAGCGTCTCAGGCAGGGTCACTATGATGGCACGGAGGCAGAGCGTCTCCGGCAGGGTCACTATGATGGCACAGAGGCACAGCGTCTCAGGCAGGGTCACTATGATGGCACAGAGGCACAGCGTCTCCGGCAGGGTCACGATGATGGCACAGTGGCACAGCGTCTCCAGGTAGGGTCACTATGATGGCACAGTGGCACAGCGTCTCAGGCAGGGTCACTATGATGGCACAGAGGCACAGCGTCTCCAGGCAGGGTCACTATGATGGCACAGAGGCACAGCGTCTCCGGCAGGGTCACTATGATGGCACAGAGGCACAGCGTCTCAGGCAGGGTCACTATGATTGCACAGAGGCACAGCGTCTCAGACAGGGTCACTATGATGGCACAGAGGCACAGCGTCTCAGGCAGGGTCACTATGATGGCACAGAGGCACAGCGTCTCAGGCAGGGTCACTATGATGGCACAGAGGCACAGCGTCTCAGGCACGGTCACTATGATGGCACAGAGGCACAGCGTCTCAGGCAGGGTCACTATGATGGCACATAGGCACAGCGACTCCAGGCAGGGTCACTATGATGGCACAGAGGCACAGCGTCTCAGGCAGGGTCACTATGATGGCACGGAGTCACAGCGTCTCAGACAGGGTCACTATGATGGCACAGAGGCACAGCGTCTCAGGCAGGGTCACTATGATGGCAGAGAGGCACAGCGTCTCAAGCAGGGTCACTATGATGGCACAGAGGCACAGCGTCTCCAAGCAGGGTCACTATGATGGCACAGAGGCACAGCGTCTCAGGCAGGGTCACTATGGAGGCACAGAGTCACAGCGTCTCAGGCAGGGTCACTGTAATGGCACAGAGGAACAGCGTCACAGGCAGGGTCACTATGATGGCACAGAGGCACAGCGTCTCAAGCAGGCACACTATGATTGCACAGAGGCACAGCGTCTCAGGCAGGGTCACTATGATGGCACAGAGGCACAGTGTCTCAGGCAGGGTCACTATGATGGCACAGAGGCACAGCGTGTCAGGCAGGGTCACTATGATGGCACAGAGGCACAGCGTCTCAGGCAGGGTCACTATGATGGCACAGAGGCACAGCGTCTCAAGCACGGTCACTATGATGGCACAGAGGCACAGCGTCTCAGGCACGGTCACTATGATGGCACAGAGGCACAGCGTCTCCAGGCAGGGTCACTATGATGGCACAGAGGCACAGCGTCTCAGGCAGGGTCACTATGATTGCACAGAGGCACAGCGTCTCCGGCAGGGTCACTATGACGGCACAGAGGCACAGCGTCTCCAGGCAGCGTCACTATGATGGCACAGAGGCACAGCGTCTCCGGCAGGGTCACTATGATGGCACAGAGGCACAGCGTCTCAGGCAGGGTCACTATGATGCCACAGAGGCACAGCGTCTAAGGCAGGGTCACTATGGAGGCACAGAGTCACAGCGTCTCCGGCAGGGTCACTATGAATGCACAGAGGCACAGCGTCTCAGGCAGTGTCACTATGGAGGCACAGAGGCACAGCATCTCAGGCAGGGTCACTATGGTGCCAAAGAGGCACAGCGTCTCTAGGCAGGGTCACTATGATGGCACAGAGGCACAGCCTCTCAGGCAGGGTCACTATGATGGCACAGAGGCACAGCGTCTCTAGGCAGGGTCACTATGATGGCACAGAGGCACAGCGTCTCAGGCAGGGTCACTATGATGGCACAGAGGCACAGCGTCTCCAGGCAGGGTCACTATGATGGCACAGAGGCACAGCATCTCAGGCAGGGCCACTATGGTGGCACAGAGGTACAGCGTCTCAGGCAGGGTCACTATGATGGCACCGAGTCACAGCGTCTCAGACAGGGTCACTATGATGGCACAGAGGCACAGCGTCTCAGGCAGGTTCACTATGATGGCAGAGAGGCACAGCGTCTCAAGCAGGGTCACTATGATGGCACAGAGGCACAGCGTCTCAGGCAGGGTCACTATGATGGCACAGAGGCACAGCGTCTCAGGGAGGGTCACTATGGAGGCACAGAGTCACAGCGTCTCAGGCAGGGTCACTATGATGGCACAGAGGCACAGCGTCTCAGGCAGGGTCACTATGATGGCACAGAGGCACAGCGTCTCCGGCAGGGTCACTATGATGGCACAGAGGCACAGCGTCTCAGGCAGGGTCACTATGATGGCACAGAGGCACAGCGTCTCAGGCAGGGTCACTATGATGGCACAGAGGCACAGCGTCTCCAGGCAGGGTCACTATGATGGCACAGAGGCACAGCGTCTCCCGGCAGGGTCACGATGATGGCACAGTGGCACAGCGTCTCCAGGTAGGGTCACTATGATGGCACAGAGGCACAGCGTCTCAGGCAGGGTCACTATGATGGCAAAGAGGCACAGCGTCTCCAGGCAGGGTCACTATGATGGCACAGAGGCACAGCGTCTCCAGGGAGGGTCACTATGATGGCACAGAGGCACAGCGTCTCCGGCAGGGTCACTATGATGGCACAGAGGCACAGCGTCTCAGACAGGGTCACTATGATTGCACAGAGTCACAGCGTCTCAGGCAGGGTCACTATGATGGCACAGAGGCACAGCGTCTCAGTCAGGGTCACTATGATGGCACAGAGGTGCAGCGTCTCAGGCACGGTCACTATGATGGCACAGAGGCACAGCGTCTCAGGCAGGGTCACTATGATGGCACAGAGGCACAGCGTCTCAGGCAGGGTCACTATGATGGCACAGAGGCACAGCGTCTCAGGCACGGTCACTATGATGGCACAGAGGCACAGCGTCTCAGGCAGGGTCACTATGATGGCACAGAGGCACAGCGACTCCAGGCAGGGTCACTATGATGGCACAGAGGCACAGCGTCTCAGGCAGGGTCACTATGATGGCACAGAGGCACAGCGTCTCAGACAGGGTCACTATGATGGCACAGAGGCACAGCGTCTCAGGCAGGGTCACTATGATGGCAGAGAGGCACAGCGTCTCCACGCAGGGTCACTATTATGGCACAGAGGCACAGCGTCTCAGGCAGGGTCACTATGATGGCACAGAGGCACAGCGTCTCAGGCAGGGTCACTATGGAGGCACAGAGTCACAGCGTCTCAGGCAGGGTCACTATGATGGCACAGAGGCACAGCGTCACAGGCAGGGTCACTATGATGGCACAGAGGCACAGCGTCTCAAGCAGGCACACTATGATTGCACAGAGGCACAGCGTCTCAGGCAGGGTCACTATGATGGCACAGAGGCACAGCGTCTCAGGCAGGGTCACTATGATGGCACAGAGGCACAGCGTCTCAGGCAGGGTCACTATGATGGCACAGAGGCACAGCGTCTCCGGCAGGGTCACTATGACGGCACAGAGGCACAGCGTCTCAGGCAGGGTCACTATGATGCCACAGAGGCACAGCGTCTAAGGCAGGGTCACTATGGAGGCACAGAGTCACAGCGTCTCAGGCAGGGTCACTATGATGGCACAGAGGCACAGCGTTTCCAGGCTTGGTCACTATGATGGCACAGAGGCGCAGCGTCTCAGGCAGGGTCACCATGACGGCACAGAGGCACAGCGTCTCCAGGCAGCGTCACTATGATGGCACAGAGGCACAGCGTCTCAGGCAGGGTCACTATGATGGCACAGAGGCACAGCGTCTCCGGCAGGGCCACTATGGAGGCACAGAGTCACAGCGTCTCAGGCAGGGTCACTATGATGGCACAGAGGCACAGCGTCTCAGGCAGGGTCACTATGATGGCACAGAGGCACAGCGTCTCCAGGCAGGGTCACTATGATGGCACAGAGGCACAGCGTCTCAGGCAGGGTCACTATGATGGCACAGAAGCACAGCGTCTCCAGGCAGGGTCACTATGATGGCACAGAGGCACAGCGTCTCTGGGCAGGGTCACTATGATGGCACAGAGGCACAGCGTCTCAGGCAGGGTCACTATGATGGCACAGGGGCACAGGGTCTCCAGGCAGGGTCACTATGATGGCACAGGGGCACAGCGTCTCAGGCAGGGTCACTACGGTGGCACAAAGGCAGAGCGTCTCAGGCAGGGTCACTATGATGGCACGGAGGCAGAGCGTCTCCGGCAGGGTCACTATGATGGCACAGAGGCACAGCGTCTCAGGCAGGGTCACTATGATGGCACAGAGGCACAGCGTGTCAGGCAGGGTCACTATGATGGCAGAGAGGCACAGCGTCTCAGGCAGGGTCACTATGATGGCACAGAGGCACAGCGTCTCCGGCAGGGTCACTATGATGGCACAGAGGCACAGCGTGTCAGGCAGGGTCACTATGATGGCACAGAGGCACAGCGTCTCAGGCACGGTCACTATGATGGCACAGAGGCACAGCGTCTCCAGGCAGGGTCACTATGATGGCACAGAGGCACAGCGTCTCAGGCAGGGTCACTATGATTGCACAGAGGCACAGCGTCTCAGGCAGTGTCACTATGGAGGCACAGAGGCACAGCATCTCAGGCAGGTTCACTATGGTGCCACAGAGGCACAGCGTCTCTAGGCAGGGTCACTATGATGGCACAGAGGCACACGTCTCTAGGCAGGGTCACTATGATGGCACAGAGGCACAGCCTCTCAGGCAGGGTCACTATGATGGCACAGAGGCACAGAGGCTCAGGCAGGGTCACTATGATGGCACAGAGGCACAGAGTCTCAGGCAGGGTCACTATGATGGCAGAGAGGCACAGCGTCTCAGGCAGGGCCACTATGGTGGCACAGAGGTACAGCGTCTCAGGCAGGGTCACTATGATGGCACAGAGTCACAGCGTCTCAGACAGGGTCACTATGATGGCACAGAGGCACAGCGTCTCAGGCAGGGTCACTATGATGGCAGAGAGGCAAAGCATCTCAAGCAGGGTCACTATGATGGCACAGAGTCACAGCGTCTCAGGCAGGGTCACTATGATGGCACAGAGGCACAGCGTCACAGGCAGGGTCACTATGATGGCACAGAGGCACAGCGTCTCAAGCAGGCACACTATGATTGCACAGAGGCACAGCGTCTCAGGCAGGGTCACTATGATGGCACAGAGGAACAGCATCTCAGGCAGGGTCACTATGATGGCACAGAGGCACAGTGTCTCAGGCAGGGTCACTATGATGGCACAGAGGCACAGCGTCTCAGGCAGGGTCACTATGATGGCACAGAGGCACAGCGTCTCAGGCAGGGTCACTATGATGGCACAGAGGCACAGCGTCTCAGGCAGGGTCACTATGATGGCACAGAGGCACAGCGTCTCAGGCAGGGTCACTATGATGGCACAGAGGAACAGCCTCTCAGGAAGGTTCACTATGATGGCACAGAGGCAGAGCGTCTCAGGCAGGGTCACTATGATGGCACAGAGGCACAGCGTGTCAGGCAGGGTCACTATGATGGCACAGAGGCACAGCGTATCAGGCAGGGTCACTATGATGGCACAGAGGCACAGCGTCTAAGGCAGGGTCACTATGGAGGCACAGAGTCACAGCGTCTCAGGCAGGGTCACTATGATGGCACAGAGGCACAGCGTCTCAGGCAGGGTCACTATGATGGCACAGAGGCTCAGCGTCTCCAGGTAGGGTCACTATGATGGCACAGAGGCACAGCGTCTCAGGCAGGGTCACTATGATGGCACAGAGGCACAGCGTCTCAGGCATGGTCACTATGATGGCACAGAGGCACAGCGTCTCCAGGCAGGCTCGCTATGATGGCACAGAGGCACAGCGTCTCAGGCAGGGTCACTATGATTGCACAGAGGCACAGCATCTCCGGCAGGGTCACTATGACGGCACAGAGGCACAGCGTCTCCAGGCAGCGTCACTATGATGGCACAGAGGCACAGCGTCTCAGGCAGGGTCACTATGATGGCACAGAGGCACAGCGTCTCAGGCAGGGTCACTATGATGCCACAGATGCACAGCGTCTAAGGCAGGGTCACTATGGAGGCACAGAGTCACAGCGTCTCAGGCAGGCTCACTATGATGGCACAGAGGCACAGCGTCTCTAGGCAGGGTCACTATGGTGGCACAGAGGCACAGCGTCTCAGGCAGGGTCACTATGATAGCACAGAGGCACAGTGTCTCAGGCAGGGTCATTATGATAGCACAGAGGCACAGTGTCTCAGGGAGGGTCACTATGATGGCAAAGAGGCACAGCGTCTCAGGCAGAGCCACTATGATGGCACAGAGGCACAGCGTCTCAGGCAGGGTCACTATGATGGCACAGAGGCACAGCGTCTCCAGGCAGGGTCACTATGATGGCACAGAGGCACAGCGTCTCCACGCAGTGTAACTATGATGGCACAGAGGCACAGCGTCTCCAGGCAGGGTCACTATGATGGCACAGAGGCACAGCGTGTCAGGCAGGGTCACTATGATGGCACATAGGCACAGCGTCTCTAGGCAGTGTCACTATGATGGCACAGAGGCACATCGTCTCTAGGCAGGGTCACTATGATGGCACAGAGGCACAGCGTCTCAGGCAGGGTCACTATGATGGCACAGAGGCACATAGTCTCTAGGCAGGGTCACTATGATGGCACAGAGGCACAGCGTCTCAGGCAGGGTCACTATGATGGCACAGAGGCATAGCGTCTCCGGCAGGGTCACTATGATGGCACAGAGGCACAGCGTCTGTGGCAGGGTCACTATGATGGCACAGAGGCACAGCGTCTCAGACAGGGTCACTATGATGGCACAGAGGCACAGCGTCTCAGGCAGGGTCACTATGGTGGCACAGAGGCACAGCGTCTCCAGGCAGCTTCACTATGATGGCACAGAGGCACAGCGTCTCAGGCAGGGTCACTATGATGGCACAGAGGCACAGCGTCTCAGGCAGGGTCATTATGATAGCACATAGGCACAGTGTCTCAGGCAGGGTCACTATGATGGCAAAGAGGCACAGCGTCTCCGGCAGGGCCACTATGATGGCACAGAGGCACAGCGTCTCAGGCAGGGTCACTATGATGGCACAGAGGCACAGCGTCTCCAGGCAGGGTCACTATGATGGCACAGAGGCACAGCGTCTCAGGCAGGGTCACTATGATGGCACAGAGGCAAAGCATCTCAGGCAGGGTCACCATGACGGCACAGAGGCACAGCGTCTCCAGGCAGCGTCACTATGATGGCACAGAGGCACAGCGTCTCAGGCAGGGTCACTATGATGGCACAGAGGCACAGCGTCTCCGGCAGGGCCACTATGGAGGCACAGAGTCACAGCGTCTCAGGCAGGGTCACTATGATGGCACAGAGGCACAGCGTCTCAGGCAGGGTCACTATGATGGCACAGAGGCACAGCGTCTCCAGGCAGGGTCACTATGATGGCACAGAGGCACAGCGTCTCAGGCAGGGTCACTATGATGGCACAGAAGCACAGCGTCTCCAGGCAGGGTCACTATGATGGCACAGAGGCACAGCGTCTCTGGGCAGGGTCACTATGATGGCACAGAGGCACAGCGTCTCAGGCAGGGTCACTATGATGGCACAGGGGCACAGGGTCTCCAGGCAGGGTCACTATGATGGCACAGGGGCACAGCGTCTCAGGCAGGGTCACTACGGTGGCACAAAGGCAGAGCGTCTCAGGCAGGGTCACTATGATGGCACGGAGGCAGAGCGTCTCCGGCAGGGTCACTATGATGGCACAGAGGCACAGCGTCTCAGGCAGGGTCACTATGATGGCACAGAGGCACAGCGTGTCAGGCAGGGTCACTATGATGGCAGAGAGGCACAGCGTCTCAGGCAGGGTCACTATGATGGCACAGAGGCACAGCGTCTCCGGCAGGGTCACTATGATGGCACAGAGGCACAGCGTGTCAGGCAGGGTCACTATGATGGCACAGAGGCACAGCGTCTCAGGCACGGTCACTATGATGGCACAGAGGCACAGCGTCTCCAGGCAGGGTCACTATGATGGCACAGAGGCACAGCGTCTCAGGCAGGGTCACTATGATTGCACAGAGGCACAGCGTCTCAGGCAGTGTCACTATGGAGGCACAGAGGCACAGCGTCTCAGGCAGGGTCATTATGATAGCACATAGGCACAGTGTCTCAGGCAGGGTCACTATGATGGCAAAGAGGCACAGCGTCTCCGGCAGGGCCACTATGATGGCACAGAGGCACAGCGTCTCAGGCAGGGTCACTATGATGGCACAGAGGCACAGCGTCTCCAGGCAGGGTCACTATGATGGCACAGAGGCACAGCGTCTCAGGCAGGGTCACTATGATGGCACAGAGGCAAAGCATCTCAGGCAGGGTCACCATGACGGCACAGAGGCACAGCGTCTCCAGGCAGCGTCACTATGATGGCACAGAGGCACAGCGTCTCAGGCAGGGTCACTATGATGGCACAGAGGCACAGCGTCTCCGGCAGGGCCACTATGGAGGCACAGAGTCACAGCGTCTCAGGCAGGGTCACTATGATGGCACAGAGGCACAGCGTCTCTAGGCAGGGTCACTATGATGGCACAGAGGCACACGTCTCTAGGCAGGGTCACTATGATGGCACAGAGGCACAGCCTCTCAGGCAGGGTCACTATGATGGCACAGAGGCACAGAGGCTCAGGCAGGGTCACTATGATGGCACAGAGGCACAGAGTCTCAGGCAGGGTCACTATGATGGCAGAGAGGCACAGCGTCTCAGGCAGGGCCACTATGGTGGCACAGAGGTACAGCGTCTCAGGCAGGGTCACTATGATGGCACAGAGTCACAGCGTCTCAGACAGGGTCACTATGATGGCACAGAGGCACAGCGTCTCAGGCAGGGTCACTATGATGGCAGAGAGGCAAAGCATCTCAAGCAG
This sequence comes from Streptopelia decaocto, assembly GCF_964273445.1. Classification (NCBI taxonomy): domain Eukaryota; kingdom Metazoa; phylum Chordata; class Aves; order Columbiformes; family Columbidae; genus Streptopelia; species Streptopelia decaocto. The sequence continues at coordinate 605,161 of NW_028117033.1, read as the reverse complement.
GGTCACTATGATGGCACAGAGTCACAGCGTCTCAGGCAGGGTCACTATGATGGCACAGAGGCACAGCGTCACAGGCAGGGTCACTATGATGGCACAGAGGCACAGCGTCTCAAGCAGGCACACTATGATTGCACAGAGGCACAGCGTCTCAGGCAGGGTCACTATGATGGCACAGAGGAACAGCATCTCAGGCAGGGTCACTATGATGGCACAGAGGCACAGTGTCTCAGGCAGGGTCACTATGATGGCACAGAGGCACAGCGTCTCAGGCAGGGTCACTATGATGGCACAGAGGCACAGCGTCTCAGGCAGGGTCACTATGATGGCACAGAGGCACAGCGTCTCAGGCAGGGTCACTATGATGGCACAGAGGCACAGCGTCTCAGGCAGGGTCACTATGATGGCACAGAGGAACAGCCTCTCAGGAAGGTTCACTATGATGGCACAGAGGCAGAGCGTCTCAGGCAGGGTCACTATGATGGCACAGAGGCACAGCGTGTCAGGCAGGGTCACTATGATGGCACAGAGGCACAGCGTATCAGGCAGGGTCACTATGATGGCACAGAGGCACAGCGTCTAAGGCAGGGTCACTATGGAGGCACAGAGTCACAGCGTCTCAGGCAGGGTCACTATGATGGCACAGAGGCACAGCGTCTCAGGCAGGGTCACTATGATGGCACAGAGGCTCAGCGTCTCCAGGTAGGGTCACTATGATGGCACAGAGGCACAGCGTCTCAGGCAGGGTCACTATGATGGCACAGAGGCACAGCGTCTCAGGCATGGTCACTATGATGGCACAGAGGCACAGCGTCTCCAGGCAGGCTCGCTATGATGGCACAGAGGCACAGCGTCTCAGGCAGGGTCACTATGATTGCACAGAGGCACAGCATCTCCGGCAGGGTCACTATGACGGCACAGAGGCACAGCGTCTCCAGGCAGCGTCACTATGATGGCACAGAGGCACAGCGTCTCAGGCAGGGTCACTATGATGGCACAGAGGCACAGCGTCTCAGGCAGGGTCACTATGATGCCACAGATGCACAGCGTCTAAGGCAGGGTCACTATGGAGGCACAGAGTCACAGCGTCTCAGGCAGGCTCACTATGATGGCACAGAGGCACAGCGTCTCTAGGCAGGGTCACTATGGTGGCACAGAGGCACAGCGTCTCAGGCAGGGTCACTATGATAGCACAGAGGCACAGTGTCTCAGGCAGGGTCATTATGATAGCACAGAGGCACAGTGTCTCAGGGAGGGTCACTATGATGGCAAAGAGGCACAGCGTCTCAGGCAGAGCCACTATGATGGCACAGAGGCACAGCGTCTCAGGCAGGGTCACTATGATGGCACAGAGGCACAGCGTCTCCAGGCAGGGTCACTATGATGGCACAGAGGCACAGCGTCTCCACGCAGTGTAACTATGATGGCACAGAGGCACAGCGTCTCCAGGCAGGGTCACTATGATGGCACAGAGGCACAGCGTGTCAGGCAGGGTCACTATGATGGCACATAGGCACAGCGTCTCTAGGCAGTGTCACTATGATGGCACAGAGGCACATCGTCTCTAGGCAGGGTCACTATGATGGCACAGAGGCACAGCGTCTCAGGCAGGGTCACTATGATGGCACAGAGGCACATAGTCTCTAGGCAGGGTCACTATGATGGCACAGAGGCACAGCGTCTCAGGCAGGGTCACTATGATGGCACAGAGGCATAGCGTCTCCGGCAGGGTCACTATGATGGCACAGAGGCACAGCGTCTGTGGCAGGGTCACTATGATGGCACAGAGGCACAGCGTCTCAGACAGGGTCACTATGATGGCACAGAGGCACAGCGTCTCAGGCAGGGTCACTATGGTGGCACAGAGGCACAGCGTCTCCAGGCAGCTTCACTATGATGGCACAGAGGCACAGCGTCTCAGGCAGGGTCACTATGATGGCACAGAGGCACAGCGTCTCAGGCAGGGTCATTATGATAGCACATAGGCACAGTGTCTCAGGCAGGGTCACTATGATGGCAAAGAGGCACAGCGTCTCCGGCAGGGCCACTATGATGGCACAGAGGCACAGCGTCTCAGGCAGGGTCACTATGATGGCACAGAGGCACAGCGTCTCCAGGCAGGGTCACTATGATGGCACAGAGGCACAGCGTCTCAGGCAGGGTCACTATGATGGCACAGAGGCAAAGCATCTCAGGCAGGGTCACTATGATGGCACAGAGGCACAGCGTCTCAGGCAGGGTCACTATGATGGCACAGAGGCAGAGCGTTTCTACGCAGGGTCACTATGATGGCACAGAGGCGCAGCGTCTCTAGGCAGGGTCACTATGATGGCACAGAGGCGCAAAGTCTCTAGGCAGGGTCACTATGATGGCACAGAGGCACAGCGTCTGTGGCAGGGTCACTATCATGGCACAGAGGCACAGCGTCTCAGGCAGGGTCACTATGATGGCACAGAGGCACAGCGTCTCAGGCAGGGTCACTATGATGGCACAGAGGCACAGCGTCTCCAGGCAGGGTCACTATGATGGCACAGAGGCACAGCGTCTCCGGCAGGGTCACTATGAAGGCACAGAGGCACAGTGTCTTAGGCAGGGTGACTATCACGGCACAGAGGCACAGCGTCTCCTGGCAGGGTCACTCTGATGGCACAGAGGCACAGCGTTTCCAGGCAGGGTCAATATGATGGCACAGAGGCACAGTGTCTCCAGGCAGGGTCACTATGATGGCACAGAGGCACAGCGTCTCAGGCAGGGTCACTATGATGGCACAGAGGCACAGCGTCTCCAGGCAGGGTCACTATGATGGCACAGAGGCACAGCGTGTCAGGCAGGGTCACTATGATGGCACATAGGCACAGCGTCTCTAGGCAGTGTCACTATGATGGCACAGAGGCACATCGTCTCTAGGCAGGGTCACTATGATGGCACAGAGGCACAGCGTCTCAGGCAGGGTCACTATGATGGCACAGAGGCACAGCGTCTCAGGCAGGGTCACTATGGTGGCACAGAGGCACAGCGTCTCCAGGCAGCGTCTCTATGATGGCACAGAGGCACAGCGTTTCCAGGCAGGGTCACTATGATGGCACAGAGGCACAGCGTCTCCGGCAGGGTCACTATCATGGCACAGAGGCACAGCGTCTCCTGGCAGGGTGACTATGATGGCACAGAGGCACAGCGTTTCCAGGCAGGGTCAATATGATGGCACAGAGGCACAGCGTCTACAGGCAGGTTCACTATGATGGCACAGAGGCACAGCGTCTCAGGCAGGGTCACTATGATGGCACAGATGCACAGCGTCTCCAGGCAGGGTCACTATGATGGCACAGAGGCATAGCGTCTCCGGCAGGGTCACTATGATGGCACAGAGGCACAACGTCTGTGGCAGGGTCACTATGATGGCACAGAGGCACAGCGTCTCAGGCAGGGTCACTATGATGGCACAGAGGCACAGCGTCTCAGGCAGGGTCATTATGATAGCCCATAGGCACAGTGTCTCAGGCAGGGTCACTATGATGGAAAAGAGGCACAGCGTCTCCGGCAGGGCCACTATGATGGCACAGAGGCACAGCGTCTCAGGCAGGGTCACTATGATGGCACAGAGGCACAGCGTCTCCAGGCAGGGTCACTATGATGGCACAGAGGCACAGCGTCTCAGGCAGGGTCACTATGATGGCACAGAGGCAGAGCGTTTCTAGGCAGGGTGACTATGATGGCACAGAGGCGCAGCGTCTCTAGGCAGGGTCACTATGATGGCACAGAGGCACAGCGTCTGTGGCAGGGTCACTATCATGGCACAGAGGCACAGCGTCACAGGCAGGGTCACTATGATGGCACAGAGGCACAGCGTCTCAAGCAGGCACACTATGATTGCACAGAGGCACAGCGTCTCAGGCAGGGTCACTATGATGGCACAGAGGAACAGCATCTCAGGCAGGGTCACTATGATGGCACAGAGGCACAGTTTCTCAGGCAGGGTCACTATGATGGCACAGAGGCACAGCGTCTCAGGCAGGGTCACTATGATGGCACAGAGGCACAGCGTCTCCGGCAGGGTCACTATGATGGCACAGAGGCACAGCGTCTCAGGGAGGGTCACTATGATGGCACAGAGGCACAGCGTCTCAGGCAGGGTCACTATGATGGCACAGAGGCACAGCGTCTCAGGCAGGGTCACTATGATGGCACAGAGGCACAGCGTCTCAGGCAGGGTCACTATGATGGCACAGAGGAACAGCCTCTCAGGAAGGTTCACTATGATGGCACAGAGGCAGAGCGTCTCAGGCAGGGTCACTATGATGGCACAGAGGCACAGCGTGTCAGGCAGGGTCACTATGATGGCACAGAGGCACAGCGTATCAGGCAGGGTCACTATGATGGCACAGAGGCACAGCGTCTCAGGCAGGGTCACTATGATGCCACAGAGGCACAGCGTCTAAGGCAGGGTCACTATGGAGGCACAGAGTCACAGCGTCTCAGGCAGGGTCACTATGATGGCACAGAGGCACAGCGTCTCAGGCAGGGTCACTATGATGGCACAGAGGCACAGCGTCTCCAGGTAGGGTCACTATGATGGCACAGAGGCACAGCGTCTCAGGCAGGGTCACTATGATGGCACAGAGGCACAGCGTCTCCAGGCAGGCTCGCTATGATGGCACAGAGGCACAGCGTCTCAGGCAGGGTCACTATGATTGCACAGAGGCACAGCATCTCCGGCAGGGTCACTATGACGGCACAGAGGCACAGCGTCTCCAGGCAGCGTCACTATGATGGCACAGAGGCACAGCGTCTCAGGCAGGGTCACTATGATGGCACAGAGGCACAGCGTCTCAGGCAGGGTCACTATGATGCCACAGATGCACAGCGTCTAAGGCAGGGTCACTATGGAGGCACAGAGTCACAGCGTCTCAGGCAGGCTCACTATGATGGCACAGAGGCACAGCGTCTCTAGGCAGGGTCACTATGGTGGCACAGAGGCACAGCGTCTCAGGCAGGGTCACTATGATAGCACAGAGGCACAGTGTCTCAGGCAGGGTCATTATGATAGCACAGAGGCACAGTGTCTCAGGGAGGGTCACTATGATGGCAAAGAGGCACAGCGTCTCAGGCAGAGCCACTATGATGGCACAGAGGCACAGCGTCTCAGGCAGGGTCACTATGATGGCACAGAGGCACAGCGTCTCCAGGCAGGGTCACTATGATGGCACAGAGGCACAGCGTCTCCACGCAGTGTAACTATGATGGCACAGAGGCACAGCGTCTCCAGGCAGGGTCACTATGATGGCACAGAGGCACAGCGTGTCAGGCAGGGTCACTATGATGGCACATAGGCACAGCGTCTCTAGGCAGTGTCACTATGATGGCACAGAGGCACATCGTCTCTAGGCAGGGTCACTATGATGGCACAGAGGCACAGCGTCTCAGGCAGGGTCACTATGATGGCACAGAGGCACATAGTCTCTAGGCAGGGTCACTATGATGGCACAGAGGCACAGCGTCTCAGGCAGGGTCACTATGATGGCACAGAGGCATAGCGTCTCCGGCAGGGTCACTATGATGGCACAGAGGCACAGCGTCTGTGGCAGGGTCACTATGATGGCACAGAGGCACAGCGTCTCAGACAGGGTCACTATGATGGCACAGAGGCACAGCGTCTCAGGCAGGGTCACTATGGTGGCACAGAGGCACAGCGTCTCCAGGCAGCGTCACTATGATGGCACAGAGGCACAGCGTCTCAGGCAGGGTCACTATGATGGCACAGAGGCACAGCGTCTCAGGCAGGGTCATTATGATAGCACATAGGCACAGTGTCTCAGGCAGGGTCACTATGATGGCAAAGAGGCACAGCGTCTCCGGCAGGGTCACTATGATGGCACAGAGGCACAGCGTCTCAGGCAGGGTCACTATGATGGCACAGAGGCACAGCGTCTCCAGGCAGGGTCACTATGATGGCACAGAGGCACAGCGTCTCAGGCAGGGTCACTATGATAGCACAGAGGCACAGTGTCTCAGGCAGGGTCATTATGATAGCACAGAGGCACAGTGTCTCAGGGAGGGTCACTATGATGGCAAAGAGGCACAGCGTCTCAGGCAGAGCCACTATGATGGCACAGAGGCACAGCGTCTCAGGCAGGGTCACTATGATGGCACAGAGGCACAGCGTCTCCAGGCAGGGTCACTATGATGGCACAGAGGCACAGCGTCTCCACGCAGTGTAACTATGATGGCACAGAGGCACAGCGTCTCCAGGCAGGGTCACTATGATGGCACAGAGGCACAGCGTGTCAGGCAGGGTCACTATGATGGCACATAGGCACAGCGTCTCTAGGCAGTGTCACTATGATGGCACAGAGGCACATCGTCTCTAGGCAGGGTCACTATGATGGCACAGAGGCACAGCGTCTCAGGCAGGGTCACTATGATGGCACAGAGGCACATAGTCTCTAGGCAGGGTCACTATGATGGCACAGAGGCACAGCGTCTCAGGCAGGGTCACTATGATGGCACAGAGGCATAGCGTCTCCGGCAGGGTCACTATGATGGCACAGAGGCACAGCGTCTGTGGCAGGGTCACTATGATGGCACAGAGGCACAGCGTCTCAGACAGGGTCACTATGATGGCACAGAGGCACAGCGTCTCAGGCAGGGTCACTATGGTGGCACAGAGGCACAGCGTCTCCAGGCAGCGTCACTATGATGGCACAGAGGCACAGCGTCTCAGGCAGGGTCACTATGATGGCACAGAGGCAAAGCATCTCAGGCAGGGTCACTATGATGGCACAGAGGCACAGCGTCTCAGGCAGGGTCACTATGATGGCACAGAGGCAGAGCGTTTCTACGCAGGGTCACTATGATGGCACAGAGGCGCAGCGTCTCTAGGCAGGGTCACTATGATGGCACAGAGGCGCAGAGTCTCTAGGCAGGGTCACTATGATGGCACAGAGGCACAGCGTCTGTGGCAGAGTCACTATCATGGCACAGAGGCACAGCGTCTCAGGCAGGGTCACTATGATGGCACAGAGGCACAGCGTCTCAGGCAGGGTCACTATGATGGCACAGAGGCACAGCGTCTCCAGGCAGGGTCACTATGATGGCACAGAGGCACAGCGTCTCCGGCAGGGTCACTATGAAGGCACAGAGGCACAGTGTATTAGGCAGGGTGACTATCACGGCACAGAGGCACAGCGTCTCCTGGCACGGTCACTCTGATGGCACAGAGGCACAGCGTTTCCAGGCAGGGTCAATATGATGGCACAGAGGCACAGTGTCTCCAGGCAGGGTCACTATGATGGCACAGAGGCACAGCGTGTCAGGCAGGGTCACTATGATGGCACATAGGCACAGCGTCTCCAGGCAGGGTCACTATGATGGCACAGAGGCACAGCGTGTCAGGCAGGGTCACTATGATGGCACATAGGCACAGCGTCTCTAGGCAGTGTCACTATGATGGCACAGAGGCACATCGTCTCTAGGCAGGGTCACTATGATGGCACAGAGGCACAGCGTCTCAGGCAGGGTCACTATGATGGCACAGAGGCACAGCGTCTCAGGCAGGGTCACTATGGTGGCACAGAGGCACAGCGTCTCCAGGCAGCGTCCCTATGATGGCACAGAGGCACAGCGTTTCCAGGCAGGGTCACTATGATGGCACAGAGGCACAGCGTCTCCGGCAGGGTCACTATCATGGCACAGAGGCACAGCGTCTCCTGGCAGGGTGACTATGATGGCACAGAGGCACAGCGTTTCCAGGCAGGGTCAATATGATGGCACAGAGGCACAGCGTCTACAGGCAGGTTCACTATGATGGCACAGAGGCACAGCGTCTCCGGCAGGGTCACTATGATGGCACAGAGGCACAGCGTCTCAGGCAGGGTCACTATGATGGCACAGATGCACAGCGTATCCAGGCAGGGTCACTATGATGGCACAGAGGCATAGCGTCTCCGGCAGGGTCACTATGATGGCACAGAGGCACAGCGTCTGTGGCAGGGTCACTATGATGGCACAGAGGCACAGCGTCTCAGGCAGGGTCACTATGATGGCACAGAGGCACAGCGTCTCAGGCAGGGTCACTATGATGGCACAGAGGCACAGCGTCTCCAGGCAGGGTCACTATGATGGCACAGAGGCACAGCGTCTCCGGCAGGGTCACTATGAAGGCACAGAGGCACAGTGTCTTAGGCAGGGTGACTATCACGGCACAGAGGCACAGCGTCTCCTGGCAGGGTCACTCTGATGGCACAGAGGCACAGCATTTCCAGGCAGGGTCAATATGATGGCATAGAGGCACAGTGTCTCCAGGCAGGGTCACTATGATGGCACAGAGGCACAGCGTCTCAGGCAGGGTCACTATGATGGCACAGAGGCACAGCGTCTGTGGCAGGGTCACTATGATGGCACAGAGGCACAGCGTCTCTAGGCAGGGTCACTATGATGGAACAGAGGCACAGCGTCTCAGGCAGGGTCACTATGATGGCACAGAGGCACAGCGTCTCAGGCAGGGTCACTATGGTGGCACAGAGGCACAGCGTCTCAGGCAGGGTCACTATGATGGCACAGATGCACAGCGTCTGTGGCAAGGTCACTATGATGGCACAGAGGCACAGCGTCTCTAGGCTGGGTCACTATGATGGCACAGAGGCACAGCGTCTCAGGCAGGGTCACTATGATGGCACAGAGGCACAGCGTTTCCAGGCAGGGTCACTATGATGGCACAGAGGCACAGTGTCTCCGGCAGGGTCACTATCATGGCACAGAGGCACAGCGTCTCCTGGCAGGGTCACTATGATGGCACAGAGGCACAGCGTTTCAAGGCAGGGTCACTATGATGGCAGAGAGGCACAGCGTCTACAGACAGGTTCACTATGATGGCACAGAGGCACAGCGTCTCCGGCAGGGTCACTATAATGGCACAGAGGCACAGCGTCTCAGGCAGGGTCACTATGATGGCACAGAGGCACAGCGTCTCCAGGCAGGGTCACTATGATGGCACAGAGGCACAGCGTCTCCGGCAGGGTCACTATGATGGCACAGAGGCACAGCGTCTGTGGCAGGGTCACTATGATGGCACAGAGGCACAGCGTCTCAGGCAGGGTCACTATGATGGCACAGAGGCACAGCGTCTCAGGCAGGGTCACTATGGTGGCACAGAGGCACAGCGTCTCGAGGCAGCGTCACTATGATGGCACAGAGGCACAGCGTCTCAGGCAGGGTCACTATGATGGCACAGAGGCACAGCGTCTCAGGCAGGGTCATTATGATAGCACATAGGCACAGTGTCTCAGGCAGGGTCACTATGATGGCAAAGAGGCACAGCGTCTCCGGCAGGGCCACTATGATGGCACAGAGGCACAGCGTCTGTGGCAGGGTCACTATGATGGCACAGAGGCACAGCGTCTCTAGACAGGGTCACTATGATGGAACAGAGGCACAGCGTCTCAGGCAGGGTCACTATGATGGCACAGAGGCACAGCGTCTCAGGCAGGGTCACTATGATGGCACAGATGCACAGCGTCTGTGGCAAGGTCACTATGATGGCACAGAGGCACAGCGTCTCAGGCAGGGTCACTATGGTGGCACAGAGGCACAGCGTTTCCAGGCAGGGTCACTATGATGGCACAGAGGCACAGTGTCTCCGGCAGGGTCACTATCATGGCACAGAGGCACAGCGTCTCCTGGCAGGGTCACTATGATGGCACAGAGGCACAGCGTTTCCAGGCAGGGTCACTATGATGACACAGAGGCACAGCGTCTACAGGCAGGTTCACTATGATGGCACAGAGGCACAGCGTCTCCGGCAGGGTCACTATGATGGCACAGAGGCACAGCGTCTCAGGCAGGGTCACTATGATGGCACAGAGGCACAGCGTCTCCAGGCAGGGTCACTGTGATGGCACAGAGGCACAGCGTCTCCGGCAGGGTCACTATGATGGCACAGAGGCACAGCGTCTGTGGCAGGGTCACTATGATGGCACAGAGGCACAGCGTCTCAGGCAGGGTCACTATGATGGCACAGAGGCACAGCGTCTCAGGCAGGGTCACTATGGTGGCACAGAGGCACAGCGTCTCCAGGCAGCGTCACTATGATGGCACAGAGGCACAGCGTCTCAGGCAGGGTCACTATGATGGCACAGAGGCACAGCGTCTCGGGCAGGGTCATTATGATAGCACATAGGCACAGTGTCTCAGGCAGGGTCACTATGATGGCAAAGAGGCACAGCGTCTCAGGCAGGGCCACTATGATGGCACAGAGGCACAGCGTCTCAGGCAGGGTCACTATGGTGGCACAGAGGCACAGCGTCTCCAGGCAGGGTCACTATGATGGCACAGAGGCACAGCGTCTCAGGCAGGGTCACTGTGATGGCACAGAGGCAAAGCATCTCAGGCAGGGTCACTATGATGGCACAGAGGCACAGCGTCTCAGGCAGGGTCACTATGATGGCACAGAGGCAGAGCGTTTCTAGGCAGGGTCACTATGATGGCACAGAGGCGCAGCGTCTCTAGGCAGGGTCACTATGATGTCACAGAGGCACAGCGTCTCCGGCAGGGTCACTATCATGGCACAGAGGCACAGCGTTTCCAGGCAGGGTCACTATGATGGCACAGAGGCACAGCGTCTCAGGCAGGGTCACTATGATGGCAAAGAGGCACAGCGTCTCCGGCAGGGCCACTATGATGGCACAGAGGCACAGCGTCTCAGGCAGGGTCACTATGATGGCACAGAGGCACAGCGTCTCCAGGCAGGGTCACTATGATGGCACAGAGGCACAGCGTCTCAGGCAGGGTCACTATGATGGCACAGAGGCAAAGCATCTCAGGCAGGGTCACTATGATCGCACAGAGGCACAGCGTCTCAGGCAGGGTCACTATGATGGCACAGAGGCAGAGCGTTTCTAGGCAGGGTCACTATGATGGCACAGAGGCGCAGCGTCTCTAGGCAGGGTCACTATGATGGCACAGAGGCACAGCGTCTCAGGCAGGGTCACTATGGTGGCAGAGAGGCACAGGGTCTCAGGCAGGGTCACTATGATGGCACAGAGGCACAGCGTCTCTGGCAGAGTCACTATGATGGCACAGAGGCACAGCGTCTCAGGCAGGGTCACTATGATGGCACAGAGGCACAGCGTCTCAGGCAGGGTCACTATGATGGCACAGAGGCACAGCGTCTGTGGCAGGGTCACTATGATGGCACAGAGGCACAGCGTCTCAGGCAGGGTCACTATGATGGCACAGAGGCACAGCGTCTCAGGCAGGGTCACTATGGTGGCACAGAGGCACAGCGTCTCGAGGCAGCGTCACTATGATGGCACAGAGGCACAGCGTCTCAGGCAGGGTCACTATGATGGCACAGAGGCACAGCGTCTCAGGCAGGGTCATTATGATAGCACATAGGCACGCGTCTTCCGGCAGGGTCACTATCATGGCAAAGAGGCACAGCGTCTCCGGCAGGGCCACTATGATGGCTCAGAGGCACAGCGTCTCAGGCAGGGTCACTATGATGGCACAGAGGCACAGTGTCTCAGGCAGGGTCACTATGATGGCACAGAGGCACAGCATCTCAGGCAGGGTCACTATGATGGCACAGAGGCAAAGCATCTCAGGCAGGGTCACTATGATGGCACAGAGGCACAGCGTCTCAGGCAGGGTCACTATGATGGCACAGAGACACAGCGTTTCTAGGCAGGGTCACTATGATGGCACAGAGGCACAGAGTCTCCGTCAGGGTCACGATGATAGCACAGAGGCACAGCGTCTCCAGGCAGGGTCACTATGATGGCACAGAGCCACAGCGTCTCAGGCAGGGTCACTATGATGGCACAGAGGCACAGCGTCTGTGGCAGGGTCACTATGATGGCACAGAGGCACAGCGTCTCTAGACAGGGTCACTATGATGGAACAGAGGCACAGCGTCTCAGGCAGGGTCACTATGATGGCACAGAGGCACAGCGTGTTAGGCAGGGTCACTATGATGGCACAGAGGCACAGCGTCTCAGGCAGGGTCACTATGATGGCACAGAGGCACAGCGTCTCAGGCAGGGTCACTATGGTGGCACAGAGGCACAGCGTCTCAGGCAGGGTCACTATGATGGCACAGATGCACAGCGTCTGTGGCAAGGTCACTATGATGGCACAGAGGCACAGCGTCTCAGGCAGGGTCACTATGGTGGCACAGAGGCACAGCGTTTCCAGGCAGGGTCACTATGATGGCACAGAGGCACAGTGTCTCCGGCAGGGTCACTATCATGGCACAGAGGCACAGCGTCTCCTGGCAGGGTCACTATGATGGCACAGAGGCACAGCGTTTCCAGGCAGGGTCACTATGATGGCACAGAGGCACAGCGTCTACAGGCAGGTTCACTATGATGGCACAGAGTCACAGCGTCTCCGGCAGGGTCACTATGATGGCACAGAGGCACAGCGTCTCAGGCAGGGTCACTATGATGGCACAGAGGCACAGCGTCTCCAGGCAGGGTCACTGTGATGGCACAGAGGCACAGCGTCTCCGGCAGGGTCACTATGATGGCACAGAGGCACAGCGTCTGTGGCAGGGTCACTATGATGGCACAGAGGCACAGCGTCTCAGGCAGGGTCACTATGATGGCACAGAGGCACAGCGTCTCAGGCAGGGTCACTATGGTGGCACAGAGGCACAGCGTCTCCAGGCAGCGTCACTATGATGGCACAGAGGCACAGCGTCTCAGGCAGGGTCACTATGATGGCACAGAGGCACAGCGTCTCAGGCAGGGTCATTATGATAGCACATAGGCACAGTGTCTCAGGCAGGGTCTTTATGATGGCAAAGAGGCACAGCGTCTCCGGCAGGGCCACTATGATGGCACAGAGGCACAGCGTCTCAGGCAGGGTCACTATGGTGGCACAGAGGCACAGCGTTTCCAGGCAGGGTCACTATGATGGCACAGAGGCACAGCGTCTCAGGCAGGGTCACTATGATGGCACAGAGGCAAAGCATCTCAGGCAGGGTCACTATGATGGCACAGAGGTACAGCGTCTCAGGCAGGGTCACTATGATGGCACAGAGGCAGAGCGTTTCTAGGCAGGGTCACTATGATGGCACAGAGGCGCAGCGTCTCTAGGCAGGGTCACTATGATGGCACAGAGGCACAGCGTCTCCGGCAGGGTCACTATCATGGCACAGAGGCACAGCGTTTCCAGGCAGGGTCACTATGATGGCACAGAGGCACAGCGTCTCAGGCAGGGTCACTATGATGGCAAAGAGGCACAGCGTCTCCGGCAGGGCCACTATGATGGCACAGAGGCACAGCGTCTCAGGCAGGGTCACTATGATGGCACAGAGGCACAGCGTCTCCAGGCAGGGTCACTATGATGGCACAGAGGCACAGCGTCTCAGGCAGGGTCACTATGATGGCACAGAGGCAAAGCATCTCAGGCAGGGTCACTATGATGGCACAGAGGCACAGCGTCTCAGGCAGGGTCACTATGATGGCACAGAGGCAGAGCGTTTCTAGGCAGGGTCACTATGATGGCAGAGAGGCGCAGCGTCTCTAGGCAGGGTCACTATGATGGCACAGAGGCACAGCGTCTCAGGCAGGGTCACTATCATGGCACAGAGGCACAGCGTCTCAGGCAGGGTCACTATGATGGCACAGAGGCACAGCGTCTCTGCCAGAGTCACTATGATGGCACAGAGGCACAGCGTCTCAGGCAGGGTCACTATGATGGCACAGAGGCACAGCGTCTCAGGCAGGGTCACTATGATGGCACAGAGGCACAGCGTTTCCAGGCAGGGTCACTATGATGGCACAGAGACACAGCGTCTCCAGGCAGGGTCACTATGATGGCAGAGAGGCACAGCGTCTCTAGGCAGGGTCACTATGATGGCAGAGAGGCACAGCGTCTCAGGCAGGGTCACTATGATGGCACAGAGGCACAGTGTCTCCAGGCAGGGTCACTATGATGGCACAGAGGCACAGCGTCTCAGGCAGGGTCACTAAGATGGCACAGAGGCACAGCGTCTCAGGCAGGGTCACTATGATGGCACAGAGGCACAGCGTCTCCAGGCAGGGTCACTATGATGGCACAGAGGCACAGCGTCTCAGGCAGGGTCATTATGATGGGACAGAGGCACAGTGTCTCAGGCAGGGTCACTATCATGGCACAGAGGCACAGAGTCTCCTGGCAGGGTCACTATGATGGCACAGAGGCACAGCGTTTCCAGGCAGGGTCAATATGATGGTACAGAGGCACAGCGTCTCCAGGCAGGGTCACTATGATGGCACAGAGGCACAGCGTCTCCGGCAGGGTCACTATGATGGCACAGAGGCACAGCATCTCAGGCAGGGTCACTATGATGGCACAGAGGCACAGCGTCTCAGGCAGGGTCACTATGATGGCACAGAGGCACAGCGTCTGTGGCAGGGTCACTATGATGGAACAGAGGCACAGCGTCTCTAGGCAGGGTCACTATGATGGCACAGAGGCACAGCGTCTCAGGCAGGGTCACTATGATGGCACAGAGGCACAGCCTCTGTGGCAGGGTCACTATGATGTCACAGAGGCACAGCATCTCTAGGCAGGGTCACTATGATGGCACAGAGGCACAGCGTCTTCGGCAGGGTCACTATGATGGCACAGAGGCACAGCGTCTCAGGCAGGGTCACTATGATGGCACAGAGGCACAGCGTCTCCAGGCAGGGTCACTGTGATGGCACAGAGGCACAGCGTCTCCGGCAGGGTCACTATGATGGCACAGAGGCACAGCGTCTGTGGCAGGGTCACTATGATGGCACAGAGGCAGAGCGTCTCAGGCAGGGTCACTATGATGGCACAGAGGCACAGCGTCTCAGGCAGGGTCACTATGGTGGCACAGAGGCACAGCGTCTCCAGGCAGCGTCACTATGATGGCACAGAGGCACAGCGTCTCAGGCAGGGTCACTATGATGGCACAGAGGCACAGCGTCTCAGGCAGGGTCATTATGATAGCACATAGGCACAGTGTCTCAGGCAGGGTCTTTATGATGGCAAAGAGGCACAGCGTCTCCGGCAGGGCCACTATGATGGCACAGAGGCACAGCGTCTCAGGCAGGGTCACTATGGTGGCACAGAGGCACAGCGTCTCCAGGCAGGGTCACTATGATGGCACAGAGGCACAGCGTCTCAGGCAGGGTCACTATGATGGCACAGAGGCAAAGCATCTCAGGCAGGGTCACTATGATGGCACAGAGGCACAGCGTCTCAGGCAGGGTCACTATGATGGCACAGAGGCAGAGCGTTTCTAGGCAGGGTCACTATGATGGCACAGAGGCGCAGCGTCTCTAGGCAGGGTCACTATGATGGCGCAGAGGCACAGCGTCTCCGGCAGGGTCACTATCATGGCACAGAGGCACAGCGTTTCCAGGCAGGGTCACTATGATGGCACAGAGGCACAGCGTCTCAGGCAGGGTCACTATGATGGCAAAGAGGCACAGCGTCTCCGGCAGGGCCACTATGATGGCACAGAGGCACAGCGTCTCTAGGCAGGGTCACTATGATGGCAGAGAGGCACAGCGTCTCAGGCAGGGTCACTATGATGGCACAGAGGCACAGTGTCTCCAGGCAGGGTCACTATGATGGCACAGAGGCACAGCGTCTCAGGCAGGGTCACTATGATGGCACAGAGGCACAGCATCTCCAGGCAGGGTCACTATGATGGCACAGAGGCACAGCGTCTCAGGCAGGGTCATTATGATGGGACAGAGGCACAGTGTCTCAGGCAGGGTCACTATCATGGCACAGAGGCACAGAGTATCCTGGCAGGGTCACTATGATGGCACAGAGGCACAGCGTTTCCAGGCAGGGTCAATATGATGGTACAGAGGCACAGCGTCTCCAGGCAGGGTCACTATGATGGCACAGAGGCACAGCGTCTCCGGCAGGGTCACTATGATGGCACAGAGGCACAGCATCTCAGGCAGGGTCACTATGATGGCACAGAGGCACAGCGTCTCAGGCAGGGTCACTATGATGGCACAGAGGCACAGCGTCTGTGGCAGGGTCACTATGATGGCACAGAGGCACAGCGTCTCTAGGCAGGGTCACTATGATGGCACAGAGGCACAGCGTCTCAGGCAGGGTCACTATGATGGCACAGAGGCACAGCCTCTCTGGCAGGGTCACTATGATGTCACAGAGGCACAGTATCTCTAGGCAGGGTCACTATGATGGCACAGAGGCACAGCGTCTCAGGCAGGGTCACTATGATGGCACAGAGGCACAGCGTCTCAGGCAGGGTCACTATGATGGCACAGAGGCACAGCCTCTGTGGCAGGGTCACTATGATGTCACAGAGGCACAGCATCTCTAGGCAGGGTCACTATGATGGCACAGAGGCACAGCGTCTCAGGCAGGGTCACTATGATGGCACAGAGGCACAGCGTCTCAGGCAGGGTCATTATGATAGCACAGAGGCACAGTGTCTCAGGCAGGGTCATTATGATAGCACAGAGGCACAGTGTCTCAGGGAGGGTCACTATGATGGCAAAGAGGCACAGCGTCTCAGGCAGAGCCACTATGATGGCACAGAGGCACAGCGTCTCAGGCAGGGTCACTATGATGGCACAGAGGCACTGCGTCTCCAGGCAGGGTCACTATGATGGCACAGAGGCACAGCGTCTCCACGCAGTGTAACTATAATGGCACAGAGGCACAGCGTCTCCAGGCAGGGTCACTATGATGGCACAGAGGCACAGCGTGTCAGGCAGGGTCACTATGATGGCACATAGGCACAGCGTCTCTAGGCAGTGTCACTATGATGGCACAGAGGCACATCGTCTCTAGGCAGGGTCACTATGATGGCACAGAGGCACAGCGTCTCAGGCAGGGTCACTATGATGGCACAGAGGCACATCGTCTCTAGGCAGGGTCACTATGATGGCACAGAGGCACAGCGTCTCAGGCAGGGTCACTATGATGGCACAGAGGCATAGCGTCTCCGGCAGGGTCACTATGATGGCACAGAGGCACAGCGTCTGTGGCAGGGTCACTATGATGGCACAGAGGCACAGCGTCTCAGACAAGGTCACTATGATGGCACAGAGGCACAGCGTCTCAGGCAGGGTCACTATGGTGGCACAGAGGCACAGCGTCTCCAGGCAGCATCACTATGATGGCACAGAGGCACAGCGTCTCAGGCAGGGTCACTATGATGGCACAGAGGCACAGCGTCTCAGGCAGGGTCATTATGATAGCACATAGGCACAGTGTCTCAGGCAGGTTCACTATGATGGCAAAGAGGCACAGCGTCTCCGGCAGGGCCACTATGATGGCACAGAGGCACAGCGTCTCAGGCAGGGTCACTATGATGGCACAGAGGCACAGCGTCTCCAGGCAGGGTCACTATGATGGCACAGAGGCACAGCGTCTCAGGCAGGGTCACTATGATGGCACAGAGGGAAAGCATCTCAGGCAGGGTCACTATGATGGCACAGAGGCACAGCGTCTCAGGCAGGGTCACTATGATGGCACAGAGGCAGAGTGTTTCTAGGCAGGGTCACTATGATGGCACAGAGGCGCAGCGTCTCTAGGCAGGGTCACTATGATGGCACAGAGGCGCAGAGTCTCTAGGCAGGGTCACTATGATGGCACAGAGGCACAGCGTCTGTGGCAGGGTCACTATCATGGCACAGAGGCACAGCGTCTCAGGCAGGGTCACTATGATGGCACAGAGGCACAGCGTCTAAGGCAGGGTCACTATGATGGCACAGAGGCACAGCGTCTCCAGGCAGGGTCACTATGATGGCACAGAGGCACAGCGTCTCCGGCAGGGTCACTATGAAGGCACAGAGGCACAGTGTCTTAGGCAGGGTGACTATCACGGCACAGAGGCACAGCGTCTCCTGGCAGGGTCACTCTGATGGCACAGAGGCACAGCGTTTCCAGGCAGGGTCAATATGATGGCACAGAGGCACAGTGTCTCCAGGCAGGGTCACTATGATGGCACAGAGGCACAGCGTCTCAGGCAGGGTCACTATGATGGCACAGAGGCACAGCGTCTCCAGGCAGGGTCACTATGATGGCACAGAGGCACAGCGTGTCAGGCAGGGTCACTATGATGGCACATAGGCACAGCGTCTCTAGGCAGTGTCACTATGATGGCACAGAGGCACATCGTCTCTAGGCAGGGTCACTATGATGGCACAGAGGCACAGCGTCTCAGGCAGGGTCACTATGATGGCACAGAGGCACAGCGTCTCAGGCAGGGTCACTATGGTGGCACAGAGGCACAGCGTCTCCAGGCAGCGTCCCTATGATGGCACAGAGGCACAGAGTTTCCAGGCAGGGTCACTATGATGGCACAGAGGCACAGCGTCTCCGGCAGGGTCACTATCATGGCACAGAGGCACAGCGTCTCCTGGCAGGGTCACTATGATGGCACAGAGGCACAGCGTTTCCAGGCAGGGTCAATATGATGGCACAGAGGCACAGCGTCTACAGGCAGGTTCACTATGATGGCACAGAGGCACAGCGTCTCCGGCAGGGTCACTATGATGGCACAGAGGCACAGCGTCTCAGGCAGGGTCACTATGATGGCAAAGAGGCACAGCGTCTCCGGCAGGGCCACTATGATGGCACAGAGG
Source organism: Streptopelia decaocto (assembly GCF_964273445.1). Classification (NCBI taxonomy): domain Eukaryota; kingdom Metazoa; phylum Chordata; class Aves; order Columbiformes; family Columbidae; genus Streptopelia; species Streptopelia decaocto. The sequence goes on along the minus strand of NW_028117033.1, from coordinate 586,574 downwards.
CACAGCGTCTCAGGCAGGGTCACTATGATGGCACAGAGGCACAGCGTCTCCAGGCAGGGTCACTATGATGGCACAGAGGCACAGCGTCTCAGGCAGGGTCACTATGATGGCACAGAGGCAGAGCGTTTCTAGGCAGGGTCACTATGATGGCACAGAGGCGCAGCGTCTCAGGCAGGGTCACTATGATGGCACAGAGGCACAGCGTCTGTGGCAGGGTCACTATCATGGCACAGAGGCACAGCGTCTCAGGCAGGGTCACTATGATGGCACAGAGGCACAGCGTCTCAGGCAGGGTCACTATGATGGCACAGAGGCACAGCGTCTCCAGGCAGGGTCACTATGATGGCACAGAGGCACAGCGTCTCCGGCAGGGTCACTATGAAGGCACAGAGGCACAGTGTCTTAGGCAGGGTGACTATCACGGCGCAGAGGCACAGCGTCTCCTGGCAGGGTCACTCTGATGGCACAGAGGCACAGCGTTTCCAGGCAGGGTCAATATGATGGCACAGAGGCACAGCGTCTGTGGCAGGGTCACTATGATGGCACAGAGGCACAGCGTCTCTAGGCAGGGTCACTATGATGGAACAGAGGCACAGCGTCTCAGGCAGGGTCACTATGATGGCACAGAGGCACAGCGTCTCAGGCAGGGTCACTATGATGGCACAGAGGCACAGCGTCTCAGGCAGGGTCACTATGGTGGCACAGAGGCACAGCGTCTCAGGCAGGGTCACTATGATGGCACAGATGCACAGCGTCTGTGGCAAGGTCACTATGATGGCACAGAGGCACAGCGTCTCTAGGCAGGGTCACTATGATGGCACAGAGGCACAGCGTCTCAGGCAGGGTCAATATGATGGCACAGAGGCACAGCGTTTCCAGGCAGGGTCACTATGATGGCACAGAGGCACAGTGTCTCCGGCAGGGTCACTATCATGGCACAGAGGCACAGCGTCTCCTGGCAGGGTCACTATGATGGCACAGAGGCACAGCGTTTCCAGGCAGGGTCAATATGATGGCACAGAGGCACAGCGTCTACAGACAGGTTCACTATGATGGCACAGAGGCACAGCGTCTCCGGCAGGGTCACTATAATGGCACAGAGGCACAGCGTCTCAGGCAGGGTCACTATGATGGCACAGAGGCACAGCGTCTCCAGGCAGGGTCACTATGATGGCACAGAGGCACAGCGTCTCCGGCAGGGTCACTATGATGGCACAGAGGCACAGCGTCTGTGGCAGGGTCACTATGATGGCACAGAGGCACAGCGTCTCAGGCAGGGTCACTATGATGGCACAGAGGCACAGCGTCTCAGGCAGGGTCACTATGGTGGCACAGAGGCACAGCGTCTCGAGGCAGCGTCACTATGATGGCACAGAGGCACAGCGTCTCAGGCAGGGTCACTATGATGGCACAGAGGCACAGCGTCTCAGGCAGGGTCATTATGATAGCACATAGGCACAGTGTCTCAGGCAGGGTCACTATGATGGCAAAGAGGCACAGCGTCTCCGGCAGGGCCACTATGATGGCACAGAGGCACAGCGTCTCAGGCAGGGTCACTATGATGGCACAGAGGCACAGTGTCTCAGGCAGGGTCACTATGATGGCACAGAGGCACAGCGTCTCAGGCAGGGTCACTATGATGGCACAGAGGCAAAGCATCTCAGGCAGGGTCACTATGATGGCACAGAGGCACAGCGTCTCAGGCAGGGTCACTATGATGGCACAGAGACACAGCGTTTCTAGGCAGGGTCACTATGATGGCACAGAGGCACAGAGTCTCCGTCAGGGTCACGATGATAGCACAGAGGCACAGCGTCTCCAGGCAGGGTCACTATGATGGCACAGAGGCACAGCGTCTCAGGCAGGGCCACTATGATGGCACAGAGGCACAGCGTCTGTGGCAGGGTCACTATGATGGCACAGAGGCACAGCGTCTCTAGACAGGGTCACTATGATGGAACAGAGGCACAGCGTCTCAGGCAGGGTCACTATGATGGTACAGAGGCACAGCGTGTTAGGCAGGGTCACTATGATGGCACAGAGGCACAGCGTTTCCAGGCAGGGTCACTATGATGGCACAGAGGCACAGCGTCTCCGGCAGGGTCACTATGATGGCACAGAGGCACAGCGTCTCAGGCAGGGTCACTATGATGGCAAAGAGGCACAGCGTCTCCAGGCAGGGTCACTGTGATGGCACAGAGGCACAGCGTCTCCGGCAGGGTCACTATGATGGCACAGAGGCACAGCGTCTCAGGCAGGGTCACTATGATGGCAAAGAGGCACAGCGTCTCCAGGCAGGGTCACTGTGATGGCACAGAGGCACAGCGTCTCAGGCAGGGTCACTATGTTGGCACAGAGGCACATCGTCTCTAGGCAGGGTCACTATGATGGCACAGAGGCACAGCGTCTCAGGCAGGGTCACTATGATGGCACAGAGGCACAGCGTCTCAGGCAGGGTCACTATGGTGGCACAGAGGCACAGCGTCTCCAGGCAGCGTCACTATGATGGCACAGAGGCACAGCGTCTCAGGCAGGGTCACTATGATGGCACAGAGGCACAGCGTCTCGGGCAGGGTCATTATGATAGCACATAGGCACAGTGTCTCAGGCAGGGTCACTATGATGGCAAAGAGGCACAGCGTCTCCGGCAGGGCCACTATGATGGCACAGAGGCACAGCGTCTCAGGCAGGGTCACTATGGTGGCACAGAGGCACAGCGTCTCCAGGCAGGGTCACTATGATGGCACAGAGGCACAGCGTCTCAGGCAGGGTCACTATGATGGCACAGAGGCAAAGCATCTCAGGCAGGGTCACTATGATGGCACAGAGGCACAGCGTCTCAGGCAGGGTCACTATGATGGCACAGAGGCAGAGCGTTTCTAGGCAGGGTCACTATGATGGCACAGAGGCGCAGCGTCTCTAGGCAGGGTCACTATGATGGCACAGAGGCACAGCGTCTCCGGCAGGGTCACTATCATGGCACAAAGGCACAGCGTTTCCAGGCAGGGTCACTATGATGGCACAGAGGCACAGCGTCTCAGGCAGGGTCACTATGATGGCACAGAGGCACAGCGTCTGTGGCAGGGTCACTATGATGGCACAGAGGCACAGCGTCTCTAGACAGGGTCACTATGATGGAACAGAGGCACAGCGTCTCAGGCAGGGTCACTATGATGGCACAGAGGCACAGCGTGTTAGGCAGGGTCACTATGATGGCACAGAGGCACAGCGTCTCAGGCAGGGTCACTATGGTGACACAGAGGCACAGCGTCTCAGGCAGGGTCACTATGATGGCACAGAGGCACAGCGTCTCAGGCAGGGTCACTATGGTGGCACAGAGGCACAGCGTCTCAGGCAGGGTCACTATGATGGCACAGATGCACAGCGTCTGTGGCAAGGTCACTATGATGGCACAGAGGCACAGAGTCTCCGTCAGGGTCACGATGATAGCACAGAGGCACAGCGTCTCCAGGCAGGGTCACTATGATGGCACAGAGGCACAGCGTCTCAGGCAGGGTCACTATGATGGCACAGAGACACAGCGTTTCTAGGCAGGGTCACTATGATGGCACAGAGGCACAGAGTCTCCGTCAGGGTCACGATGATAGCACAGAGGCACAGCGTCTCCAGGCAGGGTCACTATGATGGCACAGAGGCACAGCGTCTCAGGCAGGGTCACTATGATGGCACAGAGGCACAGCGTCTCAGGCAGGGTCACTATGATGGCACAGAGCCACAGCGTCTCTAGACAGGGTCACTATGATGGAACAGAGGCACAGCGTCTCAGGCAGGGTCACTATGATGGCACAGAGGCACAGCGTCTCCAGGCAGGGTCACTATGATGGCACAGAGGCACAGCGTCTCAGGCAGGGTCACTATGATGGCACAGAGGCACAGCGTCTCAGGCAGGGTCACTATGGTGGCACAGAGGCACAGCGTCTCAGGCAGGGTCACTATGATGGCACAGATGCACAGCGTCTGTGGCAAGGTCACTATGATGGCACAGAGGCACAGCGTCTCAGGCAGGGTCACTATGGTGGCACAGAGGCACAGCGTTTCCAGGCAGGGTCACTATGATGGCACAGAGGCACAGTGTCTCCGGCAGGGTCACTATCATGGCACAGAGGCACAGCGTCTCCTGGCAGGGTCACTATGATGGCACAGAGGCACAGCGTCTCAGGCAGGGTCACTATGATGGCACAGAGGCACAGCGTCTCAGGCAGGGTCACTATGATGGCACAGAGGCACAGCGTCTCCAGGCAGGGTCACTGTGATGGCACAGAGGCACAGCGTCTCCGGCAGGGTCACTATGATGGCACAGAGGCACAGCGTCTGTGGCAGGGTCACTATGATGGCACAGAGGCACAGCGTCTCAGGCAGGGTCACTATAATGGAACAGAGGCACAGCGTCTACAGGCAGGTTCACTATGATGGCACAGAGGCACAGCGTCTCCGGCAGGGTCACTATGATGGCACAGAGGCACAGCGTCTCAGGCAGGGTCACTATGATGGCACAGAGGCACAGCGTCTCCAGGCAGGGTCACTGTGATGGCACAGAGGCACAGCGTCTCCGGCAGGGTCACTATGATGGCACAGAGGCACAGCGTCTGTGGCAGGGTCACTATGATGGCACAGAGGCACAGCGTCTCAGGCAGGGTCACTATGATGGCACAGAGGCACAGCGTCTCAGGCAGGGTCACTATGGTGGCACAGAGGCACAGCGTCTCCAGGCAGCGTCACTATGATGGCACAGAGGCACAGCGTCTCAGGCAGGGTCACTATGATGGCACAGAGGCACAGCGTCTCAGGCAGGGTCATTATGATAGCACATAGGCACAGTGTCTCAGGCAGGGTCACTATGATGGCAAAGAGGCACAGGGTCTCCGGCAGGGCCACTATGATGGCACAGAGGCACAGCGTCTCAGGCAGGGTCACTATGGTGGCACAGAGGCACAGCGTCTCCAGGCAGGGTCACTATGATGGCACAGAGGCACAGCGTCTCAGGCAGGGTCACTATGATGGCACAGAGGCAAAGCATCTCAGGCAGGGTCACTATGATGGCACAGAGGCGCAGCGTCTCAGGCAGGGTCACTATGATGGCACAGATGCACAGCGTCTGTGGCAAGGTCACTATGATGGCACAGAGGCACAGCGTCTCTAGGCAGGGTCACTATGATGGCACAGAGGCACAGCGTCTCAGGCAGGGTCACTATGATGGCACAGAGGCACAGCGTTTCCAGGCAGGGTCACTATGATGGCACAGAGGCACAGTGTCTCCGGCAGGGTCACTATGATGGCACAGAGGCACAGCGTCTCCTGGCAGGGTCACTATGATGGCACAGAGGCACAGCGTTTCCAGGCAGGGTCACTATGATGGCACAGAGGCACAGCGTCTACAGGCAGGTTCACTATGATGGCACAGAGGCACAGCGTCTCCGGCAGGGTCACTATGATGGCACAGAGGCACAGCGTCTCAGGCAGGGTCACTATGATGGCACAGAGGCACAGCGTCTCCAGGCAGGGTCACTGTGATGGCACAGAGGCACAGCGTCTCCGGCAGGGTCACTATGATGGCACAGAGGCACAGCGTCTCAGGCAGGGTCACTATGATGGCACAGAGGCACAGCGTCTCAGGCAGGGTCACTATGGTGGCACAGAGGCACAGCGTCTCCAGGCAGCGTCACTATGATGGCACAGAGGCACAGCGTCTCAGGCAGGGTCACTATGATGGCACAGAGGCACAGCGTCTCAGGCAGGGTCATTATGATAGCACATAGGCACAGTGTCTCAGGCAGGGTCACTATGATGGCAAAGAGGCACAGCGTCTCCGGCAGGGCCACTATGATGGCACAGAGGCACAGCGTCTCAGGCAGGGTCACTATGGTGGCACAGAGGCACAGCGTCTCCAGGCAAAGTCACTATGATGGCACAGAGGCACAGCGTCTCAGGCAGGGTCACTATGATGGCACAGAGGCAAAGCATCTCAGGCAGGGTCACTATGATGGCACAGAGGCACAGCGTTTCCAGGCAGGGTCACTATGATGGCACAGAGGCACAGCGTCTCCAGGCAGGGTCAGTATGATGGCACAGAGGCACAGCGTTTCCAGGCAGGGTCACTATGATGGCACAGAGGCACAGCGTCTCCAGGCAGGGTCACTATGATGGCACAGAGGCACAGCGTCTCCGGCAGGGTCACTATGATGGCACAGAGGCACAGTGTCTTAGCCAGGGTGACTATCACGGCACAGAGGCACAGCGTCTCCTGGCAGGGTCACTCTGATGGCACAGAGGCACAGCGTTTCCAGGCAGGGTCAATATGATGGCACAGAGGCACAGCGTCTCCAGGCAGGGTCACTATGATGGCACAGAGGCACAGCGTCTCCGGCAGGGTCACTATGATGGCACAGAGGCACAGCGTCTCAGGCAGGGTCACTATGATGGCACAGAGACACAGCATCTCCGGCAGGGTCACTATAATGGCACAGAGGCACAGAGTCTCCGTCAGGGTCACGATGATAGCACAGAGGCACAGCGTCTCCAGGCAGGGTCACTATGATGGCACAGAGGCACAGCGTCTCAGGCAGGGTCACTATTATGGCACAGAGGCACAGCGTCTGTGGCAAGGTCACTATGATGGCACAGAGGCACAGCGTCTCTAGGCAGGGTCACTATGATGGAACAGAGGCACAGCGTCTCAGGCAGGGTCACTATGATGGCACAGAGGCACAGCGTCTCAGGCAGGGTCACTATGGTGGCACAGAGGCACAGCGTCTCAGGCAGGGTCACTATGATGGCACAGAAGTACAGCGTCTCAGGCAGGGTCACTATGGTGGCACAGAGGCACAGCGTCTCAGGCAGGGTCACTATGATGGCACAGATGCACAGCGTCTGTGGCAAGGTCACTATGATGGCACAGAGGCACAGCGTCTCTAGGCAGGGTCACTATGATGGCACAGAGGAACAGCGTCTCAGGCAGGGTCACTATGATGGCACAGAGGCACAGCGTTTCCAGGCAGGGTCACTATGATGGCACAGAGGCACAGCGTTTCCAGGCAGGGTCAATATGATGGCACAGAGGCACAGTGTCTCCAGGCAGGTTCACTATGATGGCACAGAGGCACAGCGTCTCTTGCAGGGTCACTATGATGGCACAGAGGCACAGCGTCTCAGGCAAGGTCACTATGATGGCACAGAGGCACAGCGTCTCCGGCAGGGTCACTATAATGGCACAGAGGAACAGAGTCTCCGTCAGGGTCACTATGAGGGCACAGAGGCACAGCGTCTCCAGGCAGGGTCACTATTATGGCACAGAGGCACAGCGTCTCAGGCATGGTCACTATGATGGCACAGAGGCACAGCGTCTGTGGCAGGGTCACTATGATGGCACAGAGGCACAGTGTCTCAGGCAGGGTCACTATGATGGCACAGAGGCACAGCGTTTCCAGGCAGGGTCACTATGATGGCACAGAGGCACAGCGTTTCCAGGCAGGGTCAATATGATGGCACAGAGGCACAGTGTCTCCAGGCAGGTTCACTATGATGGCACAGAGGCACAGCGTCTCTTGCAGGGTCACTATGATGGCACAGAGGCACAGCGTCTCAGGCAAGGTCACTATGATGGCACAGAGGCACAGCGTCTCCGGCAGGGTCACTATAATGGCACAGAGGAACAGAGTCTCCGTCAGGGTCACTATGAGGGCACAGAGGCACAGCGTCTCCAGGCAGGGTCACTATTATGGCACAGAGGCACAGCGTCTCAGGCAGGGTCACTATGATGGCACAGAGGCACAGCGTCTGTGGCAGGGTCACTATGATGGCACAGAGGCACAGCGTCTCAGGCAGGGTCACTATGATGGCACAGAGGCACAGCGTCTCAGGCAGGGTCACTATGGTGGCACAGAGGCACAGCGTCTCCAGGCAGCGTCACTATGATGGCACAGAGGCACAGCGTCTCAGGCAGGGTCACTATGATGGCACAGAGGCACAGCGTCTCAGGTAGGGTCATTATGATAGCACATAGGCACAGTGTCTCAGGCAGGGTCACTATGATGGCAAAGAGGCACAGCGTCTCAGGCAGGGCCACTATGATGGCACAGAGGCACAGCGTCTCAGGCAGGGTCACTATGATGGCACAGAGGCACAGCGTCTCCAGGCAGGGTCACTATGATGGCACAGAGGCACAGCGTCTCAGGCAGGGTCACTATGATGGCACAGAGGCAAAGCATCTCAGGCAGGGTCACTATGATGGCACAGAGGCAGAGCGTTTCTAGGCAGGGTCACTATGATGGCACAGAGGCGCAGCGTCTCTAGGCAGGGTCACTATGATGGCACAGAGGCACAGCGTCTCAGGCAGGGTCACTATGATGGCACAGAGGCACAGCGTCTCAGGCAGGGTCACTATGATGGCACAGAGGCACAGCGTCTCCAGGCAGGGTCACTATGATGGCACAGAGGCACAGCGTTTCCAGGCAGGGTCACTATGATGGCACAGAGGCACAGCGTCTCCAGGCAGGGTCACTATGATGGCACAGAGGCACAGCGTCTCCGGCAGGGTCACTATGATGGCACAGAGGCACAGTGTCTTAGGCAGGGTGACTATCACGGCACAGAGGCACAGCGTCTCCTGGCAGGGTCACTCTGATGGCACAGAGGCACAGTGTTTCCAGGCAGGGTCAATATGATGGCACAGAGGCACAGTGTCTCCAGGCAGGGTCAGTATGATGGCACAGAGGCACAGCGTTTCCAGGCAGGGTCACTATGATGGCACAGAGGCACAGCGTCTCCGGCAGGGTCACTATGATGGCACAGAGGCACAGTGTCTTAGCCAGGGTGACTATCACGGCACAGACGCACAGCGTCTCCTGGCAGGGTCACTCTGATGGCACAGAGGCACAGCGTTTCCAGGCAGGGTCAATATGATGGCACAGAGGCACAGCGTCTCCAGGCAGGGTCACTATGATGGCACAGAGGCACAGCGTCTCCGGCAGGGTCACTATGATGGCACAGAGGCACAGCGTCTCAGGCAGGGTCACTATGATGGCACAGAGACACAGCATCTCCGGCAGGGTCACTATAATGGCACAGAGGCACAGAGTCTCCGTCAGGGTCACGATGATAGCACAGAGGCACAGCGTCTCCAGGCAGGGTCACTATGATGGCACAGAGGCACAGCGTCTCCGGCAGGGTCACTATGATGGCACAGAGGCACAGTGTCTTAGCCAGGGTGACTATCACGGCACAGAGGCACAGCGTCTCCTGGCAGGGTCACTCTGATGGCACAGAGGCACAGCGTTTCCAGGCAGGGTCAATATGATGGCACAGAGGCACAGCGTCTCCAGGCAGGGTCACTATGATGGCACAGAGGCGCAGAGTATCAGGCAGGGTCACTATGATGGCACAGAGGCACAGCGTCTCAGGCAGGGTCACTATGATGGCACAGAGACACAGCATCTCCGGCAGGGTCACTATAATGGCACAGAGGCACAGAGTCTCCGTCAGGGTCACGATGATAGCACAGAGGCAGAGCGTCTCCAGGCAGGGTCACTATGATGGCACAGAGGCACAGCGTCTCAGGCAGGGTCACTATTATGGCACAGAGGCACAGCGTCTGTGGCAGGGTCACTATGATGGCACAGAGGCACAGCGTCTCTAGGCAGGGTCACTATGATGGAACAGAGGCACAGCGTCTCAGGCAGGGTCACTATGATGGCACAGAGGCACAGCGTCTCAGGCAGGGTCACTATGGTGGCACAGAGGCACAGCGTCTCAGGCAGGGTCACTATGATGGCACAGAAGTACAGCGTCTCAGGCAGGGTCACTATGGTGGCACAGAGGCACAGCGTCTCAGGCAGGGTCACTATGATGGCACAGATGCACAGCGTCTGTGGCAAGGTCACTATGATGGCACAGAGGCACAGCGTCTCTAGGCAGGGTCACTATGATGGCACAGAGGAACAGCGTCTCAGGCAGGGTCACTATGATGGCACAGAGGCACAGCGTTTCCAGGCAGGGTCACTATGATGGCACAGAGGCACAGCGTTTCCAGGCAGGGTCAATATGATGGCACAGAGGCACAGTGTCTCCAGGCAGGTTCACTATGATGGCACAGAGGCACAGCGTCTCCGGCAGGGTCACTATGATGGCACAGAGGCACAGCGTCTCCGGCAGGGTCACTATAATGGCACAGAGGAACAGAGTCTCCGTCAGGGTCACTATGAGGGCACAGAGGCACAGCGTCTCCAGGCAGGGTCACTATTATGGCACAGAGGCACAGCGTCTCAGGCAGGGTCACTATGATGGCACAGAGGCACAGCGTCTGTGGCAGGGTCACTATGATGGCACAGAGGCACAGCGTCTCAGGCAGGGTCACTATGATGGCACAGAGGCACAGCGTCTCAGGCAGGGTCACTATGGTGGCACAGAGGCACAGCGTCTCCAGGCAGCGTCACTATGATGGCACAGAGGCACAGCGTCTCAGGCAGGGTCACTATGATGGCACAGAGGCACAGCGTCTCTAGGCAGGGTCACTATGATGGAACAGAGGCACAGCGTCTCAGGCAGGGTCACTATGATGGCACAGAGGCACAGCGTCTCAGGCAGGGTCACTATGGTGGCACAGAGGCACAGCGTCTCAGGCAGGGTCACTATGATGGCACAGAAGTACAGCGTCTCAGGCAGGGTCACTATGGTGGCACAGAGGCACAGCGTCTCAGGCAGGGTCACTATGATGGCACAGATGCACAGCGTCTGTGGCAAGGTCACTATGATGGCACAGAGGCACAGCGTCTCTAGGCAGGGTCACTATGATGGCACAGAGGAACAGCGTCTCAGGCAGGGTCACTATGATGGCACAGAGGCACAGCGTTTCCAGGCAGGGTCACTATGATGGCACAGAGGCACAGCGTTTCCAGGCAGGGTCAATATGATGGCACAGAGGCACAGTGTCTCCAGGCAGGTTCACTATGATGGCACAGAGGCACAGCGTCTCCGGCAGGGTCACTATGATGGCACAGAGGCACAGCGTCTCAGGCAAGGTCACTATGATGGCACAGAGGCACAGCGTCTCCGGCAGGGTCACTATAATGGCACAGAGGAACAGAGTCTCCGTCAGGGTCACTATGAGGGCACAGAGGCACAGCGTCTCCAGGCAGGGTCACTATTATGGCACAGAGGCACAGCGTCTCAGGCAGGGTCACTATGATGGCACAGAGGCACAGCGTCTGTGGCAGGGTCACTATGATGGCACAGAGGCACAGCGTCTCAGGCAGGGTCACTATGATGGCACAGAGGCACAGCGTCTCAGGCAGGGTCACTATGGTGGCACAGAGGCACAGCGTCTCCAGGCAGCGTCACTATGATGGCACAGAGGCACAGCGTCTCAGGCAGGGTCACTATGATGGCACAGAGGCACAGCGTCTCAGGTAGGGTCATTATGATAGCACATAGGCACAGTGTCTCAGGCAGGGTCACTATGATGGCAAAGAGGCACAGCGTCTCAGGCAGGGCCACTATGATGGCACAGAGGCACAGCGTCTCAGGCAGGGTCACTATGATGGCACAGAGGCACAGCGTCTCCAGGCAGGGTCACTATGATGGCACAGAGGCACAGCGTCTCAGGCAGGGTCACTATGATGGCACAGAGGCAAAGCATCTCAGGCAGGGTCACTATGATGGCACAGAGGCAGAGCGTTTCTAGGCAGGGTCACTATGATGGCACAGAGGCGCAGCGTCTCTAGGCAGGGTCACTATGATGGCACAGAGGCACAGCGTCTCAGGCAGGGTCACTATGATGGCACAGAGGCACAGCGTCTCAGGCAGGGTCACTATGATGGCACAGAGGCACAGCGTCTCCAGGCAGGGTCACTATGATGGCACAGAGGCACAGCGTTTCCAGGCAGGGTCACTATGATGGCACAGAGGCACAGCGTCTCCAGGCAGGGTCACTATGATGGCACAGAGGCACAGCGTCTCCGGCAGGGTCACTATGATGGCACAGAGGCACAGTGTCTTAGGCAGGGTGACTATCACGGCACAGAGGCACAGCGTCTCCTGGCAGGGTCACTCTGATGACACAGAGGCACAGCGTTTCCAGGCAGGGTCAATATGATGGCACAGAGGCACAGTGTCTCCAGGCAGGGTCACTATGATGGCACAGAGGCACAGCGTCTCCGGCAGGGTCACTATGATGGCACAGAGGCACAGCGTCTCAGGCAGGGTCACTATGATGGCACAGAGGCACAGCGTCTCAGGCAGGGTCACTATGGTGGCACAGAGGCACAGCGTCTCCGGCAGGGTCACTATGATGGCACAGAGGCACAGAGTCTCCGTCAGGGTCACGATGATAGCACAGAGGCACAGCGTCTCCAGGCAGGGTCACTATGATGGCACAGAGGCACAGCGTCTCAGGCAGGGTCACTATGATGGCACAGAGGCACAGCGGCTGTGGCAGGGTCACTATGATGGCACAGAGGCACAGCGTCTCTAGGCAGGGTCACTATGATGGAACAGAGGCACAGCGTCTCAGGCAGGGTCACTATGATGGCACAGAGGCACAGCGTCTCAGGCAGGGTCACTATGATGGCACAGAGGCACAGCGTCTCAGGCAGGGTCACTATGATGGCACAGAGGCACAGTGTCTCAGGCAGGGTCACTATGATGGCAAAGAGGCACAGCATCTCCGGCAGGGTCACTATGATGGCACAGAGGCACAGCGTCTCTAGGCAGGGTCACTATGATGGCACAGAGGCACAGCGTCTCAGGCAGGGTCACTATGATGGCACAGAGGCACAGCGTCTCAGGCAGGGTCACTATGGTGGCACAGAGGCACATCGTCTCCAGGCAGCGTCACTATGATGGCACAGAGGCACAGCGTCTCTAGGCAGGGTCACTATGATGGCACAGAGGCACAGCGTCTCAGGCAGGGTCACTATGATGGCACAGAGGCACAGCGTCTCAGGCAGGGTCACTATGATGGCACCGAGGCAGAGCGTCTCAGGCAGGGTCACTGTGTTGGCACAGAGGCGCAGCGTCTCTAGGAAGGGTCACTATGATGGCACAGAGGCACAGCGTCTCAAGGCAGGGTCACTATGATGGCACAGAGGCACAGCGTCTCCAGGCAGGGTCACTATGATGGCACAGAGGCACAGCGTCTCAGGCAGGGTCACTATGATGGCACAGAGGCACAGCGTCTGCAGGCAGGGTCACTATGATGGCACAGAGGCGCAGCGTCTCTAGGCTTGGTCACTATGATGGCACAGAGGCACAGCGTCTCCGGCAGGGTCACTATGATGGCACAGAGGCAGAGCGTTTCTAGGCAGGGTCACTATGGTGGCACAGAGGCACAGCGTCTCAGGCAGGGTCACTATGATGGCACAGAGGCACAGCGTTTCCAGGCACGGTCACTATGATGGCACAGAGGCACAGCGTCTCCGGCAGGGCCACTATGATGGCACAGAGGCACAGCGTCTCAGGCAGGGTCACTATGATGGCACAGAGGCACAGCGTCTCCGGCAGGGTCACTATGATGGCACAGAGGCAAAGCATCTCAGGCAGGGTCACTATGATGGCACAGAGGCACAGCGTCTCAGGCAGGGTCACTATGATGGCACAGAGGCGCAGCGTCTCTAGGCAGGGTCACTATGATGGCACAGAGGCACAGCGTCTCAGGCAGGGTCACTATGATGGCACAGAGGCACAGCGTCTCAGGCAGGGTTACTATGATGGCACAGAGGCACAGTGTCTCAGGCACGGTCACTATGATGGCACAGAGGCACAGCGTCTCCAGGCAGGGTCAGTATGATGGCACAGAGGCACAGCGTTTCCAGGCATGGTCACTATGATGGCACAGAGGCAAAGCGTCTCAGGCAGGGTCACTATGTTGGCACAGAGGCACAGCGTCTCAGGCAGGGTCACTATGATGGCACAGAGGCGCAGCGTCTCCGGCAGGGTCACTATGATGGCACAGAGGCGCAGAGTATCAGGCAGGGTCACTATGATGGCACAGAGGCGCGTCGTCTCCGGCAGGGTCACTATGATGGCACAGAGGCACAGCGTCTCCAGGCAGGGTCACTATGATGGCACAGAGGCACAGTTTCTCCAGGCAGGGTCACTATGATGGCACAGAGGCACAGCGTCTCAGGCAGGGTCACTATGATGGCACAGAGGCACAGCGTCTATGGCAGGGTCACTATGATGGCACAGAGGCACAGCGTCTGTGGCAAGGTCACTATGATGGCACAGAGGCACAGCGTCTCAGGCAGGGTCACTATGATGGCACAGAGTCAAAGCATCTCAGGCAGGGTCACTATGATGGCATAGAGGCACAGAGTTTCAGGGAGGGTCACTATGATGGCACAGAGATACAGCGTCTCTAGGCAGGGTCACTATGATGGCACAGAGGCACAGCGTCTCCAGGCAGGGTCACTATGATGGCACAGAGGCACAGCATCTCAGGCAGGGTCACTATGATGGCACAGAGGCACAGCGTGTCAGACAGGGTCACTATGATGGCACAGAGGTACAGCGTTTCTAGGCAGGGTCACTATGATGGCACAGAGGCACAGCGTCTCCGGCAGGGTTACTATGATGGCACAGAGGCACAGCGTTTCCAGGCAGGGTCAATATGATGGCACAGAGGCACAGCGTATCCAGGCATGTTCACTATGATGGCACAGAGGCACAGCGTCTCCGGCAGGGTCACTATGATGGCACAGAGGCACAGCGTCTCAGGCAAGGTCACTATGATGGCACAGAGGCACAGCGTCTCCGGCAGGGTCACTATAATGGCACAGAGGCACAGAGTCTCCGTCAGGGTCACTATGATGGCACAGAGGCACAGCGTCTCCAGGCAGGGTCACTATTATGGCACAGAGGCACAGCGTCTCAGGCAGGGTCACTATGATGGCAGAGAGGCACAGCGTCTGTGGCAGGGTCACTATGATGGCACAGAGGCACAGCGTCTCAGGCAGTTTCACTATGATGGCACAGAGGCACAGCGTCTCAGGCAGGGTCACTATGGTGGCACAGAGGCACAGCGTCTCCAGGCAGCGTCACTATGATGGCACAGAGGCACAGCGTCTCAGGCAGGGTCACTATGATGGCACAGAGGCACAGCGTCTCAGGTAGGGTCATTATGATAGCACATAGGCACAGTGTCTCAGGCAGGGTCACTATGATGGCAAAGAGGCACAGCGTCTCCGGCAGGGCCACTATGATGGCACAGAGGCACAGCGTCTCAGGCAGGGTCACTATGATGGCACAGAGGCACAGCGTCTCCAGGCAGGGTCACTATGATGGCACAGAGGCACAGCGTCTCAGGCAGGGTCACTATGATGGCACAGAGGCAAAGCATCTCAGGCAGGGTCACTATGATGGCACAGAGGCAGAGCGTTTCTAGGCAGGGTCACTATGATGGCAGAGAGGCGCAGCGTCTCTAGGCAGGGTCACTATGATGGCACAGAGGCACAGCGTCTCAGGCAGGGTCACTATGATAGCACAGAGGCACAGCGTCTCAGGCAGGGTCACTATGATGGCACAGAGGCACAGCGTCTCAGGCAGGGTCACTATGATGGCACAGAGGCACAGCGTCTCCGGCAGGGTCACTGTGTTGGCACAGAGGCGCAGCGTCTCTAGGAAGGGTCACTATGATGGCACAGAGGCACAGCGTTTCCAGGCAGGGTCAATATGATGGCACAGAGGCACAGTGTCTCCAGGCAGGGTCACTATGATGGCACAGAGGCACAGCGTCTCCGGCAGGGTCACTATGATGGCACAGAGGCACAGCGTCTCAGGCAGGGTCACTATGGTGGCACAGAGGCACAGCGTCTCCTGGCAGGGTCACTATGATGGCACAGAGGCACAGCGTCTCTAGGCAGGGTCACTATGATGGCACAGAGGCACAGCGTCTCAGGCAGGGTCACTATGATGGCACAGAGGCACAGCGTCTCAGGCAGGGTCACTATGATGGCAGAGAGGCACAGCGTCTCAGGCAGGGTCACTATGATGGCACAGAGGCACAGCGTCTCCGGCAGGGTCACTATGATGGCACAGATGCACAGCGTCTGTGGCAGGGTCACTATGATGGCACAGAGGCACAGCGTCTCTAGGCAGGGTCACTATGATGGCACAGAGGCACAGCGTCTCAGGCAGGGTCACTATGATGGCACAGAGGCACAGCGTCTCAGGCAGGGTCACTATGGTGGCACAGAGGCACAGCGTCTCCAGGCAGCGTCACTATGATGGCACAGAGGCACAGCGTCTCTAGGCAGGGTCACTATGATGGCACAGAGGCACAGCGTCTCAGGCAGGGTCACTATGATGGCACAGAGGCACAGCGTCTCAGGCAGGGTCACTGTGTTGGCACAGAGGCGCAGCGTCTCTAGGAAGGGTCACTATGATGGCACAGAGGCACAGCGTCTCCAGGCAGGGTCACTATGATGGCACAGAGGCACAGCGTCTCAGGCAGGGTCACTATGATGGCACAGAGGCACAGCGTTTCTAGGCAGGGTCACTATGATGGCACAGAGGCGCAGCGTCTCTAGGCTTGGTCACTATGATGGCACAGAGGCACAGCGTCTCCGGCAGGGTCACTATGATGGCACAGAGGCAGAGCGTTTCTAGGCAGGGTCACTATGGTGGCACAGAGGCACAGCGTCTCAGGCAGGGTCACAATGATGGCACAGAGGCACAGCGTCTCAGGCAGGGTCACTATGATGGCACAGATGCACAGCGTTTCCAGGCACGGTCACTATGATGGCACAGAGGCACAGCGTCTCCGGCAGGGCCACTATGATGGCACAGAGGCACAGCGTCTCAGGCAGGGTCACTATGATGGCACAGAGGCACAGTGTCTCCGGCAGGGTCACTATGATGGCACAGAGGCAAAGCATCTCAGGCAGTGTCACTATGATGGCACAGAGGCACAGCGTCTCAGGCAGGGTCACTATGATGGCACAGAGGCGCAGCGTCTCTAGGCAGGGTCACTATGATGGCACAGAGGCACAGTGTCTCAGGCAGGGTCACTATGATGGCACAGAGGCACAGCGTCTCCAGGCAGGGTCACTATGATGGCACAGAGGCACAGTGTCTCAGGCACGGTCACTATGATGGCACAGAGGCACAGCGTCTCCAGGCAGGGTCAGTATGATGGCACAGAGGCACAGCGTTTCCAGGCATGGTCACTATGATGGCACAGAGGCAAAGCGTCTCAGGCAGGGTCACTATGATGGCACAGAGGCACAGCGTCTCAGGCAGGGTCACTATGATGGCACAGAGGCGCAGCGTCTCCGGCAGGGTCACTATGATGGCACAGAGGCGCAGAGTATCAGGCAGGGTCACTATGATGGCACAGAGGCGCGTCGTCTCCGGCAGGGTCACTATGATGGCACAGATGCACAGCGTCTCCAGGCAGGGTCACTATGATGGCACAGAGGCACAGTTTCTCCAGGCAGGGTCACTATGATGGCACAGAGGCACAGCGTCTCAGGCAGGGTCACTATGATGGCACAGAGGCACAGCGTCTATGGCAGGGTCACTATGATGGCACAGAGGCACAGCGTCTCTAGGCTTGGTCACTATGATGGCACAGAGGCACAGCGTCTCAGGCAGGGTCACTATGATGGCACAGAGGCAAAGCATCTCAGGCAGGGTCACTATGATGGCATAGAGGCACAGAGTTTCAGGGAGGGTCACTATGATGGCACAGAGATACAGCGTCTCTAGGCAGAGTCACTATGATGGCACAGAGGCACAGCGTCTCCAGGCAGGGTCACTATGATGGCACAGAGGCACAGCATCTCAGGCAGGGTCACTATGATGGCACAGAGGCACAGCGTGTCAGACAGGGTCACTATGATGGCACAGAGGTACAGCGTTTCTAGGCAGGGTCACTATGATGGCACAGAGGCACAGCGTCTCAGGCAGGGTTACTATGATGGCACAGAGGCACAGTGTCTCAGGCACGGTCACTATGATGGCACAGAGGCACAGCGTCTCCAGGCAGGGTCAGTATGATGGCACAGAGGCACAGCGTTTCCAGGCATGGTCACTATGATGGCACAGAGGCAAAGCGTCTCAGGCAGGGTCACTATGTTGGCACAGAGGCACAGCGTCTCAGGCAGGGTCACTATGATGGCACAGAGGCGCAGCGTCTCCGGCAGGGTCACTATGATGGCACAGAGGCGCAGAGTATCAGGCAGGGTCACTATGATGGCACAGAGGCGCGTCGTCTCCGGCAGGGTCACTATGATGGCACAGAGGCACAGCGTCTCCAGGCAGGGTCACTATGATGGCACAGAGGCACAGTTTCTCCAGGCAGGGTCACTATGATGGCACAGAGGCACAGCGTCTCAGGCAGGGTCACTATGATGGCACAGAGGCACAGCGTCTATGGCAGGGTCACTATGATGGCACAGAGGCACAGCGTCTGTGGCAAGGTCACTATGATGGCACAGAGGCACAGCGTCTCAGGCAGGGTCACTATGATGGCACAGAGTCAAAGCATCTCAGGCAGGGTCACTATGATGGCATAGAGGCACAGAGTTTCAGGGAGGGTCACTATGATGGCACAGAGATACAGCGTCTCTAGGCAGGGTCACTATGATGGCACAGAGGCACAGCGTCTCCAGGCAGGGTCACTATGATGGCACAGAGGCACAGCATCTCAGGCAGGGTCACTATGATGGCACAGAGGCACAGCGTGTCAGACAGGGTCACTATGATGGCACAGAGGTACAGCGTTTCTAGGCAGGGTCACTATGATGGCACAGAGGCACAGCGTCTCCGGCAGGGTTACTATGATGGCACAGAGGCACAGCGTTTCCAGGCAGGGTCAATATGATGGCACAGAGGCACAGCGTATCCAGGCATGTTCACTATGATGGCACAGAGGCACAGCGTCTCCGGCAGGGTCACTATGATGGCACAGAGGCACAGCGTCTCAGGCAAGGTCACTATGATGGCACAGAGGCACAGCGTCTCCGGCAGGGTCACTATAATGGCACAGAGGCACAGAGTCTCCGTCAGGGTCACTATGATGGCACAGAGGCACAGCGTCTCCAGGCAGGGTCACTATTATGGCACAGAGGCACAGCGTCTCAGGCAGGGTCACTATGATGGCAGAGAGGCACAGCGTCTGTGGCAGGGTCACTATGATGGCACAGAGGCACAGCGTCTCAGGCAGTTTCACTATGATGGCACAGAGGCACAGCGTCTCAGGCAGGGTCACTATGGTGGCACAGAGGCACAGCGTCTCCAGGCAGCGTCACTATGATGGCACAGAGGCACAGCGTCTCAGGCAGGGTCACTATGATGGCACAGAGGCACAGCGTCTCAGGTAGGGTCATTATGATAGCACATAGGCACAGTGTCTCAGGCAGGGTCACTATGATGGTAAAGAGGCGCAGCGTCTCCGGCAGGGCCACTATGATGGCACAGAGGCACAGCGTCTCAGGCAGGGTCACTATGATGGCACAGAGGCACAGCGTCTCCAGGCAGGGTCACTATGATGGCACAGAGGCACAGCGTCTCAGGCAGGGTCACTATGATGGCACAGAGGCAAAGCATCTCAGGCAGGGTCACTATGATGGCACAGAGGCAGAGCGTTTCTAGGCAGGGTCACTATGATGGCAGAGAGGCGCAGCGTCTCTAGGCAGGGTCACTATGATGGCACAGAGGCACAGCGTCTCAGGCAGGGTCACTATGATGGCACAGAGGCACAGCGTCTCAGGCAGGGTCACTATGATGGCACAGAGGCACAGCGTCTCCGGCAGGGTCACTGTGTTGGCACAGAGGCGCAGCGTCTCTAGGAAGGGTCACTATGATGGCACAGAGGCACAGCGTTTCCAGGCAGGGTCAATATGATGGCACAGAGGCACAGTGTCTCCAGGCAGGGTCACTATGATGGCACAGAGGCACAGCGTCTCCGGCAGGGTCACTATGATGGCACAGAGGCACAGCGTCTCAGGCAGGGTCACTATGGTGGCACAGAGGCACAGCGTCTCCGGCAGGGTCACTATGATGGCACAGAGGCACAGAGTCTCCGTCAGGGTCACGATGATAGCACAGAGGCACAGCGTCTCCAGGCAGGGTCACTATGATGGCACAGAGGCACAGCGTCTCAGGCAGGGTCACTATGATGGCACAGAGGCACAGCGTCTCCTGGCAGGGTCACTATGATGGCACAGAGGCACAGCGTCTCTAGGCAGGGTCACTATGATGGCACAGAGGCACAGCGTCTCAGGCAGGGTCACTATGATGGCACAGAGGCACAGCGTCTCAGTCAGGGTCACTATGATGGCAGAGAGGCACAGCGTCTCAGGCAGGGTCACTATGATGGCACAGAGGCACAGCGTCTCCGGCAGGGTCACTATGATGGCACAGATGCACAGCGTCTGTGGCAGGGTCACTATGATGGCACAGAGGCACAGCGTCTCTAGGCAGGGTCACTATGATGGCACAGAGGCACAGCGTCTCAGGCAGGGTCACTATGATGGCACAGAGGCACAGCGTCTCAGGCAGGGTCACTATGGTGGCACAGAGGCACAGCGTCTCCAGGCAGCGTCACTATGATGGCACAGAGGCACAGCGTCTCTAGGCAGGGTCACTATGATGGCACAGAGGCACAGCGTCTCAGGCAGGGTCACTATGATGGCACAGAGGCACAGCGTCTCAGGCAGGGTCACTGTGTTGGCACAGAGGCGCAGCGTCTCTAGGAAGGGTCACTATGATGGCACAGAGGCACAGCGTCTCCAGGCAGGGTCACTATGATGGCACAGAGGCACAGCGTCTCAGGCAGGGTCACTATGATGGCACAGAGGCACAGCGTTTCTAGGCAGGGTCACTATGATGGCACAGAGGCGCAGCGTCTCTAGGCTTGGTCACTATGATGGCACAGAGGCACAGCGTCTCCGGCAGGGTCACTATGATGGCACAGAGGCAGAGCGTTTCTAGGCAGGGTCACTATGGTGGCACAGAGGCACAGCGTCTCAGGCAGGGTCACAATGATGGCACAGAGGCACAGCGTCTCAGGCAGGGTCACTATGATGGCACAGATGCACAGCGTTTCCAGGCACGGTCACTATGATGGCACAGAGGCACAGCGTCTCCGGCAGGGCCACTATGATGGCACAGAGGCACAGCGTCTCAGGCAGGGTCACTATGATGGCACAGAGGCACAGTGTCTCCGGCAGGGTCACTATGATGGCACAGAGGCAAAGCATCTCAGGCAGTGTCACTATGATGGCACAGAGGCACAGCGTCTCAGGCAGGGTCACTATGATGGCACAGAGGCGCAGCGTCTCTAGGCAGGGTCACTATGATGGCACAGAGGCACAGTGTCTCAGGCAGGGTCACTATGATGGCACAGAGGCACAGCGTCTCCAGGCAGGGTCACTATGATGGCACAGAGGCACAGTGTCTCAGGCACGGTCACTATGATGGCACAGAGGCACAGCGTCTCCAGGCAGGGTCAGTATGATGGCACAGAGGCACAGCGTTTCCAGGCATGGTCACTATGATGGCACAGAGGCAAAGCGTCTCAGGCAGGGTCACTATGATGGCACAGAGGCACAGCGTCTCAGGCAGGGTCACTATGATGGCACAGAGGCGCAGCGTCTCCGGCAGGGTCACTATGATGGCACAGAGGCGCAGAGTATCAGGCAGGGTCACTATGATGGCACAGAGGCGCGTCGTCTCCGGCAGGGTCACTATGATGGCACAGATGCACAGCGTCTCCAGGCAGGGTCACTATGATGGCACAGAGGCACAGTTTCTCCAGGCAGGGTCACTATGATGGCACAGAGGCACAGCGTCTCAGGCAGGGTCACTATGATGGCACAGAGGCACAGCGTCTATGGCAGGGTCACTATGATGGCACAGAGGCACAGCGTCTCTAGGCTTGGTCACTATGATGGCACAGAGGCACAGCGTCTCAGGCAGGGTCACTATGATGGCACAGAGGCAAAGCATCTCAGGCAGGGTCACTATGATGGCATAGAGGCACAGAGTTTCAGGGAGGGTCACTATGATGGCACAGAGATACAGCGTCTCTAGGCAGAGTCACTATGATGGCACAGAGGCACAGCGTCTCCAGGCAGGGTCACTATGATGGCACAGAGGCACAGCATCTCAGGCAGGGTCACTATGATGGCACAGAGGCACAGCGTGTCAGACAGGGTCACTATGATGGCACAGAGGTACAGCGTTTCTAGGCAGGGTCACTATGATGGCACAGAGGCACAGCGTCTCCAGGCAGGGTCACTATGATGGCACAGAGGCACAGCGTTTCCAGGCAGGGTCAATATGATGGCACAGAGGCACAGCGTCTCCAGGCAGGTTCACTATGATGGCACAGAGGCACAGCGTCTCCGGCAGGGTCACTATGATGGCACAGAGGCACAGCGTCTCAGGCAAGGTCACTATGATGGCACAGAGGCACAGCGTCTCCAGGCAGGGTCACTATGATGGCACAGAGGCACAGCGTTTCCAGGCAGGGTCAATATGATGGCACAGAGGCACAGCGTCTCCAGGCAGGTTCACTATGATGGCACAGAGGCACAGCGTCTCCGGCAGGGTCACTATGATGGCACAGAGGCACAGCGTCTCAGGCAAGGTCACTATGATGGCACAGAGGCACAGCGTCTCCGGCAGGGTCACTATAATGGCACAGAGGCACAGAGTCTCCGTCAGGGTCACTATGATGGCACAGAGGCACAGCGTCTCCAGGCAGGGTCCCTATTATGGCACAGAGGCACAGCGTCTCAGGCAGGGTCACTATGATGGCAGAGAGGCACAGCGTCTGTGGCAGGGTCAGTATGATGGCACAGAGGCACAGCGTCTCAGGCAGGGTCACTATGATGGCACAGAGGCACAGCGTCTCAGGTAGGGTCACTATGGTGGCACAGAGACACAGCGTCTCCAGGCAGCGTCACTATGATGGCACAGAGGCACAGCGTCTCAGGCAGGGTCACTATGATGGCACAGAGGCACAGCGTCTCAGGTAGGGTCATTATGATAGCACATAGGCACAGTGTCTCAGGCAGTGTCACTATGATGGCAAAGAGGCACAGCGTCTCCGGCAGGGCCACTATGATGGCACAGAGGCACAGCGTCTCCGGCAGGGTCACTATGATGGCACAGAGGCACAGCGTCTCCAGGCAGGGTCACTATGATGGCACAGAGGCACAGCGTCTCAGGCAGGGTCACTATGATGGCACAGAGGCAAAGCATCTCAGGCAGGGTCACTATGATGGCACAGAGGCAGAGCGTTTCTATGCAGGGTCACTATGATGGCAGAGAGGCGCAGCGTCTCTAGGCAGGGTCACTATGATGGCACAGAGGCACAGCGTCTCCGGCAGGGTCACTATGATGGCACAGAGGCACAGCGTCTCAGGCAGGGTCACTATGATGGCACAGAGGCACAGCGTCTCAGGCAGGGTCACTATGATGGCACAGAGGCACAGCGTCTCCAGGCAGGGTCACTATGATGGCACAGAGGCACAGCGTCTCCAGGCAGGGTCACTATGATGGCACAGAGGCACAGCGTCTCCCGCAGGGTTACTATGATGTCACAGAGGCACAGTGTCTTAGGCAGTGTGACTATCACGGCACAGAGGCACAGCGTCTCCTGGCAGGGTCACTCTGATGGCACAGAGGCACAGCGTTTCCAGGCAGGGTCAATATGATGGCACAGAGGCACAGTGTCTCCAAGCAGGGTCACTATGATGGCACAGAGGCACAGCGTCTCCGGCAGGGTCACTATGATGGCACAGAGGCACAGCGTCTCAGGCAGGGTCACTATGATGGCACAGAGGCACAGCGTCTCAGGCAGGGTCACTATGGTGGCACAGAGGCACAGCGTCTCCGGCAGGGTCACTATGATGGCACAGAGGCACAGAGTCTCCGTCAGGATCACG
Source organism: Streptopelia decaocto (assembly GCF_964273445.1). Classification (NCBI taxonomy): domain Eukaryota; kingdom Metazoa; phylum Chordata; class Aves; order Columbiformes; family Columbidae; genus Streptopelia; species Streptopelia decaocto. Next base: position 562,665 of record NW_028117033.1, on the reverse strand, counting down.
ATGATAGCACAGAGGCACAGCGTCTCCAGGCAGGGTCACTATGATGGCACAGAGGCACAGCGTCTCAGGCAGGGTCACTATGATGGCACAGAGGCACAGCGTCTGTGGCAGGGTCACTATGATGGCACAGAGGCACAGCGTCTCTAGGCAGGGTCACTATGATGGAACAGAGGCACAGCGTCTCAGGCAGGGTCACTATGATGGCACAGAGGCACAGCGTCTCAGGCAGGGTCACTATGGTGGCACAGAGGCACAGCGTCTCAGGCAGGGTCACTATGATGGCACAGATGCACAGCGTCTGTGGCAGGGTCACTATGATGGCACAGAGGCACAGCGTCTCTAGGCAGGGTCACTATGATGGCACAGAGGCACAGCGTCTCAGGCAGGGTCACTATGATGGCACAGATGCACAGCGTCTCAGGCAGGGTCACTATGATGGCACAGAGGCACAGCGTCTCAGGCAGGGTCACTATGGTGGCACAGAGGCACAGCGTCTCCAGGCAGCGTCACTATGATGGCACAGAGGCACAGCGTCTCTAGGAAGGGTCACTATGATGGCACAGAGGCACAGCGTCTCAGGCAGGGTCACTATGATGGCACAGAGGCACAGCGTCTCAGGCAGGGTCACTATGATGGCACAGAGGCACAGCGTCTCCGGTAGGGTCACTGTGTTGGCACAGAGGCGCAGCGTCTCTAGGAAGATCACTATTATGGCACAGAGGCACAGCGTCTCCAGGCAGGGTCACTATGATGGCACAGAGGCACAGCGTCTCCAGGCAGGGTCACTATGATGGCACAGAGGCACAGCGTCTCAGGCAGGGTCACTATGATGGCACAGAGGCACAGCGTCTCTAGGCAGGGTCACTATGATGGCACAGAGGCGCAGCGTCTCTAGGCTTGGTCACTATGATGGCACAGAGGCACAGCGTCTCCGGCAGGGTCACTATGATGGCACAGAGGCACAGCGTCTCAGGCAGGGTCACTATGGTGGCACAGAGGTACAGCGTCTCAGGCAGGGTCACAATGATGGCACAGAGGCACAGCGTCTCAGGCAGGGTCACTATGATGGCACAGAGGCACAGCGTTTCCAGGCACGGTCACTATGATGGCACAGAGGCACAGCGTCTCCGGCAGGGCCACTATGATGGCACAGAGGCACAGCGTCTCAGGCAGGGTCACTATGATGACACAGAGGCACAGCGTCTCAGGCAGGGTCACTATGGTGGCACAGAGGCACAGCGTCTCCAGGCAGCGTCACTATGATGGCACAGAGGCACAGCGTCTCTAGGAAGGGTCACTATGATGGCACAGAGGCACAGCGTCTCAGGCAGGGTCACTATGATGGCACAGAGGCACAGCGTCTCAGGCAGGGTCACTATGATGGCACAGAGGCACAGCGTCTCCGGCAGGGTCACTGTGTTGGCACAGAGGCGCAGCGTCTCTAGGAAGATCACTATTATGGCACAGAGGCACAGCGTCTCCAGGCAGGGTCACTATGATGGCACAGAGGCACAGCGTCTCCAGGCAGGGTCACTATGATGGCACAGAGGCACAGCGTCTCAGGCAGGGTCACTATGATGGCACAGAGGCACAGCGTCTCTAGGCAGGGTCACTATGATGGCACAGAGGCGCAGCGTCTCTAGGCTTGGTCACTATGATGGCACAGAGGCACAGCGTCTCCGGCAGGGTCACTATGATGGCACAGAGGCACAGCGTCTCAGGCAGGGTCACTATGGTGGCACAGAGGTACAGCGTCTCAGGCAGGGTCACAATGATGGCACAGAGGCACAGCGTCTCAGGCAGGGTCACTATGATGGCACAGAGGCACAGCGTTTCCAGGCACGGTCACTATGATGGCACAGAGGCACAGCGTCTCCGGCAGGGCCACTATGATGGCACAGAGGCACAGCGTCTCAGGCAGGGTCACTATGATGACACAGAGGCACAGCGTCTCCGGCAGGGTCACTATGATGGCACAGAGGCAAAGCATCTCAGGCAGGGTCACTATGATGGCACAGAGGCACAGCGTCTCAGGCAGGGTCACTATGATGGCACAGAGGCGCAGCGTCTCTAGGCAGGGTCACTATGATGGCACAGAGGCACAGTGTCTCAGGGAGGGTGACTATGATGGCACAGAGGCACAGCGTCTCAGGCAGGGTCACTATGATGGCACAGAGGCACAGTGTCTCAGGCACGGTCACTATGATGGCACAGAGGCACAGCGTCTCCAGGCAGGGTCAGTATGATGGCACAGAGGCACAGCGTTTCCAGGCATGGTCACTATGATGGCACAGAGGCAAAGCGTCTCAGGCAGGGTCACTATGATGGCACAGAGGCACAGCGTCTCAGGCAGGGTCACTATGATAGCACAGAGGCGCAGCGTCTCCGGCAGGGTCACTATGATGGCACAGAGGCGCAGAGTATCAGGCAGGGTCACTATGATGGCACAGAGGCGCGTCGTCTCCGGCAGGGTCACTATGATGGCACAGAGGCACAGCGTCTCCAGGCAGGGTCACTATGATGGCACAGAGGCACAGTTTCTCCAGGCAGGGTCACTATGATGGCACAGAGGCACAGCGTCTCAGGCAGGGTCACTATTATGGCACAGAGGCACAGCGTCTATGGCAGGGTCACTATGATGGCACAGAGGCACAGCGTCTCTAGGCTTGGTCACTATGATGGCACAGAGGCACAGCGTCTCAGGCAGGGTCACTATGATGGCACAGAGGCAAAGCATCTCAGGCAGGGTCACTATGATGGCATAGAGGCACAGAGTTTCAGGGAGGGTCACTATGATGGCACAGAGATACAGCGTCTCTAGGCAGGGTCACTATGATGGCACAGAGGCACAGCGTCTCCAGGCAGGGTCACTATGATGGCACAGAGGCACAGCATCTCAGGCAGGGTCACTATGATGGCACAGAGGCACAGCGTGTCAGACAGGGTCACTATGATGGCACAGAGGTACAGCGTTTCTAGGCAGGGTCACTATGATGGCACAGAGGCACAGTGTCTCCGGCAGGGTTACTATGATGGCACAGAGGCACAGCGTCTCAGGCAGGGTCACTATGATGGCACAGAGGCACAGCGTCTCCAGGCAGGGTCAATATGATGGCACAGAGGCACAGCATCTCCAGGCAGGGTCACTATGATGGCACAGAGGCGCAGCGTCTCTAGGCTTGGTCACTATGATGGCACAGAGGCACAGCGTCTCAGGCAGGGTCACTATGATGGCACAGAGCCACAGCGTCTCTAGGCAGGGTCACTATGATGGCACAGAGGCGCAGCGTCTCTAGGCTTGGTCACTATGATGGCACAGAGGCACAGCGTTTTCAGGCAGGGTCACTATGATGGCACAGAGGCACAGCGTCTCCGGCAGGGTCACTATGATGGCACAGAGGCACAGCGTCTCAGGCAGCGTCACTATGATAGCACAGAGGCACAGCGTCTCCGGCAGGGTCACTATGATGGCACAGAGGCACAGCGTCTCCAGGCAGGGTCACTATGATGGCACAGAGGCACAGTGTCTCAGGCACGGTCACTATGATGGCACAGAGGCACAGCGTCTCCAGGGAGGGTCACTATGATGGCACAGAGGCACAGCGTTTCCAGGCATGGTCACTATGATGGCACAGAGGCAAAGCGTCTCAGGCAGGGTCACTATGATGGCACAGAGGCACAGCGTCTCAGGCAGGGTCACTATGATGGCACAGAGGCGCAGCGTCTCCGGCAGGGTCACTATGATGGCACAGAGGCGCAGAGTATCAGGCAGGGTCACTATGATGGCACAGAGGCGCGTCGTCTCCGGCAGGGTCACTATGATGGCACAGAGGCACAGCGTCTCCAGGCAGGGTCACTATGATGGCACAGAGGCACAGTTTCTCCAGGCAGGGTCACTATGATGGCACAGAGGCACAGCGTCTCAGGCAGGGTCACTATGATGGCACAGAGGCACAGCGTCTATGGCAGGGTCACTATGATGGCACAGAGGCACAGCGTCTCTAGGCTTGGTCACTATGATGGCACAGAGGCACAGCGTCTCAGGCAGGGTCACTATGATGGCACAGAGGCAAAGCATCTCAGGCAGGGTCACTATGATGGCATAGAGGCACAGAGTTTCAGGCAAGGTCACTATGATGGCACAGAGGCACAGCGTCTCCGGCAGGGTCACTATAATGGCACAGAGGCACAGCGTCTCCGTCAGGGTCACTATGATGGCACAGAGGCACAGCGTCTCCAGGCAGGGTCACTATTATGGCATAGAGGCACAGAGTTTCAGGGAGGGTCACTATGATGGCACAGAGATACAGCGTCTCTAGGCAGGGTCACTATGATGGCACAGAGGCACAGCGTCTCCAGGCAGGGTCACTATGATGGCACAGAGGCACAGCATCTCAGGCAGGGTCACTATGATGGCACAGAGGCACAGCGTGTCAGACAGGGTCACTATGATGGCACAGAGGTACAGCGTTTCTAGGCAGGGTCACTATGATGGCACAGAGGCACAGCGTCTCCGGCAGGGTTACTATGATGGCACAGAGGCACAGCGTCTCAGACAGGGTCACTATGATGGCACAGAGGTACAGCGTCTCCAGGCAGGGTCACTATGATGGCACAGAGGCACAGCGTCTCCAGGCAGGGTCAATATGATGGCACAGAGGCACAGCATCTCCAGGCAGGGTCACTATGATGGCACAGAGGCGCAGCGTCTCTAGGCTTGGTCACTATGATGGCACAGAGGCACAGCGTCTCAGGCTGGGTCACTATGATGGCACAGAGCCACAGCGTCTCTAGGCAGGGTCACTATGATGGCACAGAGGCGCAGCGTCTCTAGGCTTGGTCACTATGATGGCACAGAGGCACAGCCTCTCCGGCAGGGTCACTATGATGGCACAGAGGCACAGCGTCTCAGGCAGGGTCACTATGGTGGCACAGAGGCACAGCGTCTCAGGCAGGGTCGCTATGATGGCACAGAGGCACAGCGTTTCCAGGCACGGTCACTATGATGGCACAGAGGAACAGCGTCTCCGGCAGGGTCACTATGATGGCACAGAGGCACAGCGTCTCAGGCAGGGTCACTATGATGGCACAGAGGCACAGCGTCTCCGGCAGGGTCACTATGATGGCACAGAGGCACAGCGTCTCAGGCAGGGTCACTATGATGGCACAGAGGCAAAGCATTTCAGGCAGGGTCACTCTGATGTCACAGAGGCACAGCGTCTCCGGCAGGGCCACTATGATGGCACAGAGGCACAGCGTTTCCAGGCAGGGTCACTATGATGGCACAGAGGCGCAGCGTCTCTAGGCAGGGTCACTATGATGGCACAGAGGCACAGCGTCTCAGGCAGGGTCACTATGATGGCACAGAGGCACAGCGTCTCCAGGCAGGGTCACTATGATGGCACAGAGGCACAGCGTCTCAAGCAGGGTCACTATGATGGCACAGAGGCACAGCGTCTCAGGCAGGGTCACTATGATGGCACAGAGGCACAGCGTATCAGGCAGGGTCACTATGATGGCACAGAGGCGCATCGTCTCCGGCAGGGTCACTATGATGGCACAGATGCGCAGCGTCTCCAGTCAGGGTCACTATGATGGCACAGAGGCGCAGTGTCTCCTGCAGGGTCACTATGATGTCACAGAGGCACAGCGTTTCCAGTCAGGGTCACTATGATGGCACAGAGGCACAGCGTCTCAGACAGGGTCACTATGATGGCACAGAGGTACAGCGTCTCTAGGCAGGGTCACTATGATGGCACAGAGGCACAGCGTCTCCGGCAGGGTCACTATGATGGCACAGAGGCACAGCGTCTCAGACAGGGTCACTATGATGGCACAGAGGCACAGCGTCTCTAGGCAGGGTCACTATGATGGCACAGAGGCACAGCGTCTCTAGGCAGGGTCACTATGATGGCACAGAGGCACAGCGTCTCCAGGCAGGGTTACTATGATGGCAGAGAGGCACAGCGTCTCCCGCAGGGTCACTATGATGGCACAGAGGCACAGCGTCTCCAGGCAGGGTCACTATGATGGCACAGAGGCGCAGCGTATCAGGCAGGGTCACTATGATGGCACAGAGGCTCATCGTCTCCGGCAGGGTCACTATGATGGCACAGACGGGCAGCGTCTCCAGGCAGGGTCACTATGATGGCACAGAGGCACAGCGTCTCCAGGCAGGGTCACTATGATGGCACAGAGGCACAGCGTCTCAGGCAGAGTCACTATGATGGCACAGAGGCACAGCGTCTATGGCAGGGTCACTATGAGGTCACAGAGGCACAGCGTCTATAGGCAGGGTCACTATGATGGCACAGAGGCACAGCGTCTCCGGCAAGGTCACTATGATGGCACAGAGGCACAGCGTCTCAGGCAGGGTCACTATGATGGCACAGAGGCACAGCGTTTCCAGACACGGTCACTATGATGGCACAGAGGCACAGCGTCTCAGGCAAAGTCACTATGATGGCACAGAGGCACAGCGTCTCCGGCAGGGTCACTATGATGGCACAGAGGCACAGCGTCTGAGGCAGGGTCACTATGGTGGCACAGAGGCACAGCGTCTCCAGGCAGGGTCACTATGATGGCACAGAGGCACAGCGTTTCCAGGCACGGTCACTATGATGGCACAGAGGCACAGCGTCTCCGGCAGGGCCACTATGATGGCACAGAGGCACAGCGTCTCAGGCAGGGTCACTATGATGACACAGAGGCACAGCGTCTCAGGCAGGGTCACTATGGTGGCACAGAGGCACAGCGTCTCCAGGCAGCGTCACTATGATGGCACAGAGGCACAGCGTCTCTAGGAAGGGTCACTATGATGGCACAGAGGCACAGCGTCTCAGGCAGGGTCACTATGATGGCACAGAGGCACAGCGTCTCAGGCAGGGTCACTATGATGGCACAGAGGCACAGCGTCTCCGGCAGGGTCACTGTGTTGGCACAGAGGCGCAGCGTCTCTAGGAAGATCACTATTATGGCACAGAGGCACAGCGTCTCCAGGCAGGGTCACTATGATGGCACAGAGGCACAGCGTCTCCAGGCAGGGTCACTATGATGGCACAGAGGCACAGCGTCTCAGGCAGGGTCACTATGATGGCACAGAGGCACAGCGTCTCTAGGCAGGGTCACTATGATGGCACAGAGGCGCAGCGTCTCTAGGCTTGGTCACTATGATGGCACAGAGGCACAGCGTCTCCGGCAGGGTCACTATGATGGCACAGAGGCACAGCGTCTCAGGCAGGGTCACTATGGTGGCACAGAGGTACAGCGTCTCAGGCAGGGTCACAATGATGGCACAGAGGCACAGCGTCTCAGGCAGGGTCACTATGATGGCACAGAGGCACAGCGTTTCCAGGCACGGTCACTATGATGGCACAGAGGCACAGCGTCTCCGGCAGGGCCACTATGATGGCACAGAGGCACAGCGTCTCAGGCAGGGTCACTATGATGACACAGAGGCACAGCGTCTCCGGCAGGGTCACTATGATGGCACAGAGGCAAAGCATCTCAGGCAGGGTCACTATGATGGCACAGAGGCACAGCGTCTCAGGCAGGGTCACTATGATGGCACAGAGGCGCAGCGTCTCTAGGCAGGGTCACTATGATGGCACAGAGGCACAGTGTCTCAGGGAGGGTGACTATGATGGCACAGAGGCACAGCGTCTCAGGCAGGGTCACTATGATGGCACAGAGGCACAGTGTCTCAGGCACGGTCACTATGATGGCACAGAGGCACAGCGTCTCCAGGCAGGGTCAGTATGATGGCACAGAGGCACAGCGTTTCCAGGCATGGTCACTATGATGGCACAGAGGCAAAGCGTCTCAGGCAGGGTCACTATGATGGCACAGAGGCACAGCGTCTCAGGCAGGGTCACTATGATAGCACAGAGGCGCAGCGTCTCCGGCAGGGTCACTATGATGGCACAGAGGCGCAGAGTATCAGGCAGGGTCACTATGATGGCACAGAGGCGCGTCGTCTCCGGCAGGGTCACTATGATGGCACAGAGGCACAGCGTCTCCAGGCAGGGTCACTATGATGGCACAGAGGCACAGTTTCTCCAGGCAGGGTCACTATGATGGCACAGAGGCACAGCGTCTCAGGCAGGGTCACTATTATGGCACAGAGGCACAGCGTCTATGGCAGGGTCACTATGATGGCACAGAGGCACAGCGTCTCTAGGCTTGGTCACTATGATGGCACAGAGGCACAGCGTCTCAGGCAGGGTCACTATGATGGCACAGAGGCAAAGCATCTCAGGCAGGGTCACTATGATGGCATAGAGGCACAGAGTTTCAGGGAGGGTCACTATGATGGCACAGAGATACAGCGTCTCTAGGCAGGGTCACTATGATGGCACAGAGGCACAGCGTCTCCAGGCAGGGTCACTATGATGGCACAGAGGCACAGCATCTCAGGCAGGGTCACTATGATGGCACAGAGGCACAGCGTGTCAGACAGGGTCACTATGATGGCACAGAGGTACAGCGTTTCTAGGCAGGGTCACTATGATGGCACAGAGGCACAGCGTCTCCGGCAGGGTTACTATGATGGCACAGAGGTACAGCGTCTCCAGGCAGGGTCACTATGATGGCACAGAGGCACAGCGTCTCCAGGCAGGGTCAATATGATGGCACAGAGGCACAGCATCTCCAGGCAGGGTCACTATGATGGCACAGAGGCGCAGCGTCTCTAGGCTTGGTCACTATGATGGCACAGAGGCACAGCGTCTCAGGCAGGGTCACTATGATGGCACAGAGCCACAGCGTCTCTAGGCAGGGTCACTATGATGGCACAGAGGCGCAGCGTCTCTAGGCTTGGTCACTATGATGGCACAGAGGCACAGCGTTTTCAGGCAGGGTCACTATGATGGCACAGAGGCACAGCGTCTCCGGCAGGGTCACTATGATGGCACAGAGGCACAGCGTCTCAGGCAGCGTCACTATGATAGCACAGAGGCACAGCGTCTCAGGCAGGGTCACTATGATGGCACAGAGGCACAGCGTCTCCAGGCAGGGTCACTATGATGGCACAGAGGCACAGTGTCTCAGGCACGGTCACTATGATGGCACAGAGGCACAGCGTCTCCAGGGAGGGTCACTATGATGGCACAGAGGCACAGCGTTTCCAGGCATGGTCACTATGATGGCACAGAGGCAAAGCGTCTCAGGCAGGGTCACTATGATGGCACAGAGGCACAGCGTCTCAGGCAGGGTCCCTATGATGGCACAGAGGCGCAGCGTCTCCGGCAGGGTCACTATGATGGCACAGAGGCGCAGAGTATCAGGCAGGGTCACTATGATGGCACAGAGGCGCGTCGTCTCCGGCAGGGTCACTATGATGGCACAGAGGCACAGCGTCTCCAGGCAGGGTCACTATGATGGCACAGAGGCACAGTTTCTCCAGGCAGGGTCACTATGATGGCACAGAGGCACAGCGTCTCAGGCAGGGTCACTATGATGGCACAGAGGCACAGCGTCTATGGCAGGGTCACTATGATGGCACAGAGGCACAGCGTCTCTAGGCTTGGTCACTATGATGGCACAGAGGCACAGCGTCTCAGGCAGGGTCACTATGATGGCACAGAGGCAAAGCATCTCAGGCAGGGTCACTATGATGGCATAGAGGCACAGAGTTTCAGGCAAGGTCACTATGATGGCACAGAGGCACAGCGTCTCCGGCAGGGTCACTATAATGGCACAGAGGCACAGCGTCTCCGTCAGGGTCACTATGATGGCACAGAGGCACAGCGTCTCCAGGCAGGGTCACTATTATGGCATAGAGGCACAGAGTTTCAGGGAGGGTCACTATGATGGCACAGAGATACAGCGTCTCTAGGCAGGGTCACTATGATGGCACAGAGGCACAGCGTCTCCAGGCAGGGTCACTATGATGGCACAGAGGCACAGCATCTCAGGCAGGGTCACTATGATGGCACAGAGGCACAGCGTGTCAGACAGGGTCACTATGATGGCACAGAGGTACAGCGTTTCTAGGCAGGGTCACTATGATGGCACAGAGGCACAGCGTCTCCGGCAGGGTTACTATGATGGCACAGAGGCACAGCGTCTCAGACAGGGTCACTATGATGGCACAGAGGTACAGCGTCTCCAGGCAGGGTCACTATGATGGCACAGAGGCACAGCGTCTCCAGGCAGGGTCAATATGATGGCACAGAGGCACAGCATCTCCAGGCAGGGTCACTATGATGGCACAGAGGCGCAGCGTCTCTAGGCTTGGTCACTATGATGGCACAGAGGCACAGCGTCTCAGGCTGGGTCACTATGATGGCACAGAGCCACAGCGTCTCTAGGCAGGGTCACTATGATGGCACAGAGGCGCAGCGTCTCTAGGCTTGGTCACTATGATGGCACAGAGGCACAGCCTCTCCGGCAGGGTCACTATGATGGCACAGAGGCACAGCGTCTCAGGCAGGGTCACTATGGTGGCACAGAGGCACAGCGTCTCAGGCAGGGTCGCTATGATGGCACAGAGGCACAGCGTTTCCAGGCACGGTCACTATGATGGCACAGAGGAACAGCGTCTCCGGCAGGGTCACTATGATGGCACAGAGGCACAGCGTCTCAGGCAGGGTCACTATGATGGCACAGAGGCACAGCGTCTCCGGCAGGGTCACTATGATGGCACAGAGGCACAGCGTCTCAGGCAGGGTCACTATGATGGCACAGAGGCAAAGCATTTCAGGCAGGGTCACTCTGATGTCACAGAGGCACAGCGTCTCCGGCAGGGCCACTATGATGGCACAGAGGCACAGCGTTTCCAGGCAGGGTCACTATGATGGCACAGAGGCGCAGCGTCTCTAGGCAGGGTCACTATGATGGCACAGAGGCACAGCGTCTCAGGCAGGGTCACTATGATGGCACAGAGGCACAGCGTCTCCAGGCAGGGTCACTATGATGGCACAGAGGCACAGCGTCTCAAGCAGGGTCACTATGATGGCACAGAGGCACAGCGTCTCAGGCAGGGTCACTATGATGGCACAGAGGCACAGCGTATCAGGCAGGGTCACTATGATGGCACAGAGGCGCATCGTCTCCGGCAGGGTCACTATGATGGCACAGATGCGCAGCGTCTCCAGTCAGGGTCACTATGATGGCACAGAGGCGCAGTGTCTCCTGCAGGGTCACTATGATGTCACAGAGGCACAGCGTTTCCAGTCAGGGTCACTATGATGGCACAGAGGCACAGCGTCTCAGACAGGGTCACTATGATGGCACAGAGGTACAGCGTCTCTAGGCAGGGTCACTATGATGGCACAGAGGCACAGCGTCTCCGGCAGGGTCACTATGATGGCACAGAGGCACAGCGTCTCAGACAGGGTCACTATGATGGCACAGAGGCACAGCGTCTCTAGGCAGGGTCACTATGATGGCACAGAGGCACAGCGTCTCTAGGCAGGGTCACTATGATGGCACAGAGGCACAGCGTCTCCAGGCAGGGTTACTATGATGGCAGAGAGGCACAGCGTCTCCCGCAGGGTCACTATGATGGCACAGAGGCACAGCGTCTCCAGGCAGGGTCACTATGATGGCACAGAGGCGCAGCGTATCAGGCAGGGTCACTATGATGGCACAGAGGCTCATCGTCTCCGGCAGGGTCACTATGATGGCACAGACGGGCAGCGTCTCCAGGCAGGGTCACTATGATGGCACAGAGGCACAGCGTCTCCAGGCAGGGTCACTATGATGGCACAGAGGCACAGCGTCTCAGGCAGAGTCACTATGATGGCACAGAGGCACAGCGTCTATGGCAGGGTCACTATGAGGTCACAGAGGCACAGCGTCTATAGGCAGGGTCACTATGATGTCACAGAGGCACAGTGTCTCAGGCAGGGTCACTATGATGGCACAGAGGCACAGCGTCTCCAGGCAGGGTCAGTATGATGGCACAGAGGCACAGCGTTTCCAGGCAGGGTCACTATGATGGCACAGAGGCGCAGCATCTCTAGGCAGGGTCACTATGATGGCACAGAGGCACAGCGTCTCCAGGCAGGGTCACTATGATGGCACAGAGACACAGCGTCTCCGGCAGGGTCACTATGATGGCACAGAGGCACAGCGTCGCCAGGCAGGGTCACTATGATAGCACAGAGGCACAGCGTCTCCGGCAGGGCCACTATGATGGCACAGAGGCACAGCGTCTCAGGCAGGGTCACTATGATGGCACAGAGGCAAAGCATCTCAGGCAGGGTCACTATGATGGCATAGAGGCACAGAGTCTCAGGGAGGGTCACTATGATGGCACAGAGGCACAGCGTCTCTAGGCAGGGTCACTATGATGGCACAGAGGCACAGCGTCTCCAGGCAGGGTCACTATGATGGCACAGAGGCACAGCATCCCAGGCAGGGTCACTATGATGGCACAGAGGCACAGCATCTCAGGCAGGGTCACTATGATGGCACAGAGGCACAGCGTCTCAGGCAGGGTCACTATGATGGCACAGAGGCACAGCGTCTCCAGGCAGGGTCCCTATGATGGCACAGAGGCACAGCGTTTCCAGGCATGGTCACTATGATGGCACAGAGGCACAGCGTCTCCGGCAGGGTCACTATGATTGCACAGAGGCGCAGCGTCTCCGGCAGGGTCACTATGATGGCACAGAGGCGCATCGTCTCCGGCAGGGTCACTATGATGGCACAGAGGCGCAGCGTCTCCAGGCAAAGTCACTATGATGGCACAGAGGCACAGCGTCTCAGGCAGGGTCACTATGATGGCACAGAGGCACAGCGTCTCAGGCAGAGTCATTATGATATCACAGAGGCACAGTGTCTCAGGCAGGGTCACTATGATGGCACAGAGGCACAGCGTCTCAGGCAGGGTCACTATGATGGCACAGAGGCACAGCGTTTCCAGGCACGGTCACTATGATGGCACAGAGGCACAGCGTCTCCGGCAGGGCCACTATGATGGCACAGAGGCACAGCGTCTCAGGCAGGGTCACTATGATGGCACAGAGGCAAAGCATCTCAGGCAGGGTCACTATGATGGCATAGAGGCACAGAGTCTCAGGGAGGGTCACTATGATGGCACAGAGGCACAGCATCTCAGGCAGGGTCACTATGATGGCACAGAGGCACAGCGTCTCAGACAGGGTCACTATGATGGCACAGAGGCACAGCGTCTCCAGGCAGGGTCCCTATGATGGCACAGAGGCACAGCGTTTCCAGGCATGGTCACTATGATGGCACAGAGGCACAGCATCTCAGGCAGGGTCACTATGATGGCACAGAGGCACAGCGTCTGTGGCAAGGTCACTATGATGACACAGAGGCACAGCGTCTCCAGGCAGGGTCCCTATGATGGCACAGAGGACAAGCGTTTCCAGGCATGGTCACTATGATGGCACAGAGGCACAGCGTCTCCGGCAGGGTCACTATGATGGCACAGAGGCGCAGCGTCTCCGGCAGGGTCACTATGATGGCACAGAGGCGCAGAGTATCAGGCAGGGTCACTATGATGGCACAGAGGCGCATCGTCTCCGGCAGGGTCACTATGATGGCACAGAGGCGCAGCGTCTCCAGGCAGGGTCACTATGATGGCACAAAGGCACAGCGTCTCAGGCAGGGTCACTATGATGGCACAGAGGCACAGCGTCTCAGGCAGGGCCACTATGATGGCACAGAGGCACAGCGTCTCAGGCAGGGTCACTATGATGGCACAGAGGCACAACGTCTCAAGGCAGGGTCACTATGATGGCACAGAGGCACAGCGTCTCCAGGCAGGGTCACTATGATGGCACAGAGGCACAGCGTCTCAGGCAGGGTCACTATGATGGCACAGAGGCACAGCGTCTCCAGGCAGGGTCACTATGGTGGCACAGAGGCACAGCGTCTCCGGCAGGGTCACTATGATGGCACAGAGGCACAGCGTCTCAGGCAGAGTCATTATGATATCACAGAGGCACAGTGTCTCAGGCAGGGTCACTATGATGGCACAGAGGCACAGCGTCTCAGGCAGGGTCACTATGATGGCAGAGAGGCACAGCGTTTCCAGGCACGGTCACTATGATGGCACAGAGGCACAGTGTCTCAGGCAGGGCCACTATGATGGCACAGAGGCACAGCGTCTCAGGCAGGGTCACTATGATGGCACAGAGGCACAACGTCTCAAGGCAGGGTCACTATGATGGCACAGAGGCACAGCGTCTCCAGGCAGGGTCACTATGATGGCACAGAGGCACAGCGTCTCAGGCAGGGTCACTATGATGGCACAGAGGCACAGCGTCTCCAGGCAGGGTCACTATGATGGCACAGAGGCACAGTGTCTCCGGCAAGGCCACTATGATGGCACAGAGGCACAGCGTCTCAGGCAGGGTCACTATGATGGCACAGAGGCACAGCGTCTCAGGCAGGGTCACTATGATGGCACAGAGGCAAAGCATCTCAGGCAGGGTCACTATGATGGCATAGAGGCACAGAGTCTCAGGGAGGGTCACTATGATGGCACAGAGGCACAGCATCTCAGGCAGGGTCACTATGATGGCACAGAGGCACAGCGTCTCAGACAGGGTCACTATGATGGCACAGAGGCACAGCGTCTCCAGGCAGGGTCCCTATGATGGCACAGAGGCACAGCGTTTCCAGGCTTGGTCACTATGATGGCACAGAGGCACAGCGTCTCCGGCAGGGTCACTATGATGGCACAGAGGCGCAGCGTCTCCGGCAGGGTCACTATGATGGCACAGAGGCGCAGAGTATCAGGCAGGGTCACTATGATGGCACAGAGGCGCATCGTCTCCGGCAGGGTCACTATGATGGCACAGAGGCGCAGCGTCTCCAGGCAGGGTCACTATGATGGCACAGAGGCACAGCGTCTCAGGCAGGGTCACTATCATGGCACAGAGGCACAGCGTTTCCAGGCACGGTCACTATGATGGCACAGAGGCACAGCGTCTCAGGCAGGGCCACTATGATGGCACAGAGGCACAGCGTCTCAGGCAGGGTCACTATGATGGCACAGAGGCACAACGTCTCAAGGCAGGGTCACTATGATGGCACAGAGGCACAGCGTCTCAGGCAGGGTCACTATGATGGCACAGAGGCGCAGCGTCTCCAGGCAGGGTCACTATGATGGCACAAAGGCACAGCGTCTCAGGCAGGGTCACTATGATGGCACAGAAGGCACAGCGTTTCCAGGCACGGTCACTATGATGGCAGAGAGGCACAGCGTCTCAGGCAGGGCCACTATGATGGCACAGAGGCACAGCGTCTCAGGCAGGGTCACTATGATGGCACAGAGGCACAACGTCTCAAGGCAGGGTCACTATGATGGCACAGAGGCACAGCGTCTCCAGGCAGGGTCACTATGATGGCACAGAGGCACAGCGTCTCAGGCAGGGTCACTATGATGGCACAGAGGCACAGCGTCTCCAGGCAGGGTCACTATGGTGGCACAGAGGCACAGCGTCTCCGGCAGGGTCACTATGATGGCACAGAGGCACAGCGTCTCAGGCAGCGTCACTATGATGGCACAGAGGCACAGCGTCTCAGGCAGAGTCATTATGATATCACAGAGGCACAGTGTCTCAGGCAGGGTCACTATGATGGCACAGAGGCACAGCGTCTCAGGCAGGGTCACTATGATGGCACAGAGGCACAGCGTTTCCAGGCACGGTCACTATGATGGCACAGAGGCACAGTGTCTCAGGCAGGGCCACTATGATGGCACAGAGGCACAGCGTCTCAGGCAGGGTCACTATGATGGCACAGAGGCACAACGTCTCAAGGCAGGGTCACTATGATGGCACAGAGGCACAGCGTCTCCAGGCAGGGTCACTATGATGGCACAGAGGCACAGCGTCTCAGGCAGGGTCACTATGATGGCACAGAGGCACAGCGTCTCCAGGCAGGGTCACTATGATGGCACAGAGGCACAGTGTCTCCGGCAAGGCCACTATGATGGCACAGAGGCACAGCGTCTCAGGCAGGGTCACTATGATGGCACAGAGGCACAGCGTCTCAGGCAGGGTCACTATGATGGCATAGAGGCACAGAGTCTCAGGGAGGGTCACTATGATGGCACAGAGGCACAGCATCTCAGGCAGGGTCACTATGATGGCACAGAGGCACAGCGTCTCAGACAGGGTCACTATGATGGCACAGAGGCACAGCGTCTCCAGGCAGGGTCCCTATGATGGCACAGAGGCACAGCGTTTCCAGGCTTGGTCACTATGATGGCACAGAGGCACAGCGTCTCCGGCAGGGTCACTATGATGGCACAGAGGCGCAGCGTCTCCGGCAGGGTCACTATGATGGCACAGAGGCGCAGAGTATCAGGCAGGGTCACTATGATGGCACAGAGGCGCATCGTCTCCGGCAGGGTCACTATGATGGCACAGAGGCGCAGCGTCTCCAGGCAGGGTCACTATGATGGCACAGAGGCACAGCGTCTCAGGCAGGGTCACTATGATGGCACAGAGGCACAGCGTTTCCAGGCACGGTCACTATGATGGCACAGAGGCACAGCGTCTCAGGCAGGGCCACTATGATGGCACAGAGGCACAGCGTCTCAGGCAGGGTCACTATGATGGCACAGAGGCACAACGTCTCAAGGCAGGGTCACTATGATGGCACAGAGGCACAGCGTCTCCAGGCAGGGTCACTATGATGGCACAGAGGCACAGCGTCTCAGGCAGGGTCACTGTGATGGCACAGAGGCACAGCGTCTCCAGGCAGGGTCACTATGATGGCACAGAGGCACAGCGTCTCAGGCAGGGTCACTATGATGGCACAGAGGCACAGCGTCTCCCGCAGGGTCACTATGATGGCACAGAGGCACAGCGTCTCCAGGCAGGGTCACTATGATGGCACAGAGGCGCGGCGTATCAGGCAGGGTCACTATGATGGCACAGAGGCGCATCGTCTCCGGCAGGGTCACTATGATGGCACAGACGGGCAGCGTATCCAGGCAGGGTCACTATGATGGCACAGAGGCACAGCGTCTCCAGGCAGGGTCACTATGATGGCACAGAGGCACAGCGTCTCAGGCAGGGTCACTATGATGGCACAGAGGCACAGCGTCTATGGCAGGGTCACTATGATGTCACAGAGGCACAGCGTCTCTAGGCAGGGTCACTATGATGGCACAGAGGCACAGCGTCTCAGGCAGGGTCACTATGGTGGCACAGAGGCACAGCGTCTCCAGGCAGGGTCACTATGATGGCACAGAGGCACAGCGTTTCCAGGCACGGTCACTATGATGGCACAGAGGCACAGCGTATCAGGCAAAGTCACTATGATGGCACAGAGGCACAGCGTCTCCGGCAGGGTCACTATGATGGCACAGAGGCA
Organism: Streptopelia decaocto; assembly: GCF_964273445.1. NCBI lineage: Eukaryota > Metazoa > Chordata > Aves > Columbiformes > Columbidae > Streptopelia > Streptopelia decaocto. The sequence continues at coordinate 545,358 of NW_028117033.1, read as the reverse complement.
CAGCGTCTGAGGCAGGGTCACTATGGTGGCACAGAGGCACAGCGTCTCCAGGCAGGGTCACTATGATGGCACAGAGGCACAGCGTTTCCAGGCACGGTCACTATGATGGCACAGAGGCACAGCGTCTCCGGCAGGGTCACTATGATGGCACAGAGGCACAGCGTCTATGGCAGGGTAACTATGATGTCACAGAGGCACAGTGTCTCAGGCAGGGTCACTATGATGGCACAGAGGCACAGCGTCTCCAGGCAGGGTCAGTATGATGGCACAGAGGCACAGCGTTTCCAGGCAGGGTCACTATGATGGCACAGAGGCGCAGCGTCTCCAGGCAGGGTCACTATGATGGCACAGAGACACAGCGTCTCCGGCAGGGTCACTATGATGGCACAGAGGCACAGCGTCGCCAGGCAGGGTCACTATGATAGCACAGAGGCACAGCGTCTCCGGCAGGGCCACTATGATGGCACAGAGGCACAGCGTCTCAGGCAGGGTCACTATGATGGCACAGAGGCAAAGCATCTCAGGCAGGGTCACTATGATGGCATAGAGGCACAGAGTCTCAGGGAGGGTCACTATGATGGCACAGAGGCACAGCGTCTCTAGGCAGGGTCACTATGATGGCACAGAGGCACAGCGTCTCCAGGCAGGGTCACTATGATGGCACAGAGGCACAGCATCTCAGGCAGGGTCACTATGATGGCACAGAGGCACAGCGTCTCAGGCAGGGTCACTATGATGGCACAGAGGCACAGCGTCTCCAGGCAGGGTCCCTATGATGGCACAGAGGCACAGCGTTTCCAGGCATGGTCACTATGATGGCACAGAGGCACAGCGTCTCCGGCAGGGTCACTATGATGGCACAGAGGCGCAGCGTCTCCGGCAGGGTCACTATGATGGCACAGAGGCGCAGAGTATCAGGCAGGGTCACTATGATGGCACAGAGGCGCATCGTCTCCGGCAGGGTCACTATGATGGCGCAGAGGCGCAGCGTCTCCAGGCAAAGTCACTATGATGGCACAGAGGCACAGCGTCTCAGGCAGGGTCACTATGATGGCACAGAGGCACAGCGTCTCAGACAGAGTCATTATGATATCACAGAGGCACAGTGTCTCAGGCAGGGTCACTATGATGGCACAGAGGCACAGCGTCTCAGGCAGGGTCACTATGATGGCACAGAGGCACAGCGTTTCCAGGCACGGTCACTATGATGGCACAGAGGCACAGCGTCTCAGGCAGGGCCACTATGATGGCACAGAGGCACAGCGTCTCAGGCAGGGTCACTATGATGGCACAGAGGCACAACGTCTCAAGGCAGGGTCACTATGATGGCACAGAGGCACAGCGTCTCCAGGCAGGGTCACTATGATGGCACAGAGGCACAGCGTCTCAGGCAGGGTCACTATGATGGCACAGAGGCACAGCGTCTCCTGGCAGGGTCACTATGATGGCACAGAGGCACAGCGTCTCAGGCAGGGTCACTATGATGGCACAGAGGCACAGCGTCGCCAGGCAGGGTCACTATGATAGCACAGAGGCACAGCGTCTCCGGCAGGGCAACTATGATGGCACAGATGCACAGCGTCTCAGGCAGGGTCACTATGATGACACAGAGGCAGAGAATCTCAGGCAGGGTCACTATGATGGCACAGAGGCACAGCGTCTCCGGCAGGGTCACTATGATGGCACAGAGGCACAGAGTCTCCAGGCAGAGTCACTATGATGGCACAGAGGCACAGCGTCTCCAGGCAGGGTCACTATGATGGCACAGAGGCGCAGCGTCTCCGGCAGGGTGACTATGATGGCACAGAGGCGCAGAGTATCAGGCAGGGTCACTATGATGGCACAGAGGCGCATCGTCTCCGGCAGGGTCACTATGATGGCACAGAGGCGCAGCGTCTCCAGGCAGGGTCACTATGATGGCACAGAGGCACAGCGTCCCCAGGCAGGGTCACTATGATGGCACAGAGGCACAGCATCTATGGCAGGGTGACTATGATGGCACAGAGGCACAGCGTCTCCAGGCAGGGTCACTATGATGGCACAGAGGCACAGCGTCTCATGCAGAGTCACTATGATGGCACAGAGGCACAGCGTCTCAGGCAGGGTCATTATGATAGCACAGACGCACAGTGTCTCAGGCAGGGTCACTATGATGGCACAGAGGCACAGCGTTTCCAGGCACGGTCACTATGATGGCACAGAGGCACAGCGTCTCCGGCAGGGTCACTATGATGGCACAGAGGCACAGCGTCTCAGGCAGGGTCACTATGATGGCACAGAGGCACAGCGTCTCAGGCAGGGTCATTATGATAGCATAGAGGCACAGCGTCTCCAGGCAGGGTCACTATGATGGCACAGAGGCACAGCGACTCGGGCAGGGTCACTATGATGGCACAGAGGCATAGCGTCTCTAGGCAGGGTCACTATGATGGCACAGAGGCACAGCGTCTCCAGGCAGGGTCACTATGATGGCACAGAGGCACAGCGTCTCAGGCAGGGTCACTATGATGGCACAGAGGCGCAGCGTCTCCGGAAGGGTCACTATGATGGCACAGAGGCACAGTGTCTCCAGGCAGGGTCACTATGATGGCACAGAGGCTCAGCGTCTCCAGGCAGGGTCACTATGATGGCACAGAGGCACAGCGTCTCCAGGCAGGGTCACTATGATGGCACAGAGGCGCAGCGTCTCCGGCAGGGTCACTATGATGGCACAGAGGCGCAGAGTATCAGGCAGGGTCACTATGATGGCACAGAGGCGCTTCGTCTCCGGCAGGGTCACTATGATGGCACAGAGGCACAGTGTCTCCAGGCAGGGTCACTATGATGGCACAGAGGCACAGCATCTCTAGGCAGGGTCACTATGATGGCACAGAGGCACAGCGTCTCCACGCAGGGTCACTATGATGGCACAGAGGCACAGCGTCTCAGGCACGGTCACTATGATGGCACAGAGTCACAGCGTCTCCAGGCAGGGTCACTATGATGGCACAGAGGCACAGCGTCTCCAGGCAGGGTCACTATGATGGCACAGAGGCGCAGCGTCTCAGGCAGGGTCACTATGATGGCACAGAGGCAGAGAATCTCAGGCAGGGTCACTATGATGGCACAGAGGCACAGCGTCTCAGGCAGGGTCACTATGATGGCACAGAGGCACAGCGTCTCCAGGCAGGGTCACTATGATGGCACAGAGGCACAGCGTCTACGGCAGGGTCACTATGATGGCACAGAGGCACAGCGTCTCTAGGCTTGGTCACTATGATGGCACAGAGGCACAGCGTCTCAGGCAGGGTCACTATAATGGCACAGAGGCACAGCGTCTCAGGCAGCGTCATTATGATAGCACAGAGGCACAGCGTGTCAGGCAGGGTCACTATGATGGCAGAGAGGCGCATCGTCTCAGGCAGGGTCACGATGATGGCACAGAGGCACAGCGTCTCAGGCAGGGTCACTATGATAGCACAGAGGCACAGCGTCTCCAGGCAGGGTCACTATGATGGCACAGAGGCACAGCGACTCGGGCAGGGTCACTATGATGGCACAGAGGCACAGCGTCTCCAGGCAGGGTCACTATGATGGCACAGAGGCACAGCGTCTCCGGCAGGGTCACTATGATGGCACAGAGGCACAGCGTCTCAGGCAGGGTCATTATGATGGCACAGAGGCACAGCGTGTCAGGCAGGGTCACTATGATGGCACAGAGGCACAGCGTCTCAGGAAGGGTCACTATGATGGCACAGAGGCACAGCGTTTCCAGGTACGGTCACTATGATGGCACAGAGGCACAGCGTCTCCGGCAGGCCCACTATCATGGCACAGAGGCACAGAGTCTCAGGCAGGGTCACTATGATGGCACAGAGGCACAGCGTCTCCGGCAGGGTCAATATGATGGCACAGAGGCACAGCGTCTCCAGGCAGGGTCACTATGATGGCACAGAGGCACAGCGTCTCAGGCAGGGTCACTATGATGGCACAGAGGAAAAGCGTCTCCAGGCAGGGTCACTATGATGGCACAGAGGCGCAGCGTCTCCGGCAGGGTCACTATGATGGCACAGAGGCGCAGAGTATCAGGCAGGGTTACTATGATGGCACAGAGGCGCTTCGTCTCCAGGCAGTGTCACTATGATGGCACAGAAGCACAGCGTCTCCAGGCAGGGTCACTATGATGGCACAGTAGCACAGCGTCCCCAGGCAGGGTCACTATGATGGCACAGAGGCACAGCGTCCCCAGGCCTGGTCACTATGATGGCACAGAGGCACAGCGTCTATGGCAGGGTCACTATGATGGCACAGAGGCACAGCGTCCCTAGGCAGGGTCACTATGATGGCACAGAGGAACAGCGTCTCCGGCAGGGTCACTATGATGGCACAGAGGCACAGCGTCTCAGGCAGGGTCACTATGGTGGCACAGAGGCACAGCGTCTCCAGGCAGGGTCACTATGATGGCACAGAGGCACAGCGTCTCAGGCAGGGTCACTATGATGGCACAGAGGAACAGCGTCTCAGGCAGGGTCACTATGATGGCACAGAGGCGCAACGTTTCCAGGCAGGGTCACTATGATGGCACAGAGGCACAGCGTCTCCGGCAGGGCCACTATGATGGCACAGAGGCACAGCGTCTCAGGCAGGGTCACTATGATGGCACAGAGGCACAGCGTCTCCGGCAGGGTCACTATGATGGCACAGAGGCACAGCGTCTCAGGCAGGGTCACTATGATGGCACAGAGGCACAGCGTGTCAGGGAGGGTCACTATGATGGCACAGAGGCACAGCGTCTCAGGCAGGGTCACTATGATGGCACAGAGGCACAGCGTTTCCAGGCACGGTCACTATGATGGCACAGAGGCACAGCGTCTCCGGCAGGCCCACTATGATGGCACAGAGGCACAGAGTCTCAGGCAGGGTCACTATGATGGCACAGAGGCACAGCGTCTCCGGCAGGGTCAATATGATGGCACAGAGGCACAGCGTCTCCAGGCAGGGTCACTATGATGGCACAGAGGCACAGCGTCTCAGGCAGGGTCACTATGATGGCACAGAGGCAAAGCGTCTCCAGGCAGGGTCACTATGATGGCACAGAGGCGCAGCGTCTCCGGCAGGGTCACTATGATGGCACAGAGGCGCAGAGTGTCAGGCAGGGTTACTATGATGGCACAGAGGCGCTTCGTCTCCAGGCAGTGTCACTATGATGGCACAGAAGCACAGCGTCTCCAGGCAGGGTCACTATGATGGCACAGTAGCACAGCGTCCCCAGGCAGGGTCACTATGATGGCACAGAGGCACAGCGTCCCCAGGCCTGGTCACTATGATGGCACAGAGGCACAGCGTCTATGGCAGGGTCACTATGATGGCACAGAGGCACAGCGTCCCTAGGCAGGGTCACTATGATGGCACAGAGGAACAGCGTCTCCGGCAGGGTCACTATGATGGCACAGAGGCACAGCGTCTCAGGCAGGGTCACTATGGTGGCACAGAGGCACAGCGTCTCCAGGCAGGGTCACTATGATGGCACAGAGGCACAGCGTCTCAGGCAGGGTCACTATGATGGCACAGAGGCACAGCGTCTCCGGCAGGGTCACTATGATGGCACAGAGGCACAGCGTCTCAGGCAGGGTCACTATGATGGCACAGAGGCACAACGTCTCAAGGCAGGGTCACTATGATGGCACAGAGGCACAGTGTCTCCAGGCAGGGTCACTATGATGGCACAGAGGCACAGCGACTCGGGCAGGGTCACTATGATGGCACAGAGGCACAGCGTCTCTAGGCAGGGTCACTATGATGGCACAGAGGCACAGCGTCTCAGGCAGGGCCACTATGATAGCACAGAGGCACAGCGTCTCCGGCAGGGTCACTATGATGGCACAGAGGCACAGCGTCTCCAGGCAGGGTCACTATGATGGCACAGAGGAGCAGCGTCTCCGGCAGGGTCACTATGATGGCACAGAGGGGCAGAGTATCAGGCAGGGTCACTATGATGGCACAGAGGTGCATCGTCTCCGGCAGGGTAACTATGATGGCACAGAGGTGCAGCGTATCCAGGCAGGGTCACTATGATGGCACAGAGGCACAGCGTCCCCAGGCAGGGTCACTATGATGGCACAGAGGCACAGCGTTTCAGGCAGGGTCACCATGATGGCACAGAGGCACAGCGTCTCTAGGCAGGGTCACTATGATGGCACAGAGGAACAGCGTCTCCGGCAGGGTCACTATGATGGCACAGAGGCACAGCGTCTCAGGCAGGGTCACTATGGTGGCACAGAGGCACAGCGTCTCCAGGCAGGGTCACTATGATGGCACAGAGGCAAAGCATCTCAGGCAGGGTCACTATGATGGCATAGAGGCACAGAGTTTCAGGGAGGGTCACTATGATGGCACAGAGATACAGCGTCTCTAGGCAGGGTCACTATGATGGCACAGAGGCACAGCGTCTCCAGGCAGGGTCACTATGATGGCACAGAGGCACAGCATCTCAGGCAGGGTCACTATGATGGCACAGAGGCACAGCGTGTCAGACAGGGTCACTATGATGGCACAGAGGTACAGCGTTTCTAGGCAGGGTCACTATGATGGCACAGAGGCACAGCGTCTCCGGCAGGGTTACTATGATGGCACAGAGGCACAGCGTCTCAGACAGGGTCACTATGATGGCACAGAGGTACAGCGTCTCCAGGCAGGGTCACTATGATGGCACAGAGGCACAGCGTCTCCAGGCAGGGTCAATATGATGGCACAGAGGCACAGCATCTCCAGGCAGGGTCACTATGATGGCACAGAGGCGCAGCGTCTCTAGGCTTGGTCACTATGATGGCACACAGGCACAGCGTCTCAGCCAGGGTCACTATGATGGCACAGAGCCACAGCGTCTCTAGGCAGGGTCACTATGATGGCACAGAGGCGCAGCATCTCTAGGCTTGGTCACTATGATGGCACAGAGGCACAGCCTCTCCGGCAGGGTCACTATGATGGCACAGAGGCACAGCGTCTCAGGCAGGGTCACTATGGTGGCACAGAGGCACAGCGTCTCAGGCAGGGTCACTATGATTGCACAGAGGCGCAGCGTTTCCAGGCACGGTCACTATGATGGCACAGAGGAACAGCGTCTCCGGCAGGGTCACTATGATGGCACAGAGGCACAGCGTCTCAGGCAGGGTCACTATGATGGCACAGAGGCACAGCGTCTCCGGCAGGGTCACTATGATGGCACAGAGGCACAGCGTCTCAGGCAGGGTCACTATGATGGCACAGAGGCAAAGCATTTCAGGCAGGGTCACTCTGATGTCACAGAGGCACAGCGTCTCCGGCAGGGCCACTATGATGGCACAGAGGCACAGCGTTTCCAGGCAGGGTCACTATGATGGCACAGAGGCGCAGCGACTCGGGCAGGGTCACTATGATGGCACAGAGGCACAGCGTCTCTAGGCAGGGTCACTATGATGGCACAGAGGCACAGCGTCTCCAGGCAGGGTCACTATGATGGCACAGAGGCACAGCGTCTCAGGCAGGGCCACTATGATAGCACAGAGGCACAGCGTCTCCGGCAGGGTCACTATGATGGCACAGAGGCACAGCGTCTCCAGGCAGGGTCACTATGATGGCACAGAGGAGCAGCGTCTCCGGCAGGGTCACTATGATGGCACAGAGGCGCAGAGTATCAGGCAGGGTCACTATGATGGCACAGAGGTGCATCGTCTCCGGCAGGGTAACTATGATGGCACAGAGGTGCAGCGTATCCAGGCAGGGTCACTATGATGGCACAGAGGCACAGCGTCCCCAGGCAGGGTCACTATGATGGCACAGAGGCACAGCGTTTCAGGCAGGGTCACCATGATGGCACAGAGGCACAGCGTCTCTAGGCAGGGTCACTATGATGGCACAGAGGAACAGCGTCTCCGGCAGGGTCACTATGATGGCACAGAGGCACAGCGTCTCAGGCAGGGTCACTATGGTGGCACAGAGGCACAGCGTCTCCAGGCAGGGTCACTATGATGGCACAGAGGCAAAGCATCTCAGGCAGGGTCACTATGATGGCATAGAGGCACAGAGTTTCAGGGAGGGTCACTATGATGGCACAGAGATACAGCGTCTCTAGGCAGGGTCACTATGATGGCACAGAGGCACAGCGTCTCCAGGCAGGGTCACTATGATGGCACAGAGGCACAGCATCTCAGGCAGGGTCACTATGATGGCACAGAGGCACAGCGTGTCAGACAGGGTCACTATGATGGCACAGAGGTACAGCGTTTCTAGGCAGGGTCACTATGATGGCACAGAGGCACAGCGTCTCCGGCAGGGTTACTATGATGGCACAGAGGCACAGCGTCTCAGACAGGGTCACTATGATGGCACAGAGGAACAGCGTCTCCGGCAGGGTCACTATGATGGCACAGAGGCACAGCGTCTCAGGCAGGGTCACTATGGTGGCACAGAGGCACAGCGTCTCCAGGCAGGGTCACTATGATGGCACAGAGGCAAAGCATCTCAGGCAGGGTCACTATGATGGCATAGAGGCACAGAGTTTCAGGGAGGGTCACTATGATGGCACAGAGATACAGCGTCTCTAGGCAGGGTCACTATGATGGCACAGAGGCACAGCGTCTCCAGGCAGGGTCACTATGATGGCACAGAGGCACAGCATCTCAGGCAGGGTCACTATGATGGCACAGAGGCACAGCGTGTCAGACAGGGTCACTATGATGGCACAGAGGTACAGCGTTTCTAGGCAGGGTCACTATGATGGCACAGAGGCACAGCGTCTCAGGCAGGGTTACTATGATGGCACAGAGGCACAGCGTCTCAGACAGGGTCACTATGATGGCACAGAGGTACAGCGTCTCCAGGCAGGGTCACTATGATGGCACAGAGGCACAGCGTCTCCAGGCAGGGTCAATATGATGGCACAGAGGCACAGCATCTCCAGGCAGGGTCACTATGATGGCACAGAGGCGCAGCGTCTCTAGGCTTGGTCACTATGATGGCACACAGGCACAGCGTCTCAGGCAGGGTCACTATGATGGCACAGAGCCACAGCGTCTCTAGGCAGGGTCACTATGATGGCACAGAGGCGCAGCGTCTCTAGGCTTGGTCACTATGATGGCACAGAGGCACAGCCTCTCCGGCAGGGTCACTATGATGGCACAGAGGCACAGCGTCTCAGGCAGGGTCACTATGGTGGCACAGAGGCACAGCGTCTCAGGCAGGGTCACTATGATTGCACAGAGGCACAGCGTTTCCAGGCACGGTCACTATGATGGCACAGAGGAACAGCGTCTCCGGCAGGGTCACTATGATGGCACAGAGGCACAGAGTCTCAGGCAGGGTCACTATGATGGCACAGAGGCACAGCGTCTCCGGCAGGGTCACTATGATGGCACAGAGACACAGCGTCTCAGGCAGGGTCACTATGATGGCACAGAGGCAAAGCATTTCAGGCAGGGTCACTCTGATGTCACAGAGGCACAGCGTCTCCGGCAGGGCCACTATGATGGCACAGAGGCACAGCGTTTCCAGGCAGGGTCACTATGATGGCACAGAGGCGCAGCGTCTCTAGGCAGGGTCACTATGATGGCACAGAGGCACAGCGTCTCAGGCAGGGTCACTATGATGGCACAGAGGCACAGCGTCTCCAGGCAGGGTCACTATGATGGCACAGAGGCACAGCATCTCAAGCAGGGTCACTATGATGGCACAGAGGCACAGCGTCTCAGGCAGGGTCACTATGATGGCACAGAGGCGCAGCGTATCAGGCAGGGTCACTATGATGGCACAGAGGCGCATCGTCTCCGGCAGGGTCACTATGATGGCACAGAGGCGCAGCGTCTCCAGTCAGGGTCACTATGATGGCACAGAGGCGCAGTGTCTCCGGCAGGGTCACTATGATGTCACAGAGGCACAGCGTTTCCAGGCAGGGTCACTATGATGGCACAGAGGCACAGCGTCTCAGACAGGGTCACTATGATGGCACAGAGGTACAGCGTCTCTAGGCAGGGTCACTATGATGGCACAGAGGCACAGCGTCTCCGGCAGGGTCACTATGATGGCACAGAGGCACAGCGTCTCAGACAGGGTCACTATGATGGCACAGAGGCACAGCGTCTCTAGGCAGGGTCACTATGATGGCACAGAGGCACAGCGTCTCTAGGCAGGGTCACCATGATGGCACAGAGGCACAGCGTCTCCAGGCAGGGTTACTATGATGGCACAGAGGCACAGCGTCTCCCGCAGGGTCACTATGATGGCACAGAGGCACAGCGTCTCCAGGCAGGGTCACTATGATGGCACAGAGGCGCAGCGTATCAGGCAGGGTCACTATGATGGCACAGAGGCGCATCGTCTCCGGCAGGGTCACTATGATGGCACAGACGGGCAGCGTCTCCAGGCAGGGTCACTATGATGGCACAGAGGCACAGCGTCTCCAGGCAGGGTCACTATGATGGCACAGAGGCACAGCGTCTCAGGCAGAGTCACTATGATGGCACAGAGGCACAGCGTCTATGGCAGGGTCACTATGAGGTCACAGAGGCACAGCGTCTATAGGCAGGGTCACTATGATGGCACAGAGGCACAGCGTCTCCGGCAAGGTCACTATGATGGCACAGAGGCACAGCGTCTCAGGCAGGGTCACTATGATGGCACAGAGGCACAGCGTTTCCAGGCACGGTCACTATGATGGCACAGAGGCACAGCGTCTCAGGCAAAGTCACTATGATGGCACAGAGGCACAGCGTCTCCGGCAGGGTCACTATGATGGCACAGAGGCACAGCGTCTCAGGCAGGGTCACTATGGTGGCACAGAGGCACAGCGTCTCCAGGCAGGGTCACTATGATGGCACAGAGGCACAGCGTTTCCAGGCACGGTCACTATGATGGCACAGAGGCACAGCGTCTCCGGCAGGGTCACTATGATGGCACAGAGGCACAGCGTCTATGGCAGGGTTACTATGATGTCACAGAGGCACAGTGTCTCAGGCAGGGTCACTATGATGGCACAGAGGCACAGCGTCTCCAGGCAGGGTCAGTATGATGGCACAGAGGCACAGCGTTTCCAGGCAGGGTCACTATGATGGCACAGAGGCGCAGCGTCTCTAGGCAGGGTCACTATGATGGCACAGAGGCACAGCGTCTCCAGGCAGGGTCACTATGATGGCACAGAGACACAGCGTCTCCGGCAGGGTCACTATGATGGCACAGAGGCACAGCATCGCCAGGCAGGGTCACTATGATAGCACAGAGGCACAGCGTCTCCGGCAGGGCCACTATGATGGCACAGAGGCACAGCGTCTCAGGCAGGGTCACTATGATGGCACAGAGGCAAAGCATCTCAGGCAGGGTCACTATGATGGCATAGAGGCACAGAGTCTCAGGGAGGGTCACTATGATGGCACAGAGGCACAGCGTCTCTAGGCAGGGTCACTATGATGGCACAGAGGCACAGCGTCTCCAGGCAGGGTCACTATGATGGCACAGAGGCACAGCATCCCAGGCAGGGTCACTATGATGGCACAGAGGCACAGCATCTCAGGCAGGGTCACTATGATGGCACAGAGGCACAGCGTCTCAGGCAGGGTCCCTATGATGGCACAGAGGCACAGCGTTTCCAGGCATGATCACTATGATGGCACAGAGGCACAGCGTCTCCGGCAGGGTCACTATGATGGCACAGAGGCGCAGCGTCTCAGGCAGGGTCACTATGATGGCACAGAGGCACAGCGTCTCAGGCAGAGTCATTATGATATCACAGAGGCACAGTGTCTCAGGCAGGGTCACTATGATGGCACAGAGGCACAGCGTCTCAGGCAGGGTCACTATGATGGCACAGAGGCACAGCGTTTCCAGGCACGGTCACTATGATGGCACAGAGGCACAGCGTCTCCGGCAGGGCCACTATGATGGCACAGAGGCACAGCGTCTCAGGCAGGGTCACTATGATGGCACAGAGGCAAAGCATCTCAGGCAGGGTCACTATGATGGCATAGAGGCACAGAGTCTCAGGGAGGGTCACTATGATGGCACAGAGGCACAGCATCTCAGGCAGGGTCACTATGATGGCACAGAGGCACAGCGTCTCAGACAGGGTCACTATGATGGCACAGAGGCACAGCGTCTCCAGGCAGGGTCCCTATGATGGCACAGAGGCACAGCGTTTCCAGGCATGGTCACTATGATGGCACAGAGGCACAGCATCTCAGGCAGGGTCACTATGATGGCACAGAGGCACAGCGTCTGTGGCAAGGTCACTATGATGACACAGAGGCACAGCGTCTCCAGGCAGGGTCCCTATGATGGCACAGAGGACAAGCGTTTCCAGGCATGGTCACTATGATGGCACAGAGGCACAGCGTCTCCGGCAGGGTCACTATGATGGCACAGAGGCGCAGCGTCTCCGGCAGGGTCACTATGATGGCACAGAGGCGCAGAGTATCAGGCAGGGTCACTATGATGGCACAGAGGCGCATCGTCTCCGGCAGGGTCACTATGATGGCAAAGAGGCGCAGCGTCTCCAGGCAGGGTCACTATGATGGCACAAAGGCACAGCGTCTCAGGCAGGGTCACTATGATGGCACAGAGGCACAGCGTCTCAGGCAGGGCCACTATGATGGCACAGAGGCACAGCGTCTCAGGCAGGGTCACTATGATGGCACAGAGGCACAACGTCTCAAGGCAGGGTCACTATGATGGCACAGAGGCACAGCGTCTCCAGGCAGGGTCACTATGATGGCACAGAGGCACAGCGTCTCAGGCAGGGTCACTATGATGGCACAGAGGCACAGCGTCTCCAGGCAGGGTCACTATGGTGGCACAGAGGCACAGCGTCTCCGGCAGGGTCACTATGATGGCACAGAGGCACAGCGTCTCAGGCAGGGTCACTATGATGGCACAGAGGCACAGTGTCTCCGGCAAGGCCACTATGATGGCACAGAGGCACAGCGTCTCAGGCAGGGTCACTATGATGGCACAGAGGCACAGCGTCTCAGGCAGGGTCACTATGATGGCACAGAGGCAAAGCATCTCAGGCAGGGTCACTATGATGGCATAGAGGCACAGAGTCTCAGGGAGGGTCACTATGATGGCACAGAGGCACAGCATCTCAGGCAGGGTCACTATGATGGCACAGAGGCACAGCGTCTCAGACAGGGTCACTATGATGGCACAGAGGCACAGCGTCTCCAGGCAGGGTCCCTATGATGGCACAGAGGCACAGCGTTTCCAGGCTTGGTCACTATGATGGCACAGAGGCACAGCGTCTCCGGCAGGGTCACTATGATGGCACAGAGGCGCAGAGTATCAGGCAGGGTCACTATGATGGCACAGAGGCGCATCGTCTCCGGCAGGGTCACTATGATGGCACAGAGGCGCAGCGTCTCCAGGCAGGGTCACTATGATGGCACAGAGGCACAGCGTCTCAGGCAGGGTCACTATCATGGCACAGAGGCACAGCGTTTCCAGGCACGGTCACTATGATGGCACAGAGGCACAGCGTCTCAGGCAGGGCCACTATGATGGCACAGAGGCACAGCGTCTCAGGCAGGGTCACTATGATGGCACAGAGGCACAACGTCTCAAGGCAGGGTCACTATGATGGCACAGAGGCACAGCGTCTCAGGCAGGGTCACTATGATGGCACAGAGGCACAGCGTCTCCAGGCAGGGTCACTATGGTGGCACAGAGGCACAGCGTCTCCGGCAGGGTCACTATGATGGCACAGAGGCACAGCGTCTCAGGCAGGGTCACTATGATGGCACAGAGGCACAGCGTCTCCAGGCAGAGTCATTATGATATCACAGAGGCACAGTGTCTCAGGCAGGGTCACTATGATGGCACAGAGGAACAGCGTCTCAGGCAGGGTCACTATGATGGCACAGAGGCACAGCGTTTCCAGGCACGGTCACTATGATGGCACAGAGGCACAGTGTCTCAGGCAGGGCCACTATGATGGCACAGAGGCACAGCGTCTCAGGCAGGGTCACTATGATGGCACAGAGGCACAACGTCTCAAGGCAGGGTCACTATGATGGCACAGAGGCACAGCGTCTCCAGGCAGGGTCACTATGATGGCACAGAGGCACAGCGTCTCAGGCAGGGTCACTATGATGGCACAGAGGCACAGCGTCTCCAGGCAGGGTCACTATGATGGCACAGAGGCACAGTGTCTCCGGCAAGGCCACTATGATGGCACAGAGGCACAGCGTCTCAGGCAGGGTCACTATGATGGCACAGAGGCACAGCGTCTCAGGCAGGGTCACTATGATGGCACAGAGGCAAAGCATCTCAGGCAGGGTCACTATGATGGCATAGAGGCACAGAGTCTCAGGGAGGGTCACTATGATGGCACAGAGGCACAGCATCTCAGGCAGGGTCACTATGATGGCACAGAGGCACAGCGTCTCAGACAGGGTCACTATGATGGCACAGAGGCACAGCGTCTCCAGGCAGGGTCCCTATGATGGCACAGAGGCACAGCGTTTCCAGGCTTGGTCACTATGATGGCACAGAGGCACAGCGTCTCCGGCAGGGTCACTATGATGGCACAGAGGCGCAGCGTCTCCGGCAGGGTCACTATGATGGCACAGAGGCGCAGAGTATCAGACAGGGTCACTATGATGGCACAGAGGCGCATCGTCTCCGGCAGGGTCACTATGATGGCACAGAGGCGCAGCGTCTCCAGGCAGGGTCACTATGATGGCACAGAGGCACAGCGTCTCAGGCAGGGCCACTATGATAGCACAGAGGCACAGCGTGTCAGGCAGGGTCACTATGATGGCACAGAGGCACAACGTCTCAAGGCAGGGTCACTATGATGGCACAGAGGCACAGCGTCTCCAGGCAGGGTCACTATGATGGCACAGAGGCACAGCGTCTCAGGCAGGGCCACTGTGATGGCACAGAGGCACAGCGTCTCCAGGCAGGGTCACTATGATGGCACAGAGGCACAGCGTCTCCGGCAGGGTCACTATGATGGCACAGAGGCACAGCGTCTCCCGCAGGGTCACTATGATGGCACAGAGGCACAGCGTCTCCAGGCAGGGTCACTATGATGGCACAGAGGCGCGGCGTATCAGGCAGGGTCACTATGATGGCACAGAGGCGCATCGTCTCCGGCAGGGTCACTATGATGGCACAGACGGGCAGCGTATCCAGGCAGGGTCACTATGATGGCACAGAGGCACAGCGTCTCCAGGCAGGGTCACTATGATGGCACAGAGGCACAGCGTCTCAGGCAGGGTCACTATGATGGCACAGAGGCACAGCGTCTATGGCAGGGTCACTATGATGTCACAGAGGCACAGCGTCTCTAGGCAGGGTCACTATGATGGCACAGAGGCACAGCGTCTCAGGCAGGGTCACTATGGTGGCACAGAGGCACAGCGTCTCCAGGCAGGGTCACTATGATGGCACAGAGGCGCATCGTCTCCGGCAGGGTCACTATGATGGCACAGAGGCGCAGCGTCTCAGGCAGGGTCACAATGGTGGCACAGAGGCACAGCGTCCCCAGGCAGGGTCACTATGATGGCACAGAGGCACAGCGTCTCCAGGCAGGGTCACTATGATGGCACAGAGGCACAGCATCTATGGCAGGGTGACTATGATGGCACAGAGGCACAGCGTCTCCAGGCAGGGTCACTATGATGGCACAGAGGCACAGCGTCTCATGCAGAGTCACTATGATGGCACAGAGGCACAGCGTCTCAGGCAGGGTCATTATGATAGCACAGACGCACAGTGTCTCAGGCAGGGTCACTATGATGGCACAGAGGCACAGCGTTTCCAGGCACGGTCACTATGATGGCACAGAGGCACAGCGTCTCCGGCAGGGTCACTATGATGGCACAGAGGCACAGCGTCTCAGGCAGGGTCACTATGATGGCACAGAGGCACAGCGTCTCAGGCAGGGTCATTATGATAGCATAGAGGCACAGCGTCTCCAGGCAGGGTCACTATGATGGCACAGAGGCACAGCGACTCGGGCAGGGTCACTATGATGGCACAGAGGCATAGCGTCTCTAGGCAGGGTCACTATGATGGCACAGAGGCACAGCGTCTCCAGGCAGGGTCACTATGATGGCACAGAGGCACAGCGTCTCAGGCAGGGTCACTATGATGGCACAGAGGCGCAGCGTCTCCGGAAGGGTCACTATGATGGCACAGAGGCACAGTGTCTCCAGGCAGGGTCACTATGATGGCACAGAGGCACAGCATCTCTAGGCAGGGTCACTATGATGGCACAGAGGCACAGCGTCTCCACGCAGGGTCACTATGATGGCACAGAGGCACAGCGTCTCAGGCACGGTCACTATGATGGCACAGAGTCACAGCGTCTCCAGGCAGGGTCACTATGATGGCACAGAGGCACAGCGTCTCCAGGCAGGGTCACTATGATGGCACAGAGGCGCAGCGTCTCAGGCAGGGTCACTATGATGGCACAGAGGCAGAGAATCTCAGGCAGGGTCACTATGATGGCACAGAGGCACAGCGTCTCAGGCAGGGTCACTATGATGGCACAGAGGCACAGCGTCTCCAGGCAGGGTCACTATGATGGCACAGAGGCACAGCGTCTACGGCAGGGTCACTATGCTGGCACAGAGGCACAGCGTCTCTAGGCTTGGTCACTATGATGGCACAGAGGCACAGCGTCTCAGGCAGGGTCACTATAATGGCACAGAGGCACAGCGTCTCAGGCAGCGTCATTATGATAGCACAGAGGCACAGCGTGTCAGGCAGGGTCACTATGATGGCACAGAGGCACAGCGTCTCAGGCAGGGTCACTATGATGGCACAGAGGCACAGCGTTTCTAGGCACGGTCACTATGATGGCACAGAGGCACAGCGTCTCCGGCAGGGCCACTATGATGGCACAGAGGCACAGAGTCTCAGGCAGGGTCACTATGATGGCACAGAGGCACAGCGTCTCCGGCAGGGTCAATATGATGGCACAGAGGCACAGCGTCTCCAGGCAGGGTCACTATGATGGCACAGAGGCACAGCTTCTCCAGGCAGAGTCACTATGATGGCACAGAGGCGCAGCGTCTCCGGCAGGGTCACTATGATGGCACAGAGGCACAGCGTCTCAGGTAGGGTCACTATGATGGCAGAGAGGCGCATCGTCTCAGGCAGGGTCACGATGATGGCACAGAGGCACAGCGTCTCAGGCAGGGTCACTATGATAGCACAGAGGCACAGCGTCTCCAGGCAGGGTCACTATGATGGCACAGAGGCACAGCGACTCGGTCAGGGTCACTATGATGGCACAGAGGCACAGCGTCTCCAGGCAGGGTCACTATGATGGCACAGAGGCACAGCGTCTCCGGCAGGGTCACTATGATGGCACAGAGGCACAGCGTCTCAGGCAGGGTCATTATGATGGCACAGAGGCACAGCGTGTCAGGCAGGGTCACTATGATGGCACAGAGGCACAGCGTCTCAGGAAGGGTCACTATGATGGCACAGAGGCACAGCGTTTCCAGGCACGGTCACTATGATGGCACAGAGGCACAGCGTCTCCGGCAGGCCCACTATCATGGCACAGAGGCACAGAGTCTCAGGCAGGGTCACTATGATGGCACAGAGGCACAGCGTCTCCGGCAGGGTCAATATGATGGCACAGAGGCACAGCGTCTCCAGGCAGGGTCACTATGATGGCACAGAGGCACAGCGTCTCAGGCAGGGTCACTATGATGGCACAGAGGAAAAGCGTCTCCAGGCAGGGTCACTATGATGGCACAGAGGCGCAGCGTCTCCGGCAGGGTCACTATGATGGCACAGAGGCGCAGAGTATCAGGCAGGTTTACTATGATGGCACAGAGGCGCTTCGTCTCCAGGCAGTGTCACTATGATGGCACAGAAGCACAGCGTCTCCAGGCAGGGTCACTATGATGGCACAGTAGCACAGCGTCCCCAGGCAGGGTCACTATGATGGCACAGAGGCACAGCGTCCCCAGGCCTGGTCACTATGATGGCACAGAGGCACAGCGTCTATGGCAGGGTCACTATGATGGCACAGAGGCACAGCGTCCCTAGGCAGGGTCACTATGATGGCACAGAGGAACAGCGTCTCCGGCAGGGTCACTATGATGGCACAGAGGCACAGCGTCTCAGGCAGGGTCACTATGGTGGCACAGAGGCACAGCGTCTCCAGGCAGGGTCACTATGATGGCACAGAGGCACAGCGTCTCAGGCAGGGTCACTATGATGGCACAGAGGAACAGCGTCTCAGGCAGGGTCACTATGATGGCACAGAGGCGCAACGTTTCCAGGCAGGGTCACTATGATGGCACAGAGGCACAGCGTCTCCGGCAGGGCCACTATGATGGCACAGAGGCACAGCGTCTCAGGCAGGGTCACTATGATGGCACAGAGGCACAGCGTCTCCGGCAGGGTCACTATGATGGCACAGAGGCACAGCGTCTCAGGCAGGGTCACTATGATGGCACAGAGGCACAACGTCTCAAGGCAGGGTCACTATGATGGCACAGAGGCACAGCGTCTCCAGGCAGGGTCACTATGATGGCACAGAGGCACAGCGTCTCAGGCAGGGCCACTATGATAGCACAGAGGCACAGCGTCTCCGGCAGGGTCACTATGATGGCACAGAGGCACAGCGTCTCCAGGCAGGGTCACTATGATGGCACAGAGGAGCAGCGTCTCCGGCAGGGTCACTATGATGGCACAGAGGCGCAGAGTATCAGGCAGGGTCACTATGATGGCACAGAGGTGCATCGTCTCCGGCAGGGTAACTATGATGGCACAGAGGTGCAGCGTATCCAGGCAGGGTCACTATGATGGCACAGAGGCACAGCGTCCCCAGGCAGGGTCACTATGATGGCACAGAGGCACAGCGTTTCAGGCAGGGTCACCATGATGGCACAGAGGCACAGCGTCTCTAGGCAGGGTCACTATGATGGCACAGAGGAACAGCGTCTCCGGCAGGGTCACTATGATGGCACAGAGGCACAGCGTCTCAGGCAGGGTCACTATGGTGGCACAGAGGCACAGCGTCTCCAGGCAGTGTCACTATGATGGCACAGAGGCACAGCGTTGTGGATTGTCTGGATTTAGAGTTAATAAGTTAGTTTGTTGTATGTTTGCCGTGTGTGTGAGGCTAAGTGTTGCCATAGTTACGAAGTACGGGCGGGCGGTGCCTGTACCCTGAGGCGGGAAGCAGTTTGTGACTACAAAGTGGCAGTCTTCTTGTTATGCGAATACTGCCTGACCAGTGTTCCCGCCGGGGATGGCCAGCCTCCTGTCTGTTAAGGTGATTAGCCAATTAGTATAAGACACGCACGCCTTTTGATGTATAAATGCGGACATTTTGAATAATAAAGGTGGATACTATGCTTGTATCAAGTGGCGTCCCCGTCTCTCAATCGCGATAAATTGGTAATCCTCGACGTGATCTTCAGTGAAGAAATCGCCAGAGGCAGAAAACCACCTATCTGGTGGCATGTCGCGAGTCCCGCAGAACGTGGAATGAGCTGCTGAAAGGAAGCAGGATAAGCCGGCCGGCCAAACAATCACCCCCGTCTAGAACGAGAGGTGAGCTGCGGGAAACTAAAAAATGGGGAATCAGGAGTCTTCCCCTGAGAGAGACGTTTATGAACTAATGAAAGCGGAGTCTTCCCCTGAGAGAGATGTTTATGAATTAATGAAAGCTCTCCTTAAGAAACACGGGAGGGAGACGCTTTCAGGACAAGATCTTGAGCTAATCCTTAAATGGGCGCAGGTTGAGATTCCTACAGTGACTGCTGTTTCTATTTTTACGCGTGAATTTTGGGACGAAGTGGGGATAAAGTTATGGGACGCAGCCACCTCGGGAAATGAGGAAGCGCAGCGTATGCTCCCCAGCTGGAGAAAAATTTCTGAAACTGTAAAGGCACAAGAGCAAAATCAGCGAGACTCCGAGGAGGGAGTTCAGTTGCCCCCCCCATTCCGCCCGGCGGCTGTTTTGTCTCAGCCACTTCCTTCCTGTGCTGCTACCGCCACCGCGGCTGCCGCTGCTTCTGCGCCGCCGCCCTATTCTCTCTCGCACGCACCTTCTGCGCCGCCATTAGCTTGTGCTGCTGGATATCCCCCGGAGGATGATCCCTTTGACCCGGGTCCGATTGACCCTGAAAAGAAACCTGATCTTTTTCCCCCTGATCCTCATGAGGTTTGGGGAAAAATTAAGCGCCAAGCGATAAACGAGGGGGAGTTGGAGATAGCCAGAATTATAGTAGCCCCCGTTATATATCAAGGACGGGGGGGGGCTCAGGCTCAGTGGGAAGCTCTTTCTTTTTCGGTTATTAAGGAGTTGCGCCGTACAGTTACTGAACATGGATTGTCTTCCCCTTATTTTGCAAGCCTTTTATCTTCTGTATTTGATACGTATGTTATGACCCCACATGATTTAAAATCCCTTGCGCGGTTGTTATTAACCCCAACGCAATATACAATGTGGGAGTCTCAGTGGAGAACGGGATTGCAAACAATTTTGCAGGGTTATGTAGGACATGCTAATGCCGCCTTAGCTGCATTAACTATAGAACATCTCATGGGAATTGGGCAGCATTCTGATCCGGCTGGCCAAGCTAGGGATATCCCCCGGGAGGCTTTAGAAGCAATTCGTGAGGAAGCAAAAAAGGCCCTGTTAAGAATCCCTGACTCTAGTAAACCTCAAAAAGCCTTTGTTAGCATTACCCAAGAATCTCGCGAGCCGTATATGCAGTTTATAGATAGATTAAAACAAGCCTTAGAGCGGCAAGTTGATAACGTACAAGCTCGGGAGATTCTGCTCCTCAAATTGGCTGTGGAAAATGCTAACGCTGATTGTAAAAAACTCTTAAAATCTCTTCCAAATCAGAACCCTACTTTAATTGAAATGGTGGAAGCCTGTAACAGAATTGGCACTATGGAGCATAAATATGAGGCAATGGCCGCTGCTTTTGCGGCCATGCGCGGCCCGATGGGCGCCAATCCACAGCGAAACTGCTATGAGTGTGGAAAACCGGGACATCTTAAAAAAGACTGTTTTAGTGCCAAACGACCCCAAACACCTGGGGTTTGTCCCAAGTGCCAAAAAGGGCGCCACTATGCCAATCAATGTCGATCTAAATATGACTTCCAAGGACGTCCCATACCGGGAAACCGATCGCAGAGCGCGGGACCGCGGCGCGCACAGACACAAGTTCCGCGGCCAGTTCCCATCCAGCAACAGCAGGGAGCGCAGGAAACAGGAGTGTTTCCAGCCTCCGTCCAGCAACAGCAGGGAGCGCAGGCCTGGACCTGGCAACCACCCACACAGTAACGCTACTTGATTCCTCTATTCACTTACTGCCTACTAAAGTCGCAGGTCCTTTACCTCCTCGAACACAAGCATTATTATTAGGAAGGTCATCTGCCACTCTGTCAGGACTTTTTGTATTGCCTGGAGTAATTGATCCTGACAGTAATTCAGAAATCAAAATTATGGCTTGGACCCCGTTTCCTCCTTGTACAGTGCCAGAGGGAAGTTGTATTGCACAATTAATACTGATTCCTAAGGAGGATTATGCTCCAATTTTTGATCAATCGCTCCCGCAAAGACAGGGAAATTTTGGATCTACGGGAGAACCACTAATTTTATGGGTTCAAGCCATTTCACAAAAACGTCCTATATGCCAATGCACCCTTATTTGTGGAGGTCAGCAAGTTGTGTTAAGTGGAATTATTGATACAGGTGCAGACGTTACAGTTATTTCTCAAGCAAAGTGGCCTTCTAAGTGGCCTTTAGCTGATGTCTCTCAGACATTAGCAGGAATCGGGGGGTATGGAGCTAGTCACCAAAGTGCAGAAATAATACAAGTTCAAAATTCAGAAGGACAAGTTGCCTCAGTCAAACCGTTCATCTTACCAGTACCTATGGTCTTGTGGGGGCGCGATGTCTTGTCCCAGTGGGGGATGTCTATTCAGACACATTTTTAGGTGGGGCCATTGAGGGGCGTGAAACCCTAAAGTTAACTTGGAAAACGGAAGCTCCTATTTGGGTTGATCAATGGCCCCTGCCACTGGAAAAACTTCACGCCCTCCAAGATATAGTTAATGAACAATTATCTATGGGACATATTGTGCCCTCTATGAGTCCCTGGAACTCGCCTGTTTTTGTTATTAAAAAACCGACTGGCAAGTGGCGCTTGCTCCATGACCTCCGAAAAATTAATGACGCTATGGAAGACATGGGAGCCCTGCAACCCGGGCTTCCGTCACCTACCATGATCCCTCGAGATTGGCATTTAACTATTATAGATCTTAAAGATTGTTTTTTTAATATTCCATTGCATCCGGATGATGCTTCTAAATTTGCCTTTTCGGTCCCTAGCGTTAACATGCAAGCTCCTTTACAAAGATACCAGTGGGTTGTGCTACCGCAGGGAATGAAAAATAGTCCTACAATATGCCAATGGTATGTGGCGAAAATACTTAGTCCTGTTAGAACTGTGGTACCTGCTGTATTGTTATATCATTACATGGATGACATTCTAGTGGCAGCACAACACCATGAGGTCATGGAGAAAGCTGTAGCCCTTGTCATGGCTGCTGTAAAAACAGCAGGCCTTTGTATTGCACCAGAAAAAATTCAAAAAATACCACCTTGGAAATATTTAGGATGGCGTATAAGGGCTCAGACTATTACCCCGCAACCTTTACAAATACAGGTGAATATAAAGAATTTACATGATGTGCAAAAACTGTTAGGAACAATTAATTGGGTTAGACCATTGTTAGGAATCACTAATGCGGATCTTTGTTCCTTATTCGAAATGCTTAAAGGAAGTTCAGATTTAAACGCTCCACGAAGTCTCAGTCCTGAGGCCGTAGCTTCCTTGCATAAAGTTGCAGCAGCAATTACCTCTAGACAAGCGCATCGGTGGGAACCAGAATTGCCTTTTCAATTAATCATCCTTAACCCTGTTCGACAGCCTCATGCACTTATTTTTCAATGGGATTGCCAGAAAACGGACCCTTTATTGATTATTGAATGGATTTTCTTACCTAACCAAGCCACAAAAACGATTTCTACCCAGCATGAGATGTTTGCATCTTTAATCATCAGGGCTCGACAGCGATTACTTACCCTGGCGGGCACGGACTTTATTCTTATATGTATGCCAGTAACAAATGTTTACCTGCAGTGGTTACAACAGCAATCAGACGCATTGGGTATAGCTCTAGCTAATTATTCAGGTCAGCTTACTTCTCATCCGCCTTCTCATAAATTGTTAAATGTTGATTTTCACCTTTTACCTATTCCAAAGCGGAGTGACCGACCTTTACAAGCCTTTACTGTTTTTACAGATGGCTCTGGGAGATCTTACAGGTCGGTTATTCTTTGGTGGAATGGTCAATGTCAACGGTGGGAATCTGATATTGAAATTGTACAGGGTTCTCCTCAAATAGTGGAGTTGTCTGCAGTTGTTCGAGTCTTTCGCAAATGGTCTGTTCCTCTTAATATAATTACTGATTCTGCTTATGTTGCAGGAATTGTTAGTCGAGCAGAAGCTTCTGTGCTACGAGATGTCTCTCATACGGCACTGTTTAATTTGCTGCAAGAACTTATTTTTTTGTTAAACTCCCGTCTTCACCCTTATTTTATTATGCATGTTAGATCTCACACTTCTCTACCAGGTTTTATAGCAGAAGGAAACCGGCAGGCTGATATGCTGACGTTACCAGTACAGGTATTACCAGACCGTGTAGCGCAAGCTAAACTTAGTCATTCTTTTTTCCACCAAAACGCTGGAGGCCTAAAACGCCAGTTCAATCTTACTTTACAACAAGCTAATAATATTATTGCGGTGTGTCCTGATTGTCAAAGACATTCTTTTCCTTCCATAGCTGGAGGAGTCAATCCTAGAGGTTTACAGAGTCTTCAACTCTGGCAAACAGATGTCACCCATTTTGCTGAATTTGGTCGTTTAAAGTATATTCATTGCTCTATTGACACTTTTTCTGGAGCTTTGTTTGCCTCGTGCCATACTGGTGAAAAAGCACGCGATGTGCGGAAACACTTAATGCGTGCTTTTTCTACCCTGGGGATACCTTCCCAAATTAAAACAGATAATGGTCCTGCATATATCTCTCAATCAATAAAAACCTTTTTTGCCACTTGGGGAATTTCTCACATCACAGGCATCCCTCATTCTCCCACGGGTCAAGCTTTGATAGAACGTTCTCACCAAACTTTAAAACGTTTATTATTAAAACAAAAAGGGGGAATAGGGGCTGCTACGCCAGAGGAGCGAATACAGAAAGCCTTGTATGTTTTTAATTTTTTGAATTGTTCTCTATTAGATAATAATCCTCCAGTAGTTCGCCATTTTAGTACAAACAACCTTTTTGAACCCAAGGTTAAGCCGTCAGTGTTGATTCGGGACCCAGAAACAGGTAAGATAATGGGACCCTATCCCCTTGTTACATGGGGAAGAGGTTATGCTTGTGTTTCTACAGAAAGAGGCCCTCGCTGGATCCCGGCTAAAAACGTGAGACCTTTCCGAGAGACACTACAGCAGTCTCCTGAAGATATTCCTGGTCCTGATCTCGCGACTGATATAGAAGACACTACTGATTAGTAATTGAATGAACTTTGTTTTAGAGGTCATGAAAATGGGCGAAATATTTGCTTGAACAAGGAGTTTCTATTCTCTTAATGATTTGTACATTGTTGGTGGTGGTTCCGTGTGTGTTCTTTAGTATAGAGGTGTTGGTGAGACAGGATGTCCTCGAGTTGGTCGGTTACCGACCTTGGGAGGAACCAGTTAATTAAAATAAAATAAAAAAGGGGGAGATGTGGATTGTCTGGATTTAGAGTTAATAAGTTAGTTTGTTGTATGTTTGCCGTGTGTGTGAGGCTAAGTGTTGCCATAGTTACGAAGTACGGGGGGGCGGTGCCTGTACCCTGAGGCGGGAAGCAGTTTGTGACTACAAAGTGGCAGTCTTCTTGTTATGCGAATACTGCCTGACCAGTGTTCCCGCCGGGGATGGCCAGCCTCCTGTCTGTTAAGGTGATTAGCCAATTAGCATAAGACACGCACGCCTTTTGATGTATAAATGCGGACATTTTGAATAATAAAGGTGGATACTATGCTTGTATCAAGTGGCGTCCCCGTCTCTCAATCGCGATAGCACAGCGTCTCAGGCAGGGTCACTATGGTGGCACAGAGGCTCAGCGTCTCAGGAAGGGTCACTATGGTGGCACAGAGGCACAGCGTCTCAGGCAGGGTCACTATGATGGCACAGAGGCACAGCATCTCCGGCAGGCTCACTATGGTGGCACAGAGGCACAGCGTCTCCAGGCAGGGTCACTATGATGGCACAGAGGCACAACGTCTCAGGCAGGGTCACTATGGTGGCACAGAGGCACAGCGTTTCTGGCAGGGTCACTATGGTGGCACAGAGGCACAGCGTGTCAGGCAGGGTCACTATGGTTGCACAGAGGCACAGCGTTTCCGGCAGGGTCACTATGGTGGCACAGAGGCACAGCGTTTTTGGCAGGGTCACTATGATGGCACAGAGGCACAGCGTCTCAGGCAGGGTCACTATGATGGCACAGAGGCACAGCGTCTCCAGGCAGGGTCACTATGATGGCACAGAGGCGCAGCGTCTCAGGCAGGGTCACTATGGTGGCACAGAGGCACAGCGTCTCCAGGCAGGTTCACTATGATGGCACAGAGGCACAGCGTCTCAGGCAGGGTCACTATGGTGGCACAGAGGCACACCGTCTCAGGCAGGGTCACTATGATGGCACAGAGGCACAGTGTCTCAGGCAAGGTCACTATGATGGCACAGAGGCACAGCGTCTCCAGGCAGGGTCACTATGATGGCACAGAGGCACAGCGTCTCCGGCAGGGTCACTATGATGGCACAGAGGCACAGCGTCTCAGGCAGGGTCACGATGATGGCACAGAGGCACAGCGTCTCCAGGCAGGGTCACTATGATGGCACACAATCACAGCGTCTCAGGCAGGGTCACTATGATGGCACAGAGGCACAGCGTGTCAGGCAGGGTCACTATGGTGGCACAGAGGCACAGCGTCTCAGGCAGGGTCACTATGATGGCACAGAGGCACAGCGTTTCCAGGCAGGGTCACTATGGTGGCACAGAGGCACAGCGTCTCAGGCAGGGTCACTATAGTGGCACAGAGGCACAACGTTTCCAGGCAGGGTCACTATGATGGCACAGAGGCACAGCGTCTCCGGCAGGGTCACTATGGTGGCAGAGAGGCACAGGGTCTCAGGCAGGGTGACTATGATGAAACAGAGGCACAGGGTGTCAGGCAGGGTCACTATGATGGCACAGAGGCACAGCGTCTCCGCCAGGGTCACTATGATGGCGCAGAGGCACAGCGTCTCAGGCAGGGTCACTCTGATGGCACAGAGGCACAGCGTCTTCAGGCAGGGTCACTATGATGGCACAGAGGCACAGCGTCTCCAGGCAGGGTCACTATGGTGACACAGAGGCACCGCGTCTCAGGAAGGGTCACTATGGTGGCACAGAGGCACCGCGTCTCAGGCACGGTCACTATGGTGGCACAGAGGCACAGCGTCTCCAGGCAGGGTCACTATGGTGGCACGGAGGCACAGCGCCTCAGGCAGGGTCACTATGATGGCACAGAGGCACAGCGTCTCAGGCAGGGTCACTATGATGGCACAGAGGCACAGCGTCTCCAGGCAGGGTCACTATGATGGCACAGAGGCACAGCGTCTCCGGCAGGGTCACTATGATGGCACAGAGGCACAGCGTCTCAGGCAGGGTCACGATGATGGCACAGAGGCACAGCGTCTCCAGGCAGGGTCACTATGATGGCACACAATCACAGCGTCTCAGGCAGGGTCACTATGATGGCACAGAGGCACAGCGTGTCAGGCAGGGTCCCTATGGTGGCACAGAGGCACAGCGTCTCAGGCAGGGTCACTATGATGGCACAGAGGCACAGCGTTTCCAGGCAGGGTCACTATGGTGGCACAGAGGCACAGCGTCTCAGGCAGGGTCACTATAGTGGCACAGAGGCACAGCGTTTCCAGGCAGGGTCACTATGATGGCACAGAGGCACAGCGTCTCCGGCAGGGTCACTATGGTGGCAGAGAGGCACAGGGTCTCAGGCAGGGTGACTATGATGAAACAGAGGCACAGGGTGTCAGGCAGGGTCACTATGATGGCACAGAGGCACAGCGTCTCCGCCAGGGTCACTATGATGGCGCAGAGGCACAGCGTCTCAGGCAGGGTCACTATGATGGCACAGAGGCACAGCGTCTTCAGGCAGGGTCACTATGATGGCACAGAGGCACAGCGTCTCCAGGCAGGGTCACTATGGTGACACAGAGGCACCGCGTCTCAGGAAGGGTCACTATGGTGGCACAGAGGCACAGCGTCTCAGGCACGGTCACTATGGTGGCACAGAGGCACAGCGTCTCCAGGCAGGGTCACTATGGTGGCACGGAGGCACAGCGTCTCAGGCAGGGTCACTATGATGGCACAGAGGCACAGCGTCTCAGGCAGGGTCACTATGGTGGCACAGAGGCACAGCGTCTCCAGGCAGGGTCACTATGATGGCACATAGGCACAGCGTCTCAGGCAGGGTCACTATGGTTGCACAGAGGCACAGCGTTTCCGGCAGGGTCACTATGATGACACAGAGGCACAGGGTATCAGACAGGGTCACTAAGATGGCACAGAGGCACAGCGTCCCCAGGCAGGGTCACTAGGATGGCACAGAGGCACAGCGTCTCAGGCAGGGTTACTATGGTGGCACAGAGGCACAGCGTTTCCAGGCAGGGTCACTATGGTGGCACAGAGGCACAGGGTCTCAGGCAGGGTCACTATGATGGCACAGAGGCACAGCGTATCAGGCCGGGTCACTATGATGGCACAGATATACAGCGTCTCAGGCAGGGTCACTATGGTTGCACAGAGGCACAGCGTCTCCGGCACGGTCACTATGGTGGCACAGAGGCACAGGGTCTCAGGCAGGGTCACTATGGTTGCACAGAGGCACAGCGTCTCCGGCACGGTCACTATGGTGGCACAGAGGCACAGCGTCTCAGGCAGGGTCAATATGATGGCACAGAGGCACAGCGTCTTCAGGCAGGGTCACTATGGTGGCACAGAGGCACAGCGACTCAGGGAGGGTCACTATGGTGGCACAGAGGCACAGCGTCACAGGCAGGGTCACTATGGTGGCACAGAGGCACAGGGTCTCAGGCAGGGTCACTATGATGGCACAGAGGCACAGCGTGTCAGGCAGGTTCACTATGATGGCACAGAGGCACAGGGTCTCAGACAGGGTCACTATGATAGCACAGAGGCACAGCGTCTCAGGCAGGGTCACTATGATGGCACAGAGGCACAGCGTCTCCAGGCAGGGTCACTATGATGGCATAGAGGCACAGCGTCTCCAGGCAGGGTCACTATGATGGCACAGAGGCACAGCGTCCCCAGGCAGGGTCACTATGATGGCACAGAGGCACAGCGTCTCAGGCAGGGTCACTATGATGGCACAGAGGCACAGCGTGTCAGGCAGGGTCACTATGATGGCACAGAGGCACAGTGTCTCAGACAGGGTCACTATGATGGCACAGAGTCACAGCGTCTCCGGCAGGGTCACTATGATGGTACAGAGGCACAGCGTCTCAGGCAGGGTCACTATGATGGCACAGAGGCACAGCGTCTCAGACAGGGTCACCGTGATGGCACAGAGGCACAGCGTCTCCAGGCAGGGTCACTATGATGGCACAGAGGCACAGCGTCTCCAGGCAGGGTCACTATGATGGCACAGAGGCACAGCGTCTCAGGCAGGGTCACTATGACGGCACAGAGGCACAGCGTCTCAGGCAGGGTCACAATGATGGCACAGAGGCACAGCGTCTCCGTCAGGGTCACTATGATGGCACAGAGGCACAGCGTCTCCGGCAGGGTCACTATGATGGCACAGAGGCACAGCGTCTCAGGCAGGGTCACGATGATGGCACAGAGGCACAGCGTCTCCAGGCAAGGTCACTATGATGGCACAGAGACACAGCGTCTCAGGCAGGGTCACTATGATGGCACAGAGGCACAGCGTCTCAGGAAGGGTCACTATAGTGGCACAGAGGCACAGCGTTTCCAGGCAGGGTCACTATGATGGCACAGAGGCACAGCGTCTCCGGCAGGGTCACTATGGTGGCAGAGAGGCACAGGGTCTCAGGCAGGGTGACTATGATGACACAGAGGCACAGGGTGTCAGGCAGGGTCACTATGATGGCACAGAGGCACAGCGTCTCCGCCAGGGTCACTATCATGGCGCAGAGGCACAGCGTATCAGGCAGGGTCACTATGATGGCACAGATGCACAGGGTCTCAGGCAGGGTCACTATGGTGGCACAGAGGCACAGCGTCTCCAGGCAGGGTCACTGTGGTACACAGAGGCACAGCGTCTCAGGCAGGGTCACTATGGTGGCACAGAGGCACAGCGTCTCCGCCAGGGTCACTATGATGGCGCAGAGGCACAGCGTATCAGGCAGGGTCACTATGATGGCACAGAGGCACAGCGTCTCCGGCAGGGTCACTATGGTGGCACAGAGGCACAGGGTCTCAGGCAGGGTCACTATGATGGCACAGAGGCACAGCGTCTCAGGCAGGGTCACTATGGTGGCACAGAGGCACAGCGTCTCCAGGCAGGGTCACTATGGTACACAGAGGCACAGCGTCTCAGGCAGGGTCACTATGGTGGCACAGAGGCACAGCGTCTCAGGCAGGGTCACTATGGTGGCACAGAGGCACAGCGTCTCCAGGCAGGGTCACTATGGTGGCACGGAGGCACAGCGTCTCAGGCAGGGTCACTATGATGGCACGGAGGCACAGCGTCTCAGGCAGGGTCACTATGGTGGCACAGAGGCACAGCGTCTCCAGGCAGGGTCACTATGATGGCACAGAGACACAGCGTCTCAGGCAGGGTCACTATGGTTGCACAGAGGCACAGCGTTTCCGGCAGGGTCACTAAGATGGCACAGAGGCACAGCGTCTCCGGCGGGGTCACTATGGTGGCACAGAGGCACAGCGTCTCAGGCAGGGTCACTATGATGGCACAGAGGCACAGCGTCTCCGGAGGGGTCACTATGATGGCACAGAGGCACAGCGTCTCAGGCAGGGTCACTATGATGGCACAGAGGCACAGCGTCTTCAGGCAGGGTCACTATGGTGGCACAGAGGCACAGCGTCTCAGGGAGGGTCACTATGGTGGCACAGAGGCACAGCGTCACAGGCAGGGTCACTATGGTGGCACAGAGGCACAGGGTCTCAGGCAGGGTCACTATGATGGCACAGAGGCACAGCGTCTCAGACAGGGTCACCGTGATGGCACAGAGGCACAGCGTCTCCAGGCAGGGTCACTATGATGGCACAGAGGCACAGCGTCTCCAGGCAGGGTCACTATGGTGGAACAGAGGCACAGCGTCTCAGGCAGGGTCACTATGATGGCACAGAGGCACAGGGTCTCAGGCAGGGTCACTATGATGGCACAGAGGCACAGCGTGTCAGGCAGGGTCACTATGATGGCACAGAGGCACAGGGTCTCGGACAGGGTCACTATGATGGCACAGAGGCACAGCGTCTGTGGCAGGGTTACCGTGATGGCACAGAGGCACAGCGTCTCCAGGCAGGTTCACTATGATGGCACAGAGGCACAGCGTCTCAGGCAGGGTCACTATGATGGCACAGAGGCACAGCGTCTCCGGCAGGGTCACTATGGTGGCACAGAGGCACAGGGTCTCAGGCAGGGTCACTATGATGGCACAGAGGCACAGCGTCTCAGGCAGGGTCACTATGGTGGCACAGAGGCACAGCGTCTCCAGGCAGGGTCACTATGGTACACAGAGGCACAGCGTCTCAGGCAGGGTCACTATGGTGGCACAGAGGCACAGCGTCTCAGGCAGGGTCACTATGGTGGCACAGAGGCACAGCGTCTCCAGGCAGGGTCACTATGGTGGCACGGAGGCACAGCGTCTCAGGCAGGGTCACTATGATGGCACGGAGGCACAGCGTCTCAGGCAGGGTCACTATGGTGGCACAGAGGCACAGCGTCTCCAGGCAGGGTCACTATGATGGCACAGAGACACAGCGTCTCAGGCAGGGTCACTATGGTTGCACAGAGGCACAGCGTTTCCGGCAGGGTCACTAAGATGGCACAGAGGCACAGCGTCTCCGGCGGGGTCACTATGGTGGCACAGAGGCACAGCGTCTCAGGCAGGGTCACTATGATGGCACAGAGGCACAGCGTCTCCGGAGGGGTCACTATGATGGCACAGAGGCACAGCGTCTCAGGCAGGGTCACTATGATGGCACAGAGGCACAGCGTCTTCAGGCAGGGTCACTATGGTGGCACAGAGGCACAGCGTCTCAGGGAGGGTCACTATGGTGGCACAGAGGCACAGCGTCACAGGCAGGGTCACTATGGTGGCACAGAGGCACAGGGTCTCAGGCAGGGTCACTATGATGGCACAGAGGCACAGCGTCTCAGACAGGGTCACCGTGATGGCACAGAGGCACAGCGTCTCCAGGCAGGGTCACTATGATGGCACAGAGGCACAGCGTCTCCAGGCAGGGTCACTATGGTGGAACAGAGGCACAGCGTCTCAGGCAGGGTCACTATGATGGCACAGAGGCACAGGGTCTCAGGCAGGGTCACTATGATGGCACAGAGGCACAGCGTGTCAGGCAGGGTCACTATGATGGCACAGAGGCACAGGGTCTCGGACAGGGTCACTATGATGGCACAGAGGCACAGCGTCTGTGGCAGGGTTACCGTGATGGCACAGAGGCACAGCGTCTCCAGGCAGGTTCACTATGATGGCACAGAGGCACAGCGTCTCAGGCAGGGTCACTATGATGGCACAGAGGCACAGCGTCTCAGGCAGGGTCACTATGATGGCACAGAGGCACAGCGTCTCCGGCAGGGTCACTATGGTGGCACAGAGGCACAGCGTCTCAGGCAGGGTCACTATGATGGCACAGAGGCACAGCGTCCCCAGGCAGGGTCACTGTGGTGGCACAGAGGCACAGCGTCTCAGGCAGGGTCACTATGATGGCACAGAGGCACAGCGTCTCAGGCAGGGTCACTATGATGGCACAGAGGCACAGCGTTTCCGGCAGGGTCATGATGATGGCACAGAGGCACAGCGTCTCCAGGCAGGGTCACTATGATGGCACAGAGGCACAGTGTCTCAGGCAGGGTCACTATGATGGCACAGAGGCACAGCGTTTCCGGCAGGGTCACGATGATGGCACAGAGTCACAGCGTCTCCAGGCAGGGTCACTATGATGGCACAGAGGCACAGCGTCTCAGGCAGGGTCACTATGATGGCACAGAGGCACAGCGTCTCAGGCAGGGTCACTATGGTGGCACAGAGGCACAGAGTCTCAGGCAGGGGCACTATGATGGCACAGAGGCACAGCGTCTCCAAGCAGGGTCACTGTGGTGGCACAGAGGCACAGCGTCTCCAGGCAGGGTCACTATGATGGCACAGAGGCACAGCGTTTCCAGGCAGGGTCACTATGATGGCACAGAGGCACAGCGCCCCAGGCAGGGTCACTATAGTGGCACAGAGGCACAGCGTCTCAGGCAGGGTCACTATGATGGCACAGAGGCACAGCGTCTCCGGCAGGGTCACTATGGTGGCACAGAAGCACAGCGTCTCAGGCAGGGTCACTGTGATGGCACAGAGGCACAGCGTCTCAGGCAGGGTCACTCTGATGGCACAGAGGCACAGCGTCTCAGGCAGGGTCACTATGATGGCACAGAGGCACAGCGTCTCAGGCAGGGTCACTATGGTGGCACAGAGGCACAGCGTCTCAGGCAGGGTCACTATGATGGCACAGAGGCACAGCGTCTCAGGCAGGGTCACTATGATGGCACAGAGGCACAGCGTCTCAGGCACGGTCACTATGGTGGCAGAGAGGCACAGGGTGTCAGGCAGGGTCACTATGATGACACAGAGGCACAGCGTCTCCGGCGGGGTCACTATGGTGGCACAGAGGCACAGCGTCTCAGGCAGGGTCACTATGATGGCACAGAGGCACAGCGTCTCCGGCAGGGTCACTATTGTGGCAGAGAGGCACAGGGTCTCAGGCAGGGTCACTATGATGACACAGAGGCACAGCGTTTCCGGCGGGGTCACTATGATGGCACAGAGGCACAGTGTCTCAGGCGGGGTCACTATGATGGCACAGAGCACAGCGTCTCTAGGCAGGGTCACTATGGTGGCACAGAGGCACAGCGTCTCTGGCAGGGTCACTATGGTGGCACAGAAGCACAGCGTCTCCGGCAGGGTCACTATGGTTGCACAGAGGCACAGCGTCTCTAGGCAGGGTCACTATGGTGGCACAGAGGCACAGGGTCTCATGCAGGGTCACTATGGTGGCACAGAGGCACAGCGTCTCAGGCAGGGTCACTATGATGGCACAGAGGCACAGTGTGTGAGGCAGGGTCACTATGATGGCACAGAGGCACAGGGTCTCAGACAGGGTCACTATGATGGCACAGAGGCACAGCGTCTCCGGCAGGGTCACTATGATGGCACAGAGGCACAGCGTCTCCAGGCAGGGTCACTATGATGGCACAGAGGCACAGCGTCTCAGGCAGGGTCACTATGGTGTCACAGCGCCACAGCGCCACAGCGCCACAGTCAAAGGGTCTCAGTCATACTCACAGCATCACAAAGTCACAGACTCACAGAGTCAGAGTCACTTATACACTTAGACACAGAGTCAGAGTCACAGTCACAACGTCGCAGTAACAGTCACAGAGTCACAGTCACCATGTCACAGTGTCATAGACAGACAGTGTCACAGTGACAGTCTCGTTCAGAGTCACAGAGTCACAGATTCACAGAGTCACAGTCAGTCACAGCGTCACAGAATCAGCGTCACAGCGTCAGAGCCACAGCGTCACAGCGTCAGAGCCACAGCGTCAGAGTCACTGTGTCACACTCTCACAGAGTCATAGAGACATAGTGTCATGTAATCACAGTTTCACAGTCACAGGGTCACTATGTCACAGAGTCTCAGTGTGACAGTCAAAAAGTCAGAGTCACAGGGTCACTATGTCACAGAGTCTTAGTGTGACAGTCAAAAAGTCAGAGTCACAGGGTTGTCACAGGGTCATCACAGGGTCGTCACAGGGTCTGATTTATAGTTACAGAGCCACAGAATCACAGTGACGGTCACATATTCACAGACTCACAGTCACAGTGTCACAGAGTCACAGAATTACAGTGACAGTCACAGAGTCACAGTCAAAGTGTCACAGTGTCACAGAGTCATAGAGACACAGTGTCACAGTCAAAGTGTCTCAGTCACAATCACAGTGTCACAAAGACACAGTCACAGTCACAGAATCACAAAGACACAGAGTCACAGTCACTGTGTCACAGTGTCACAGAGAGACAGTGTCACAGTGTCGAGGGTTAAGATTGCAGGGTGACAATAAAACCCTGGCAGATGTATTGTTAACCTCCTCTCCCCGCTTCCCACTAAGGACAGGCGATCGGGAGGGAAAGAAGAACAGAGAGAAGAGAGTTGGAAAAGTTAAAGATGTTTTACTAATGCTACTAATAAGAATAGAGAAAATAATACAAAATATACAAAACCAATCTTGAAAGTCTCAGCAACTGCAGAGCCGGCACCCAAAGTCCTGGATTAGACTCTGCAACCAGGCGGAGCTGGATTCAGTCTCTCACTAGGCCTCAGTTTGCAGGGACGACCAGCAAGGTCCTCTCCTAATGTCGGCCATAAGCAGAAGGGAAAAGGGCAAAAGGGAACGAGATCCTTGTGATCTCCCACTTTTATATGAAGTATTCACATGAATGGAATGTTATACACAGTTGGTCAGTTTCTTAGTCACTTGTTTCTCGTTACCCCTCTCACGAGAGGTCCATCCATGCTTATCAATAAGTTTGCATTCCATTGCTAGGTTTACCAAAACATGTGTCTGGTTCTCCAGGAAAATGCAGTTAATATGAAGGCTTTAGCTGACAGGCAAAATTCACTGAATGAGAAACTTGTTTTTTAACAAAACCAGGACATTCCACCCCTTATAATATGCCATTCACTGAATACTTAAACCTTATCAATACAATCTATCAACACAATCTAATTAATCACTACTACTATATATATATATATATACATATATACAGAGGAGTAATTAATCAGTGGACCATCCTTTAAAAAGTTCATTAAGTTCATTTTGTCACGACAGTCTCCCAGGGCAGGAAAAATGGTACAAGTGCATCTCATGACCACTGTTTGTGGGTTAAAGACATCAACTTCGAAGAATTTGTCAGGCGCCACTCGAAGAAGCCAGCTCTGGTTTCATCATCACTGTTTTGATCTGAAAGACACTTATTTAATACTGTTAGTATGGCAATTCACATCCTGCAGTTCAGTATTGAATATTTTCACCTAAACTCAAATCCCCTTGAGGCACACACCGAACTTCTCCATCCTTAAGCATCACCCACCAGGTGCTGCCAGGTCCCTGGGCAAAAACAATCCCGCGAATGGGTTTGCCTTTGCCTGAGGCAGGAGCAACCCAGACTGCCTTTCCTAACATGTTTTTCATGTGTACTACAGGGACTTTATCTCCTTCTACAGTCCATAGAATTTCTGATTGGGCAGGCCCGGATCGATTGGTTGATCCCCTGGTGTTGACCAACCAAGTGGCTTTTGCTAAATGTGAATCCCAGTTTTTAAAGGTTCCACCACCAAGTGCCTTTAGTGTAGTTTTTAGCAAACCATTGTACCTTTCAATTTTCCCAGAGGCTGGTGCATGATATGGAATATGATATACCCACTCAATACCATGTTCTTTGGCCCAATTGTCTATAATACTGTTTTTGAAATGAGTACCATTGTCTGATTCAATTCTTTCTGGCGTACCGTGTCGCCAAAGGACTTGCTTTTCAAGGCCCAAGATAGTGTTTCGGGCTGTAGCATGAGGTACAGCATATGTTTCCAACCATCCAGTGGTTGCTTCCACCATTGTAAGTACATAACGCTTACCTTGACGTGTTTGTGGAAGTGTAATATAATCAATCTGCCAAGCTTCTCCATACTTATACTTTAACCATCGCCCCCCATACCATACAGGCTTTAACCGTTTCGCTTGTTTGATTTCGGCGCAAGTTTCACATTCATGAATAACCTGTGAAATAGTGTCCATAGTTAAATCCACCCCTTGATCGCGAGCCCATTTATATGTTGCATCTCTACCTTGATGCCCTGAAGCATCATGGGCCCACCGAGCTAGGAAAAGTTCACCTTTATGTTGCCAGTCCAAGTCCACCTCAGCTACTTTAATCTTAGCAGCTTGATCCGCGTGTTGGTTGTTTAGATGTTCCTCGGTGGCTCGACTTTTAGGCACATGAGCATCTACATGACGAACTTTCACAGGCAGGCTCTCTAGCCGAGCAGCAATGTCTTGCCACAGTGTGGCAGCCCAAATGGGTTTACCTCTGCGCTGCCAGTTGCTTTTCTTCCATTGCTGTAGCCACCCCCACAAGGCATTTGCTACCATCCATGAGTCAGTATAGAGATAAATTATTGGTCACTTCTCTCGTTCAGCAATGTCCAAAGCCAGCTGGATGGCTTTCACTTCTGCAAATGGACTCGATTCACCTTGTCCTTCAGTGGCTTCTGTAACTTGTCGTGTGGGACTCCACACAGCAGCTTTGCACCTTCGATGTTTTCCTACAAGACGACAGGATCCATCTGTGAACAGTGCATACTGATTATCAGTCTCTGAAAGAGTATTATACGGTGGTGCTTCTTCAGCACGTTTTACTTCCTCATCTGGAGACATGACAAAGTCTTTGCTTTCTGGCCAGTCTGTAATCACTTCTAAGATCCCTGGGCGATTGGGATTTCCAATTCGAGCTCGTTGCATGATCAATGCAATCCATTTACTCCACGTAACTTCGGTTGCATGATGTGGAGAGGGAACCGTCCCTTTGAACATCCAGCTCAGCACCGGCAGTCGCGGTGCCAGGAGGAGCTGTGCTTCAGTACCGATCACTTCTGAAGCAGCTCGAACTCCTTCGTATGCTGCTAGTATCTCTTTTTCAGTTGGAGTATAGTTGGCCTCAGATCCTTTGTATCCTTGACTCCAAAAACCTAAGGGTCGACCTCGGGCTTCTCCTGGTGCTTTCTGCCAGAGGCTCCAGGTAAGTCCATTATCTCCGGCTGCGCTGTAGAGCACATTTTTAACATCTAGTCCAGTCCGAACTGGTCCAAGGGCCACCGCATGAGTTATCTCACGCTTCATTTGTTCAAAGGCTTGTCGTTGTTCAGGGCCCCACTCAAACTGGTTCTTTTTACGAGTCACTCGATAGAGAGGGCTCACAATCTGGCTGTAGTCAGGGATATGCATTCTCCAAAAACCTACAATGCCCAAGAAAGTCTGTGTCTCCTTTTTATTAGTAGGTGGAGACATTGCAGCAATTTTGTTGATCACATCCATTGGGATCTGACGACGGCCATCTTGCCATTTTATTCCTAAAAACTGGATCTCTCGTGCAGGTCCCTTGACCTTGCTTCGTTTTATGGCAAAACCAGCATCCAAAAGAATCTGAATTATTCTCTCACTTTTCTCGAAGACTTCTTTTGCTGTGTCACCCCATACAATGATGTCATCAATATATTGCAAGTGTTCTGGAGCTTTACCTTGCTCCAGCGTGGTCTGGATCAGTCCATGGCAGATGGTAGGACTGTGTTTCCACCCCTGGAGCAAGCGATTCCACGTGTACTGGATGCCCCTCCAGGTGAAAGCAAACTGCGGCCTGCACTCTGCTGCTACAGGAATAGAGAAAAATGCATTAGCAATGTCAATTGTAGCATACCACTTAGCTGCCTTTGACTCCAGTTCAAATTGCAGTTCTAGCATGTCAGGCACAGCAGCACTCAGTGGTGGCGTAACTTCATTCAGGCCACGATAGTCCACAGTTAGTCTCCACTCATCACTAGACTTACGCACTGGCCAGATTGGGCTGTTAAAAGGTGAGCGAGTCTTACTGATCACACCCTGGCTTTTCAATTGACGGATCAACTTCTGGATAGGAATCAAAGAGTCTCGATTGGTGCGATATTGCCGACGTGGTAGCAATTGGCACCTGCTGATCGTCAACCATCAGCAGTCCTACAACAGAAGGATTGTCGTGAGACGATGTGGAGAATGCAAAATTGCCGGCAGGAGCTCTTTGAGCACGACGGGCGGGCCGGCGAGAGTAATGAGTCTAATTCAATATGAATTTAACATCAATACCCTTTAATGAACTCTTAACAACACTGAATATCAATGTCCCCAAGACCACGTTTTTCCAACCCTTATATACTCTATACCCAAAAGGCCATGCGGCAAGCACGGGCTACGATTGGTTACACTTGCAGTCATTCTTCCCCCCCCGCCACGATGGTGATTGGCTGCAGGGCACTGTCCACATGCGCAGCGACAACGACGGCGCCCTCCTGCAGCCTGGGTCGAGGGCAGACCAGCTTCTGTTTACTTCCGTGCGGTCCTAGTGCACCCCAGCCACCTCAAGCCCTGGCTTGTTCACAGCATACAGCCCAAAAACTCCACAAAGGATTATCTGAAAGACCAGGCAAATCAGACAGATGTTCAATTGTCCACAGCTGCTATACCAAATGCTCACCTATACCCTTTTGGGTCCTTAAAATACCCTCTCTTGAGGTAGTCTATGCCAAGGATGCACGGAGCATCTGGACCAGTCACATTTCAGCCTCTACAACAGTCAGTTCCTGGGATCCCCTAGTCACTCCAACAATATTGATGGATTGCGTTCCTTTATAATTAGAAGGAATTATCGTGCACTGAGCACCAGTGTCCACTAAAGCTTTGTACTCCTGGGGGTGTGTTGTACCAGGCCATCATATTTGTACAGTCCAATAAACTCTGTTATCCCTTTCCTCCACCTGGTTGGAGGCAGGGCACCTCTAATTTCTGTTTTGCACAGTCTCTGGGTGTGAATTAGAGGTTCCTTCGAGAGCATCAGAATCTCTTCTGTTCCTTTAGTAAACTGGAGCAGCCACCTTCCTACGAGTTTTTCCTTTGATCTCACGTACTCGTTCTTGAAGTTCTGAGGTAGGTCTTCCATGCCACTTATTCATGTTTTCTCCTTGCTCATGTAGGAAGAACCACAGTGAACCTCTTTTGTGGGCTGCCTCTGTCCTCTCTCTCGAGATTGGAAATGCCTTTTCCTAATAGCTGAAACACAGGTTTGTGCAGGTCGTGAATGGTATGTGTCTTCTCTGAGTTCTTTGATTTCTTGCAACAGCTTTTCAAACCGGTCATCAGATTTTTCACAGTTTCTCCACAGCAGAGACACAAGCCCATAGAGAACCAGCAAGGCTGTCCTCAAAGTTCCGGAGCTGCTCTATCACTTCAGTAATATCTTGTGCACCTCCAGCTGACCAGACCATTCCTGCCAATGACTGAGCATATGCAGGTGGTGCACTTTGTACAAATCTGTGCCACAGAGGTCGTGTACAATTGATTCTATCTGGGTCTGTCCCCTCTTGGCTGTTTGGTCCAAAATAAATGATCTCTCGCACAGCTAATTCTCTCAGGAACTGAATACCTTTCTCCATAGTATTCCATTTCCCTAACTTGGATATACAATCTTCCTTGTAGGGAAATCTTACTTTCATAGCTGCCAAGAGTCGGGTCCAGAGACTAGTGGCGTTAGACTCTCTTGAAATTGCCCTATCAATGGTGGAATCTCTTGACAGAGATCCCAGCTGCCTGGCTTCATCACCTTCCAATTCAATTGTTCCTGCCCCATTGTCCCAGCATCGGAGCAGCCAGGTTAAAATATTCTCGCCTTCAAGACGACTAAAGTCTTTTCGCAGATCTCTCAGCTCACCTGGAGAAAAGGACCGAGTGGTGGTCACTTCATCTCCTCCCTGTCCTGATGGTGCCCCTTGGGTTGATGGTGGCCCTGTGCCAACATCTGCTGCACGGGTAGTCTTTCTAGTGACTTTCTTACAACCGGCAACTGATGCTGGTATGGGTTCACCATCATTTGATTCATTTCCAGAGTCTGAATGACTGTCACAGTGATTGCTGTGGTTACAGCAGCAACAGTGACCAGTGTGTGAAGAAGGGCGGGCTGCCTTGTTGGCCTTTGAGGCTGGAGAAGTAATGTTATCTGCAGCGACCTTGGCAGAGGAACTCTGCGGAGGAGTTGTAGCTTCAGCCTGCGAAGCCGCCGTTGGGGGGGCAGTGGCTGCAGCGGCAGCTTTCGCTGTTTTGCTCTTTCTTGAGAGGCCAGGAGTGCTTTTTGTTAAAGCTCCCAAAGACGCACCGCAAATCTTAGGACTAAAAAGAGACGCAAACCTCCTGTTGAACCCCATTTCTCTTAACATTAACAGAAACTGACACACATTCATCAAACCTGATAACACCATCACAGTTTTATCAAAACTCCAAGGATATTCAAAGCTCTCTAAAACATTTGCGAACTGTCCTAGTGAAAAAACGAAAGTATTGTTAGTCAGCCTTTCTAAAGATTCACTCGACCAATTAACAAACACAGAGCCATACTGCTCTTTAATCTCTCCTGGATGCTTTTCAAGGTAAAGCAGAAACGAGTAGAAATTCATTAGCAGCTGCAGTATAACGAAATAAACCAGTGACAAACCACACAGTATCATCATGATCATTGTCCAGTTCCTTGTTGTTATATAATGAATACTTCAATTTAAAAAGAAGGCCCAATACAGATATGGAATCAGTGAGCACAATGTAGAAAATAACTGATACAACTTATGCCATAACATCTTTAAATCAGTGTAATTCACTTTGCCTTAATACCACTAAATAAAGTCCGAAGCAAACAGACGTGGAGTATCACAACTCTATGAGCTGGCACTGTGGCAAGAAAATTGAAAATTATGTCAGAGCAGTAGAAAAGCCAAAAAATCTCCAATTTTACCCCTTTCTCTTTGCCCCACGTTGGGCGCCAATTATCTGTAGAGGGTTAAGATTGCGGGGTGACAATAAAACCCTGGCAGATGTATTGTTAACGCCCTCTCCCCCCACTTCCCCTTTTTGCCCCTCCCTCTCCCCCCTTCCCACTCAGCACAGGCGATCGGGAGGGAAAGAAGGACAGAGAGAAGAGAGTTGGAAAAATTAACAATGTTTTACTAATGCTACTAATAAGAATAGAGAAAATAATACAAAATATACAAAACCAATCTTGAAAGTCTCAGCAACTGCAGAGCTGACACCCAAAGTCCTGGATTAGACTCTGCAGCCAACCGGAGCTGGATTCAGTCTCTCACTAGGCCTCAGTTCGCAGGGACGACTTGCAAGGTCCTCTCCTAATGTCGGCCATAAGCAGAAGGGAAGAAGCAAAGGCAAAAGGGAAAAGGGACGAGAATCTCGTGATCTCCCACTTTTATATGAAGTATTCACGTGAATGGAATGTTATACACAGTTGGTCAGTTTCTTGGTCACTTGTTTCTCGTCGCCCCTCTTGCGAGATGTCCATCCATGCTTATCAATAAGTTTGCATTCCATTGCTAGGTTTAGCAAAACTTGTCTCTGGTTCTCCAGGAAAATGCAGTTAATATGAAGGCTTTAGCTGACAGGCAAAATTCACTGAAAGAGAAACTTGTTTTTAACAAAACCAGGACACCGCTCTTCTTTCCTTTTCTCTCACTCTCCTGCTTCCTGCCTCTTTTCTTTCAAATTCTCCATTTCAGTCCTGCAGCCCAACACTACTTTTTATTCTTTCTTCCCTTTCTCCTGCTCCCTTCGCTTTCTCCCTCTGTCCCATATCTTTCTTTCCGACTTGTCTGTTGGAGACTTTGGGCCACTTTGGCCCCAAGTCTGGGGATGGTTTGGCCAGTTTTCAGAGGCTTCGCTGGTGACAGCAGGGACAGCAGGCAGTGACAGGCCCGGGGCTCACAGGCTCCCCCTCCCCTAGGCGGTGCTCGGCTGCCACACCCAGCTGACATAGAGCCTTTGTCACAATGCCCGCTACCGTGGTGAGGATGCGGTGACTCTGCAGGTGACAGGGACACTGCAGGACTT
This sequence comes from Streptopelia decaocto, assembly GCF_964273445.1. Taxonomy (NCBI): domain Eukaryota; kingdom Metazoa; phylum Chordata; class Aves; order Columbiformes; family Columbidae; genus Streptopelia; species Streptopelia decaocto. The sequence goes on along the minus strand of NW_028117033.1, from coordinate 503,272 downwards.
GGTGTCAGCTCAGCAATTTCTCAGTTCCCCAAAGAAGCTGAATTCTGCACATTGCTGCCTTTGCTGTTGAAATGATGTCATCAGGTGGGTGTTTTGGTGTAATACACTGAAAACCAGAGCAGAAATGGTGAAATATTCCCATGATATGCATGATCCCTGCACTAAACCACCATGATTCAGCCTAAGGAGATCTGCAGCTTATTTTTTTGTACTGCCAGCAGATTGTGGAAGTACAGTATAAAAACCATCTTTATGGAGAGATCTTTGCATTTTAGGCTTAGTCTAAGTGTCTCAAGTAGCTGGGGGTTTTGTTTGGGCTTAATCCATAAGGTCTGATGGCTTTCCTCCTGCTCTGAAGGTGGATGTGGTAGAAAATATAAAGCAAATAAATGTCCTGCAGCCTAGCCTTTCCTTGCCTTGCCTTGCAGCCCTTATGCTTGGCAAAAGGAGAGGATTAAATGCTTTTGCTAGTTAAAGTAATCAATGAAATATCATTGCAAGTGTGGGTCTTACGGTGAGAGACGTCTGGATTTCTGTTCGTAATACCACAAATCTTTTTAGCCTGTTCCCAGGAATTGATGGAATAGGAAAGGAGTCCAAAGGAGTGTACGTATTCATTTTCCAAGTAACTGCTTTATATGTCTGTAATGGAGAAGAAGATTGTCTAGGAGAAGCCAGAGGAGTTCCATCCCACATCTCTGTCATTGGGTGGATTGGATGACTTCAGGGTTTGCAGGGACAGGAGTTTCCTGTGTGATTTATAGCTCAAATATGGTCAGAGAAACTGTCCTCATTTCATTTTTCTTTTCTCTCACATGGATACCCAGAGAGATTTTAACCTGGACTGCAGACTGGTGACTTCCACTAGTCTTTTGCTGACATGGTTAACTTAGGAATTAAAACATCAGACTTGTTTGTAAAGAAATTTTCAGTTGGTGAAGGACATTTAGAGGATGAATGATGCCAATGAACATATGTGGAATAATGTGAAATGACTCTTCAAAAAATAATAAAGGGAAACTTTGTGGAAAAAAAAAAAAAAAAAAAAAAAGAATCAGGGCAGCTGATGTTTTCTATCCCCCAAATCCCTTGGGCAGGAGTCTGAAGAGCTCTCTATTAGTCATGGTGCCAGGATCTCTCATGTTTCTAGAAACTGAGTTTAGAAGCTTTTAGAGGTGATTTGATCAACATGTGGTCACTGTTCCTGGTCAGAGATCAGGGTAGGTGCAAGATTTTGCTAGGACATCTGGCTGGAAGTTTTGATTAAACAGTATGGAGGATTAAATAGTACATAGGATTAAATAGTATATAGGATTGCAGTACAAGTGCTTTGCATCCTCTACAAATTGCCAAATAAGTAGTAAAGTTAAACAGACTAGACTAGCATTTTAAAATCAGGAGTGACTGTCTGCAGGCTAAATCATGTTTTCTTGCTATTTGATACTGCACTATAGCCCTTGGGACTTGCTGTCTGGAAGAGAAAAAAAACCCTAACCAAACCAAATCTGAGAGGAAAAAAATCTGGGGAGAGTGCTTGCTTTGAAATAATGTAATTGTTTTTTTCTGTGTTGTGTTTTTTGAAGGTCCAAGTCTCCCTGTAGTGCTTTGTCTTACCCTAGAAGTTCATATACCCACTGCAAGTCATGATCAGGTTCTTTGGGCCCTGTCAGGCTTTGTGAAACTCTGTCAGGCTCTGTTGGGCCCTGTCGGACTCTGTCAAGCTCTGTCAGGCTTTTTCATGTCTTCTTGGACTCTATTGGGGGTCTTCCGGGTGCTTTCAGGCTTTGTTAGGTGCTTTCAGGATTTGTTGGGCTCTGTCAGGCCCTGTCAGGACCTGTCGGGCTCTGTCGGGCTTTGTTGGGCTCTGTCGGGCTCTGTTGGGCCCTGTTGGGGTCTGTCAGGCTTTGTCAGGCCTTGTTGAGCTCTCTTAAGCTCTGTCAGGCACTGTTGGGCCCTGTCAGGATCTGTTGGGTTTTTTCAAGCTCTGTCAGGCTCCATGGGGTTTTGTGGGGCTTTCTGAAGCTTTGTCAGGCTCTCTCGGTCTTTATTGGGCTTTGTCGGGCTCTGTCCGGCCCTGTCAGACTTTGCCTGGCTGTCAGGCTCTGATGGTCTCTTTGGGGCTTTGTTGGGCTCTGCTGGGCTTTGTCCAGCCCTGTTGGGCTCTGTTGGCCTCTGTCAGCCTCTGTCAGGCTCTGTTTGTCTTGTTTGAGCTTTGTTGGTCTCTGTTGGTCTCTGCTAGGCTTTGTCGGGCTCTCTTCGGCTTTTGGGGTCTCTGTCGGGCTTTAAGGGGCTTTGTTGGGCTTTATTGGGATTTGTCAGGCTTGGTCAAGCCCTGTCGAGCTCTGTCAGACTTTTTTGGGCTCTGTAAGGCTCTATAGGTCTTTGTCAGGCTTTATTGGGCTCTGTTGGGTTTTGTCAGGATCTGTCGGGCTTTGTTAGTCTTTGTCGGGCTCTGGCTCTGTCGGGCTGTGTCGGGCTCTGTCAGGCTCTTTCAAGGTTTGTTGGGCTGTGTTGAGCTTTGCCAAAAGAGACCAAAAGAGATTGACAGGGCCTGACAAAGACTGACAAAGCCCAATAAAGCCCGACAAAGACCTGTAGAGCCCGACAGAGCCCAGAAAAATCTGACAAAGCCCAACAGAGCCTGACAGAGCCCAACAGGGCCTGGTAAAGCCCAACAGAGCTGAAGAAAGCCCAATAAAGCCTGAAAGAGACTAACCAGGCCTGACAGAGCCCAACAGAGCCTGACAGAGCTAGACAAAGTCTGATAAAGCCCAATAAAGACCGACAGAGACTGACAAAGCCCAGCAGAGCCCGACAAAGCCCAACAGTGACTGACAGAGCACAACAAAGCCCAACAGCAACTGACAGGGCCCAACAAAACCCAACAAAGCCCAACAGAGCCTGACAAAGCCTGACAAAGCCAGACAAAGTCTGACAGGGCTGGACAGAGCCTGACAAAACCCCATAGCACCTGACAGGGCCCAAAAAAGCCCAAGAGGATTCAACAGAGCCCGATAGAGCATGAGAGAGCCTGACAACACCTGACAAAGCCTGGCAGGGCCTGTACAAAGCCTCAAACCTGGACAGGGCCCAACAAAGCCGACAGAGCCTGACACAGCCTGACAGAGCCCAACAGAGCCCGCCACAGCCTGACAAGGCTTGACAGATCCTGACTAAGCCCAACAGAGCCCAACAGAGCCAGACAGTGCTCGACAGAGCCTGATAGAGCCCAACAAAGACCGAAAGAGCCTGACAAGGCTTGACAGAGCCCAGCAGGGCCCAACAGAGCCTGACAGGTCCTTTCAAAGCCTGACAGAGTCCAACAGAGACCAACAGAGCCCAAACGGACCTGACAGAGCATGAAAAAGCCTGAAAGAGCCTGACAGGGTCTGACAGAGTCAAATAGGGGCCGGAGCTCTTCGGCCAGTTCCTCAGCGATGGGGCTGGCCTCATCTCGCTTCATGTCTTTTAAGAACACCTTGACCATGAGTGGTGATCACCACGCAACCTTGACCTAGAACAATAGTTATGACTCTTCCCTTTGCCTCTTCTTGGAGACGGCAGCAATGGTGAGTAGGAATGGGAACGGGAACGACTCCGTGATCGAGAGCTGGAGTGAGCACAGGAAGAACCTGATCGTGACTTGCAGTGGGTATACGAACTTCTAGGGTAAGACAAAGCACTACAGGGAGACTTGGACCTTAAGAAAGCACAACACAGAAAAATATTACATTAGTTCAAAGCTGTCACTCTCCCCAGCTTTTTCCTCTCAGATTTGGTTTGGTTGGTTTCTTTTCATTTTCTCTTCCAGAAATCATTAAAGTATTTGACAAGAATTTATACCTTATATTCTATTGTAATACCTTAATAAGGTGTGCCAGAGAAAGAGATGCAGGAGAGTCATTGATCTGTTCACAAAAAATTAGACACATGTTCAATTGTACATTCAAGACAGAGCGTAGTAACAGCGGGACAGCGGGACAGCAGCACAACAAATCTGTAACAAATTCAAATGTTGTTGTCTTACTGTTCCACAATTATGGACAAACTTTCCAGTGATTTATTCCTATCAGACTAACTTCTGCTTTGAAATACATACAGAAACATGGAAAAAAGCCAAATAAACTGTATTTATGAAGACTGATTTTGTGTGGATACACATGCTAGTAAAAAAAAAAAAAAAAAAAAAAAAGAGAGAGAGAGAGAGAAAAATAACTGTTTTCAAGAAATAAAAACTCATCTGTTTTAGTTGCAATACAATAAACGCAATTTACATTAAAATCAAGACAAAATATAAAAACCAAGTGAGTGACACATAGTATTCGACAAAAGCGGCAAATCCAGATCCAGATCCAAACCAGTCAAGTGTTTCCTTGTGTTTCGCATTTATACAATATTTTAGTAGCAGAATAACAGTGTTTGCAAACCTGAAGAAAAACACACATCTTTCCCAAATGTAAATTCATAGTTGTGTAGCAACGATATTTAAATTCACAGCAATCTATTAAAGACATTTTTTTACTCAGAGGGGCCCCAACAAAATCACTGCAATTACACAGTTTTAGGAACAAATCCCCAAGTACTTAAGGGCACAACAAGGAAGCACGGAGCTGCACAGAAGTGTCCTCACAACAACAGCGTGACTCACTTTTTACCTTGTTGAGTCCAATATTTTAAACATTTACTGGAAAATACATTATGTTAATGCTTGGAAAATTCATACAAGGCTGTATTGGTTAAAATTCAGCACGGTGTGTAGGGAAAAGGGTGAGATTATGTTTTTACATACTGCTTTTGATGTTCCGCTCACTGGCTTCTTTTGACTTCTAGAAGGAGAAATAAAGGTGATCAGAACTTAAATAAAGCATCCGGAACCAACAACAAGCAGTGAAACCAGATTCTAAAGCTTGAACATCAAACTTTATGTTCTGATTGCCTAAGGAATGTGGAAATTTATTCTTATGCATAAACTCTTCTCTCCAGGTGCATTCAGTGCAACTGAAAAATAAACCACACCAAAATTACATTTGTATTTGGTGACTAATCACTCTAATTAGTCATCTGAGGAAAACACAACTAAAATCTCTTCAGAAGAGTGTTTCTTTGTGGAAGCCCAAGCACTGTGATCAAGTCTTTGCCATGTTTAGCCACGAAAGCACCAAAATACATAATATGTCATAAAATATATGCCGTATTGACTGAAAATAGCAGTAGAAATGTCATTTGAAAGCAGTTACAGGGGTTTTGTGTTATTTTGGAGCCCTGCAACACACCAAAAAGAAACCAAATAAAAGGTCTTAATTACCAGAAACTGCATTAAGTGCTTTAAAGTAATCTTGAAAGCACTGCGATATTTTAGGAAATATTTACGACACTTGAAAACTTGTTGAGATTCCACATACTCATTGAACTGCCACTTCGTTCTTTCATATTTATTTGGTCTTAATCTTTAGTGTGCAAAAAACCTCAGATTTGAGGCCTACGAATACCTGCTATATCCCCCCCTCACCCAAATGATAGAAACAGTCAAACACTGAGAATGAGACTCTACCCAGATGGGAACAAATTCCAAGTTTATGCTACAATGTTTTTACTATAAAAGCAAAAACATAAACCAAGGAATCTCTCCGTGTTCAGGAAATGGGATCTACAACTTGAGTCTCAGAACAACCAGCCCCAAGAACAAACCCAGTTGAATCATCTGAAGAGTCACTGCTGTTCGAACCTCACCTTCTAAAAAAGTAGGCCTGAAAAAGTAGGCCTAAAAATGTAGGCTTATAAAATGTAAGCCTAAAAACGTACAGATCACATAGTCACAGTGACAGTCAGAGAGTCACAGTCACAAAGTCACATAGTCACACAGGCACAGTCACTGTGTCACAGAGTCACAGAGGCACAATGTCATAGTCAATGACTCAGAGTCACAGTCACAAAGACACAGAGTCACAGTCAAAGAGTCTCAGTCACAGTCACAGTGTCACAAAGTCACAGAGTCACAGTCACAGATTCACAGACTCACAGTGTCACAGAGTCTCAGTGTGACAGTCAAAGAGTCTCAGTCACAGTAACAGCATGACAAAGTCACAGAGTCACAGAATCAGAGTCACAGAGTCGTATTAGCAGTCACAGAGTCACAGAGTCAGAGTCACAGAGTCACAGTCACAGAATCACAGAGTCACAATCATAGAGTCTCAGTCATAGTTACGTAGTCACAGAGTCACAATAACAGTCACAGAGTCACAGTCACAGACTCAGAAAGACACAGAGACAGTGTCACAAAGTCACAGAGTCACAGAGTCAGAGAGACAGTGTAACAGTCAAGTCTCAGTCACAGTCACAGTGTCACAAAGTCACAGGGTCACAGAGTCAGAGTCACAGAGTCACATTAACAGTCACAGAGTCACAGAGTAACAGAGCCACAGATTCACGGTCACATAATCAGAGTCACAGAGTCAGAGTAACAGAGTCATATTCACAGTGTCACAGAGTCACAGGCTCACTGTGTCAAAGAGTCTCAGTGTGACAGTCAAAGGGTCTCAGTCACAGTCACAGCATCACAGAGTAAGAATCACAGTCACAGAGTCTCAGTAATAGATTCATAGAGACACAGAGTCAGAGTCACAGAGTCACACAATTGCAGAATCACAGAGATAGAGAGTCACATTAATACTCACAGAGTCAAAGAGTCAGAGTCACAGTCACAGAGTCACAGTCAATATGTCACAGGTTCACAGTCACAGAGTCACAGTCAAGGAGTCTGAGTACAGTCACAGTGTCACAAAATCAGAGGCACAGAGTCACAGATACACATTAACAGTCACAGGGTCACAGAGTCAGAGTCACAGAGTCACGGAGTCACAGTCATAGAGTCAGAGAGTCACAGGCTCATAGATACACAGTGTCACAGTCAAAGTGTCTCAGTCACAGACAGAGTGTCACAGTGTCACAGAGTCACAGAGTCAGAGTCACAGTCACAGTGTCACAGGGTCACAGGGTCACAGTGTCAGAGTCACAGAGTCACAGGCTCACTGTGTCACAGTGTCACAGTCATAGACACACAGTGTCACAGTCAGTGTCTCAGCCACAGTCCATGTCACAAAGTCACAGAGTCACAGAGTTAGAGTCACAGTCACAGAGTCACAGTCATATTCACAGTCACAGTGTCACATTCATAAAGTCTTAGTCATGGTTGCTTAGTACACAGAGTCACATCACAGTCACAGAGTCACAGACTCACAAAGAAACAGTCACAGAGTAACAGTCACTGTGCCACAGTGTCAGAGTCACAGAGTCACAGAGTAATAGTCACAGAGTCACAGGGTCACTGTGTCACAGAGTCTCAGTGTGACAGTCAAAGGGTTTCAGTCACAGTCACAGTGTCACAAAGTCACAGACTCACAGAGTCAGAGTCAGAGTCAGATTTACAGTCACTTAGTCACAGAGTCAGAGTCACAGTCACAGAGTCGCAGTAACAGTCACAGAGTCACAGTCACAGAGTCACAGGGTCACAGAGTCACAGTCACTGTGTCACAGTGTCAGAGTCACAGAATCACAGAGTCACAGAGTAATAGTCACAGAGTCACAGGGTCACAGAGTCATAGTCACTGTGTCACAGTGTCATAGAGTCATAGAGGCACAGCATCACAGTCAAAGAGTCTCAATCACTGTCACAGTGTCACAAAGTCAGAGTCGCAGAGTCACAGAGTCATAGAGTAAAATTCACAGTCACAGAGTCACAGTCATAGTGTCACAGTGTCACAGAGTCATAGAGACACAGTGTCACAGTCAAAGTGTCTCAGTCACAGTCACAGTGTCACAAAGTCACAGAGGCAAAGTCATATTCATGGTCACAGTGTCACAGTCATAGAGTCTTAGTCATAGTTGCTTAGTCACAGAGTCACAATAACAGTCACAGAGTCACAGTCACAGACTCACAAAGACGTAGAGTCAGAGTCACAGAGTCACTGTGTCACAGTGTCACAGAGTCATAGAGAGACAGTGTTACAGTGACAGTCTCGTTCACAATCACAGAGTCACAGGGTCACTGTGTCAGAGTGACAGTCACAGAATCAGAGAGTCACGGAGTCAGAGTAACAGAGTCACAGTGTCACTGAATGACAGAGACACAGTGTCAGAGAGTGACAGAGTCACAGTGTCACAGTCACAGGGTCATAGAGCCACAGAATCAAAGTAACAAAGTCATAGTCACAATGTCACAGTGTCACACAGTCACAGAATCAGAGTCACAGAGTCACAGAGTCAGAGTAACAGAGTCACAGGCATAGTGTCACAGTGTCACAGAATCGCAGAGTCACAGAGTCAGAATCACAGAATCAGAGAGTCACAGAGTCAGAGTCACAGTGTCACAGAGTCACAAAATCACAGTGACAGTCACAGAGTCACAGACTGACAATAACAGTCACAGCATCACAGTCACAGAGTCACAGGGTCACTGTGTCACAGAGTCTCAGTGTCATAGTCAAAGAGTCTCAGTCACAGTCACAGTGTTTTACAAAGTCACAGACTCCCAGATTAAGAGTCAGAGTCACATTTACAGTCACTTAGTCACAGAGTCACAGTAACAGATTCACAAAGACACAGAGTCACAGAGTCACAGTCACTGTGTCACAGTGTCACAGTGTCACAGTGACAGTCTTGTTCACAGTCACAGAGTCACAGGGTCACTGTGTCACAGAGTGACAGTCACAGAATCACAGAGTCACAGGGTCACTGTGTCCCAGAGTGACAGTCACAGAATCGCAGAGTCACAGAGTCAGAGTAACAGAGTCACAGTGTCACTGAGTGACAGAGTCTCAGTCACTGAGTCACAGATTCTCAGTCAGAGAGTCTCAGTCACGGTCACAGTGTCACAAAATCAGAGTCACAGTCACAGAGTAACAGAGCCAGACTAACAGAGTCACAGTTACAGTGTCAGAGAGTCACGGAGTCACAGCGTCACAGTCACAGAGTAACAGAGTCAGAGTAACAGAGTCACAGTCAGAGTGTCAAAGTGTCAGAGATTCACAATGTGTCACAGTGTCATAGAGACACAGTCTCAGAGTCAAAGAGTCTCAGTCACAGTCACAGTGTCACATAGTCACAGAGTCACAGAATCAGAGTCACAAGTCAGAGTCACTCAGCCATAATCTCAGAGTAACAGAGTCACAGAGTCACAGTCACATAATCACAGAGTCACAGAGTCACAGGGTCAGAGTAACAGAGTCATAGCCACAGTGTCACGGTGTCACAGAGTCACAGTGTTAGACTCACAGAGTCACAGTCACAGAGTCACAGAGTCACAGTTTCACAGAGTCACAGTGCCACTATGTCATAGAGTCTCAGTGTGACAGTCAAATAGTCTCAGTCAGAGTCCAGGTCAATGGAGGAGTTTGCTTTAGTCGATGAGGACTGGGTTAGGGAGCAATTAAATAGTCTAGACATCCATGAATCCATGGGTCCAGATGGGATGCATCTGCGGGTGCTGAGGGAGCTGGCTGAAGTCATTGCTGGACTGCTCTCCATCATCTTTGCCAAGTCTTGGGAAACGGGAGAGGTGCCTGAGGATTGGAGGAAAGCAAATGTCACTCCAATCTTCAAAAAGGGCAAGAAGGAGGACCCAGGTAATTATAGACCGGTCAGCCTCACCTCTGTCCCTGGGAAAGTAATGGAACAGCTTGTCCTTGGTGCCATCTCAAGGCATATCAAGGATAAGAGGGTTATTAGGGGCAGTCAGCATGGCTTTACCAAGGGTAAGTCATGCTTGACCAACCTCATAGCCTTTTATGAGAATGTAACAAGGTGGATGGTTGATGGCAGAGTGGTGGATGTGGTCTACCTTGACTTCAGTAAAGCCTTTGACACAGTCTCCCACAGCATCCTCACAGCTAAACTGAGGGAGTGCGGTCTAGACAATAGAGTAGTGAGGTGGGTTGCAAACTGGCTTAAGGAGAGAAGCCAGAGAGTGGTAGTCAATGGTGCGGAGTCTAGTTGGAGGCCAGTATCTAGTGGAGTGCCTCAGGGGTCAGTACTGGGGCCAGTATTATTCAATATATTCATTAACGATTTAGACGAGGGAATAGAGTGTACTATCAACAAGTTTGCTGATGACACTAAGCTGGGAGGAGTGGCTGACACGCCAGAAGGCTGTGCTGCCATCCAGCGAGACCTGGACAAACTGGAGAGTTGGGCGGGGAATAACCTAATGACATTTAACAAGGGAAAGTGTAGAGTCCTGCATCTGGGCAGGAACAACCCCAGGTTCCAGTATAGGTTGGGAAATTACATATTAGAGAGCAGTGTAGAGGAAAGGGACCTGGGGGTCCTGGTGGACAACAGGATGACCTTGAGCCAGCACTGGGCCCTTGTGGCCAGGAAGGCCAAAGGCATCCTGGGGTGGATTAGAAGGGGGGTGGTTAGTAGATCGAGAGAGGTCCTCCTTCCCCTCTACTCCACCCTGGTGAGACCACATCTGGAATATTGTGTCCAGTTCTGGGCCCCTCAGTTCAAGAAGGACAAGGAACTGCTGGAGAGGGTCCAGCATAGGGCAACAAAGATGATTAAGGGAGTGGAGCACCTCCCTTATGAAGAAAGGCTGAGGGAGCTGGGTCTCTTTAGTTTGGAGGAGACTGAGGGGTGACCTTATTAACGTTTATAAATATATAAAGGGTGAGTGCCATGAGGACGGAGCCAGGATCTTCTCGGTGGCAAACAATGATAGGACAAGGGGTAATGGGATCAAGCTGGAACACAAGAGGTTCCACTTAAATTTGAGAAAAAACTACTTCTCAGTGAGGGTGACAGAGCACTGAACCAGGCTGCCCAGGGAGGTTGTGGAGTCTCCTTCACTGGAGACATTCAAAACCCGCCTGGATATGTTCCTGTGCGACCTCACCTAGGCATTCCTGCTCCAGCAGGGGGATAGGACTAGTGTTGGAGAATGGCTAAGAGAGAAAGGGCATGAGACCCTCTCTACGAGGAGGATCTTTTCTAGTTAGCATAAGTAGGCCTCAGTTAGCATGAGCTGAGGGTAAGTGAGAAGGTACTGCCTGAGAAAGGCCTGGATAAACAAGTCTCAGGAGGCAGCTCCGAGATAACGAGGGAATTCACATACCAGGGGGGCCACAGAAGGGGATGGACTCATTATGTATGTTGGGATGGGCTCATTGCGTATGCTATCAAATCGGTGTTTGACGAGTAGGCATAACTAATAGAACCACTATAAAAGTCTGTGCTCTGTATCAATAAAGGGAAGAAGTATGCTTATCATTCACATTGAATTGGCCGCATTTCTTCCTCCGTTGCCGCAGGCCAGAAACTATGCCGGGGTCTCGATCCCCGACATTTGGCGCCCGAACAGGGACCTGAAGGACTAACGAGGACTTACAAGGATTAACGGGGACTTACAAAAAGTAGCAAAGACCGCGGAGCCTGGGTGACGGACAGAGAACAGAGCGCCGGGAGCAGCGACCGGCGGGCAAAGAGCGACCGAACACTGTGCTGCGGTGTGTCATCTCCGACGCCTGAACCAATTGAAGTTCGCTTCTGCAGGGCTACAAGGCTGAAGGGCTGCAAGGATATCGTTTTTACAAGGAGGAGGAGGAGGAGGAGGAGGAACGGAGGTATTGTAATCCGTCATAATGAATAATAGAGGCATGGATTTAGAAGTAGCCCTAAATCTTTTACGGAGCTTTTTAGAAAAGCAGGGGGTTGATAATAGTTGCGTTAAACAGCTAGCTGGTCTAGTAGCAACAGGGAACTAAAGGGTGTTTTCAGGATCCTGATTTATTGTTTGATGAGGGAGAGCGGAGAAAACTAGGAGATGTGTTATGGGATACGGTTATAGATGATGATAAATCAACGGAGAACCTCAAAGGACTATTAACTTGGTGCAGAGGCAATGGGTATCCTGCTGACCTGTCAGGAGTTTTTCAAATAGGGACTTGGAAAAAAAATGGGAACTGTGTTGTGGAAGGCAATAAATCACCGTGAAAAATATATTCTCGGCCTTGTAACCGCCTGGAAACTGATAATTACTACAGTGAAGCAATTAAAACCTGAAAAGACTGTTAGGAGCATTAGTGACTCAAAACTTGAACTTTGGGACAATATAGAGCAGGAAAAATGGGATAGAGTCAGCAATGGAAATCATGGGACTGTCTTAAAAGACCTTAAGGCTGAACAATCTGCTGCTGCCGGAATTTTTGCAGCGTTGCAGTCCGGGGCGGGGGGAGGAAAAATGCCGAGCGGGTGGCCTCCTGTACCATCATCTAACCCTAGTGAGAGCAGCAAGTCCAGAGGATTGGAGTCAGACAACTTACTCAAAGACCCTGTGAAAGAGGAGAATGCTAAAGTCGTAAACAAGTGTACTGTCAGTCCTTTTACCAATTTTACCAATCTGCTTTTACTGTCTTTTAACCCTCTAACCCCTACGAAAGAGCAGAAGGAGTCGCCGGATGAGAACTGGGCAAAAGAACTCTGTGAAAGGTAACAGCTATAGATCATTTAGGACAGAACTATGCGGATTCGTTGAAAGGGGCAGGTATCCCACAACTCCTGGAAGAGACACTAACTGACACGTCACAACTACAGGCACGATTAGTTCCGAAATCCTGAGGCAGTCAACAGATTTTGCATATAAAGCTATGAGAGAGGTGCCTGAAACCAACAAAGCAGCCAAATAATTTGCAACTGTTAATCAGGGTCCCAATGAGAATTACATGCAATTTATTGACTATCTTCAAGAGGCCATCAGTAAGCAGGTTGAAAACTTAGAAGCTGAGGAAGCACGAGTGTTGAGATTAGCAGTAGAGAATGCTAATGTTTGCTATCAACATGTTATTTGTGAGTTTTACAGTACATATTATGTGCTCCGTGTATTGCGCCTCTGAAAATCAAGCAGCTTGTCAGGAATGTGAGTTAATTGTTTTCAAGCAGACAGAGATAGGAACCCAAATAGGCCCCTTGTATTCCAGGAGGAAATAGTTGGTGATTTACTGAGCCATCTGGATCCTCACAAGTCAATGGGACCAGATGGGATCCATCCTAGGGTGATGAGGGAGCTAGCAGAAGAACTTGCCAAGCCTCTCTCCATCATCTTCCAACAGTCCTGGCTCACTGGGGAGGTCCCATATGATTGGAAATTGGCCAATGTTACCCCAGTCCACAAAAAGGGCTGCAAAGCTGACCCTGGCAACTACAGGCCTGTCAGCCTGACCTCAGTGCCTGGCAGGGTTATGGAGCAGATCATCCTGAATGGAATCACACAGCACCTTCAGGATGGACAAGGGATCAGACCCAGCCAGCATGGGTTTAGGAGAGGCAGGTCCTGTCTGACCAACCTGATCTCCTTTTATGATCAGGTAACTCACCTGGTGGATGAGGGGAAAGCCGTGGATGTGGTCTATCTGGACTTCAGCAAGGCCTTTGACACTATCTCCCATAATATACTCCTGCAAAAGCTGGTAGCCCATGGCTTGGACAAGTGTACTCTACGCTGGGTTAAGAACTGGCTGGAGGGCCGGGCCCAGAGAGTACTGGTGAATGGGGCTGCATCTAGCTGGCGGCCGGTCACTAGTGGTGTTCCCCAGGGGTCGGTGTTGGGTCCAGTCCTATTTAACATCTTTATTGATGATTTGGATGAAGGGATTGAGACCATCATCAGCAAGTTTGCTGATGACACCAAGTTGGGAGGGAGTGTCGACCTGCTGGAAGGCAGGAGGGCTCTGCAGAGGGATCTGGACAGACTGGAAAAATGGGCTGATTCCAACGGGATGAAGTTCAATAAGGCCAAGTGCCGGGTGCTGCACTTTGGTCACAACAACCCCCTGCAGCGCTACAGGCTGGGCGCAGAGTGGCTGGAGAGCAGTCAGACAGAAAGGGACCTGGGGGTACTAATTGACAGGAAGCTCAACATGAGCCATCAGTGTGCCCAGGTGGCCAAGAAGGCCAATGGTATCCTGTCCTGTATCAAAAATAGCGTGGTCAGCAGGACAAGGGAAGTGATCCTTCCCCTGTACTCTGCATTGGGGAGGCCACACCTGGAGTATTGTGTTCAGTTCTGGGCCCCTCAGTTCAGGAAAGACATTGAAGTGCTGGAGCGGGTCCAGAGAAGAGCAACAAGACTGGTGAAGGGACTTGAGCATAAGACCTATGGGGAGAGGCTGAGGGAGCTGGGGTTGCTTAGTCTAGAGAAGAGGAGGCTTAGAGGTGACCTCATCACTCTCTATAACTACCTGAAGGGAAGTTATAGCCAGGTGGGGATTGGTCTCTTCTCCCAGGCAGTTAGCAATAGGACAAGGGGGCATGGGCTTAAACTCTGCCAGGGGAAATTTAGGCTGGATATTAGAAAGAAATTCTTTACAGAGAGAGTGGTCAGGCATTGGAATGGTTGCCCAGGGAGGTGGTGGACTCGCCGTCCCTGGAGGTTTTTAAACTGAGATTGGACATGGCACTTAGTGCCATGATCTAATAAACGGACTAGAGTTGGACCAAGGGTTGGACTCGATGATCTCTGAGGTCTTTTCCAACCCAGTCGATTCTGTGATTCTGTGATTCTGTGATTCTGTGATTCTGTGATTCTGTGCGCCGCCCACCCCCCCTTCCCTCCCTCCCTCCCTCCCTCCCTCTTCTCAAGGTTTTTACTTGCAAGATGGGGTCAGGAATAATTGTTTTCAGTTGTGTTTCTGTAAAGTCAGTATTGGGAGGTGCTTTTAAAACTTGGGAAAGCACTCAGAATTATAAGGAAGGAAGATCTTGTTAAATGTTGAAATCAGTGTCGGCTGCTAAGTGTCCAGAGGATAGAATCTTGTTGCAATTAATGTTGTTTTTGAGGCCAGCAGAGTAGGACAAAACGAATCCCTACAAGAGATCATTAAATCATTTCAGACAGCTGAAAGGGAGTTAACTGATAACACACAGGTCACAGCAAACTTGTTAGAGTCTGCAAGATTCTTTCCTTATTAACCTGTTTTCTTTGTGGGTATCTGTTTAAGTATGTTGCGATTTTAGTAGGTCTGTGCTATATGGTATGATAAGTTCGCAGTCTGTTAAATCATGAGAATCCGTTGACTCAAAATGTGCATTTTGTGATAATTCAGAAAATCATGAGTAATTTAGTTCCTTACTGCGTGAATGTGGTCATAAAAATTTTGCGTGTAGTAGTTGTTATTTTTCTCTCCAGCATGCTAGTTTTATTCCAGCATTCAGACTTGCGCAGCTCTGTGACAGGCAGTCTCTCATGTCGGTGCACTAAAATTGGCTTTTTCGTATGCACATCAAGTAAAGAATCCAGGTTTTGGAATAACAGTTATAGCACACCAGATGAGACACTAAAAGAAACCAAACAAAAACAAAACAAGGCCTTGCCCGGTTCAGCTCATTGCTATGGCGGGGGGGCGAGGGCCGATGGGCTCCGGCGCCACTGACCTGTTTTGTCAGGGAGACCCAGAGGTACCTCCACCTGGCTGAGCAGTGAGCGGCTCAAAGGTGCAATGCAAAAATTGAGGTATTGTCTTCAATTAGTGTGACTGTGATCTATCTGCATATTTGACCTTGGTATTTGGTTTTTACATCTGAGCTCAGTATTTTAATCTGCATATTTATAATGGGAACCGGTTCCATTGCTAAAATTCCGCCTTGCTTCACCTTAGGATTGCATCCTTACACATTAGAGTAATTGCTTATACTGTTATCTAGTAATTTTGAGGCCAGAAAAGAATTTAAAGTGTTAAACTCTGCTCAAAAAAAAAAAAAAAAAAAAAAAGAAAGAAAGAAAAATGCTATAATGGATGTGAACTTGGTATTGTATGAATTGTATGAAGTTATGAAGTTGTGTTTAAAGGTTGCTGGAATATGAACTGATTTGGATCTAGGACAATAGAATCATGGATGATTTGGATCTAGGACAATAGAATGATGGATTGATGTTTATTATACTGGTTTATACTGTTTTTTGACATCTCTAAATTGTAAAAGGTAAATGGAGCTAAGGAATGTGTAACTGAGGAGTTTCCCAGAGCCTCCCACTTCGTACCAGCCATTATGCCAGCTGCGTGACCTTGGTTATCTCTAAACTGCAGCACGAAGAGAAATAAAAACAAAAATGGAAAAACCTGGCTGCCTGCTTTTAAAGCAGTGAAAAAGGGGGGTCCCCCCCTACTGTGGTGATGTAATACTGAATGGAGCAGTCCAGCGGTGCAGTTTGAGGTCATGGGAGAAAACGAAAGAAAGGCCGTTTTTTGAGACAAATGGAATGCCAAATTTGGAACAAAGTTTTAATACATGAATACTTATAGTTGCCAGAAAGTCCTATACCTCTCTTAGGTTAAGATTTGTTAAGTAAATTGTAAGCTCAAATAACGTTTTCTGAGAATTCTGTTTAGTTGCATGGCCTACAAGAAGCTGCTGGGATGGTGCGGATCTGCTTGCTGCAAGTAAGAAATCTCCAAGGAAATTTCAAATGCTATTAACAGCCAATGTTGCGATAGAGCAAATTCTACACTGATAGATCTGAAACAGGACTTCGATCCGGTAAGGGAAAACAATATCCAGTAACTATGACAGCCAAAATGGAGTTAGAAACTTTGAGGAATGAATTTATGACAACTTTACAGGCTGGCTGCATTCGATTGGACTTGCAGATTTGTCTATTTCTAGCTACCACCTAGAAACAACCTGTGGCTATTGTGGGACAGTATGATGAGACTGCTAGCAAACTGATATACCGACTGTTATATACCAATTGTCACTCTGATCAAGAAAATGCAGGGAATGAATTTAAGTCTTAATAGGCCATGATCCTTTTGTCATATATGTACCATTTGTGAAATGTAATTCTGATTTTTTTTTTAGTTTGTAATCTATGTCTTTATAAATTGCACTAGCTGGTTTTCTTAACAGCACAGCTTTTGGCATGCATAAATGTAAAATGTAAATTCCTGCAGAACCTGCAAATCTTTAACATCAGGTCATAGGCCATACTTGTATTTGGTCTGATCTTACATACTTGCAAAGTTTTTGTTGATGATTCTGGGAGGTGTGAAGATAACAATTGGCATCATTCTGTAAAAATTATTGAAGGCTCAACCCAATTAGCAGAACTTGGCGCAGCTTTAAATTACTTAGAGCTTTTTAAGGAGGAACCTCTAAATTTGATTTGTGATTCTGAGTACGTAGTCAAGGCCCAACACAGAAGTAGGGGAAACACCACAAAACCAATTGTCAAAAGCAATGTATGTAATGAAATACTTCGCAAGTATGACCCAAAACCATGCTAAATCAGAAAGAACCTACATTAGTTATGGTCAAATCACTAGTTAATGGAGAAGGCCACATCAGTTGCTAACCTGGGAGAGAGGTTATGTTTGTGTCTTTACAGATCAAGGGCCGCAATGGTTGCTGGCACGAAACGTGAAACCTGTGTTATCTTCCTGGCAATGATTGTTGCAGCTGCTGTGTTTTGGATGCCTGCACAAAGACTAGCATGTGGATTGCTTTGGCCGGCATGACTGACCAGGACTCTATGTGCCTAACTACGACATCTCTGGAGGACCCGTTCCGCATATGCTTGGTTGGCATCCCCCTTGATGACTACAGCAGCAGCACACGGCTGTTTCAAAATAGTGGTCGGTGCAGAGGCATTGCAACAAACTGTAATAATACCAACATGGCACTTTGGATTAATTGTCTCCTGGAAATAGACGTTGAACCACAGGAACTGGAATTGCTGGGATCTGTGCCCATGGATGTTTGTATCCAGCTGGTTTGTGAAAGGTGCCAGGACAATATGCTAAAGCATGAATGGACAAGACTGCAAAGTATGGGGTATCCTTGACCTGTGAAGATAGAGCCTAACCAGGAATTCCTTCTAATGCTGTTGGAGGACTGTGTATTTTGGGACTATTAACTCTCTTAACACCCAAGGTATCTATGATAATAGATCACAGAAGAGCAAGACGAGAAAAACACTTTTTGCGTGTATATGAGTCAAAATGTGATGATAATGTAGATTTTTGGAGGTCAAGGTTAAGGGGTTTAGGATCTCTTGTATCTGGTGTTGGCACAGCTAAAGCTTTGAATATTTTAGAAAATCAGGATGCTGGCTAGTTAAGCAAACTAACAGAACTTCAAGGGCTTTAAGTGGACTTTTGTTAGATATAGATTCTTTAAGACATGCCACATGGTAGAGTAGAGCTGCGACAGACTTTTGTTATTAGCTCAAGGACAGGGGTGTGAAGGATGTGATGGTCTCTGCTGTATGGATCTAAAAGATAAATAGATTTCAATCCATAAGGAAATTCAACAACTTATGGACCACTCCCAAAAGATTCAAAAGGATATGGGGTTTTTCGGCCTAGAAAGTTTGATGAACTAGCTGGGACTGGGAGAATGGGTCAAAGACCTTTTGCAAAGTCTGTTAGCTATTGTGATTATTGCAGTTATTGGGCTTTTGTGTTTAAGCTGTGTTTTATCCTGTATTAAGAGAATATTTGAGCACATGTTGAGACAAACTCTGCTCGTCCGAAAAGAAAAAGGGGGGAATTGTTGGAGAATGGCTAAGAGAGAAAGGGCATGAGACCCTCTCTACGAGGAGGATCTTTTCTAGTTAGCATAAGTAGGCCTCAGTTAGCATGAGCTGAGGGTAAGTGAGAAGGTACTGCCTGAGAAAGGCCTGGATAAACAAGTCTCAGGAGGCAGCTCCTGAGAAAGGCCTGGATAAACAAGTCTCAGGAGGTAGCTCCAAGATAACGAGGGAATTCACATACCAGGGGGGCCACAGAAGGGGATGGACTCATTATGTATGTTGGGATGGGCTCATTGCGTATGCTATCAAATCGGTGTTTGACGAGTAGGCACAACTAATAGAACCACTATAAAAGTCTGTGCTCTGTATCAATAAAGGGAAGAAGTATGCTTATCATTCACATTGAATTGGCCGCATTTCTTCCTCCATCGCCGCAGGCCAGAAACTATGCCGGGGTCTCAATCCCCGACAGACTAGATGATCTTTTGAGGTCTCTTCCAATCCCAAACATACTGTGATACTGTGATACACAGCATCACAAAGTCACAGAGTAACAGAGTCAGAGTCACAGAGTCACATTAACAGTCACAGTGTCACAGAGTCAGAGTCACACTCACAGAGTCTCAGTAACAGCTACAGAGTTACAGTCATAGAGTCTCATTTATAGTTACAGAGCCACAGAATTACAGTGACAGTCACAGATTCACAGACTCACAGTCACAGTGTCACAGAGTCACAGAGTTACAGCGACAGTCACAGAGTCACAGTCAAAGTGTCATAGAGTCACAGAATTGCAGTACCACAGTCACAGAATCATAGTCACAGTCACAGAGTCAGAGTCACAGAATCATAGAGTCACAGAGTGAGAGAACAGAGTCACAGTCACAGTCACAGAGTTACAGAGTCACAGTGTCACAGAGTCACAGGATCACATTAACAGTCAAAGAGTCACAGTCATAGAGTCTCCGTCATATTTATATAGTCACCGTCACAATAACAGTCACAGAGTCACAGTCACAGACTAACAAAGACACAGAGTCACAGTCTCGGTGTCAGTCATAGAGACACAGTGTCACAGTCAAAGTGTCTCAGTCACAGTGTCACAAAGTCACAAAGTCACAGAGTCAGAGTCCCAGAGTCTGAGTAACAGTCTCAGTCACAGTGTCACAGAATCACTGTCACAGTCAGAATCACAGTCACAGAGTCAATATAACAGACACAGATTCTCAGTCACAGAGTCAGAGCAAGATACCATTTGAATGCCACTGTAAACTAATATCTATCAAAAAGGTTAAACCACACTGAAACTGCTCACAAAGAATACAAAGCCCTAGGAATACTTAGAAAATGTTTGTTTTGCCGGGAGCTTTAACTGCTCCAGACGTGATTCTTGCAACAGTTTCTGGTGAGTTCTTAAGGACTGGGGTGTTGTCATCTGTGTGTTCTGAAAATAACAGAAATACAGAAAAGAAAAACTATTTAGTTAATTCATGAGTGCATATGAATATGAGAATCCCTTTACAGATACAAATGCAAAATTTTGTACGTAACATCGCACTTCTATTGTCTCCACACACCATCAAGACATTTTGAGAATGCACAAGCAGCAAAATATTTTTCACAGAAGAGAAAAAAAACAACCCAACTACTTGGGAAACTTACACTGAGCCTAAAACACCAAGATCACTCCAAAAGGATGGTTTTTCTATTTATATTTACAGCACACTCTTCTTTAGACAATCAGGAAAGCCATCAGACCTTTTAGATTAAGCCTTAAACAAAAACCCCAACTACTTGAGACACTTAGACTAAGCCTAAAATGCAAAGATCACAGAATCACAGGATCGACTGTGTTGGAAAAGACCTCAGAGATCATCGAGTCCAACCCTTGGTCCAACTCTAGTCCATTTACTAGATCATGGCACTAAGTGCCATGTCCAATCTCAGTTTAAAAACCTCCAGGGACGGCGAGTCCACCACCTCCCTGGGCAGGCCATTCCAATGCCTGACCACTCTCTCTGTAAAGAATTTCTTTCTAATATCCAGCCTAAATTTCCCCTGGCAGAGTTTAAGCCCATGCCCCCTTGTCCTATTGCTCACTGCCTGATCCACCTGGCTGTAACTTCCCTTCAGGTAGTTATAGAGAGTGATGAGGTCACCTCTAAGCCTCCTCTTCTCCAGACTAAACAACCCCAGCTCCCTCAGCCTCTCCCCATAGGTCTTATGCTCAAGTCCCCTCACCAGTCGTGCTGCTCTTCTCTGGACCCGCTCCAGCATTTCAATGTCTCTCCTGAACTGAGGGGCCCAGAACTGAACACAGTACTCCAGGTGTGGCCTCCCCAATGCAGAGTACAGGGGAAGGATCACTTCCCATGTCCTGCTGACCACGCTATTTTTGATACAGGATCTCTCCATAAGGATGGTTTTTATACTGTACTTCCACAATCTGCTGGCAGCACAAAAAAAAAGCTGCAGATCTAGTTAGGCTCTGTCATGGTGGTTTGCTGCAGGGATCATGCATATCATGGAAATATTTCACCATTTCTGCTCTGTTTTTCAGCGTATTACACCAAAACACCCACCTGATGACATCATTTCAAAAGCCAAACCAGCCATTTGCAGAAATCACCTTCTTCAGGGAACTGAGAAATTGCTGAGCTGACACCAAGTCCTGCAGTGTCCCTGTCACCTGCAGAGTCACCGCATCCTCGCCACGGTAGCGGGCATTGTGACAAAGGTTCTGTGTCAGCTGGGTGTGACAGCCGAGCGCCCCCTAGGGGAGGGGGAGCCTGTCAGCCCAGCCTGTCACTGTCACCTCACATTCCATTGCTGGATCTGGCTTTTCAGGAAATCAGCTAATATGGAGCTTTAGCTGACAGGCAAATTCACTACAAGAGAAACTTGATTTTAACAGAACCGGGACATTCCACCCCAGGCCCAGCTCAATCAACTGATCCTCTAGTGTTGACCAACCAAGTGGCTTTTGCTAAATGTGACTCCCACTTTTAAAAGGCTCCACCACCCAATGCCTTTAGTGTAGTTTTTAACAAACTATTGTACCTTTCAGTTTTCCCAGGGGCTGGTGCATGATATGGAATACGTCTGCATAGAGGAGCGGCAGGGAGTGACCTGGAGGTGCCTGAGCCTGCTGGCTCCCCTCCCAAGTCCCCCTGCCATGGTCACGGCCATGGCTGCATC
This sequence comes from Streptopelia decaocto, assembly GCF_964273445.1. NCBI lineage: Eukaryota > Metazoa > Chordata > Aves > Columbiformes > Columbidae > Streptopelia > Streptopelia decaocto. The sequence goes on along the minus strand of NW_028117033.1, from coordinate 481,554 downwards.
CAGCACCAGGGTGCCGGCCACCTGGGGCTGCTCCTGGGCTGTCCCTGCCCTGCTGCCCTGCTGCCATGTCCAGGGTTGGGAGGAAAGGCCACTGGGCTCTGCAAATCTTACTGGTGCTTGGCGATGCCCAAGGTGTCACTGAAGAGGAGGAGGTCCCTCTTCCTCGTTGCATGGCCCTGGCTCACCCACACACGCTGCCGGAGCAGTGGCTCGCCTGATGCCGGGATGGGCACGCACGGCTGCTCGGGCTCAGGCTCGTCCCTGCAGAGCAGACGGCGTCGGGCAGGAGAAAATTGGCTGCTGCATGGTCCGGCTGCTCTGGGCTGTCTCCCGGCCGTGCATGGGGGAGCCTACCTGTTAAAAACAACAAGTTTATCCCCATTAGGATCATAGGGAAGATCCCAATTAAGGAAAGTCACACTAATTAAAAAAGCCGAGTCTACCCCCTTTAAGATCGTAGGGAAGATCCCAACGAAGGAACTCAATGCTAATAAAAAGGCTGAGTTTAAGGAAATTCACACTAACAAAGAAGCTGAGTTTAAGGAAATCTACACTGTTAAAAAAAATATAAGTTCATCCCCATTAGGATCATAGGGAAGATCCCAATTAAGGAAATTCACACTAATAAAAATGTCAGGTTTATCTCCATTAAGCAGCAGCAAAGTCCAGCCCAGAGGGCAGCGAAACCCCCGTTATTTTGCGTTTGAGAAGAGCCCGGGATGTTCATCCCAGTTTGAGAAACTAAAACGGGGCAAAATGGGGATTTTGCTGCAAAGGCGAGAACTTGAGTATCTGGGTGTTTCATCCGGGGGTCGCTCGGGGGGAATAAAACGCTCAAGGCCCAAAGGGATTCGCGGGAAACCGGCGACGGGTGTTTCAACTCCGATTGGGTATCGGGGGAACAGTTGGACTCCATGATCTTAAAGGTCTTTTCCAATGCAAGTTATTTGGGGATTCTAAAACCGGATGAAACTGGGGGGTAAATTGTGGTGCAGGGGGGAAAAGTGGGGGACGTGTCCCCCTCTGTGACCCTCATGTCCCTTCCAGGTCCGCTTTGACACCCCACCCCCATGTCACCCCCCACGTTCCCTCTATGTCCCCTGTGTCCCCCCATCCCGTGTGTCACAGAGGCACCCCAAAAGTTAGTTTTAGGCAGACAACAGGGTCCAAAACAAACTTTTATTCTGGTCAAAAAGGTGCAGCAGATTAACCGGTAAAGAACGGGGTTTTAGCACTCCAAGAACATAAATACAGGTTTGAGTATCAGTTGAGGAAATTATTGGGGTGCAGCAAATAATAACAATGGAGATCCACGGTGTGCACACACGTGGCTCACCAAATACAATGCCAGAGCCCTCCCTGACTCCGGGAAAAATACACACTTGCCTGAATCTGGCAAGGAATTACTAAAGAAAATACATGTGCTTATATTTAAGCACGGAATACACTCACTTTGCCTAAGTGAGGAAAAATAAACAGAGACCCGTGATCCTGCGAGGAATTATTTCACTCACCCACACGGGGAGATGAGGGAATCCCGGTCCCGGGAGATTCCCTCAGGCAGCCATCCTGCCTAAGGGGGGGCTCTCGGCGGCAGCATTTGGCCCGCGCTCCGAGATGTCCACAGAGCAGGCAGCCTGGTTCTGAACATGTTTCTGAAAAAGCATATAGATTTATTCTAGTCAGTAATGTAGAAAAATTTCTGTATATCTATTTTGACAACAGAGCCAAGAAGACTTGGAAGGGCAAAAGAACCCAAGAACCATACAGACAGCGGAGAACGGGATGAAGCGAGTACTTCAAATTAATATGTACAGAGATGAAAAAATCTCTAATCAGAGTGCTCCCCCCATTTATTTCACAGGAATTTTCATGTATAACAGAAGTTTGAATGTATGTGTAACGTGAATAAATAAATCGTTTTTGGATTTCAGTATAGCTTTGATAGTGTCTCTCACAGCATTCTCCTGGACAAGATGTCCAGCACACAGCTGGATAAACACACAGTGCAGTGGGTGAGCAATTGGCTGACGGGCCGGGCTCAAAGCATTCTAGTAAATGGGGCCATGTTGGGTTGGACACCAGTCACTGGTGGGTTCCACAAGCATCCATCTTAGTGCCAGCAGCCCTGGCTGTACACACAGACTGGGGCACGAGATGCTGGAGAGCAGCTCTGCAGAGGGATCTGGGGTTTCTGGGTGCAGTTCTGGGCGCCACAGGATAAAAAGGAGATAAAGCTATTGGAGGGTGTCCAGAAGAGGTTGGTGAAGGGTTTGGAGAAGAAGCCATATGAGGAGCAGTTAAAGTCACTTGTTTTGTTCAGCCTGGAGAAGAGAGAAGAGGAGAGGAGAGGAGAGGAGAGGAGAGGAGAGGAGAGGAGAGGAGAGGAGAGGAGAGGAGAGGAGAGGAGAGGAGAGGAGAGGAGAGGAGAGGAGAGGAGAGGAGAGGAGAGGAGAGGAGAGGAGAGGAGAGGAGAGGAGAGGAGAGGAGAGGAGAGGAGAGGAGAGGAGAGAGAGGAGAGGAGAGGAGAGGAGAGGAGAGGAGAGGAGAGGAGAGGAGAGGAGAGGAGAGGAGAGGAGAGGAGAGGAGAGAAGAGAAGAGAAGAGAAGAGAAGAGAAGAGAAGAGAAGAGAAGAGAAGAGAAGAGAAGAGAAGAGAAGAGAAGAGAAGAGAAGAGAAGAGAAGAGAAGAGAAGAGAAGAGAAGAGAAGAGAAGAGAAGAGAAGAGAAGAGAAGAGAAGAGAAGAGAAGAGAAGAGAAGAGAAGAGAAGAGAAGAGAAGAGAAGAGAAGAGAAGAGAAGAGAAGAGAAGAGAAGAGAAGAGAAGAGAAGAGAAGAGAAGAGAGAGAAAGAAGAGAGAAGAGAAGAGAAGAGAAGAGAAGAGAAGAGAAGAGAAGAGAAGAGAAGAGAAGAGAAGAGAAGAGAAGAGAAGAGAAGAGAAGAGAAGAGAAGAGAAGAGAAGAGAAGAGAGAGGAGAGGAGAGAAGAAGAGAAAAAGAAGAGAAGAGAAGAGAAGAGAGAGAAGAGAAGAGAAGAGAAGAGAAGAGAAGAGAAGAGAAGAGAAGAGAAGAGAAGAGAGGAGAAGAAGACAAGACTAAGAGGAGACCTCATCACGGTCTGCAGCCTCCTCACAAGGGGAGGAGGAAGGGCAGGCGCTGATCTCTCTGACAACCAATGACAGAACCCAGGGAATGGCAGAAGATGTGCCAGGAGAGGTTTGGGTTGGACGTGAGGAAAAGGTTCTTCACCCAGAGGTGCTGGACACTGAACAGGCTCCCCAGGGAGGTGTCACGGCCCCAACCTGACAGTGTTCAAGAAGAGACTGGACAACGCCCTCAGACACACGGGGTGACCTGTGGGGTGTCCTGTGCGGGGACAGGAGTTGGACTAATGATCCTTGTGGGTCCTTCCAACTCCCAACTCAGGCCAGTCTGAGCTGAAATGGCTCCCGAACGAGCTTTGTCTCCCGCATTTAAGGCGCAGACACTTCGGGAAAGCCCGGGCGGGTCTGACACAGCCGGTGCCGCTGCCTGCCCACCCCACTCCGCCCCGCCGTGCGGCGCCGCTCCCCGCGGCCCAGCGGCTCCCCCTGGGCCCGGTCCCGGCCCCGGCCCCGTTCCGCCTCGGCCACCTGGCGCTCCCGCTGGGCCCACGGTGCCTCCTTCACCTCGGTCACCAACACACACGGCACCTCCCGCTGCCCCGCGCCCGCCGCCTCATGGCCCCGGCACCTGAGCCCGCCCGCTCCCAACCCGGACCAGCGCCGGGCGGAACTGCGGCTGCACCGCCCCGCGCTGCCCACGGGAAATGGAGCCCGGCCCGCCCGCCGCCAGGAGCCCCGCGACGCACCCGAGCGCTGGGGAGGGCGGCCCGGGACAGGGCGGGACAGGCGGGCGCGGTGGCCTCGGGCACCTCCCCAGCAGCCGTCAGCGAGGCGGGGCCTCCCCTCTCGGAGGCGCCCAGCCCGGCCGCGGGCCTGGGGCAGCCCCAGGGCTCCAGGCGCCATTCTCTCTCCAGAGCGGCTCCCGCTGTGTCAGGGCCGCCCCGCCCGCCTGGTTTCGGCTCCGGGCTGAGGCAGCGCGCCCTGGCGGTGCCGTTGGTGCCGCCGCCCCGGCAGCCGTTCCTCGGGCTGTTCTCTGCTTGCCCGGGTGCCGCACGCCTGGCTGGGGCCGGGATGTGCGGGCCCTGGCGCGTGGGGAACTCGCTGTGTGGGTTTTGCCCCCGTCAGCACAGGGGCCTCCGGGTGGTTCCCGGGCTCTGCGCCTCGGGATAAACCTCGGGAGCTGTGCTGGGCTGACCCTGGCTGGACAGCAGGTGCCCACCAAAGCTGCTCTGTCACTGCCCTCCTCAGCTGGGCAGGAGAGAAGAGAAACAAAGCACTCATGGGCCGAGATAAGGACGGGAGACATCACTCACCCATCACTGTCACAGGCAAAACAGACTCCACCACTGGAAACTAATTCATTACCAATCAAATCTGAGTGGAGTCATGAGAAATAAAACCTCAGTCTTAAAGCACCTTCCCAACACCCTCCATCCAAAGAGCTACAGTAAGAAAAATGTTGGGCAGAAGGATTTTGCTTAAAAACAGTCAATAAGGTTTGTCTTTGCAGTATCGAAGGTTTGTTTCTCAGGCCTCAGCTCCTTCAGCAAGGGGGTGGGTATTATTTAAGCCCTGGCAAATGGGTTTGTTCCATTTTTCATTAAAGAAACACTGGGATGGAAGACTCCGAAATAGCCCGATTTTCTGTAATTTACACTGGAGCAATGGAGATGAAGGAAGATGTTCAAGCTGGACGTGTCTCCTGGCGCCATGACGTTGACATCAGGAGCTGGAGGAGCAGCTGGGGCTTTCGAAACGTAACATTCTATACTGGCCGGCAACCACCTTTGGTGACTTGGCCTGGCTGGCGAAGGCACCAGCTGCTTCGTGCTGGTGCCTTTCGCTGACATTTGCTTGTCAAAATGAGTGAAGTTGGCAATGACTGCCATTCCCGATGTTCCCCAAACGCACAGGTAAATGCTGTAGATCTTAGAGTGCTGTGAATCCTTGATTTCTTGATACAGCCCTGTTGACAGGGAACTGTGCTCAGATACTCAGGGAACACATAAAAGTCATGGGTAAAGATCACTCATCTTTCGTATTGAATCAGGATTATATTGATTTTGAATACGTAGGCCACATTTATAATTTCTGCTTTTAGTTCCTTCCTGAAGTACTGCAGAAAAAGTTATTGAGAAGAAAGTCCCACAACATGTGTTTGCCCTGTATTTAAGTTCCACCTGCTGGAAATCCAGGGTTGGTGTTGGGCTCTCCATTATCGCATCCATTTCGACACTGGGGATTTTGGCATTAATGCCCTGGAGCTGGGCTTTGGCTCCGGATCCCAGTGTGTCTCAGGGGATGGCCCAGTTGTACTGACTGCAGTCCAAACGTGGCGTGTTTTGGAGATGCTGCTTTGAGACCCAGCTGTTAATGTCTGAATCTGGGTGAAACACCTTCAAATGCACAAACAGCTGGGAGATGGTGTGAGCAGCGCAGTGACAGCAGTCTAGAACACCAGTTCCCAGACTTGTAGTGTTTCAGTTTTTGCTGGGAATCTTTCCGGGTTTGATTTCCTACTCCTTATTTCCCAAGGACCCATGTCCATTAATGGCAAGAGAGTCTGGTGTAGGATTTGCACTTGTACAGCTCATCTCATTGGGGATTGACCTGATTATCCTGTTGTGCAGGAAAGGAAACTCAACCACATGTCAGTTCAGTAACTTTCTGCCCAGCATCTCGTGGAAAGGCTGCAGTACAATAAGTAAACGGCTTCACTGCTCATCTGGTAACAGTTTGACATCGTGAAAGCTCAATTGACCTAATTCAGGAGAACTTTAGAGTTATCTGGAGATCATGATAACTTTGAAGATAACTTTAAGAGCTCTAAAATATCAGAACATGGTCCCACAAAATCTTGGTAATATGGTCCATTTTTATTGTTCTGCTTACAACAGATGACAACTCTTTTCTCCTGCAGCAGAAGTACAGCCACATCCGTTTCTGGGAAAAACAACCCTCAGGCTGTTCGAGGATCGGTTGTGCCTTCTATCACAGCAAACCTTGAAATATAAATGGACTTTTCCTGCCACCTAGTGAGTGAAAATATTTTCTCTACTATTTGTTCATTAGAGTAAGTACATACACAAGAATGTCCTTGCGGTGCTTAGTAATCTCTATGAAGGTTCAAAATGTACCGTGGTAAATCAATGGCGTAGGATCTGCTACCGCAGTGAGTTCAGAGCAAAGAAAGGAATTGTATTGGCATTTGAATAGTGTTGCCATACGACTTTTTGAGCTGCCATGTGACGGATCTTCGTGTTGCAGGAAAGATCATGTCACAAGTGGTGATTCAGGCTGCTGGGATCCACAGAGTAGAAACGCTGCAGAAATCATTTGCAAGGGTATATAATATCTGAAAATCAAATTACTTTTGGAAAATAAAAAAGCACCATTACAAGTTTTGTTTGTTTGTTTTTTGTCATTCCTTTCTCAGAGGAGCTCTTGGCTTCCAGGAGTCCTGTTAGACGGCTGAACCTGGAGCAGGGAAAGTGTCCAGGGCAGGGCACCAAGACAGGTGTCAGAAATCAGGCAGAAGCTGGAGTGAGAGCAGCGTGACTTGTCATAGATGCAGAAGCAAGGGGCCTAAAATCGAGTTGTTCATGGGCCTGAGCTCCAGAGCTGGAGACAGGTGTCATGAGAAAAGTCCAGAGAGACCTCTGGTCAGAAGCAAACAGCCTGTGTTCCAGAAATTCCCCCAGGGAAAGGCAGCGTGTCCTGTCTGGGTGTGTTGAGCCCCCAGCCCCAGAGAAGCAAGGCAATAACTTGGTGCTGTTTCTGTCAGTGTGTCCATGTGTCCCAGAATAGCACTGCAAACATTTTAACTGCATTTGTCCTTTTTAATACTTAGAAATCCTGCACAGGCCACGTGCTGCTCCAACAGGAGCGTGCTGGGGACACCCGGGTTTCCCATGGCGGCCTCTGCACTGCCACCTGCACAAGCACCAACAGGCCGGCAGCTGTGGGCTCAGCTCCGGCGGGTCCCGGGACCGGGGTCTCCAAGGGCCTGTTCGCACACGAACTTTGTGCACGCGCCCCGGCCGCGGGCGTTTCTCCCGCCCCCATCCCGACCCGCCGCTCGCCCCCCGGACCCACTCAGGAGCCTCCGCTCGGCCCAGCGCTGCAGCCGGAAATTGCGTCACCGGGACGGGTGAGGCGAGCCGCGCTGCCGGCAGGACCCCGCCAGAGCTGTCCCATTATTCGCATGACCCGCCAAGTTTTTATACGAAATCTGATTGAGTTGAACCATTATTAAAATAAAAAAGTCTCTGGGTAGCCGTGCCGTCATGGTGGCTCAGTGCAGTGGAAAATCCACTGAACTGAAGATCAGCCTTGGCTCTCAAATAAACTTCTCCCTCCCCTGCTCCGCAGCCGCTGAACCCGCAGCACAAAGTGCGATCGGCACGTCCCGCGGTCACACGGTGTCCGCGCTCGCTCGTCACCTCACTCGCTGGCTGCAGCAGCACTAAGGGCCTGTGGATTCCAAACCTGGAGTGTTCTGTCCTGTCACAGAGGAAAAGTCTTGGCTGCTGAGAACAGGTTCCATTTTAAAGTCGCTGAAGAGAAGTTTCCGCTTCCTGGAATCTCGAAACAGCAGCAGCTCTAACGAACGTGACAGACCATGGGCCACATGCATTTCTCAGTATCTGTCCTGATCGGTTTTATCTGGTCATTATTAATGCCAGAAAGAGGTGGAAAGATAAAGATGACAGGTTGTGCTGGACAGAATTACATAATTTTTGCCAAATAAAGAACTGTAACGTAGTGTATGCTGAGAGAAGAGTCACCCTGCCCGGGGTAGCGGAGGACGTGACTGTGAGTGCCTTGGTACCACCCTTGGTGTGTACGTGGGGACAGGCACAGTGGGGCACAAAAGGTGCTACGGAGCCATCAACTGCCCCGTTGAAGGCTCCGGATCATGGGGGGATGTGCAACTGCCACAGTGGGGCATTGTGACGTCACTGGTGATGTCACAAAGGGCCCTGCCCAGGCACCCCTATAAAAGCGGGGCCGGCTTGCAGAGCTGCATCCTCTGGCAGGACAGGGCGGCGGCCAGCCCACCATGGCCCGGTACCGGCGAAGCAGGAGCCGCCGCCGCAGCCGGAGCCGCCGCCGCGGCCGCCGCCGCTACCGGAGCCGCTCTCGCCGCCGCTATGGGCAGAGCCGACGCCGGCGGTACAGGAGGAGCCACCGTCGGCGGGGGACACGGCGCCGCCGCCGCTGAACCGACCCCAGCACTGGCGTCTGCGGAACAGGCAGAGCCTTGGCCAGCACCACCGCCACACCAGTGCACCACCACGGCTCCACCAATAAAGCTGGAATGATGGCACAAGGTGTCCGTGTGTCTCTGATGTCCCTGTGGGCCAGTTGTGTGTCCCATGGGTGCGTGTCTGTGCTGGGCACATATATCCCATGGCTGGCGTGTCCAGGGCAAGCACATGTTTCCCTGCTCCTGTACTGGGTCTGACTCGTCACAATGACCCAGCCCATCTCTGTGTCCTAGGCCATTTATGTCCCAGCCTATCTCTATGTCCCAGCCCACCTCCTTGTCCCAGTCCATCTCCACATCCCACCACATCTCCACGTCCCAGCCAGTGTCTGTGTCCCCAGCCTATCTCCATTTCCCTGCCCACCTCTAAGTCCCAGGTCATCTCCAGGCCGCCTGGAAAATTTTCCCACAAGGAAAGAAAGAGTGGGTGGCCCTGTGGCATCCCCAGGGATTTTGGGCTAGGAATTTGCTAAGGTGTGAGGTACTCTTGGCTTTTGCCTTTGCATGAAGTTCTCCCAGTTCCATGTGCCTACCAGGCAGAATCCCAGACAAATGCAGAAGTGGATGGAGATCAAGTCAGAGGTTATTGAGGAAAGCTCAACCCTTAATAGTCCATTGGACCAGATGGGAGGAATCCAGGGATGTTGAGAGACCAGGCTGATGTCATAGCAGGGCTTCTCTGATGCATTTTGGAAGGTCATCATGACTGGAGAAAGCAAATCTTGCATACATCTAAAAAGACTCAAAAACTGGTCAGGGGAATTCCAGGCTGCAGTGGCAGAGGCCAGGGGCTGCGTGGCTGGGCAGCAGCTCTGTGGAAGTGGCTCTGGTAGTCCCTGAGTTCCACTAGGGAAAGCAGGAACCAGCAGCAAAGGTGGCCAACAGCCTCCTGGGCCATAAGAGCAGGAGCACAGCCAGAAGAAGTGATTCTCCCCCTCTGCTCAGCACCTTTTACACTATATCCAGAATACTTCACCAGATCTAGACCCTGGGCAGTGACAGTGAGACATTGCCAAAGAGGAGCCAGTGCACTGGAGGGCCAAGAAGATGGTAATCCTTCCATTGTCCTTCAAGTGTTTTTGTGATTTCCCCAAGAATATCAGTATCTACAACAACAGAAAAAGCATTAAATTGCCCTGTATAAATATCTGCAGCAAAGAGATCTGCATTTGTGGTAGCCATTTTGGGCAATGGCAATAAATGACTATTTGCTATATAAAGCATAACACCCCATCCACAAGTACATATCTAACATGGCTCAGACAAAAGGCAGGCTTGAAAAGTCACCCTTTGTGTCCCCAGGTGGCATGGACACTGCTGGTTTCATTCTCCAGAGCAGCAGAGGTTGGATCCCCTTCCAAGGATGGACTCCCTGCAAGGAAAGCAGAGCCTGGTTCTGTCCTGGTTTTGTTAAAAACAAGTTTCTCTTTTAGTGAATTTTGCCTGTCAGCTAAAGCTTCATATTAACTGCATTTTCCTGGAGAACCAGACACACGTTTTGGTAAACCTAGCAATGGAATGCAAAAGTCGTCCCTGCGAACTGAGGCCTAGTGAGAGACTGAAGCTCAGAGCGAAACGTACAGGGACAGCGTGATTCCCAGCGGGTCCCGATCGCCAAAGCCCCGGCAGCCATTGCGAGAGAGCGGCTGACGTGGCGGGGGGCGTTCCCACGGTGACGCGGGAGGTTTAAAAGCGGCTGAAACTCGATACTAGCATTCAGTCAGCTGATCGGAGCCAGCCCAGCGAGAGCCGGAGCCGGCGGGGTTCAGCCGACCACGAGGTTCAGCCGAGATCAGGAAGCTCAGAGGGAAACGTACAGGGACAGCGTGATTCCCGGCGGGTCCCGATCGCCAAAGCCCCGGCAGCCATTGCGAGAGAGCGGCTGACGTGGCGGGGGCGTTCCCACGGTGACGGCGACCACACCCCCTCCCCTTGCCTTGAAAAAGCCTTTGGGAGGGCAGCGACTAGTCACCTGGTGTAGGGAGGCGCAACCAGCTTGTATAGCGGGTGAGTCCCACCCACACTGTGCTGCAGCAGCGGGCGTGGTAGCTTGTGCAGCAGGGTGCAGAGAGCACTTGTTGCTTGTCAGCCCCTCTAGCTTATTACCAGCGCCCCAGCCTGCTGACGACCATGGTCGCCACCAGAAGGAGAGCTTGCCTCAAACAGACTGTAGCTACACAGACTGAGGTTCTGTCCCGAACAGTGGCTGTTCAGGTCTCCGGCTGCAGGGAGTGCCAAAGCCTGCTGCTGGGGGAGGGAGGCCAGCACTCCACCTGTGTGAGGTGTGAGCGGGTGCAAGACCTGCTCGACATGGTCGTCAAACTTAAGGAGGAGGTTGAGACGCTGAGGACCATCAGGGAGTGCGAAAGGGAGATCGACTGGTGGAGTAACACCCTGACGTGCCAGTCGGAAAGGTCCCAGGGAGGTACCTCCCAAAAGGAGATGGACCTCCTGCCCTCTCGGACAGAGGCAGAAGTCCTGAGACGGCCCCACCCTTGTTGCTCTCGGGCAGAGGTAGGGGACCGAAAAGACGACGAGGGTTGGAAGCGTATTCCGGTTCGGCATCGCTGGCAGCCCCCCTCCCTGCCTGCTTTGTCTCCCCAGGTGCCCCTCCGTAATAGGTTTGAGGCCCTGGATCTTGAAGAAGAGGTAGGTGAGGAGGTGGTGCCAAGCCTGCCTACAAGATCACGTAGGAAGAGGCAGTCGACTTCACAACTTAAGACTGCCTCTGATAAGAAAGAAAGAAGGGTGATTGTAATAGGAAATTCCCTTCTGAAAGGAACAGAGGGCCCAATATGCAGAGTTGACCCTCATCTTAGGGAAGTTTGTAGTCTCCCTGGAGCCCGGATCAAGGATATCGCTAGAGAGCTCCCCAAACTGGTGCACCCGACGGACTACTACCCGCTGCTGGTCTTCCAGACAGATGGGGAGGAAGCTGCTTCCCATAGTCTGAGGGGGATGAAGAATGATTTCAAGGTCTTGGGAAGGATGGTGAAAGACTCAGGGGCTCAAGTGATCTTCTCTTCACTCCTTCCATCTTCAAGTGATGATGTGGGATGGAATAGGAAAATTCACTCTCTAAATGGTTGGCTCCAAGACTGGTGCTACAGGCAGGGCTTTGGATTTTTTGATAACGGCTGGTTTTATAAGACACCAGTCCGGACACTGTCACGTGGGAAAGGTTTATCTCGCAGGGGCAAAAGGATGCTGGGGCAGGAATTAGCTGGGCTCATTTGGAGAGCTTTAAACTAGGCTCGAAGGGGGATGGGGTTGTAGCTGGGCTTGTCCCAGTGGGGCTGCATTCTAAAACTGATGAGGACCGGGTGGCCTCCTATGCCCCTAGGGAGAAACTGGTGTGCTCTGCTCGCTCCCTGAAATGCCTGTATACCAATGCGCGCAGCATGGGGAATAAGCAGGAGGAGCTAGAATCCTATGTTCGGTCGGGAGATTATGATCTGGTGGCAATTACAGAAACATGGTGGGACAGTTCACATGACTGGAATGTGGTCATGGATGGCTATGCCCTTTTCAGGAAAGACAGGCCAGCCAGGCGTGGTGGTGGAGTTGCTCTCTATGTGAGAGAGACACTACAATGTACTAAATTCTGCCCAGGAGCGGATGACGAGCGAGTTGAGAGTGTATGGGTCAGGATCAAGGGGCAGGCTGGCGGGGCTGACACTGTTGTGGGCGTCTGTTACAGGCCAGCAGATCAGGCTGAGGAAGTTGATGAGGCCTTCTATGGGCAGCTGAGAGTGGTCTCACAGTCACAGGCCCTGGTCGTTGTGGGTGATTTTAACTTCCCTGATGTTTGCTGGAAGGACCATTCAGCCAGCCAGCCACAGTCCAGGAGGTTCCTCCAGTGCATTGATGAGAACTTCCTCATGCAGATGGTGGAGGAGCCGACTAGGAGAGGTGCACTGCTGGATCTCATCCTCACTAACAAGGAGGGTCTGGTCGAAGCAGTAAAGGTTGAGGGCTGCCTGGGTTGCAGTGACCACGAGATGGTGGAGTTCAGCATCTCGTGTGGCAGGAACAGAATAGCAAGTAGAATTGCAACCCTGGACTTCAGCAGGGCTAACTTTGGCCTTTTCAAGCAATTGCTGGGGGAAATCCCATGGGCAAGACTGCTTGAAGGAAAAGGGGCCCAAGATAGCTGGGTGGCATTCAGAGATTGCTTCTTCCACGCTCAGGATCAGAGCATCCCCACACGTAGGAAGTCAAGGAAGGGAGCCAGGAGGCCTGCGTGGTTGAATAGGGATCTGTTGGGTATGCTCAAGCAGAAGAGGAGAGTTTACAGGTCATGGAAGCAGGGGCTGGCCACTTGGGAGGAATATAAGGCTGCTGTTAGAGGATGTAGGAAGGCAGCTAGGATAGCCAAGGCCTCCTTAGAATTACAGCTGGCGAGAGGGGTCAAGGACAGCAAAAAGAACTTTTTCAAATACATAGCAGATAAAACTAATACCAGAGGCAATGTAGGCCCACTGATGAATGGGGTGGGTGCCCTGGTGGCAGAAGATACAGAGAAGGCAGAGTTACTGAATGCCTTCTTTGTCTCTGTCTACTCTGCCGGAGGCTGTCCTGGGGAGCCCCGTACCCCTGAGACCCCGGATGAAGCCAGGTCAATGGAGGAGTTTGCTTTAGTTGATGAGGACTGGGTTAGGGAGCAATTAAATAGTCTGGACATTCATAAATCCATGGGTCCAGATGGGATGCATCCGCGGGTGCTGAGGGAGCTGGCTGAAGTCATTGCTGGACCGCTCTCCATCATCTTTGCCAAGTCTTGGGAAACGGGAGAGGTGCCCAAGGATTGGAGGAAAGCAAATGTCACTCCAGTCTTCAAAAAGGGCAAGAAGGAGGACCCGGGTAATTATAGACCGGTCAGCCTCACCTCTGTCCCTGGGAAAGTAATGGAACAGCTTGTCCTTGGTGCCATCTCAAGGCATATCAAGGATAAGAGGGTTATTAGGGGCAGTCAGCATGGCTTTACCAAGGGTAGGTCATGCTTGACCAACCTCATAGCCTTTTATGAGAATGTAACAAGGTGGATGGATGATGGCAGAGCGGTGGATGTGGTCTACCTTGACTTCAGTAAAGCCTTTGACACAGTCTCCCACAGCATCCTCACAGCTAAGTTGAGGAGGTGTGGTCTAGACAATAGAGTTGTGAGGTGGGTTGCAAACTGGCTTAGGGAGAGAAGCCAGAGAGTGGTAGTCAATGGTGCGGAGTCTAGTTGGAGGCCAGTATCTAGTGGAGTGCCTCAGGGGTCAGTGCTGGGGCCAATATTATTCAATATATTCATTAACGATTTGGACGAGGGAATTGAGTGTACTATCAGCAAGTTTGCTGATGACACCAAGCTGGGAGGAGTGGCTGACACGCCGGAGGGCTGTGCTGCCATCCAGAGACCTGGACAGGCTGGAGAGTTGGGCGGGGAATAACCTAATGAAATTTAACAAGGGCAAGTGTAGAGTCCTGCACCTGGGCAGGAACAAGCCCAGGTTCCAGTATAGGTTGGGAGATTACATATTAGAGAGCAGTGTAGGGGAAAGGGACCTGGGGGTCCTGGTGGACAACAGGATGACCATGAGCCAGCACTGTGCCCTTGTGGCCAGGAAGGCCAATGGCATCCTGGGGTGTATTAGAAGGGGGGTGGTTAGTAGATCGAGAGAGGTCCTCCTTCCCCTCTACTCCACCCTGGTGAGACCACATCTGGAATATTGTGTCCAGTTCTGGGCCCCTCAGTTCAAGAAGGACAGGGAACTGCTGGAGAGGGTCCAGCGTAGGGCAACCAAGATGATTAAGGGAGTGGAGCATCTCCCTTATGAAGAAAGGCTGAGGGATCTGGGTCTCTTTAGTTTGGAGAAGAGGAGACTAAGGGGGGACCTTATTAATGTTTATAAATATATAAAGGGTGAGTGCCATGGGGATGGAGCCAGGCTCTTCTCGGTGGCAAACAATGATAGGACAAGGGGTAATGGGATCAAGCTGGAACACAAGAGGTTCCACTTAAATTTGAGAAGAAACTTCTCAGTAAGGGTGACAGAGCACTGGAACAGGCTGCCCAGGGAAGTGGTGGAGTCTCCTTCCCTGGAGACATTCAAAACCCGCCTGGACATGTTCCTGTGCGACCTCACCTAGGTGTTCCTGCTCCAGCAGGGGGATTGGACTAGATGATCTTTTGAGGTCCCTTCCAATCCCAAACATACTGTGATACTGTGATACTGTGTAACACCCAGCTGCTGCTGCTCCACCTGGAGTGCAGAGCCTCCAGGGACTAGAGCCTGTGGGAGAGGGGCAAACAGCTGAGCTTTGGAGGAAAAAAAGTCAGGCAAGTGCAGAAGGACACACAGTGCAGCTGTTCCTGGGCCCCACAGCTGGGCTAGGGGAAGCAGAGCACACCTACGACCTCCAGTCTCTAGGGCAAGGGACCCTGGATGGGCTGTACAGAGAAAATTCTTATCAGCTGTGAAGAAAAACAAGTGAAACTAATTCAGAGAATCCATGAAAGAGCTCAGCACCCTGCCATGCAGCAGTCCCTAAGGGAAGGGGCTGCTGGCATCCCCGAGCTGTGTGGTGGTCCAGAGAATGAGAGACACAAGGCTTGTGATTGCTCCTGGCAAGTTATTGACATGGCTGTGAAAGGAGAGACCAAGGGCAGTGGGAATGCCCTGATGGTGGGACTGAAACGAAAGCCAAGATTATGCATTGCCGGGACGGACTCACTAACAGGGTACAGTGCTGCACTTGCTGCCATTGATGGAAGAGCACCAGCACCGTGGAGGCGAGGGACTTAAAAATGGAGGGGCAATTGGCTCATGGAGGTGTTCCGAAACACCCCCGCAATGGGGAGGTTCCTTGTGAGACGAAGGGGATGCCGTACGGTGCAGGTCAACCAGGCCAAGTCGGCAGTAGATCTCAAATGTTCCAAGTCCTTGACTGGAATTGGAGGCAGGCGGGTGGGAAGGGAGCCTGAGGGGGATCCAGCCAAACTGCCGGCTTGCGGCAGCACCAGCCCAGGGCTTCCCGCAACCAATGCCGGGACACCCCGAGGACAGAGATTTCCTGCAGCCTTCTTTGTCCCGAGGTGGAGCCGGAACAGATGAGCACAGGGGGAAAACTGTCATTTTTTTAATTGGCTTTAATGATTTCTAAAAACAATCCAAGGCCGAGCAGAGGCTGGCAGCACCATGTCCTCAGGGCAGGTGAATCCCGCGGTCACTGTCCATGCACCCATCCCTGGCATGGACGCTGCGCAGGCACCCGCCTGGCGCTGGCAGCCGGGCTCTACTCCTCTTGCTGTCCCGCGGTGCAGCTGCAGCGGAAAGCCCTGCGCAGAGCCCGCAGCGCCCTCCGGAACCGGGAAGGCCGTCGCCGTGGAGCTGGGCCCTGCGCTGGGCAGGCCATGTCTGTGCTGGTCTCTCCTTCATGCTCTCCAGACATTGGAGAAACCGTGTTCTCTTCTTCAGCCTTTGCAGCTGGGACGAGAGGGGCTGTGCTGGCCTGTCCCTCATTGTCTCCTGCCAAACGAGCCTCAGTGGCTTCAAGTCCTGCAGGTGCTGGTGCTGCCACTGGAACATCCACACATTGGGCCAGGTCCCGCTGTTCCACCGCTTGCTGGCCAGGTCCCTGGATCTCAGCCTCAGCCCTTTCCACGGCCTCATTGATGATGTGCTCCACAATGTCAGACAGGTCCACATCGTCCTCTGCAGGGCTGTGCTGGACAGGTTCTGGGCGCTCTGCCTCTGCTGCTGCCTCCATGCCGCCAGACCCCTCCTGGGGACCTGCAGGGGAATCCTGGAGGTGCTCCTGGAACGAGGGGCTGATCCAGATGCTGGGGATGAAGATGTCTCTGCCTTGGCACCCCTCTTTGTTGTTCTCATCCTCCACATCCATGCGCTGGGCCAGGTCCTGCTGTTCCTGCGGTTCCTGGCCAGCTCCCATGATCTCAGCCACAGCCCTGCGCAAGCTCTCCTTGAAGATGCGCTGGGCTGTGTCCCACAGAGCTGCGTCGTAGGCTGTGGGGCCCTGTGGGGCAGGTGCTGGGCACTCTGCCTCTGCTGCTGCCTCGGTGTTGGTGCTGCGAGGCCAGCCAGACCCCTCCTGGGGACCTTCACGGTGGTCCTGGACGCGCTCCCGCACCGAGGTGGTGACCGAGGTGCTCTGGATGCTGTGCTGGCCCAGGCTGTGTCTGACCTCCGAGCAGGAGGAGGAGCAGGACACAGGGGATGGAGGTGGCAGTCCCGGCACTGCAGCAGCTGCTTGCGGCCCCATCCAACCACCAGCCTTTCCCTCCTGCCCTGTCCCGTCCCTCCCCTGTGGCCTGTGGAGCAAGGGGGGAAGCCCAAAGGGCTGGGAGTGGGCGTTCGCCTCCTCGTCGATGGGCATCTTGGGTCTCGTCTACCAAAGAGCTGCAACGGGCACCCAGGGGAGATGCTGCCTCCTGAGAAGCTGCTCTCCTGGGAGTGAGCACCCCAGGGCTCTCGCTCCTTAAATACCCCCACGGTCAGGGCGGGGACCCCCGTGTCACAATGGCCTCTGGCTATGACAACCCCATGTAACAATGGCCTCTGGTTATGACGAGGTGCCCACATCACAGAGCCCGGCGGTCGCCACGGAGACACCCACCTGCGGGCCCGGCTGGGACTGCCTGTGCGCGGCGTGGGGCAGCCCCTGCTTGAAGGAGGAGGGAGCAGAGAATGGCGAGGGAAGCTGTCCCCAGCACACAGGACCCCGTCCCCCAGAGCTTTGCTCAGATGCTGCTGCCTGCTCCGCTGCACCTGCAAGAATCCGCATTCAGAGCTTGTTTGCAGTACAAACCAAGGGCCACTCTACAGCCTCACCACACTGATACTTTGTTTTCAACACGATCGTCATGAGTTTTCTTAAGTAGGTATGAGCCTCCTTTCAAGAAGAAGGCTGAAGCCACATCCACAAAACCACACAGTCCGTTTTCAGCAATCGAATCTACCGTTTCCCCCTTTAGTGACAACCAGGGTTCTCCCAAGGTGCGCTTTTACAGTACTTGTGAGCTGTTCACTGACTCACTTGCTAAAGGAGGTGGCCTCATCCAACTCCCAGTTTCATCCTGCCAGCTCTCCAATGCATTGCCTCTGCCACCTTCCTTCTACCGGGCCCAAAGTGCATTCTACTGCCTGGTTAGGGAGATGCACGTGCCACCGGTCCCAAAGCATCGCTCTGGGGACCCATCAGAGCTGGCCATTTCCTCTCAGCTGCTGCACCAGCCAAACCCTTCTGGAACAGCAGACTCTCAGAATCTGCTCCAGGTCTGTAAGAGTCGTTCCAAAACCAGTATCTGCCTGAACATCGCCATCCAGAACAGACTGACAGTGACTTAGACAGACGCCTGAGGAGAAGCATTGTGTTGCACAGGGGTCTCCAGCCTGGAAGGCTACTGCTAACAATGGCTGCTGTGTGGAGTTTGCCTGCTGCTTCAGCCAAGCTAGCCCCCACCTCCTAAAAGGGATTGTTAGATGGGTCTCTCTGACCCAGGGACAATCGCTGCCGTCCAGAAGATGGATTCTTACCTGCAGCCTCAGTCACACCTTGTCCCTCACCCGCTCCCTCGAACAAAGGACAACAAAAAAGAGCATGCCCAGAAGCTGGCCAAGGGTCCTGAGGTCACCCAATGGACCAGAGAGATAGCCCTGAGTGCAGGCCACGCAGGCGCAGACAAGCGCTGGCAAGAGAGGCAAAGACTTTTCGAGCCTGCACAGTTAAGCCCGGATTGAGAAACAAAGGTGGAGATTGGCCTGAAACAACGGGAGCGAGGAGGGGTGAAGAAGTATAAAGATGGTTCCTCACTGGACGCCATTGAGATCTCCCCACAAGAGGATCCCAAACCACCATGGAGGACCGGCAAGACTCCATGGGACTGGACACCAGAGGGATGCCTTTGGAACTCATCTGCTGGTAAACCAGCCCTCATTCCCATCTTTGCCTTCTTCTTTCCCTGTTTCTTTTTCCTTTCCCGTTTTCTTACTCTCTCGCTATCACATGCTGCTTTACGGGCAAAATAATAAAGTAACACTGTTTGATTGCATTCTAAGCCCTTGGCGTTTCAGATGCCTTAATTTTGTGCCTCGAGAAGAACGTAAATGAACCATCACGAGTCCATCGCTGAGTGGACCCTAACAAAGTCCTTGCAAGCTCTCAATCTCCTTTTGCTCCCCTAGCACACTTCTTCCCCCCTCCATGCAGTTTGGTTTCAGCCTAGGGAGCAGACAAATCCTTGGAAAAAGTAGGCATTCTTTTCATGTCCTATGTCAGCACAGGAAAAGAAGAAAATCCCAAAGTCTCAACATCTACACCACCCTAAGTGGAAGGCCAACGTGTCCCCACCATCCCCCAGCATGATGTGCCACTAGTTCATACACGACTCAGTGATTTTGGGAGAGGTAGAAGAAAGCATGCACCAAAAATTAGAAAAAAAGTCTGAAAGCTTAAGACGAAACAGCACTTCTAAAGAAGGAGATGATTGGAAGCCGCTCTGACCTGCACTGCTAACGACTTGTCCTGTTGTTTTTTAAAACAAGTTACTCTTTTAGTGAATTTGCCTGTCAGCTAAAGCTTTCATATTAGCTGCATTTTCCTGGAGCACCAGACACATGTTTTGGTAAATATAGCAATGGAATGCAAACTTATTGATAAGCACGGATGGACATCTCGCAAGAGTGGCGACGAGAAACCGGTGACCAAGAAACTGACCAACTGTGTATAACATTCCACTCACATGAATACTTCATATAAAAGTGGGAAATCACGAGGATCTCGTCCCTTTTTTTGCCTTTTCCCTTCTGCTTATGACCGACATTAAGAGAGGACCTTGCAAGTCGTCCCTGCGAACTCAGGCCAGTGACAGACTGAATCCAGCTCCGGTTGGCTGCAGAGTCCAGTCCAGGACATGGGGTGCCGGCTCTGCAGTTGCTGAGACTTTCAAGATTGGTTTTGTATATTTTCAATTATTTTCTCTGTTCTTATTAGTAGCATTAGTAAAACGTTCATTTTTCCAACTCGCTTCTCCCTGTCCTTCTTTCCCTCCCGATCACAGTATCACACAGTATCACAGTATGTTTGGGATTGGAAGGGACCTCAAAAGATCATCTAGTCCAATCCCTCTGCTGGAGCAGGAACACCTAGGTGAGGTCGCACAGGAACATGTCCAGGCGGGTTTTGAATGTCTCCAGAGAAGGAGACTCCACCACTTCCCTGGGCAGCCTGTTCCAGTGCTCTGTCACCCTTACTGAGAAGAAGTTTCTTCTCAAATTTAAGTGGAACCTCTTGTGTTCCAGCTTGATCCCATTACCCCTTGTCCTATCATTGTTTGGAACCGAGAAGAGCCTGGCTCCATCCCCATGGCACTCACCCTTTATATATTTATAAACATTAATAAGGTCCCCCATTAGTCTCCTCTTCTCCAAACTAAAGAGACCCAGCTCCCTCAGCCTTTCTTCATAAGGGAGGTGCTCCACTCCCTTAATCATCTTGGTTGCCCTACGCTGGACCCTCTCCAGCAGTTCCCTGTCCTTCTTGAACTGAGGGGCCCAGAACTGGACACAATATTCCAGATGTGGTCTCACCAGGGCGGAGTAGAGGGGAAGGAGGACCTCTCTCGATCTACTAACCACCCCCCTTCTAATACACCCCAGGATGCCATTGGCCTTCCTGGCCACAAGGGCACAGTGCTGGCTCATGGTCATCCTGTTGTCCACCAGGACCCCCAGGTCCCTTTCCCCTACACTGCTCTCTAATATGTAATCTCCCAACCTATACTGGAACCTGGGGTTGTTCCTGCCCAGGTGCAGGACTCTACACTTGCCCTTGTTAAATTTCATTAGGTTATTCCCCGCCCAACTCTCCAGCCTGTCCAGGTCCCGCTGGATGGCAGCACAGCCCTCCGGCGTGTCAGCCACTCCTCCCAGCTTGGTGTCATCAGCAAACTTGCTGATAGTACACTCAATTCCCTCGTCCAAATCGTTAATGAATATATTGAATAGTATTGGCCCCAGCACTAACCCCTGAGGCACTCCACTAGATACTGGCCTCCAACTAGACTCCGCACCATTGACTACCACTCTCTGGCTTCTCTCCCTAAGCCAGTTCGCAACCCACCTCACAACTCTATTGTCTAGACCACACCTCCTCAACTTAGCTGTGAGGATGCTGTGGGAGACTGTGTCAAAGGCTTTACTGAAGTCAAGGTAGACCACATCCACCACTCTGCCATCATCCATCCACCTTGTTACATTCTCATAAAAGGCTATGAGGTTGGTCAAGCGTGACCTACCCTTGGTAAAGCCATGCTGACTGCCCCTAATAACCCTCTTATCCTTGATATGCCTTGAGATGGCACCAAGGACAAGCTGTTCCATTACTTTCCCAGGGACAGAGGTGAGGCTGACCGGTCTATAATTACCCGGGTCCTCCTTCTTGCGCTTTTTGAAGACTGGAGTGACATTTGCTTTCCTCCAATCCTCGGGCACCTCTCCCGTTTCCCAAGACTTAGCAAAGATGATAGAGAGCGGTCCAGCAATGACTTCAGCCATCTCCCTCAGCACCCGCGGATGCATCCCATCTGGACCCATGGATTTATGAATGTCCAGACTATTTAATTGCTCCCTAACCCAGTCCTCATCAACTAAAGCAAACTCCTCCATTGACCTGGCTTCATCCGAGGTCTCAGGGGTACGGGGCTCCCTAGGACAGCCTCCGGCAGAGTAGACAGAGACAAAGAAGGCATTCAGTAATTCTGCCTTCTCTGTATCTTCTGCCACCAGGGCACCCACCCCATTCATCAGTGGGCCTACATTGCCTCTGGTATTAGTTTTATCTGCTATGTATTTGAAAAAGTTCTTTTTGCTGTCCTTGACCCCTCTCGCCAGCTGTAATTCTAAGGAGGCCTTGGCTATCCTAGCTGCCTTCCTACATCCTCTAACAGCAGCCTTATATTCCTCCCAAGTGGCCAGCCCCTGCTTCCATGACCTGTAAACTCTCCTCTTCTGCTTGAGCATACCCAACAGATCCCTATTCAACCACGCAGGCCTCCTGGCTCCCTTCCTTGACTTCCTACGTGTGGGGATGCTCTGATCCTGAGCGTGGAAGAAGCAATCTCTGAATGCCACCCAGCTATCTTGGGCCCCTTTTCCTTCAAGCAGTCTTGCCCATGGGATTTCCCCCAGCAATTGCTTGAAAAGGCCAAAGTTAGCCCTGCTGAAGTCCAGGGTTGCAATTCTACTTGCTATTCTGTTCCTGCCACACGAGATGCTGAACTCCACCATCTCGTGGTCACTGCAACCCAGGCAGCCCTCAACCTTTACTGCTTCGACCAGACCCTCCTTGTTAGTGAGGATGAGATCCAGCAGTGCACCTCTCCTAGTCGGCTCCTCCACCATCTGCATGAGGAAGTTCTCATCAATGCACTGGAGGAACCTCCTGGACTGTGGCTGGCTGGCTGAATGGTCCTTCCAGCAAACATCAGGGAAGTTAAAATCACCCACAACAACCAGGGCCTGTGACTGTGAGGCCACTCTCAGCTGCCCATAGAAGGCCTCATCAACTTCCTCAGCCTGATCTGGTGGCCTGTAACAGACACCCACAACAGTGTCAGCCCCGCCAGCCTGCCCCTTGATCCTGACCCATACACTCTCAACTCGCTCGTCATCCGCTCCTGGGCAGAATTTAGTACATTGTAGTTGCTCTCTCACATAGAGAGCAACTCCACCACCCCGCCTGGCTGGCCTGTCTTTCCTGAAAAGGGCATAGCCATCCATGACCACATTCCAGTCATGTGAACTGTCCCACCATGTTTCTGTAATTGCCACCAGATCATAATCTCCCGACCGAACATAGGATTCTAGCTCCTCCTGCTTATTCCCCATGCTGCGCGCATTGGTATACAGGCATTTCAGGGAGCGAGCAGAGCACACCAGTTTCTCCCTAGGGGCATAGGAGGCCACCCGGTCCTCATCAGTTTTAGAATGCAGCCCCACTGGGACAAGCCCAGCTACAACCCCATCCCCCTTCGAGCCTAGTTTAAAGCTCTCCAAATGAGCCCAGCTAATTCCTGCCCCAGCATCCTTTTGCCCCTGCGAGATAAACCTTTCCCACGTGACAGTGTCCGGACTGGTGTCTTATAAAACCAGCCGTTATCAAAAAATCCAAAGCCCTGCCTGTAGCACCAGTCTTGGAGCCAACCATTTAGAGAGTGAATTTTCCTATTCCATCCCACATCATCACTTGAAGATGGAAGGAGTGAAGAGAAGATCACTTGAGCCCCTGAGTCTTTCACCATCCTTCCCAAGACCTTGAAATCATTCTTCATCCCCCTCAGACTACGGGAAGCAGCTTCCTCCCCATCTGTCTGGAAGACCAGCAGCGGGTAGTAGTCCGTCGGGTGCACCAGTTTGGGGAGCTCTCTAGCGATATCCTTGATCCGGGCTCCAGGTAGACTACAAACTTCCCTAAGATGAGGGTCAACTCTGCATATTGGGCCCTCTGTTCCTTTCAGAAGGGAATTTCCTATTACAATCACCCTTCTTTCTTTCTTATCAGAGGCAGTCTTAAGTTGTGAAGTCGACTGTCTCTTCCTACGTGATCTTGTGGGCAGGCTTGGCATCACCTCCTCACCTACCTCTTCTTCAAGATCCAGGGCCTCAAACCTATTACGGAGGGGCACCTGGGGAGACAAAGCAGGCAGGGAGGGGGGCTGCCCGCGACGCCAAACCGGAATACGCTTCCAACCCTTGTCGTCTTTTCGGTCCCCTACCTCTGCCCGAGAGCAACAAGGGTGGGGCCGTCTCAGGACTTCTGCCTCTGTCCGAGAGGGCAGGAGGTCCATCTCCTTTTGGGGGGTACCTCCCTGGGGCCTTTCCGACTGGCACGTCAGCGTGTTACTCCACCAGTCGATCTCCCTTTCGTACTCCCTGATGGTCCTCAGCGTCTCAACCTCCTCCTTAAGTTTGACGACCATGTCGAGCAGATCTTGCACCTGCTCACACCTCACACAGGTGGAGTGCTGGCCTCCCTGCCCCGGCAGCAGCAGGCTTTGGCACTCCCTGCAGCCGGAGACCTGAACAGCCACCGTTCGGGACAGAACCTGTGCTGAGTGGGAAAAGGGGAGAGGGAGGGGCACAAGGGGGAAGTGCGTGGGGGAGAGGAGTTTAACAATACATCTGCCAGGGTTTTATTGTCACCCCGCAATCTTAACCCTCGACACAACTAAAGCACAACCAACCTACAAGTTTCTTGCAAGTCTCGTCCCAACGCACACAGAGCATCTCCATTTCTTTTTCATCATTTTAAATGGGCAGATGGATTTTTCCACAAGAATATCCCCAATCTAAGCAAGACTCACTGTTCAGCACACCAGTCCTGCACTGACCTTGCCGCCAATAGGCATCCTGTAGAAGATGTTCCATACTACGATTCCTGCCACGACTTTATCCCTGAGGTAGAAAATGGCACCATCGCCATGCCCTTCTCTTTGCTTTGGAACCTGAGGCACTGGGGGAGAACTTGGAGGAATGTCAATTTCTGATGCTTCTGCTTCAGTCTCTTGATCGAAGGGACCTTGTCCCTCTAGCAAAGAGATGTCCAAACATCCAGTGCAGAAGAGAAGCAGCAGCTCTTTGCCGGTGATGTTGAGAGCGGACTAAAGAGCAGGGCCCTGGAAGAGACGGAGGTGTTGTTCTTTTCTTTGCATCCAGCAAACGTTTCAATAAGACGAGAACCAAACCATCCTGACATGAAGCACAGCGCTGGCCATTCCCGACTTCCATCACCAAAAGCAAAAGGCAGAACAGCCTGCTTCTTTAAGGCAGCATAGACCAAATAAAGACGCTTGGAACCACAGCAGCTCTTCTGTGCAAAACCTGATCATTTGATTGCTATGGAGGAAATTCAGCCTCCCTGGGAAAAGAAGTTTGAATTTTGGGAGATGAGTTACCCAAGGCCTTCTTGGAGGAACGTTACGTTTGAATCCCATTTGACTATCCAAACCAGCCTTTAAAGCTTGGTGTAGGAAAGAAGCAAACAGATTGATGTCTCCTGGAGCTCTGCAGCGTGATCAGACCAACTCTCTGGGCACTAACCAGCGAGACATGTAAACCTTCACGCACGGACACAGCTCCCGAGCACGACTCCAGCCCTCCCTGATTGCTCCCTTGCACTTTTCAGCATGGCTTTTGCTGTTAATTTAGCAAGAACTCCTCCTGTTGGCAAATTACTGTTGGTAAACTACTGTCAACAAGTCCAATGGCTTAGTAGCCTACATTGGGACCCAGATTGCTCTGAGGAAGGAAGTGTTGATTTCAGAGAGAACATATAATACAGATTCAAGAGAAGAACACATTGCTGTGTCAACACCTTGAACTGGGCACCTGCTGAATTGGAGCTGGGAGGCTTAGAGGAGTCAACGCAGCTGTGATTTGGGGCCCAGCAAGTCCCGTGTGTCAAAAGTGTTCCAAAATCATGCCGAGGAAACAGATGCTTCCCACAAAACGATATGGGCATCTCTAGATGTACATCACTACCTTTCTGGCCACGGCCCCAACTGACTTGTTGCGGCACAGCCCGCAGCACCAGAACATGTCGCCGGTCACCTCCCGCCTGAGGAGCGCAGGTTGGACAGCTGTGGCAAGTTACTTGCTTTGTTCCATGTCAATTTTACTCCTTTGGCTTTTTTGGGAAGTGTGGCTGTTTCACGTCCACTCCATCATGACGTTCCAATTTCCCTGAAAGCACTGGCGTCACCTTATCCCAGAGAAGGACCGCGCTGTGAGTAGGAGGAATACTCCAGTCCAAGCCAGGAAAAGAAGGGCTCTGCTCCGGGGACGTGGCGGTGCTGTGCTTTGTCCTGAGCCCCCGGCCGATCGCAATCAACTGTGCCCTTCCCAGGCAGAAATTCCCCGCAGGGCAACTCGGCAGCTGGAGGCTGGGAAGAGAGATGCTGCTGCTGCCCGGTGCTGACCCAGTCATTGCAATCAGCTCTGGTTCTGTGCAGTGCACGGGGGTGCTGGGGAAGAGGAGGATGCTGCGAAGGCTGCAGCCCGGGGCATGCAGCAGCCACAGACAGCCCTGGCTGGTTTGCAATGCGCCACACAGAGATCAGCAGCTGCTGCGGCTCTTGGCTAACTGGGTTTATACCTGAGCCTCCCTCCATTTTTGGGCCCCAGAAAAACCCAGGGCAGAGTAACTCGCATCTGAGACGAAGCTCTGAGCGGGTGGATTTCTTGTCAAGACCAGCACTGTTTGCGGCGCTTCTCCCCGGTCTCTCAGGCCTGAACGTGCTCTCGTGACGCTGGAAGCCTTGTGCATCAGAGCCTTGTGCAGAGATGGATCATGGCTCAGATTTCCAGCAAGGGAGCGAGCAGCCACCTCTTCCTGACTTGGAAGACCCTCAGTGGAGGCGAGGGACCACGTGTGGGTTTGGAGGGTCTCAACGGTATCAGCTCATGTAGGTGCTCCGAAACACCCCCGCAATGGGGAGGTTCCTTGTGAGACGAAGGGGATGCCGTACGGTGCAGGTCAACCAGGCCAAGTCGGCAGTAGATCTCCAATGTTCCAAGTCCTTGACTGGAATTGGAGACAGGCGGGTGGGAAGGGAGCCTGAGGGGGATCCAGCCAAACCGCCGTCTTGCGGCAGCACCAGCCCAGGGCTTCCCGCAACCAATGCCGGGACACCCCGAGGACAGAGATTTCCTGCAGCCTTCTTTGTCCCGAGGTGGAGCAGGAACAGATGAGCACAGGGGGAAAACTGTCATTTTTTTAATTGGCTTTAATGATTTCTAAAAACAATCCAAGGCCGAGCAGAGGCTGGCAGCACCATGTCCTCAGGGCAGGTGAATCCCGCGGTCACTGTCCATGCACCCATCCCTGGCGTGGACGCTGCGCAGGCACCCGCGTGGCGCTGGCAGCCGGGCTCTACTCCTCTTGCTGTCCCGTGGTGCAGCTGCAGCGGAAAGCCCTGCGCAGAGCCCGCAGCGCCCTCCGGAACCGGGAAGGCCGTCGCCGTGGAGCTGGGCCCTGCGCTGGGCAGGCCATGTCTGTGCTGGTCTCTCCTCCATGCTCTGCAGACATTGGAGAAGCTGTGTTCTCTTCTTCGTCCTTTGCAGCTGGGACGAGAGGGGCTGTGCTGGCCTGTCCCTCATTGTCTCCTGCCAAACGAGCCTCAGTGGCTTCAAGTCCTGCAGCTGCTGGTGCTGCCACTGGAACATCCACGCATTGGGCCAGGTCCTGCTGTTCCACCGCTTGCTGGCCAGGTCCCTGGATCTCAGCCTCAGCCCTGTGCACGGCCTCACTGATGATGTGCTCCACAATGTCTAACAGGTCCACATCGTCCTCTGCAGGGCTCTGCTGGACAGGTTCCAGGCGCTCTGCCTCTGCTGCCGCCTCCGTGTCTGTGCAGCTGGGCAAGCCAGACCCCTCCTGGGGACCTGCAGGGGTGTCCTGGAGGTGCTCCTGGAACAAGGGGTTGATCCAGATGCTGGGGATGAAGATGTCTCCGCCTTCGCACCCCTCTTTGTTGTTCTCATCCTCCACATCCATGCGCTGGGCCAGGTCCTGCTGTTCCTGCGGTTCCTGGCCAGCTCCCATGATCTCAGCCACAGCCCTGCGCAAGCTCTCCTTGAAGATGCGCTGGGCTGTGTCCCACAGAGCTGCGTCGTAGGCTGTGGGGCCCTGTGGGGCAGGTGCTGGGCACTCTGCCTCTGCTGCTGCCTCGGTGTTGGTGCTGCGAGGCCAGCCAGACCCCTCCTGGGGACCTTCACGGTGGTCCTGGACGCGCTCCCGCACCGAGGTGGTGACCGAGGTGCTCTGGATGCTGTGCTGGCCCAGGCTGTGTCTGACCTCCGAGCAGGAGGAGGAGCAGGACACAGGGGATGGAGGTGGCAGTCCCGGCACTGCAGCAGCTGCTTGCGGCCCCGTCCAACCACCGGCCTTTCCCTCCTGCCCTGTCCCGTCCCTCCCCTGTGGCCTGTGGAGCAAGGGGGAAAGCCCAAAGGGCTGGGAGTGGGCGCTCGCCTCCTCGTCGATGGGCATCTTGGGTCTCGTCTACCAAAGAGCTGCAACGGGCACCCAGGGGAGATGCTGCCTCCTGAGAAGCTGCTGCTCCTGAGATGCTGCTCTCCTGGGAGTGAGCACCCCAGGGCTCTCGCTCCTTAAATACCCCCACAGTCAGGGCGGGGACCCCCGTGTCACAATGGCCTCTGGCTATGCCAACCCCATGTAACAATGGCCTCTGGTTATGACGAGGTGCCCACATCACAGAGCCCGGCGGTCGCCACGGAGACACCCACCTGCGGGCCCGGCTGGGACTGCCTGTGCGCGGCGTGGGGCAGCCCCTGCTTGAAGGAGGAGGGAGCAGAGAATGGCGAGGGAAGCTGTCCCCAGCACACAGGACCCCGTCCCCCAGAGCTTTGCTCAGATGCTGCTGCCTGCTCCGCTGCACCTGCAAGAATCCGCATTCAGAGCTTGTTTGCAGTACAAACCAAGGGCCACTCTACAGCCTCACCACACTGATACTTTGTTTTCAACACGATCGTCATGAGTTTTCTTAAGTAGGTATGAGCCTCCTTTCAAGAAGAAGGCTGAAGCCACATCCACAAAACCACACAGTCCGTTTTCAGCAATAGAATCTACCGTTTCCCCCTTTAGTGACAACCAGGGTTCTCCCAAGGTGCGCTTTTACAGTACTTGTGAGCTGTTCACTGACTCACTTGCTAAAGGAGGTGGCCTCATCCAACTCCCAGTATCATCCTGCCAGCTCTCCAACGCATTGCCTCTGCCACCTTCCTTCTACCGGGCCCAAAGTGCATTCTACTTCCTGGTTAGGGAGATGCACGTGCCACCGGTCCCAAAGCATCACTCTGGGGACCCATCAGAGCTGGCCATTTCCTCTCAGCTGCTGCACCAGCCAAACCTTTCTGGAACAGCAAACTCTCAGAATCTGCTCCAGGTCTGTAAGAGTCGGTCCAAAACCAGTATCTGCCTGAACATCGCCATCCAGAACAGACTGACAGTGACTTAGACAGACGCCTGAGGAGAAGCATTGTGTTGCACAGGGGTCTCCAGCCTGGAAGGCTACTGCTAACAATGGCTGCTGTGTGGAGTTTGCCTGCTGCTTCAGCCAAGCTAGCCCCCACCTCCTAAAAGGGATTGTTAGATGGGTCTCTCTGACCCAGGGACAATCGCTGCCGTCCAGAAGATGGATTCTTACCTGCAGCCTCAGTCACACCTTGTCCCTCACCCGCTCCCTCGAACAAAGGACAACAAAAAAGAGCATGCCCAGAAGCTGGCCAAGGGTCCTGAGGTCACCCATTGGACCAGAGAGATAGCCCTGAGTGCAGGCCACGCAGGTGCAGACAAGCGCTGGCAAGAGAGGCAAAGACTTTTTGAGCCTGCACAGTTAAGCCCGGATTGAGAAACAAAGGTGGAGATTGGCCTGAAACAATGGGAGCGAGGCGGGGTGAAGAAGTATAAAGATGGTTCCTGACTGGACGTCATTGAGATCTCCCCACCAGAGGATCCCAAACCACCATGGAGGACCGGCAGGACTCCACGGGACTGGACCCCAGAGGGACGGACACCTTTGGAACTCATCTGCTGGTAAACCAGTCCTCATTCCCCTCTTTTCCTTCTTCTTTCCCTGTTTCTTTTTCCTTTCCTGTTTTCTTACTCTCTCGCCATCGCGTGCCGCTGTACGGGCAAAATAATAAAGTAACACTGTTTGATTGCATTCTAAGCCCTTGGCGTTTCAGATGCCTTAATTTTGTGCCTCGAGAAGAACGTAAATGAACCATCACGAGTCCATCGCTGAGTGGACCCTAACAAGGTCCTTGCAAGCTCTCAATCTCCTTTTGCTCCCCTAGCACACTTCTTCCCCCCTCCATGCAGTTTGGTTTCAGCCTAGGGAGCAGACAAATCCTTGGAAAAAGTAGGCATTCTTTTCATGTCCTATGTCAGCACAGGAAAAGAAGAAAATCACAAAGTCTCAACATCTACACCACCCTAAGTGGAAGGCCAACGTGTCCCCACCATCCCCCAGCATGATGTGCCACTAGTTCATACACGACTCAGTGATTTTGGGAGAGGTAGAAGAAAGCATGCACCAAAAATTAGAAAAAAAGTCTGAAAGCTTAAGACGAAACAGCACTTCTAAAGAAGGAGATGATTGGAAGCCGCTCTGACCTGCACTGCTAACGACTTGTCCTGTTGTTTTTTAAAACAAGTTACTCTTTTAGTGAATTTGCCTGTCAGCTAAAGCTTTCATATTAGCTGCATTTTCCTGGAGCACCAGACACATGTTTTGGTAAATATAGCAATGGAATGCAAACTTATTGATAAGCACGGATGGACATCTCGCAAGAGTGGCGACGAGAAACCGGTGACCAAGAAACTGACCAACTGTGTATAACATTCCATTCACATGAATACTTCATATAAAAGTGGGAAATCACGAGGATCTCGTCCCTTTTTTTGCCTTTTCCCTTCTGCTTATGACCGACATTAGGAGAGGACCTTGCAAGTCGTCCCTGCGAACTGAGGCCAGTGACAGACTGAATCCAGCTCCGGTTGGCTGCAGAGTCCAGTCCAGGACATCGGGTGCCGGCTCTGCAGTTGCTGAGACTTTCAAGATGGGTTTTGTATATTTTCAATTATTTTCTCTATTCTTATTAGTAGCATTAGTAAGACATTGTTCATTTTTCCAGCTCTCTTCTCCCTGTCCTTCTTTCCCTCCCGATCGCCTGTGCTGAGTGGGAAAAGTGGAGAGGGAGGGGCACAAGGGGGAAGTGCGTGGGGGAGAGGAGTTTAACAATACAGCTGCCAGGGTTTTATTGTCACCCCGCAATCTTAACCCTCGACACAACTAAAGCACAACCAACCTACAAGTTTCTTGCAAGTCTCGTCCCAACGCACACAGAGCATCTCCATTTCTTTTTCATCATTTTAAATGGGCAGATGGATTTTTCCACAAGAATATCCCCAATCTAAGCAAGACTCACTGTTCAGCACACCAGTCCTGCACTGACCTTGCCGCCAATAGGCATCCTGTAGAAGATGTTCCATACTACGATTCCTGCCACGACTTTATCCCTGAGGTAGAAAATGGCACCATCGCCATGCCCTTCTCTTTGCTTTGGAACTTGAGGCACTGGGGGAAAACTTGGAGGAATGTCAATTTCTGATGCTTCTGCTTCAGTCTCTTGATCGAAGGGACCTTGTCCCTCTAGCAAAGAGATGTCCAAACATCCAGTGCAGAAGAGAAGCAGCAGCTCTTTGCCGGTGATGTTGAGAGCGGACTAAAGAGCAGGGCCCTGGAAGAGACGGAGGTGTTGTTCTTTTCTTTGCATCCAGCAAACGTTTCAATAAGACGAGAACCAAACCATCCTGACATGAAGCACAGCGCTGGCCATTCCCGACTTCCATCACCAAAAGCAAAAGGCAGAACAGCCTGCTTCTTTAAGGCAGCATAGACAAAATAAAGACGCTTGGAACCACAGCAGCTCTTCTGTGCAAAACCTGATCCTTTGATTGCTATGGAGGAAATTCAGCCTCCCCGGGAAAAGAAGTTTGAATTTTGGGAGATGAGTTACCCAAGGTCTTCTTGGAGGAATGTTACGTTTGAATCCCATTTGACTATCCAAACCAGCCTTTAAAGCTTGGTGTAGGAAAGAAGCAAACAGATTGATGTCTCCTGGAGCTCTGCAGCGTGATCAGACCAACTCTCTGGGCACTATCCAGCAAGACACGTAAACCTTCATGCACGGACACAGCTCCCGAGCACGACTCCAGCCCTCCCTGATTGCTCCCTTGCACTTTTCAGCATGGCTTTTGCTGTTAATTTAGCAAGAACTCCTCCTGTTGGCAAATTACTGTTGGTAAACTACTGTCAACAAGTCCAATGGCTTAGTAGCCTACATTGGGACCCAGATTGCTCTGAGGAAGGAAGGGTTGATTTCAGAGAGAACATATAATACAGATTCAAGAGAAGTACACATTGCTGTGTCAACACCTTGAACTGCGCACCTGCTGAATTGGAGCTGGGAGGCTTAGAGGAGTCAATGCAGCTGTGATTTGGGGCCCAGCAAGTCCCGTGTGCCAAAAGTGTTCCAAAATCATGCCGAGGAAACAGATGCTTCCCACAAAACGATATGGGCATCTCTAGATGTACATCACTACCTTTCTGGCCACGGCCCCAACTGACTTGTTGCGGCACAGCCCCGCAGCACCAGAACATGTCGCCGGTCACCTCCCGCCTGAGGAGCGCAGGTTGGACAGCTGTGGCAAATTACTTGCTTTGTTCCATGTCGATTTTACTCCTTTGGCCTTTTTGCGGAAGTGTGGCTGTTTCACGTCCACTCCATCATGACGTTCCAATTTCCCTGAAAGCACTGGCGTCCCCTTATCCCAGAGAAGGACTGCGCTGTGAGCAGGAGGAATACTCCAGTCCAAGCCAGGAAAAGAAGGGCTCTGCTCCGGGGATGTGGCGGTGCTGTGCTTTGTCCTGAGCCCCCGGCCGATCGCAATCAACTGTGCCCTTCCCAGGCAGACATTCCCCGCAGGGCAACTCGGCAGCTGGAGGCTGGGAAGAGAGATGCTGCTGCTGCCCGGTGCTGACCCAGTCATTGCAATCAGCTCTGGTTCTGTGCAGTGCACGGGGGTGCTGGGGAAGAGGAGGATGCTGCGAAGGCTGCAGCCCGGGGCATGCAGCAGCCACAGACAGCCCTGGCTGGTTTGCAATGCGCCACACAGGGATCAGCAGCTGCTGCGGCTTTTGGCTAACTGGGTTTATACCTGAGCCTCCCTCCATTTTTGGGCCCCAGAAAAACCCAGGGCAGAGTAACTCGCATCTGAGACGAAGCTCTGAGCGGGTGGATTTCTTGTCAAGACCAGCACTGTTTGCGGCGCTTCTCCCCGGTCTCTCAGGCCTGAACGTGCTCTCGTGACGCTGGAAGCCTTGTGCATCAGAGCCTTGTGCAGAGATGGATCATGGCTCAGATTTCCAGCAAGGGAGCGAGCAGCCACCTCTTCCTGACTTGGCAGACCCTCAGTGGAGGCGAGGGACCACGTGTGGGTTTGGAGGGTCTCAACGGTATCAGCTCATGTAGGTGCTCCGAAACACCCCCGCAATGGGGAGGTTCCTTGTGAGACGAAGGGGATGCCGTACGGTGCAGGTCAACCAGGCCAAGTCGGCAGTAGATCTCCAATGTTCCAAGTCCTTGACTGGAATTGGAGACAGGCGGGTGGGAAGGGAGCCTGAGGGGGATCCAGCCAAACCGCCGTCTTGCGGCAGCACCAGCCCAGGGCTTCCCGCAACCAATGCCGGGACACCCCGAGGACAGAGATTTCCTGCAGCCTTCTTTGTCCCGAGGTGGAGCAGGAACAGATGAGCACAGGGGGAAAACTGTCATTTTTTTAATTGGCTTTAATGATTTCTAAAAACAATCCAAGGCCGAGCAGAGGCTGGCAGCACCATGTCCTCAGGGCAGGTGAATCCCGCGGTCACTGTCCATGCACCCATCCCTGGCGTGGACGCTGCGCAGGCACCCGCGTGGCGCTGGCAGCCAGGCTCTACTCCTCTTGCTGTCCCGTGGTGCAGCTGCAGCGGAAAGCCCTGCGCAGAGCCCGCAGCGCCCTCCGGAACCGGGAAGGCCGTCGCCGTGGAGCTGGGCCCTGCGCTGGGCAGGCCATGTCTGTGCTGGTCTCTCCTCCATGCTCTGCAGACATTGGAGAAACTGTGTTCTCTTCTTCGTCCTTTGCAGCTGGGACGAGAGGGGCTGTGCTGGCCTGTCCCTCATTGTCTCCTGCCAAACGAGCCTCAGTGGCTTCAAGTCCTGCAGGTGCTGGTGCTGCCACTGGAACATCCACGCATTGGGCCAGGTCCCGCTGTTCCACCGCTTGCTGGCCAGGTCCCTGGATCTCAGCCTCAGCCCTGTGCACGGCCTCACTGATGATGTGCTCCACAATGTCTAACAGGTCCACATCGTCCTCTGCAGGGCTCTGCTGGACAGGTTCCAGGCGCTCTGCCTCTGCTGCCGCCTCCGTGTCTGTGCAGCTGGGCAAGCCAGACCCCTCCTGGGGACCTGCAGGGGTGTCCTGGAGGTGCTCCTGGAACAAGGGGTTGATCCAGATGCTGGGGATGAAGATGTCTCCGCCTTCGCACCCCTCTTTGTTGTTCTCATCCTCCACATCCATGCGCTGGGCCAGGTCCTGCTGTTCCTGCGGTTCCTGGCCAGCTCCCATGATCTCAGCCACAGCCCTGCGCAAGCTCTCATTGAAGATGCGCTGGGCTGTGTCCCACAGAGCTGTGTCGTAGGCTGTGGGGCCCTGTGGGGCAGGTGCTGGGCACTCTGCCTCTGCTGCTGCCTCGGTGTTGGTGCTGCGAGGCCAGCCAGACCCCTCCTGGGGACCTTCACGGTGGTCCTGGACGCGCTCCCGGAGCGAGGTGGTGACCGAGGTGCTCTGGATGCTGTGCTGGCCCAGGCTGTGTCTGACCTCCGAGCAGGAGGAGGAGCAGGACACAGGGGATGGAGGTGGCAGTCCCGGCACTGCAGCAGCTGCTTGCGGCCCCGTCCAACCACCGGCCTTTCCCTCCTGCCCTGTCCCGTCCCTCCCCTGTGGCCTGTGGAGCAAGGGGGAAAGCCCAAAGGGCTGGGAGTGGGCGCTCGCCTCCTCGTCGATGGGCATCTTGGGTCTCGTCTACCAAAGAGCTGCAACGGGCACCCAGGGGAGATGCTGCCTCCTGAGAAGCTGCTGCTCCTGAGATGCTGCTCTCCTGGGAGTGAGCACCCCAGGGCTCTCGCTCCTTAAATACCCCCACAGTCAGGGCGGGGACCCCCGTGTCACAATGGCCTCTGGCTATGCCAACCCCATGTAACAATGGCCTCTGGTTATGACGAGGTGCCCACATCACAGAGCCCGGCGGTCGCCACGGAGACACCCACCTGCGGGCCCGGCTGGGACTGCCTGTGCGCGGCGTGGGGCAGCCCCTGCTTGAAGGAGGAGGGAGCAGAGAATGGCGAGGGAAGCTGTCCCCAGCACACAGGACCCCGTCCCCCAGAGCTTTGCTCAGATGCTGCTGCCTGCTCCGCTGCACCTGCAAGAATCCGCATTCAGAGCTTGTTTGCAGTACAAACCAAGGGCCACTCTACAGCCTCACCACACTGATACTTTGTTTTCAACACGATCGTCATGAGTTTTCTTAAGTAGGTATGAGCCTCCTTTCAAGAAGAAGGCTGAAGCCACATCCACAAAACCACACAGTCCGTTTTCAGCAATCGAATCTACCGTTTCCCCCTTTAGTGACAACCAGGGTTCTCCCAAGGTGCGCTTTTACAGTACTTGTGAGCTGTTCACTGACTCACTTGCTAAAGGAGGTGGCCTCATCCAACTCCCAGTATCATCCTGCCAGCTCTCCAACGCATTGCCTCTGCCACCTTCCTTCTACCGGGCCCAAAGTGCATTCTACTGCCTGGTTAGGGAGATGCACGTGCCACCGGTCCCAAAGCATCACTCTGGGGACCCATCAGAGCTGGCCATTTCCTCTCAGCTGCTGCACCAGCCAAACCTTTCTGGAACAGCAAACTCTCAGAATCTGCTCCAGGTCTGTAAGAGTCGGTCCAAAACCAGTATCTGCCTGAACATCGCCATCCAGAACAGACTGACAGTGACTTAGACAGACGCCTGAGGAGAAGCATTGTGTTGCACAGGGGTCTCCAGCCTGGAAGGCTACTGCTAACAATGGCTGCTGTGTGGAGTTTGCCTGCTGCTTCAGCCAAGCTAGCCCCCACCTCCTAAAAGGGATTGTTAGCTGGGTCTCTCTGACCCAGGGACAATCGCTGCCGTCCAGAAGATGGATTCTTACCTGCAGCCTCAGTCACACCTTGTCCCTCACCCGCTCCCTCGAACAAAGGACAACAAAAAAGAGCATGCCCAGAAGCTGGCCAAGGGTCCTGAGGTCACCCAATGGACCAGAGAGATAGCCCTGAGTGCAGGCCACGCAGGCGCAGACAAGCGCTGGCAAGAGAGGCAAAGACTTTTTGAGCCTGCACAG
The DNA here is from genome assembly GCF_964273445.1 of Streptopelia decaocto. Classification (NCBI taxonomy): domain Eukaryota; kingdom Metazoa; phylum Chordata; class Aves; order Columbiformes; family Columbidae; genus Streptopelia; species Streptopelia decaocto. Next base: position 446,119 of record NW_028117033.1, on the reverse strand, counting down.
TTAAGCCCGGATTGAGAAACAAAGGTGGAGATTGGCCTGAAACAATGGGAGCGAGGCGGGGTGAAGAAGTATAAAGATGGTTCCTGACTGGACGTCATTGAGATCTCCCCACCAGAGGATCCCAAACCACCATGGAGGACCGGCAGGACTCCATGGGACTGGACCCCAGAGGGACGGACACCTTTGGAACTCATCTGCTGGTAAACCAGTCCTCATTCCCCTCTTTTCCTTCTTCTTTCCCTGTTTCTTTTTCCTTTCCTGTTTTCTTACTCTCTCGCCATCGCGTGCCGCTGTACGGGCAAAATAATAAAGTAACACTGTTTGATTGCATTCTAAGCCCTTGGCGTTTCAGATGCCTTAATTTTGTGCCTCGAGAAGAACGTAAATGAACCATCACGAGTCCATCGCTGAGTGGACCCTAACAAGGTCCTTGCAAGCTCTCAATCTCCTTTTGCTCCCCTAGCACACTTCTTCCCCCCTCCATGCAGTTTGGTTTCAGCCGAGGGAGCAGACAAATCCTTGGAAAAAGTAGGCATTCTTTTCATGTCCTATGTCAGCACAGGAAAAGAAGAAAATCACAAAGTCTCAACATCTACACCACCCTAAGTGGAAGGCCAACGTGTCCCCACCATCCCCCAGCATGATGTGCCACTAGTTCATACACGACTCAGTGATTTTGGGTGAGGTAGAAGAAAGCATGCACCAAAAATTAGAAAAAAAGTCTGAGAGCTTAAGACGAAACAGCACTTCTAAAGAAGGAGATGATTGGAAGCCGCTCTGACCTGCACTGCTAACGACTTGTCCTGTTGTTTTTTAAAACAAGTTACTCTTTTAGTGAATTTGCCTGTCCGCTAAAGCTTTCATATTAGCTGCATTTTCCTGGAGCACCAGACACATGTTTTGGTAAATATAGCAATGGAATGCAAACTTATTGATAAGCACGGATGGACATCTCGCAAGAGTGGCGACGAGAAACCGGTGACCAAGAAACTGACCAACTGTGTATAACATTCCATTCACATGAATACTTCATATAAAAGTGGGAAATCACGAGGATCTCGTCCCTTTTTTTGCCTTTTCCCTTCTGCTTATGACCGACATTAGGAGAGGACCTTGCAAGTCGTCCCTGCGAACTGAGGCCAGTGACAGACTGAATCCAGCTCCGGTTGGCTGCAGAGTCCAGTCCAGGACATCGGGTGCCGGCTCTGCAGTTGCTGAGACTTTCAAGATGGGTTTTGTATATTTTCAATTATTTTCTCTATTCTTATTAGTAGCATTAGTAAGACATTGTTCATTTTTCCAGCTCTCTTCTCCCTGTCCTTCTTTCCCTCCCGATCGCCTGTGCTGAGTGGGAAAAGTGGAGAGGGAGGGGCACAAGGGGGAAGTGCGTGGGGGAGAGGAGTTTAACAATACAGCTGCCAGGGTTTTATTGTCACCCCGCAATCTTAACCCTCGACACAACTAAAGCACAACCAACCTACAAGTTTCTTGCAAGTCTCGTCCCAACGCACACAGAGCATCTCCATTTCTTTTTCATCATTTTAAATGGGCAGATGGATTTTTCCACAAGAATATCCCCAATCTAAGCAAGACTCACTGTTCAGCACACCAGTCCTGCACTGACCTTGCCGCCAATAGGCATCCTGTAGAAGATGTTCCATACTACGATTCCTGCCACGACTTTATCCCTGAGGTAGAAAATGGCACCATCGCCATGCCCTTCTCTTTGCTTTGGAACTTGAGGCACTGGGGGAAAACTTGGAGGAATGTCAATTTCTGATGCTTCTGCTTCAGTCTCTTGATCGAAGGGACCTTGTCCCTCTAGCAAAGAGATGTCCAAACATCCAGTGCAGAAGAGAAGCAGCAGCTCTTTGCCGGTGATGTTGAGAGCGGACTAAAGAGCAGGGCCCTGGAAGAGACGGAGGTGTTGTTCTTTTCTTTGCATCCAGCAAACGTTTCAATAAGACGAGAACCAAACCATCCTGACATGAAGCACAGCGCTGGCCATTCCCGACTTCCATCACCAAAAGCAAAAGGCAAAACAGCCTGCTTCTTTAAGGCAGCATAGACAAAATAAAGACGCTTGGAACCACAGCAGCTCTTCTGTGCAAAACCTGATCCTTTGATTGCTATGGAGGAAATTCAGCCTCCCCGGGAAAAGAAGTTTGAATTTTGGGAGATGAGTTACCCAAGGCCTTCTTGGAGGAATGTTACGTTTGAATCCCATTTGACTATCCAAACCAGCCTTTAAAGCTTGGTGTAGGAAAGAAGCAAACAGATTGATGTCTCCTGGAGCTCTGCAGCGTGATCAGACCAACTCTCTGGGCACTATCCAGCAAGACACGTAAACCTTCACGCACGGACACAGCTCCCGAGCACGACTCCAGCCCTCCCTGATTGCTCCCTTGCACTTTTCAGCATGGCTTTTGCTGTTAATTTAGCAAGAACTCCTCCTGTTGGCAAATTACTGTTGGTAAACTACTGTCAACAAGTCCAATGGCTTAGTAGCCTACATTGGGACCCAGATTGCTCCGAGGAAGGAAGGGTTGATTTCAGAGAGAACATATAATACAGATTCAAGAGAAGTACACATTGCTGTGTCAACACCTTGAACTGCGCACCTGCTGAATTGGAGCTGGGAGGCTTAGAGGAGTCAATGCAGCTGTGATTTGGGGCCCAGCAAGTCCCGTGTGCCAAAAGTGTTCCAAAATCATGCCGAGGAAACAGATGCTTCCCACAAAACGATATGGGCATCTCTAGATGTACATCACTACCTTTCTGGCCACGGCCCCAACTGACTTGTTGCGGCACAGCCCCGCAGCACCAGAACATGTCGCCGGTCACCTCCCGCCTGAGGAGCGCAGGTTGGACAGCTGTGGCAAATTACTTGTATTGTTCCATGTCGATTTTACTCCTTTGGCCTTTTTGCGGAAGTGTGGCTGTTTCACGTCCACTCCATCATGACGTTCCAATTTCCCTGAAAGCACTGGCGTCACCTTATCCCAGAGAAGGACTGCGCTGTGAGCAGGAGGAATACTCCAGTCCAAGCCAGGAAAAGAAGGGCTCTGCTCCGGGGACGTGGCGGTGCTGTGCTTTGTCCTGAGCCCCCGGCCGATCGCAATCAACTGTGCCCTTCCCAGGCAGACATTCCCCGCAGGGCAACTCGGCAGCTGGAGGCTGGGAAGAGAGATGCTGCTGCTGCCCGGTGCTGACCCAGTCATTGCAATCAGCTCTGGTTCTGTGCAGTGCACAGGGGTGCTGGGGAAGAGGAGGATGCTGCGAAGGCTGCAGCCCGGGGCATGCAGCAGCCACAGACAGCCCTGGCTGGTTTGCAATGCGCCACACAGGGATCAGCAGCTGCTGCGGCTCTTGGCTAACTGGGTTTATACCTGAGCCTCCCTCCATTTTTGGGCCCCAGAAAAACCCAGGGCAGAGTAACTCGCATCTGAGACGAAGCTCTGAGCGGGTGGATTTCTTGTCAAGACCAGCACTGTTTGCGGCGCTTCTCCCCGGTCTCTCAGGCCTGAACGTGCTCTCGTGACGCTGGAAGCCTTGTGCATCAGAGCCTTGTGCAGAGATGGATCATGGCTCAGATTTCCAGCAAGGGAGCGAGCAGCCACCTCTTCCTGACTTGGCAGACCCTCAGTGGAGGCGAGGGACCACGTGTGGGTTTGGAGGGTCTCAACGGTATCAGCTCATGTAGGTGCTCCGAAACACCCCCGCAATGGGGAGGTTCCTTGTGAGACGAAGGGGATGCCGTACGGTGCAGGTCAACCAGGCCAAGTCGGCAGTAGATCTCCAATGTTCCAAGTCCTTGACTGGAATTGGAGACAGGCGGGCGGGAAGGGGGCCTGAGGGGGATCCAGCCAAACCGCCGTCTTGCGGCAGCACCAGCCCAGGGCTTCCCACAACCAATGCCGGGACACCCCGAGGACAGAGATTTCCTGCAGCCTTCTTTGTCCCGAGGTGGAGCAGGAACAGATGAGCACAGGGGGAAAACTGTCATTTTTTTAATTGGCTTTAATGATTTCTAAAAACAATCCAAGGCCGAGCAGAGACTGGCAGCACCATGTCCTCAGGGCAGGTGAATCCCGCGGTCACTGTCCATGCACCCATCCCTGGCGTGGACGCTGCGCAGGCACCCGCGTGGCGCTGGCAGCCGAGCTCTACTACTCTTGCTGTCCCGCGGTGCAGCTGCAGTGGAAAGCCCTGCGCAGAGCCCGCAGCGCCCTCCGGAACCGGGAAGGCCGTCGCCGTGGAGCTGGGCCCTGCGCTGGGCAGGCCATGTCTGTGCTGGTCTCTCCTCCATGCTCTGCAGACATTGGAGAAACTGTGTTCTCTTCTTCGTCCTTTGCAGCTGGGACGAGAGGGGCTGTGCTGGCCTGTCCCTCATTGTCTCCTGCCAAACGAGCCTCAGTGGCTTCAAGTCCTGCAGGTGCTGGTGCTGCCACTGGAACATCCACACATTGGGCCAGGTCCCGCTGTTCCACCGCTTGCTGGCCAGGTCCCTGGATCTCAGCCTCAGCCCTGTGCACGGCCTCACTGATGATGTGCTCCACAATGTCTAACAGGTCCACATCGTCCTCTGCAGGGCTCTGCTGGACAGGTTCCTGGCGCTCTGCCTCTGCTGCCGCCTCCGTGTCTGTGCAGCTGGGCAAGCCAGACCCCTCCTGGGGACCTGCAGGGGTGTCCTGGAGGTGCTCCTGGAACAAGGGGTTGATCCAGATGCTGGGGATGAAGATGTCTCCGCCTTCGCACCCCTCTTTGTTGTTCTCATCCTCCACATCCATGCGCTGGGCCAGGTCCTGCTGTTCCTGCGGTTCCTGGCCAGCTCCCATGATCTCAGCCACAGCCCTGCGCAAGCTCTCATTGAAGATGCGCTGGGCTGTGTCCCACAGAGCTGCGTCGTAGGCTGTGGGGCCCTGTGGGGCAGGTGCTGGGCACTCTGCCTCTGCTGCTGCCTCGGTGTTGGTGCTGCGAGGCCAGCCAGACCCCTCCTGGGGACCTTCACGGTGGTCCTGGACGCGCTCCCGGAGCGAGGTGGTGACCGAGGTGCTCTGGATGCTGTGCTGGCCCAGGCTGTGTCTGACCTCCGAGCAGGAGGAGGAGCAGGACACAGGGGATGGAGGTGGCAGTCCCGGCACTGCAGCAGCTGCTTGCGGCCCCGTCCAACCACCGGCCTTTCCCTCCTGCCCTGTCCCGTCCCTCCCCTGTGGCCTGTGGAGCAAGGGGGGAAGCCCAAAGGGCTGGGAGTGGGCGTTCGCCTCCTCGTCGATGGGCATCTTGGGTCTCGTCTACCAAAGAGCTGCAACGGGCACCCAGGGGAGATGCTGCCTCCTGAGAAGCTGCTGCTCCTGAGAAGCTGCTCTCCTGGGAGTGAGCACCCCAGGGCTCTCGCTCCTTAAATACCCCCACGGTCAGGGCGGGGACCCCCGTGTCACAATGGCCTCTGGCTATGCCAACCCCATGTAACAATGGCCTCTGGTTATGACGAGGCGCCCACATCACAGAGCCCGGCGCTCGTCATGGAGACACCCACCTGCGGGCCCGGCTGGGACTGCCTGTGCGCGGCGTGGGGCAGCCCCTGCTTGAAGGAGGAAGGAGCAGAGAATGGCGAGGGAAGCTGTCCCCAGCACACAGGACCCTGTCCCCCAGAGCTTTGCTCAGATGCTGCTGCCTGCTCCGCTGCACCTGCAAGAATCCGCATTCAGAGCTTGTTTGCAGTACAAACCAAGGGCCACTCTACAGCCTCACCACACTGACACTTTGTTTTCAACACGATCGTCATGAGTTTTCTTAAGTAGGTATGAGCCTCCTTTCAAGAAGAAGGCTGAAGCCACATCCACAAAACCACACAGTCCGTTTTCAGCAATAGAATCTACCGTTTCCCCCTTTAGTGACAACCAGGGTTCTCCCAAGGTGCGCTTTTACAGTACTTGTGAGCTGTTCACTGACTCACTTGCTAAAGGAGGTGGCCTCATCCAACTCCCAGTTTCATCCTGCCAGCTCTCCAATGCATTGCCTCTGCCACCTTCCTTCTACCGGGCCCAAAGTGCATTCTACTGCCTGGTTAGGGAGATGCACGTGCCACCGGTCCCAAAGCATCACTCTGGGGACCCATCATAGCTGGCCATTTCCTCTCAGCTGCTGCACCAGCCAAAACTTTCTGGAACAGCAAACTCTCAGAATCTGCTCCAGGTCTGTAAGAGTCGGTCCAAAACCAGTATCTGCCTGAACATCGCCATCCAGAACAGACTGACAGTGACTTAGACAGACGCCTGAGGAGAAGCATTGTGTTGCACAGGGGTCTCCAGCCTGGAAGGCTACTGCTAACAATGGCTGCTGTGTGGAGTTTGCCTGCTGCTTCAGCCAAGCTAGCCCCCACCTCCTAAAAGGGATTGTTAGCTGGGTCTCTCTGACCCAGGGACAATCGCTGCCGTCCAGAAGATGGATTCTTACCTGCAGCCTCAGTCACACCTTGTCCCTCACCCGCTCCCTCGAACAAAGGACAACAAAAAAGAGCATGCCCAGAAGCTGGCCAAGGGTCCTGAGGTCACCCAATGGACCAGAGAGATAGCCCTGAGTGCAGGCCACGCAGGCGCAGACAAGCGCTGGCAAGAGAGGCAAAGACTTTTCGAGCCTGCACAGTTAAGCCTGGATTGAGAAACAAAGGTGGAGATTGGCCTGAAACAATGGGAGCGAGGAGGGGTGAAGAAGTATAAAGATGGTTCCTGACTGGACGTCATTGAGATCTCCCCACCAGAGGATCCCAAACCACCATGGAGGACCGGCAGGACTCCACGGGACTGGACCCCAGAGGGACGGACACCTTTGGAACTCATCTGCTGGTAAACCAGTCCTCATTCCCCTCTTTTCCTTCTTCTTTCCCTGTTTCTTTTTCCTTTCCTGTTTTCTTACTCTCTCGCCATCGCGTGCCGCTTTACAGGCAAAATAATAAAGTAACACTGTTTGATTGCATTCTAAGCCCTTGGCGTTTCAGATGCCTTAATTTTGTGCCTCGAGAAGAACGTAAATGAACCATCACGAGTCCATCGCTGAGTGGACCCTAACAAGGTCCTTGCAAGCTCTCAATCTCCTTTTGCTCCCCTAGCACACTTCTTCCCCCCTCCATGCAGTTTGGTTTCAGCCTAGGGAGCAGACAAATCCTTGGAAAAAGTAGGCATTCTTTTCATGTCCTATGTCAGCACAGGAAAAGAAGAAAATCCCAAAGTCTCAACATCTACACCACCCTAAGTGGAAGGCCAACGTGTCCCCACCATCCCCCAGCATGATGTGCCACTAGTTCATACACGACTCAGTGATTTTGGGAGAGGTAGAAGAAAGCATGCACCAAAAATTAGAAAAAAAGTCTGAGAGCTTAAGACGAAACAGCACTTCTAAAGAAGGAGATGATTGGAAGCCGCTCTGACCTGCACTGCTAACGACTTGTCCTGTTGTTTTTTAAAACAAGTTACTCTTTTAGTGAATTTGCCTGTCAGCTAAAGCTTTCATATTAGCTGCATTTTCCTGGAGCACCAGACACATGTTTTGGTAAATATAGCAATGGAATGCAAACTTATTGATAAGCACGGATGGACATCTCGCAAGAGTGGCGACGAGAAACCGGTGACCAAGAAACTGACCAACTGTGTATAACATTCCACTCACATGAATACTTCATATAAAAGTGGGAAATCACGAGGATCTCGTCCCTTTTTTTGCCTTTTCCCTTCTGCTTATGACCGACATTAGGAGAGGACCTTGCAAGTCGTCCCTGCGAACTGGGGCCAGTGACAGACCGAATCCAGCTCCGGTTGGCTGCAGAGTCCAGTCCAGGACATCGGGTGCCGGCTCTGCAGTTGCTGAGACTTTCAAGATTGGTTTTGTCTATTTTCAATTATTTTCTTTATTCTTATTAGTAGCATTAGTAAAACATTGTTCATTTTTCCAACTCTCTTCTCCCTGTCCTTCTTTCCCTCCCGATCGCCTGTGCTGAGTGGGAAAAGTGGAGAGGGAGGGGCACAAGGGGGAAGTGCGTGGGGGAGAGGAGTTTAACAATACAGCTGCCAGGGTTTTATTGTCACCCCGCAATCTTAACCCTCGACACAACTAAAGCACAACCAACCTACAAGTTTCTTGCAAGTCTCGTCCCAACGCACACAGAGCATCTCCATTTCTTTTTCATCATTTTAAATGGGCAGATGGATTTTTCCACAAGAATATCCCCAATCTAAGCAAGACTCACTGTTCAGCACACCAGTCCTGCACTGACCTTGCCGCCAATAGGCATCCTGTAGAAGATGTTCCATACTACGATTCCTGCCACGACTTTATCCCTGAGGTAGAAAATGGCACCATCGCCATGCCCTTCTCTTTGCTTTGGAACTTGAGGCACTGGGGGAAAACTTGGAGGAATGTCAATTTCTGATGCTTCTGCTTCAGTCTCTTGATCGAAGGGACCTTGTCCCTCTAGCAAAGAGATGTCCAAACATCCATTGCAGAAGAGAAGCAGCAGCTCTTTGCCGGTGATGTTGAGAGCGGACTAAAGAGCAGGGCCCTGGAAGAGACGGAGGTGTTGTTCTTTTCTTTGCATCCAGCAAACGTTTCAATAAGACGAGAACGAAACCATCCTGACATGAAGCACAGCGCTGGCCATTCCCGACTTCCATCACCAAAAGCAAAAGGCAGAACAGCCTGCTTCTTTAAGGCAGCATAGACCAAATAAAGACGCTTGGAACCACAGCAGCTCTTCTGTGCAAAACCTGATCATTTGATTGCTATGGAGGAAATTCAGCCTCCCTGGGAAAAGAAGTTTGAATTTTGGGAAATGAGTTACCCAAGGCCTTCTTGGAGGAACGTTACGTTTGAATCCCATTTGACTATCCAAACCAGCCTTTAAAGCTTGGTGTAGGAAAGAAGCAAACAGATTGATGTCTCCTGGAGCTCTGCAGCGTGATCAGACCAACTCTCTGGGCACTATCCAGCGAGACACGTAAACCTTCACGCACGGACACAGCTCCCGAGCACGACTCCAGCCCTCCCTGATTGCTCCCTTGCACTTTTCAGCATGGCTTTTGCTGTTAATTTAGCAAGAACTCCTCCTGTTGGCAAATTACTGTTGGTAAACTACTGTCAACAAGTCCAATGGCTTAGTAGCCTACATTGGGACCCAGATTGCTCTGAGGAAGGAAGGGTTGATTTCAGAGAGAACATATAATACAGATTCAAGAGAAGTACACATTGCTGTGTCAACACCTTGAACTGGGCACCTGCTGAATTGGAGCTGGGAGGCTTAGAGGAGTCAACGCAGCTGTGATTTGGGGCCCAGCAAGTCCCGTGTGCCAAAAGTGTTCCAAAATCATGCCGAGGAAACAGATGCTTCCCACAAAACGATATGGGCATCTCTAGATGTACATCACTACCTTTCTGGCCACGGCCCCAACTGACTTGTTGCGGCACAGCCCCGCAGCACCAGAACATGTCGCCGGTCACCTCCCGCCTGAGGAGCGCAGGTTGGACAGCTGTGGCAAGTTACTTGCTTTGTTCCATGTCAATTTTACTCCTTTGGCTTTTTTGGGAAGTGTGGCTGTTTCACGTCCACTCCATCATGATGTTCCAATTTCCCTGAAAGCACTGGCGTCACCTTATCCCAGAGAAGGACCGCGCTGTGAGCAGGAGGAATACTCCAGTCCAAGCCAGGAAAAGAAGGGCTCTGCTCCGGGGACGTGGCGGTGCTGTGCTTTGTCCTGAGCCCCCGGCCGATCGCAATCAACTGTGCCCTTCCCAGGCAGAAATTCCCCGCAGGGCAACTCGGCAGCTGGAGGCTGGGAAGAGAGATGCTGCTGCTGCCCGGTGCTGACCCAGTCATTGCAATCAGCTCTGGTTCTGTGCAGTGCACGGGGGTGCTGGGGAAGAGGAGGATGCTGCAAAGGCTGCAGCCCGGGGCATGCAGCAGCCACAGACAGCCCTGGCTGGTTTGCAATGCGCCACACAGGGATCAGCAGCTGCTGCGGCTCTTGGCTAACTGGGTTTATACCTGAGCCTCCCTCCATTTTTGGGCCCCAGAAAAACCCAGGGCAGAGTAACTCGCATCCGAGACGAAGCTCTGAGCGGGTGGATTTCTTGTCAAGACCAGCACTGTTTGCGGCGCTTCTCCCCGGTCTCTCAGGCCTGAACGTGCTCTCGTGACGCTGGAAGCCTTGTGCATCAGAGCCTTGTGCAGAGATGGATCATGGCTCAGATTTCCAGCAAGGGAGCGAGCAGCCACCTCTTCCTGACTTGGAAGACCCTCAGTGGAGGCGAGGGACCACGTGTGGGTTTGGAGGGTCTCAACGGTATCAGCTCATGTAGGTGCTCCGAAACACCCCCGCAATGGGGAGGTTCCTTGTGAGACGAAGGGGATGCCGTACGGTGCAGGTCAACCAGGCCAAGTCGGCAGTAGATCTCCAATGTTCCAAGTCCTTGACTGGAATTGGAGACAGGCGGGTGGGAAGGGAGCCTGAGGGGGATCCAGCCAAACCGCCGTCTTGCGGCAGCACCAGCCCAGGGCTTCCCACAACCAATGCCGGGACACCCCGAGGACAGAGATTTCCTGCAGCCTTCTTTGTCCCGAGGTGGAGCAGGAACAGATGAGCACAGGGGGAAAACTGTCATTTTTTTAATTGGCTTTAATGATTTCTAAAAACAATCCAAGGCCGAGCAGAGGCTGGCAGCACCATGTCCTCAGGGCATGTGAATCCCGCAGTCACTGTCCATGCACCCATCCCTGGCGTGGACGCTGCGCAGGCACCCGCGTGGCGCTGGCAGCCGGGCTCTACTCCTCTTGCTGTCCCGCGGTGCAGCTGCAGCGGAAAGCCCTGCGCAGAGCCCGCAGCGCCCTCCGGAACCGGGAAGGCCGTCGCCGTGGAGCTGGGCCCTGCGCTGGGCAGGCCATGTCTGTGCTGGTCTCTCCTCCATGCTCTGCAGACATTGGAGAAACTGTGTTCTCTTCTTCGTCCTTTGCAGCTGGGACGAGAGGGGCTGTGCTGGCCTGTCCCTCATTGTCTCCTGCCAAACGAGCCTCAGTGGCTTCAAGTCCTGCAGGTGCTGGTGCTGCCACTGGAACATCCACACATTGGGCCAGGTCCCGCTGTTCCACCGCTTGCTGGCCAGGTCCCTGGATCTCAGCCTCAGCCCTGTGCACGGCCTCACTGATGATGTGCTCCACAATGTCAGACAGGTCCACATCGTCCTCTGCAGGGCTCTGCTGGACAGGTTCCTGGCGCTCTGCCTCTGCTGCCGCCTCCGTGTCTGTGCAGCTGGGCAAGCCAGACCCCTCCTGGGGACCTGCAGGGGTGTCCTGGAGGTGCTCCTGGAACAAGGGGTTGATCCAGATGCTGGGGATGAAGATGTCTCCGCCTTCGCACCCCTCTTTGTTGTTCTCATCCTCCACATCCATGCGCTGGGCCAGGTCCTGCTGTTCCTGCGGTTCCTGGCCAGCTCCCATGATCTCAGCCACAGCCCTGCGCAAGCTCTCATTGAAGATGCGCTGGGCTGTGTCCCACAGAGCTGCGTCGTAGGCTGTGGGGCCCTGTGGGGCAGGTGCTGGGCACTCTGCCTCTGCTGCTGCCTCGGTGTTGGTGCTGCGAGGCCAGCCAGACCCCTCCTGGGGACCTTCACGGTGGTCCTGGACGCGCTCCCGGAGCGAGGTGGTGACCGAGGTGCTCTGGATGCTGTGCTGGCCCAGGCTGTGTCTGACCTCCGAGCAGGAGGAGGAGCAGGACACAGGGGATGGAGGTGGCAGTCCCGGCACTGCAGCAGCTGCTTGCGGCCCCGTCCAACCACCGGCCTTTCCCTCCTGCCCTGTCCCGTCCCTCCCCTGTGGCCTGTGGAGCAAGGGGGGAAGCCCAAAGGGCTGGGAGTGGGCGTTCGCCTCCTCGTCGATGGGCATCTTGGGTCTCGTCTACCAAAGAGCTGCAACGGGCACCCAGGGGAGATGCTGCCTCCTGAGAAGCTGCTGCTCCTGAGAAGCTGCTCTCCTGGGAGTGAGCACCCCAGGGCTCTCGCTCCTTAAATACCCCCACGGTCAGGGCGGGGACCCCCGTGTCACAATGGCCTCTGGCTATGACGAGGTGCCCACATCACAGAGCCCGGCAGTCGCCATGGAGACACCCACCTGCGGGCCCGGCTGGGACAGCCTGTGCGCGGCGTGGGGCAGCCCCTGCTTGAAGGAGGAGGGAGCAGAGAATGGCGAGGGAAGCTGTCCCCAGCACACAGGACCCCGTCCCCCAGAGATTTGCTCAGATGCTGCTGCCTGCTCCGCTGCACCTGCAAGAATCCGCATTCAGAGCTTGTTTGCAGTACAAACCAAGGGCCACTCTACAGCCTCACCACACTGATACTTTGTTTTCAACACGATCGTCATGAGTTTTCTTAAGTAGGTATGAGCCTCCTTTCAAGAAGAAGGCTGAAGCCACATCCATAAAACCACACAGTCCGTTTTCAGCAATCGAATCTACCGTTTCCCCCTTTAGTGACAACCAGGGTTCTACCAAGGTGCGCTTTTACAGTACTTGTGAGCTGTTCACTGACTCACTTGCTAAAGGAGGTGGCCTCATCCAACTCCCAGTTTCATCCTGCCAGCTCTCCAATGCATTGCCTCCGCTACCTTCCTTCTACCGGGCCCAAAGTGCATTCTACTGCCTGGTTAGGGAGATGCACGTGCCACCGGTCCCAAAGCATCACTCTGGGGACCCATCATAGCTGGCCATTTCTTCTCAGCTGCTGCACCAGCCAAACCTTTCTGGAACAGCAAACTCTCAGAATCTGCTCCAGGTCTGTAAGAGTCGGTCCAAAACCAGTATCTGCCTGAACATCGCCATCCAGAACAGACTGACAGTGACTTAGACAGAGGCCTGAGGAGAAGCATTGTGTTGCACAGGGGTCTCCAGCCTGGAAGGCTACTGCTAACAATGGCTGCTGTGTGGAGTTTGCCTGCTGCTTCAGCCAAGCTAGCCCCCACCTCCTAAAAGGGATTGTTAGATGGGTCTCTCTGACCCAGGGACAATCGCTGCCATCCAGAAGATGGATTCTTACCTGCAGCCTCAGTCACACCTTGTCCCTCACCCGCTCCCTCGAACAAAGGACAACAAAAAAGAGCATGCCCAGAAGCTGGCCAAGGGTCCTGAGGTCACCCAATGGACCAGAGAGATAGCCCTGAGTGCAGGCCACGCAGGCGCAGACAAGCGCTGGCAAGAGAGGCAAAGACTTTTCGAGCCTGCACAGTTAAGCCCGGATTGAGAAACAAAGGTGGAGATTGGCCTGAAACAATGGGAGCGAGGGGGGGTGAAGAAGTATAAAGATTGTTCCTGACTGGACGTCATTGAGATCTCCCCACCAGAGGATCCCAAACCACCATGGAGGACCGGCAGGACTCCACGGGACTGGACCCCAGAGGGACGAACACCTTTGGAACTCATCTGCTGGTAAACCAGTCCTCATTCCCCTCTTTTCCTTCTTCTTTCCCTGTTTCTTTTTCCTTTCCTGTTTTCTTACTCTCTCGCTATCGCGTGCCGCTGTACGGGCAAAATAATAAAGTAACACTGTTTGATTGCATTCTAAGCCCTTGGCGTTTCAGATGCCTTAATTTTGTGCCTCGAGAAGAACGTAAATGAACCATCACGAGTCCATCGCTGAGTGGACCCTAACAAGGTCCTTGCAAGCTCTCAATCTCCTTTTGTTCCCCTAGCACACTTCTTCCCCCCTCCATGCAGTTTGGTTTCAGCCTAGGGAGCAGACAAATCCTTGGAAAAAGTAGGCATTCTTTTCATGTCCTATGTCAGCACAGGAAAAGAAGAAAATCCCAAAGTCTCAACATCTACACCACCCTAAGTGGAAGGCCAACATGTCCCCACCATCCCCCAGCATGATGTGCCACTAGTTCATACACGACTCAGTGATTTTGGGAGAGGTAGAAGAAAGCATGCACCAAAAATTAGAAAAAAAGTCTGAAAGCTTAAGACGAAACAGCACTTCTAAAGAAGGAGATGATTGGAAGCCGCTCTGACCTGCACTGCTAATGACTTGTCCTGTTGTTTTTTAAAACAAGTTACCCTTTTAGTGAATTTGCCTGTCCGCTAAAGCTTTCATATTAGCTGCATTTTCTTGGAGCACCAGACACATGTTTTGGTAAATATAGCAATGGAATGCAAACTTATTGATAAGCACGGATGGACATCTCGCAAGAGTGGCGACGAGAAACCGGTGACCAAGAAACTGACCAACTGTGTATAACATTTCATTCACATGAATACTTCATATAAAAGTGGGAAATCACGAGGATCTCGTCCCTTTTTTTGCCTTTTCCCTTCTGCTTATGACCGACATTAGGAGAGGACCTTGCAAGTTGTCCCTGCGAACTGAGGCCAGTGACAGACTGAATCCAGCTCCGGTTGGCTGCAGAGTCCAGTCCAGGACATCGGGTGCCGGCTCTGCAGTTGCTGAGACTTTCAAGATTGGTTTTGTCTATTTTCAATTATTTTCTCTATTCTTATTAGTAACATTAGTAAAACATTGTTCATTTTTCCAACTCTCTTCTCCCTGTCCTTCTTTCCCTCCCGATCGCCTGTGCTGAGTGGGAAAAGTGGAGAGGGAGGGGCACAATGGGGAAGTGCATGGGGGAGAGGAGTTTAACAATACATCTGCCAGGGTTTTATTGTCACCCCGCAATCTTAACCCTCGACACAACTAAAGCACAACCAACCTACAAGTTTCTTGCAAGTCTCGTCCCAACGCACACAGAGCATCTCCATTTCTTTTTCATCATTTTAAATGGGCAGATGGATTTTTCCACAAGAATATCCCCAATCTAAGCAAGACTCACTGTTCAGCACACCAGTCCTGCACTGACCTTGCCGCCAATAGGCATCCTGTAGAAGATGTTCCATACTACGATTCCTGCCACGACTTTACCCCTGAGGTAGAAAATGGCACCATCGCCATGCCCTTCTCTTTGCTTTGGAACTTGAGGCACTGGGGGAAAACTTGGAGGAATGTCAATTTCTGATGCTTCTGCTTCAGTCTCTTGATCGAAGGGACCTTGTCCCTCTAGCAAAGAGATGTCCAAACATCCAGTGCAGAAGAGAAGCAGCAGCTCTTTGCCGGTGATGGTGAGAGCGGACTAAAGAGCAGGGCCCTGGAAGAGACGGAGGTGTTGTTCTTTTCTTTGCATCCAGCAAACGTTTCAATAAGACGAGAACGAAACCATCCTGACATGAAGCACAGCGCTGGCCATTCCCGACTTCCATCACCAAAAGCAAAAGGCAGAACAGCCTGCTTCTTTAAGGCAGCATAGACCAAATAAAGACGCTTGGAACCACAGCAGCTCTTCTGTGCAAAACCTGATCATTTGATTGCTATGGAGGAAATTCAGCCTCCCTGGGAAAAGAAGTTTGAATTTTGGGAGATGAGTTACCCAAGGCCTTCTTGGAGGAACGTTACGTTTGAATCCCATTTGACTATCCAAACCAGCCTTTAAAGCTTGGTGTAGGAAAGAAGCAAACAGATTGATGTCTCCTGGAGCTCTGCAGCGTGATCAGACCAACTCTCTGGGCACTATCCAGCGAGACACGTAAACCTTCACGCACGGACACAGCTCCCGAGCACGACTCCAGCCCTCCCTGATTGCTCCCTTGCACTTTTCAGCATGGCTTTTGCTGTTAATTTAGCAAGAACTCCTCCTGTTGGCAAATTACTGTTGGTAAACTACTGTCAACAAGTCCAATGGCTTAGTAGCCTACATTGGGACCCAGATTGCTCTGAGGAAGGAAGGGTTGATTTCAGAGAGAACATATAATACAGATTCAAGAGAAGTACACATTGCTGTGTCAACATCTTGAACTGGGCACCTGCTGAATTGGAGCTGGGAGGCTTAGAGGAGTCAACGCAGCTGTGATTTGGGGCCCAGCAAGTCCCGTGTGTCAAAAGTGTTCCAAGATCATGCCGAGGAAACAGATGCTTCCCACAAAACGATATGGGCATCTCTAGATGTACATCACTACCTTTCTGGCCACGGCCCCAAGTGACTTGTTGCAGCACAGCCCCGCAGCACCAGAACATGTCGCCGGTCACCTCCCGCCTGAGGAGGGCAGGTTGGACAGCTGTGGCAAGTTACTTGCTTTGTTCCATGTCAATTTTACTCCTTTGGCTTTTTTGGGAAGTGTGGCTGTTTCACGTCCACTCCATCATGACGTTCCAATTTCCCTGAAAGCACTGGCGTCACCTTATCCCAGAGAAGGACCGCACTGTGAGTAGGAGGAATACTCCAGTCCAAGCCAGGAAAAGAAGGGCTCTGCTCCGGGGACGTGGCGGTGCTGTGCTTTGTCCTGAGCCCCCGGCTGATCGCAATCAACTGTGCCCTTCCCAGGCAGAAATTCCCCGCAGGGCAACTCGGCAGCTGGAGGCTGGGAAGAGAGATGCTGCGGCTGCCCGGTGCTCACGCAGTGATTGGTATGAAGAAATAAGGCAAAAAGACAAGTAATTACAATTACCAACAGTAGGGAAAAACCTGTTTATAGATCTTATGGAAAAGATAGCCCGGGAATTAAATGTCACCTTATGCTGGATATGTGGGGGGTGTCAAATGGCAGAACAGTGGCCTTGGAGAGGAGAGAGTGTAAGCCCAGAAGGATTACTAGTATGGATCCAGCCACCTGGGCCCAAGATGGAAGCTGGGGATACCGTACCCCAATATATATGCTAAACTGAATTATTCGGTTGCAAGCAGTGATTGAAATAACAAGCAACCGCACAGCAGAGGCACTGAATCTCATAGCGAGACAATTGTCTCAAACCAGAGCCGCAGTGTACCAAAATTGGGTAGCCTTAGATTATCTTTTAGCTGAAGAGGGGGGGTTTTGGGAAATGGAATACTTCTGAGTGTTGTTTGGAAATAGATGATAATGGGGAAGCCATAATGAAAATAGCAGAAGAGATAAAACGAGTTGCACACGTACCAGTACAGAAATGGAATTCTATACTTACAAGCCACTGGTGGGATAACTTATTTGGGGGAGCCTGGTAGAAGAAAATAGGGTTCATGATACTATGTGCATTTCTAGGTTTACTGTTCATGCCATGTATGATCCCGCGCTTTATTTGGTTAATACATTCAGTAGTCCAAGGCATGCAAATCTCAGCCATGCCTATAGATCCTGAAATGGCAACAAAAGGAACAGGGTATAAATTAATGATTTTAAAAGAGAACACAAAATTGGACCTAGCCGCCACTAGGGAGGTGCTAGCTAACTTTGAGGCCAAAGCACGAATCAAGGGGATAATAAAGAAAAAGGGGAAATTGTGAGAAATGCAGCTGTGATTCATGCTGTTGTTTACAGATATAACCAAATAAGGCATGGGCTCTTAAGAATATGAAAAGATAGTTAAGTTTTATGTAAAAAGTTGTGGAACTTGTTTTGTACCATATGCATATGTGTATAGGAAAAGTGGGAGGGAGTGACGTGAAGGAGAAGGTGGCCTTCCCCGAGATTGCTGCCACGGGGGAAGTGGCGGAGAACTCGGTAGAAAAGACCCCTCAGTAACAACCTGGAGTCTACACGTGAGGGGGCGGGCACTGAGGAAGAAGGAACTCTTCAACCACCAATCAGAGCGAGAGAAGACCCCTAGTGACAACCAACCACGGACTCAGAGTGCGAGAAGGACTAGCCAAGGAAATAAAACAGGTCGATCAGAAACTTAAGGTGTGTGTGTTTAATTCACCTATTAAATAAACCAGACTCTTGTTTGGCAAATTATCGGAGTCTTGGTCACTTATCACACTCAGTATCTGTCCTGATCGGTTTTATCTAGTCATTATTAATGCCAGAAAGAGGTGGAAATATAAAGATGATGGGTTGTGCTGGACAGAATCACATCGTTTTTCCAAATAAAGAACTGTAGCATACTATGTGCTGAGAGAGGAGCT
Organism: Streptopelia decaocto; assembly: GCF_964273445.1. Taxonomy (NCBI): domain Eukaryota; kingdom Metazoa; phylum Chordata; class Aves; order Columbiformes; family Columbidae; genus Streptopelia; species Streptopelia decaocto. The sequence goes on along the minus strand of NW_028117033.1, from coordinate 428,160 downwards.
ATTGGTAACAGCACTGCAGAAATGGTCTGGGGATTGCGGGTGACTGTGGGCTAAACATGAGTAAATATCAACTTGTTTTGTTCTTTGTGAAATTGAAAAACCAAGCGAATCACTCCAGGCTGTGCCACAAATGTGTGTTCTACAGAATTCGTATCAGGCTTTCACAGCTGTATGTTGAATCAGACTTTTCAGTTTTTAGTTCTAAAATCCACTTAGTCACAGGGATTATGTATTGAATTGTGAAGCTCTGCTTTACTTTTCATGAGACCTGTATTTAGCTTGCTGTTTATTCAAATTTCTTTAACCACAGCAAGGACTGTGATTGGCAATGTATTCCATGAGTGCTGACACTGTGAGTCTTGTTTCACGAACCTCAGGGAGGTTTTTTCCTTCCCAGAAAATCCCTGTTCATTAGAACTGAAGAATTTAAGTATGTCCAGACAGCACATGAATTTCAGGGTTTGGGGCAGAGTTTTCTTTGTGATTTTACTGTGATCATCAGCAAGGTGTTGAAGAATCTCAGGAGTTGCTGCACAACCCAAGCAGTGGCAGAAATATAATAAATCACAGGTCCTAAATATTAAGGAACAGCCTTGGGAATTCACCCATAGTCCATCTGGTATGAAAACATAGCTTTTTGAGATATTTATCTTTATATCCAGCAGGATGGGGGAGAGAATCAGAAGACTTAAAGTGATAAAGCTCACTGTCTGACAGTTTAATCAGGAAAGTAAAAGCCACACACACAAGCAAACTGGCACTAGCACCACTGCCACTGGCACTGCAACCAGCACCTCTGTCCCTGTGGTGCCTCCTCCTGCCGCACCCCTGGGGCTCTGGCCAGCCCAGGGGCTCCACCTGCATCTCCTGCACCGCGGCAGTGACCAGGCACCTGCCAGCACATGGTGGTGGTGACCTGGGGCCGGTGCTGCAGTGGGATGGCCGGTAGCCATGGAGCCCAGGTAGCACTGTGGGTGTCACGGAGGCACCACAAAAGGCAGTTTTAGCCAGACAACAAGTTCCAAAACAGGCTTTATTCTAGATGGGAAAACATAGCAAATAAACTAGGAACAGGGTTTATACAATTATTTAGCACTCCAACAACATAAAATTCAGGTTCAGATATCACTTGAGGAGGTTATTTGGGTACGACAACATAAGAACAACAAGGATCAACAATGTGCCCACATTCACTCACAAGAAACACAACTAGAGGCCTCTCACTCATGGGTGCCCCGAAGAAACAATCACTCACCTGGGCAGGGCGAGGGCTCTCACTTGCCTGGGGTAGGCAAGGACTCATTCCAGGATATATCCAGTAGAGAAAAATAACCACCCAGCACAGGAGAAGGTGAGGCGCTCTCAGTCGCAGGCAGTCTCCTTAGACAGCGTCCCAGTCTAAGGGGAGGGCTCCAGTTCACAGACCCGCTGCTCTGAGAAGACCACTCCAAGGGGCTCTTCGGTGGGGGCCTCACTTTATAGTCTGGTCAGATGTGTCTGTGGGCATTTCAACATGGTCCAGAGGCTTCTCAGCTTCTCTAGGCACCTTCTTTGCTGAGGACCCTGTCAACCGACTGAGGGTCCCACCCCTCCTGTCCCCCCAGCTGGTGGAGGTGAAGTCACCCTGCCCGGGGTAGGGGAGGACATGACTGTGAGCGCCTTGGTACCACCCTCAGTGTGTACATGGGGACAGGCACAGTGGGGCACAAAAGGTGCTAAGGAGCCATCACCTGCCCTGTTGAAGGCTCCGGATCATGGGGGATGTGCAACTGCCACAGTGGGGCATTGTGACGTCACTGGTGACGTCACAAAGGGCCCCTGCCCAGGCACCCCTATAAAAGCAGGGCCGGGGGTGCAGAGCTGCATCCTCTGGCAGGACAGGGCAGTGGCCACCCCACCATGGCCAGGTACCGGCGAAGCAGGAGCCGCAGCCGCCGCCAGCGCCGCTACCGGAGCCGCTCTCGCCGCCGCTATGGGCGGAGCCGACGCCGGCAGTACAGGAGGAGCCGCCGCCGCCGGGGGACACGGCGCCGCCGCCGCTGAGCCGACCCCAGCACTGGCGTCTGCGGAACCGGCAGAGCCTTGGCCAGCACCACCGCCACACCAGTGCACCACCACGGCTCCACCAATAAAACTGGAATGATGACACAAGGCGTACGTGTGTTTCTGGTGTCCCTGTGGGCCAGCTGTGCGTCCCATGAGTACGTGTCTATGCTGGGGGCATGTATCCTATGGCTGGCATGTCCAGGACAAGCACATGTCTCCAGGGATGGAGCTGCTCCAACCTCCCTGCTCCTGTGCTGGGTCTGACTCGTTCCCATGACCCAGCCCACCTCCATTTCCCAGCCAGTCTCTGTGACCCAGGCCATCTATATCCCAGCTTATCTCTGTGTCCTAGCCCACCTCGGTGTCTCCATGTCCCAGCCAATCTCTGCATCCCCAGCCTATCTCCATTTCCCTGCCCACCTGCCAGCGATGCCCTGACCACTCAGGACAAGGATTCTGGACCTTCCTGTGGTCCCAGGGGAGGTGCCCACCGCAGTGCCCCAGGAGGGTGGGGCTGCAGCTTTTGTTGACTTTTGTTCACTTTTGAGAGAGACCTTTGGAGGAGTCAGGTGGGAATCAGGAGCTCTCTGCTGCAGGTTCCCTGTACACTGCCTTTTAAGCAGTTTCATTTACAGACAAACTATTAAACTCCACTACTTCATCAGATGAAGTGGAAAGATCAAATGCAGATCTTCAGAATATCACTTTGTGGAGCAACAGTGTCTAAATTCATGGCATCTATTCAAGACAAACATATACTCAGAGGTGCCCCAACAATATCACTTCTGTTACACAGTTTTAGGAACAAATACCCAAATATTTAATGACAAGAAAAGGGATCTTTTAGCTGCACAGAAGTGCCCTCCAAACATATGGGATGTATTGGTTTGGGTATTTCATTGAACCCCCAAGTCAGAAGTAAGAAACAGCACCAAGTTTAACAATAACGGTTTCTCAGTGGTTTTTGATAACTTTTTCAAAAACCATTAGGCAAAAAAAAAAAGCATTGAAAAACAAGAGCTGAGTGACACAATGTAAAAATGGCAAAAACTACACTCCAAACAATTTTTATTGCAAGAAACAGAAATCACACAGCAAGCTATACAAACATATGTGTTACCGGCTCTAGACAGACAGATGCAGCCCATGGCAGCACGTTCAGCTGTGCAAACCTTGAACCCGCATGATCTAAAAACTATCTGACATTATCTGTACAACACAAAGTCATACCGGAAGTATTCTGGCACGTTCAATATGAAATACAATGTGTTGCTGGGTACAAACACCAATATTCACATCAGAACTGTGCAAACCATGGCATTACTCACTTTGGATTTACAACACAGCCTATGTTTTACTGGAAAATACATTATGTTAATGTTCGGAAAATTAATACAAGGCTACATTGTTTAGAATTCAGTGTAGTGTTGTCACGGAGGCACCCCGAGGTTAGTTTAAGGGACAAGAGGGTCCAAAACAACTTTCATTAACTGGTGAGAAACAGGGTTTTAGCACTGCAAAAGTGACTTGAATACAGGTTCAGATATCAGTTGAGGAAAATTATTAAGGGGCAGCAACTAATACAGCAGGCGGTCCACAGAGTGCATGCACATGGCTTCACCAAAAACAATGCTGGAGCTGCCCCTGAGTCCGGGAAGAGCACACACTTGCCTGAACACAGTGTGGGATTATTTTAAAGGGATACACGTACTCGTAGTGAGTATGGAAAGTGTACACTCGCGATTCTGCGAGGGTCAATTTATAAGACACTTGCAATCCTGCGAGGAGAAATACACGTGCAAATGTGCACAGAATATTACACGTGCTTATGTGGAAGCACGGGAGGAAAATACACTCGTGGTTCTGCGAGGGTTAATTTATATACGTGCTTGTATTGAGCACGGAAAGTACGCGTGCAAATGCGCATGGAAAGCTCCACGTGCTTATGTGGAAGCATGGGAGGAAAATACACACATGATTATGCGAGGATTAATTTTACACTTGCTCGTATTGAGCACGGAAAGTACGCGTGTATATGTGCACGGAAAGTATAAATATACTCGCAATCCTGCGAGAAGAAATTTGACTCACACCTGTGGCGGCAAGGCAAGCGGAGTCTCCATCCCGGGTGGGGGGGTGGGCAGTTGGGCTCTCAGTGGCAGCATCTCGCTCGTGCTCCAAGAGAACCGTGACAATGGGCAGAGTCTCAACGAGAGTCCCGTTTTTTATATTGGTTGATGAGATCTGACTGTAGGCATTCCAGAAACTTCTCTGCACCCCCACACTGGCTGTGGGGTGCCCCTGAAGCTTCCAAACATCCCCCACACTGGCCGCGGGTGCCCAGCGGCTCCCTGGCACCTCGGTACTCCCTTCTCCTAACCGCCCTGGCCAGGGGCTCTGGGGCCAAACAAAAGAAGCCACAGTACTTGAGTTCCTAGGAAACAACAGTGACAGTCTAGACACTTCAACGTGCAAATTAGTCCTCTGACAAAGAAATAACCAAGAAATGTTTAGAACAGTGTTTACATGTGGAAGCTCAAGTGCCGTGTTCAGATATCTATCATGTTTAGCCATGAAAGTGCTGAGATACAAAATACGTTACAAATACTGTAGTGACTAAAAATAGGGGTAGAAATGTCACTTGAAAGGAGTTCTTAGGGTTTGTGGCCCACAGAACTTGTGATACCTGGATGGTATTGGACTAGATGAGCTTTGAAGGTCCCTCCCAACTCAAACTATTCTGTGATTTGATAAGTCTATGACAGGGAAGCTCTGTGTGTGTGTGTCCGTGTCCGTGTTGCCACTGCTGTGCCAGCACCTGTGCACTTGTGTCTTCTCTGGTCACACCATGGCCAAGAGCAGAGTGTCTGAGGGAGAACCTCAGCACAGCCCAGCATAGGACACAGCGCTCCAGGTGTGGCCTTGCAGTGACTTCTTGGTGTCTCTTCCTTGGAGAGCCGCAGAAAACTCTTGGCTCAGACAAGATTAATAGCTTTTAAATACAGATTCATAGCTCTTAGATGATAGAAATTATTAAAGACCTTTGTTTATAATGTTCTAGTGTTGCACAGATGCATACCTTATGGTTAGTGCTTAAAAAAAGCTGGACACTCCTAAGTTTAGTTTTGCTTGTGCTCCATAAAGCAAACAACTCAAACCAAAGCAGCAAACAGAAATCACAGTAATAGTTATCTTTAAAACTAGATGGATAATACAACAACAGCAACAGCAGTGCATATGTGGATTCAAGTATAAATAGTTTATGCTGTGTGAAGCATTTTATAAAACATTAAAAGATCAGACTATCATGGCTTTACATATCAATGTTAATGTGCTTTATTTATAGGTGATAATACATTAATACAATTATTTTCAACTTATGAGCTCTATAACTTGTTTTGTAAAGTTGGTAGAAATTAAAATAGTGTATAATCTAGCCCATCGGTTTATAATGTGCTTATTACCAACACTTGGTAGTTCCATCTGCAATACACTAGATGTATCTGTGTTCTTATACAGTTATTATGATTTTTTTCTTCAAAATACACTTCGGTAATGAATACATTAGTCCAGTAACATAATCGGAATTTTAATATTTTTCAATTTGATGATAAAGGACTTACCATGCCAACAGATTAAATACTTTCCCAAGACTATGTAAGGTAATAGCCGTGGAGATTCTCATGCTGTCAGCACAAAATAAACCCAAACCAAAGTAAGAAATCTTTACTCAGATGCTTTGATCTGGCATATGTCAACTGTGTCAACTGGAACAAATTGCTGTGCTTCAGCTTTCTGCCCCTAAACGAGGAATTCTGTTCCAGCACCGTGCAGGGGTGGTGTTGGGAAGCTCTCTGAATTTATAAAAATGCTTATCAGCAGGGAAATGCTACCCCTGAGATTTCTTCATTTGTATATGATGGGTTTGATATAATCATGGAGTTTGCCTCCTTTCTGTGATGCAGAGAGATTCCTGTAAAAGACTCTGGTTTGAGGCTAAAATGGCAAGCTTATGTAAGCCATATGGGTGTTACCAAAATGGATTTCCTTACATTTTTCTTCCAGTTCATGTGTGAGGATTGGGGAAAAAAAAGGCAGCAGAAGTAGGCACTGAGATATGAAGTCCTTGCTCCTGACAGACTTTCTCCTAACAGCCCTCTGGACAGGGGGCGCTCCTGGCAAGGGAATTCGCCTCTAGCCTCACTCTGCCTGATGATCCATCAGAGCTACGGCTGGAGAGGTGCGAGAGCCCCTGGCTTCACATGGAGCTGGCACCAAACTGTTGAGATTTTTGAATGGAATAGACGTAGGCTGGCAGGTTCCTGCAGCCATGGCAGCACTTTTGCAGAGCAATTCATTACCAGCATGTACTAGAGGATTGTTTTTCATAGTTTCTTTTAGTAACGTTAAAGGAAAAGAGAAGAAGTTCCTTTGTATCTGAATAACCTCCTCAGTAATTTCATGGCACCGCCATTCCCAGGTGGTTTCAGCCATGCCCAGTGCATGACCACCAAGAGCAGGTACAGCCGCCTGGGCCTCCTGGGCACAAGGACAGCCTCGGGGCCAGCAGCACCCCGAAGTCCTTCCTCCAAAGAGTGCTGGGTGGATGGGCAGTGGGTCGGGGGGGACACTGGGGACCTATGTCACCTCCATGTCACAATGCGACCACCGGGCAATGCTGAGGTCACAATGGCCCGGGGCAGTATAAAAGGGAGCAGCGTCCCGTGTCTGCTGCCAGAGCTGGCCTGGAGGCAGCCTCGGGGCCAGCAACACCCCAAAGTCTTTCCTCCAAGGAGTGCTGGGTGCATGGGCAGCAGACGGGGTGGGACACTGGGGGCCCATGTCACCTCCGTGTCACAGTGTGACCAGCCTGCAATGCTGAGGTCACAATGCCCTGGGACAGTATAAATGGGAGCAGCATCCCGTGTCTGCTGCCAGAGCTGGCCTGGAGGCAGCCCGAAGACGTTGGAGAGGAAGTCCTTGAAGAGCCGGTGGAATCCCTTGACAGGGGCTGAAGGAGGAAGACCTGAATGAGGAAGCTGGAGTTTCTCCGCTGCAAGGCCATCTCCCAGCAGGGCCACGTACCAAGTTCATCTGATGGATGAACATCCTTTTCAGCTGGATATCAGTAGCAAAATCAAGGGAATGCCTTCTTGAGGAGCAGTGCAGAGCTCACCGTCCTCATGGACTGGGCAGCTAGGGTCAGCAGCTGTAGGAAGGGGAATGCAGAGTGGTTTCAAGGGGGCCCGGTGCTCCCACGGCCACCAGAAGGTACATGCGTCCTTCCCACAAGGTGATGGAGTGAATGACTAAGCTGGGCAAGGTTACAAGTGTTTGTCAGGGATTTCGTCAGCATGTACTGCTAGTGAAAGGAGGGGGAAGGAAAAAGAGAAGAGGGAAGGGAAGGGAAGGGAAGGGAAGGGAAGGGAAGGGAAGGGAAGGGAAGGGAAGGGAAGGGAAGGGAAGGGAAGGGAAGGGAAGGGAAGGGAAGGGAAGGGAAGGGAAGGGAAGGGAAGGGAAGGGAAGGGAAGGGAAGGGAAGGGAAGGGAAGGGAAGGGAAGGGAAGGGAAGGGAAGGGAAGGGAAGGGAAGGGAAGGGAAGGGAAGGGAAGGGAAGAGGAGAAGAGAAGAGGAGAAGAGAAGAGGAGAAGAGAAGAGGAGAAGAGGAGAAGAGAAGAGAAGAAGAGAAGAGAAGAGAAGAGAAGAGAAGAGAAGAGAAGAGAAGAGAAGAGAAGAGAAGAGAAGAGAAGAGAAGAGAAGAAGATCATCATCCTATCATTCTATCATTCTGTGTTCTCCTGGGAGGCATGACCAGCCTGTGGGCCGAGGAGCCAGGTCTTGCTCAAATGCTCAGGGAACAGCCGATCGCCAGTGTTGGGGTCAGGAAGGAATTTTCCCCCGGGGCAGATTGGCCCTGGTCCCCGGGTTTTTTTGCCTTCCTCTGCAGCATTGAGCATGACCACTTTTCAGAGCTCCTCTGGGCCCTTTTGGCTCAGTTCATGCCCACTGCTCTTGCCCTCCAAGGCACCACTCATGCCCTGGCTTTCTCGGGTTCTTTCTCCCAGGGCAAGTTTGCAGCAGGAGCCAGCTCTCCTCCTTCTCCTCCTTCTCCTCCTTCTCCTTCTCCTTTTCTCCTTCTCCTTCTCCTTCTCCTTCTCCTTCTCCTTCTCTTTCTCTTCTCCTTCTTCTCCTTCTCCTTCTCCTTTTCTCCTTCTCCTTCTCCTTCTTTCTTCCTGTTCACACTCATGGAACACCAGACGTACACTGCACACCACACACACCAAAGAACAAGACACAACACCCCACATAGCACACACCACATACCACACCCCACAACACCATACACCACATAGCACTACACAACACACTACTCACCAGAGCACATATGACACCACACAACACACCACAGAAAACACATCACACACCACACCACACTTCTTGCAGCACCACACAGTACCAAACATAACACAAAACGCCCCACCACAGCACAGAGCACACCACACAATGCAATGCAACATACAGCACCTCACACACCACAAAACAGCACATGACACACCACACCAAACATACAATACACCACACAATATACAACACCACACAATTCACAACACAGCACACAACACCACACTTCACATCATGCCACACAGCGCACAAGACATGAAGACACCATGCAGCACCCTATCCAACGCACAACCCAACAAACTGAACACAGAACTAAACAGCAAAGGGAGGTACCACAGAACACACAGCACACAACAGAGCACAGTACACAGCAAACAACACAACATAAAAACCCCACACCACACCACACAAGAAAAGGTAACACACACCACACTACAGCTCACACACTGCACCACACGCCGTACCACACAACACAAGACACACAAAACATGACAACACACAACACAATACACTACACACTGCAAAAACTGCAAGAGAACACATCACACCCCACCCCACACATAACAGACAACTTTACACACCACAGCACACGCTACACCACATACCCCACCACACAACACACCGCACAACGCACCACAACACTCAACACACCACACACCGTGCCACAAAACACCACACAATACACAACACAGCCACTACACACATCACAAACCACTTCACACACCACAAGACAAAAAACACACAACACACAACGCACAACCCACCACAACATACACAACATACCACAACAAAACACACAACATTCCACACACCACACAATACACAAAAGCACACAATACACAGTACAACACACAACATATCACACACCAGACAACACACTTAACAAAACACAGCACACAGAGCACCACCCACAACAAAGACCAAACAACACACCACACAACACACACACTATTTGTATATTGTAATTGTAATAAAATAAATATAAATAAAAAGATAAAATAAAATTCTGTTTCCAGTTGTATCCTTTGTGTATGTGTCCCTGAAATTGTTTTTGGATCTAAAACCACTCTGGTATTTCAGTTGAACAGTCACATCTTTATTGGACTCATTGTGAGTGTACAGAATAGAGCAGCACAAGGAGAACAAGGAGAAAAAAAAAATCCATGCCACACACCACACCACATACCACACACTATCCCATGTGTGTATGACACAAATGTCCAAAGTGGCAGTAGCTTCCTTACTCTTTCAGTACTCAAAAGAGTAACTCTTATAGGCTTTCATAAGTTCTGAACCTCTTGCAACACACTGAGGTAGGCAAATAACTCTGAGAAAGGTGCAAGTCCCACATGAGGTGTGGAAGGTTTACCCTGCGGCTGAAGTGCATTTTGCATCCCCTGTACAGATGGCCAACTGTGGATCTTGGTTTGGGCAGGAAAAGGAAACATGACTGCAATAGCAGCAATGGACTCTTTTTGCTCATTTGGGAAGAGTCATCATTTGCCTGGCTGTGCTGTGGGAACGGATCCAAATGTTCTAGGTCTGAACATGATTGACCTTTCCAGCACACCAGTGCCACCTCCGCTCGCTTGTTTTTCAAAGCGAGTCTTATTGCCATGATGGTCTATTGCCACTGTCCAGCCCAGCCTATGGCTCTGGTTATACTTGGGATTTTCTCCATGCTGCGGTGGTTGAAACCATCCTGTTATCCCCTCAGAAAAGGCTTTGTGACCCTGGTCCTCCTCGCTGAGGGACCTCATAGACATCAGCTCTGGTGCAGAGAGGGGACAGCTACCAGGGGTCTTCTCTTGGTTGCAGGGCTGGTTTCTGCCATGACTGGAGAGAAGAGCAGGAGGTTTGTCCTGGAGAGCCAAATGGCAGAGAAGGCATCAGGGACAGCCAGCAGCTGTGCCCAGCACGTGGCTACCAAGGGCAGGGATAGCCTCCTGGAACTCCTGGGCACCAGGACTGACTTGGGGCCAGCACCTCAAAGGCTTCCTGCAAAGGGTGCTGGGTGGGGCTGTGGTGGGGGGGCTTTGCAGCTTCCCCCTGCTAGGGAAAGGAGGAGAAAGGAAAGAAGGGAAGTGAGGTATAGTTCAGCTGTAAGGGACCTATAATGACCATCTAGTCCCACTGCATGACCAATTACAGGCTGATCTAAAGTTAAAACATGGTAGTAAGTGCATTGTCCAAATGCCTCTTGAATGCTGAGGCTTGGGGCATCAATCAGCTGTCACAGAATCACAGAATGGTTGGGCTTGAAAGGGACCTCTGGAGATCATCTAGCCCAACCCACCTGCTAAAGCAGGTTCACCCAGAGCAGATCACACAGGAAGGTGTCCAGGCGGGCTTTGAATGTCTCCAGAGAAGGAGACTCCACAACCTCTCTGGGCAGCCTGTTCCTCACAGTAAAGAAGTTTTTCCTAATATTCAGATGGGACCTCCTATGCTGTGCCCGTTGCCCCTCATCCTATCGTTCAGAAGTCTGTTCCAGTATTTGACCACACTCTCAGTAGAGGGTCAAGTCTGAACTTCCTCTGACCCAGGTTTGCACCATTCACACATGTCCTGTCACCGGATACCAGGGACAAGAGATCAGCACTTCCCTATACACTTCCCTCTTCAGGAACTTTTAGAGGGCAATGAGGTTGCTCATCAGCTTCCTTCTCTCCAAACTAGAGAAATCCAGATTCCTCAGCCACTCCTCAGAGGACATGCCTTCTGGTCGTTCACCAGCTTTGTTGCTCTCTGGACACATGTGAATACTTCAACATCCTTGTCGAATCGTGGGGCCCAGAACTGCACACAGCACTCAAGGTGAGGCCACACCAACTCTGAATACAGCAGGATAATCACCTCCTTTGAGCGGTTGGTTCTGCTCTGTTTGATGTACCCCAGGATGGGATTTGCACTCTTGGCTGCCAGGGCACACACTGATGACTCTTGTTGAGCCTCCTGTCAACCAGCGCCCCAAGGCTCCTTTCTGCAGGGCTGCTCTCCAGCCAATCCTCTCCCCATTTATACTTGTGCTTGGCATTACTTTATCCTAGGTGCAGAATCCAGCATGTGGACTTGTTAGATTTTATGCCATTGATCATTGCCTAATGCTCCAATCTATCTAGATCGTTCTGCAAGGCTCCTTGTCCCTCAGGATAGTCATCAGCACCTCCAAGGATGGTATTATCAGAAAATTTGCTAATGGTGCATTAAATTCCTGCATCCAGATTATTGATAAAAATATTGGACAGACCTGGCCCTAGGACTGAGTCCTGAGGAACATCCCTGCTGGCTTGTCTCTAGCCAGATGTAGCACCATCCACTGCAACATTTTGAGCCCTGCCATTCACCCAGCTCTTCACCCAGCACACTGCATATCTGCTCATCTCACAACTGGACAGCTTGTCCAGAAGTGTGCTGTGAGGGACAGTTTCAAAAGCTTTACTAAAATCCAGAAAAACTACATCTACTGCCTTCCCTTCATCCACTAGGCAGCTGAAATTCCAAAACATATAAACTTACTGAAAAGTCAAAACACTTAGGAGGGAGATATTCAACAAGAATTCTGAGAAAAGAATCCACATTAGTATATTTGTGGTGTACTTTCTTCCCACTCCTCCTGACTTCAATTTAACACAGTGAGGCACAGAGACAATCTACAAGTTTTTTTCTAATACGATTGCTAAAGATTTCAAAGTAAGAACAGATTTTTAGCAGATACAGTTAAATTAGAGAACATTTCACAAACGACACATCTGTGATCCTTTAAATTGACTCAGCTGAGTTGCTGGTTGCTGCTGGCTACCCATGTGAAATCACAGTTTCTGCTATCACAAGTGTGATTTACCATTACCACACTACCCATCTCTTCTGCAAAAGCACTGATAATATCATGCATACCAACTTAATTCGCTGAATGAAACACATAATCCTGCTTACTAGAAATCAGGTTTGGCCCTGCAAAACATTTTGATAAATAAAGTTATTAAAACATATGTTTACCTAGGATGGTCTGATACAGTTTAAAATGGAGAAGTCTAAATACATTATTTCAAGTACGTGAAGTACATGGCTAAGTACTTCTTTCAGAATTAGAGAAAATGACAGTGCATCCCATCTAGAAAACCACATTCTACCCCCAAAGGAAGATCTAGTCCACCTAAAATAAGTGTTTAGTAATCCACAGATATCAGCATCATTAAAAAGGTCAAATATGTCTTTCTCAAAATACCAAGTCAGAGAGAATGACAGACAGACAGACAGACAGGGCTTTGCAACCAAGGCAGCCCGGCTCCCCACAGGAGAGGAGCACAGCACAGGGACAGAGGTGCCGGTTGCAGTGCCAGTGGCAGTGCCAGTGGTGCCAGGGCCAGTTTGCTTGTGTACGTGGCTTTTACTTTCCTGATTAAACTGTCAGCCAGTGAGTTTTATCACTTTAAGTCTTCTGATTCTCTCCCCCATCCTGCTGGATATAAAGATAAATATCTCAAAAAGCTATGTTTTCATACCAGATGGACTATGGGTGAATTCCCAAGGCCGTTCCTTAATATTTAGGACCTGTGATTTATTATATTTCTGCCACTGCTTGGGTTGTGCAGCAGCTCCTGGGATTCTTCAATACCTTGCTGATGAGCACAGTAAAATCACAAAGAACACTCTGCCCCAAACCCTGAAACTCATGTGCTGTCTGGACATACTTAAATTCTTCAGTTCCAATGAACAGGGATTTTCTGGGAAGGAAAAAACCTCCCTGAGGTTCGTGAAACAAGACTCACTGTATCAGCACTCATGGAATACATTGCCAGTCACACTGCTTGCCGTGGTTAAAGCAATTTGAATAAACAGCAAGTGAAATACAGGTCTCATGAAAAGTAAAGCAGAGCTTCACAATTCAGTACATAATCCCTGTGACTAAGTGGATCTTAGAATTAAAACCTGAAAAGTCTGATTCAACATACAGCTATGAAAGCCTGATCCAAATCCTGTACAACTCCCCAAGGACCATTTCCTGAGTCTGCTGAATTTGCACATCCAGAAACTAATAAGAGCATGTTCTTCTCACATGTCACAGCATTTTAAGCAGGCAACGTTAACCTGGATTGTGGCATCGCTCGTGGCTCCAGGCAGTGTCTTTCCTGCCGGACGTGATGGCGCTGGAGCTGGAGCTGGCCAGGACGGCTCCCAAAGAGTCGCCTGGGAGGTGGGCGCTAGCCAAGGAGCCTCTGCTGAGCTTCCATTGCGATGGCCTTCGCTGAGGCCTAGGAGCACCCCCAGGACCCTGGCAGAAGTAGACTTCCAAACACTTCCTTCCGTGCCTTCAAAAGAGGTGCTCGCTTAGGGATTGTCAACAGCACTTGTGGCTACATCCACGGCCCTGCTGTGCTTGCTCACCATACCAAGTGCAGGCTCCCTGGAGGAACGGTTGCTTTCTCCTCTTTGCACTGAGGAAAAGGAGATGTTCCAGGAGGCAGCAGACGTGCCCGCAGCAGCCGGGTCCCTGAGCACCGAGAGATGCGGCTGAGCTGCCGGGGACTGCGGGTTCTCCAAGGGTCCAGCCCAGCTGGGAGCTCTGCCAGGGCTCTCTCCTACACGCAGCCACCTCACCTCAGAAAACTTCCCCAGCTTTGGCACCTCTTGGCTCTTGCCTCCTCTTGTGCACTAACAGTGGACAAGGCACAGAGTGAAAAGGTGGCCATGAGGGGGACTGCCCAACCTGCCGGCACAGAGACGGGTGGGATCGCACGCACACACGGGCCTCTTCTCATCAGCCTCGCTCCTGCACAAGTCACACTAAACCCAACGCAATCAAGCTTCACCTTTTTATTCAAGATGCCACCTGCAATTCGCCACAGGAAAAGCAGCAAGATAGCAACATTGTGTCCATTAGAAAACTCTCTGTGTCTGTCCAGGGCAGACTGTTTCTTAACTATCCAGTCATTAGCGGCTGCTTCCAGCAAAAGCAAGCCCTCCAAAGCACGATCTAGAGAGAGCGCAATGGTGGTTTACAAGCCCTATCATGGTTGTAAACAAAATGCGTCACTGGACTGCATGCGTGCAAAAGATTGCACTGTTACCTTCTCCCCATCACATACTGTGCAGAGCTGCACGAGAAGGGCTGATTTGCAAACTGGCCCAGAGCCAACACTTTGCTGTGGAAGCCACGGTCAGAGGGCACGGGTAGGAAGGTGCCAGTGTTAAACAGCCAAGGAGAGAAAACCCGCTGGGTCCCCAAACCCATCGGTGCCAAAACACCCACTGAGGCGGGAGCTGTCTAAGGAAGAGAAAGTCAAAACAGAGCGAGACATTGCCCCAGGTGCCAGACACAAGGCACCTTCGTGGAATCGAACGGGAGGTGGTCACGGGCAGTATCGCTACTGGAAGGAAGGCTGGACCGGCAACAAACCCGCACTGTATTTTTGCCAAAAAGGGACACGATTAGGTTGATTAGTCCCCTATCTCGTAGGCACGGGGACTGATCCGGGGCCCCCCAGCACCCCAAAGGCTTCTTCCAAAGGGCGCTGGGCGCAGGGGCGGCGGGCGGGGCTGCACACGGGGGCTCTGTCACCCCCATGTCACAATGCCAGCACCCGGCAACGCTGAGGTCACAATGCCCCGGGCAGGATAAAAAGGAGCAGCCCCCCGTGTCCACCGCCAGAGCTGGCCCGGGGGCAGCCCAAACACAACCCAGACGAAGCACTTGGGGAGCTGGCTGGCGGAATCCCAGGGCAGCGGCTGAGGGAGGAAGACCTTGGATGAAGCTACGGGAGGTTCTCCACTGCAAGACAATCTCCTGGCAGGGCCACTTCCCAAACTCATCTGATGCATGGAAATCCTCTTCCACTGGGTAGCAGTGGCAGGACCAAGGGAAGTCCTTCTTGAGGAGCACTGCAGAGCTCACCATCATCATGCCCTGCAGAGCCAGGGGCAGTAGCTCTAAGAAGTGGGATGCCCAGATGTTGCAAGGGGGCCTAGGGCTCTCACCCGCATCAGAAGCTACGTGCCTCCTTGCCACAAGGTGACGGAGCAAGTGCCGAAGATGGGGCACGCTTCAGGTTATTCAATGCCTTCTGTTAGTGCAGGGATGGGAAGCAACGACATCCGAAATTTCCTCAGCGTCTGCTACTGCTAGGGAAAGGAGGAGGTAGGAACAGAAGGAGAGGAGAGAAGACTTCAGCTGGAAGGGACCTACAGTCATCATCTAGTCCAAAGGCCTGACCACTTCGGGGCTGGCCAAAAGTTGAAACATGGTATTAAGGGCATCGTCCAAATGCCTCTTCAACACTGACAGGCATGGGGCATCGCCCACCTGGGCTCCGGGAGCCCTGTTCCACCCTGTTAGACCACCCTCTTGGGAAAGAAAACTTTCCTCTTGTCAAGTCCAAAGCTCCCCTGATGGATGGATGCAGCTTTGAGCCTTCTGCTATTGGCTGCCGGGGAGAAGGGATCAGCAGCTCCCTCTCCATTTTCCCTCCGCGGAAGCTGTAGAGAGCAACGAGGTCGCCTCTCAGTCTCCACCTCTCCAAACTAGACACATCCCAGGTCCTCAGCATCCATGAACCAGAAGAAGCTCTTCTCTCACAGTGGAGTTCTACAGCCCCCACACTCCCTCCCAGCTGAAGCTCTGACACAGGAGAAATCCCCTACATCAAGAAGGCCCGCCTGAAGGTCTACAGCCTAGAAATAGGGAATACAGCGTCACGTGGAGCACCAGGAGTTTCCGGCACTGCTTGCACACAGCAGAGTAGGAAAATGCTCCTGCAGGCACAAGTAGGTCACAGCCCGACTGTGAGCCACAAATGTGATACAGGCAAATGCATTCTGGTGTGTCAGACAAGGCATTGCCAGAGGAAAGGCAAGCCTGGTGCAAAGCCCCGCTGAGAACTCGCCTGGACGACTACGGACATTTCTCATTCCTCGGCTTCAGGAAAGATCAAGTCCAGCTGGGATGAAAGCAAACCAAGACTACGTAGTTGGTTAGGATCACGGAGGGCCTACAGAAGAAGACAACAGCTGCAAGGAGCAAGACCAAGCCTGAGAGGGCTGGCATGACCCTCAAGCAAGATATCAAGGATGAAAGCCAAAGGAGGAAAAGAGCCATCGAGTGCAAGCAAAGATAGGGTCAACAGCACAAAACCATTCAAGACTTCTTCCCAAGCAGACAACCTCACCATCAGCGACAGCGTAGCATCACGTATCACTTGCTGCATTGGGAAGGAATGGCACAGGGACTGCCAGGGCCACCTTCCAAGCTTATGTGATGGCTGGCGGGCTGGCTGGCTGGCTGGCAAGCCTCTTCAGGTGCATAGCAGTGGGACAAGACAAAGGGAATGCCTTCTTGAAGAGCACTGCAGAGCTCACCATCTTCATCCCATGCGCAGACAGGCTCAGGAGCCATCAGACATAGGATACAGAGGGCTTGCAAGGGGTTGCAGTGCTTTGGAGCACCCACTGGTGTCCCACCAGGCACAGGAAGGATTCTCGCCCCCAAGGTCCATCAGGTCAGAGGCATTTGGGCACTCTGGGAAGTCCCCGAGATGGCTCCAGCTCAAGGGAGGATAGGGCTTGCGCAGCTCCTGGGAGGCGTGAGCAGCTTGTGGGACAAGGAGCCCGGTCTGGCTCACATGCTCAGGGAACAGCCGATCGCCAGCACTGGGGTCAGGAAGGAATTTTTTCTCCCGGGGCAGATTGGCACTGGTCCCCGGGGGTTTTTTGCCTTCCTCTGCAGCATTGAGCATGACCACTTTTCAGAGCTCCTCTGGGCCCTTTTGGCTCACTTCCTACCTGCTGCTCAAGCACCAGGAAGATGGCCTCTCGTGCCCTGCAGCTGGGGGGAGGAAGGCTTTTTTTTCCCCCCATGTGGGACACCAAGTGTCTCTGGGGGTTTTTTGCCTTCCTCTGCAGCATTGAGCATGGCCCACTTGCCGCGGCTTCTTTGGGCCATTTGGGCTGGGTGCCTGCTGCTCCACGAGGTGGCCCGAAACTTAGCTAGGACAGCCTACCTAAACCAGCATAGAACAACTAACCTAAGCCAACCTTAAACAGCTGAAAACAATCAACCTTCGAGAACCTAAACCAATCTCAATCTGCCTTCAAAAACTTCAAACAATCAGCCACCAACAACCTAAAAAGCACCTGAAACCATCTACAACAAATTACCTCAACCAACCTAAACCAAACCAAATAAAGCAACCTCAACACCCTCAAACAAACCTACCTAAAACAAATGACATAAAAAAATCCTACCGAAAACAACCTGAAACTCCATAAACCAGCATTCCTCAAACAACCTTCGGCAACGCTGATCCAAACAAGCTGAAGACATCTAAACAGACCCACCTTAATCAACCTAAAGCAACAATCTCAAACAACTTCAAAACCACCTCATAAAGCCTAAAACCGCCTGAAACAACCAAGCTAAAATAACCACCTAGACTAAACAACTTAAACAAGGTGACGGAGCAAGTGCCGAAGATGGGGCACGCTTCCGGTTATTCAATGCCTTCTGTTAGTGCTGGGTTCCGGGAGCCCTCTTCCACCCTGTTTGACCACCCTCTTGGGAAAGAAAACTTTCCTCTTGTGAAGTCCAAAGCTCCCCTGATGGATGGATGCAGCTTTGAGCCTTCTGCTATTGGCTGCCGGGAAGAAGGGATCAGCAGCTCCCTCTCCATTTTCCCTCCGCGGAAGCTGTAGAGAGCAACGAGGTCGCCTCTCAGCCTCCATCTCTCCAAACTAGACACATCCCACGTCCTCAGCATCCATGAACCAGAAGAAGCTCTTCTCTCACAGTGGAGTTCTACAGCCCCCACACTCCCTCCCAGCTGAAGCTCTGACACAGGAGCTCCTGCTGAGCTTCCATTGCGATGGCCTTCACTGGCAACATCGCAAACCAAGTCGCTGCAGACACAGTGCGGATTTCTGGAGGAAAGGGATTTAATACTGAATGTCTTGTAGAAAAACTAACAAGATATGCGAAAATCTATGAGGTAATTAAACGAGGGATTGTGATCTATTATGCAATGCATACATTGTTCGTAAAATAATCCAACCACTACTTATTTGAAACCATGATGTACACGTATTTTAAAAAGTTTTGAGGATGAGAGAAATAATCCTTGAATTTAAGGAAAGGGTACTCAAATCAGGCAAATTCTTGCACAAAAACCTCTTTGCATTGGACCAAAAACTAAAGCTGCAGCAGAGAGATGAATTCAGTGGTGTGGTTTTGTTTTTCTGATGTGGTAACTTTAACTGCTCCTCATATGGCTTCTTCTCCAAACCCTTCACCAACCTCTTCTGGACACCCACCAATGGCTTTATCTCCTTTTTATCCTGTGGCGCCCAGAACTGTACCCAGTGCTCCAGGTGAGGCCGCAGCACTGCCGAGCAGAGCGGGACAATCACCCCCTGGCCCGGCTGGCCATGCTGTGCTGGGTGTACCCCAGGACACGGGTCCCGCTTGGCTGCCAGGGACACTGTTGGCTCATGTTCAACTTGCCATCAACCAGAAACCCCAGATCCCTCTGCAGAGCTGCTCTGCAGCATCTTGTGCCCCAGTCTGTATGTACAGCCAGGACTGCTGGCACTAAGATGGATACTTGTGGAACCCACTCGTGACTGGTGTCCAACCCAACATGACCCCAACTCTGTTTATTTTTCCTCACTTAGGCAAAGTGAGTGGATTCCGTGCCTAAATATAATCACATGTATTTTCTTTATAGTAATTCCTTGCCAGATTCAGGCAAATGTGTACTTTTCCCGGAGTCAGGGAGGGCTCTGGCGTTGTATTTGGTGAGCCACGTGTATGCACACTGTGGATCCCCATTGTTATTATTTGCTGCACCCCAATAATTTCCTCAACTGATACTCAAACCTGTATTTATGTTCTTGGAGAGCTAAAACCCCGTTCTTTACCGGTTAATCTGCTGCACCTTTTTGACCAGAATAAAAGTTTGTTTTGGACCCTGTTGTCAGCCTAAAACTATCGTGGTGCCTCTGTGACACACGGGATGGGGGGGACACAGGGGACACAGAGGGGACATGGCAGGTGACCTGGGGGTGGGGTGTCAAAGGGGACCTGGAAGGGACATGAGGGCCACAAGGGGGGACACGTCCCCTACTTTTCCCCCCTGCACCACAATTTACCCCCCAGTTTCCTCCGGTTTTAGAATCCCCAAATAACTTGCATTGGAAAAGACCTTTAAGGTCATGGAGTCCAACTGTTCCCCCGATACCCAATCGGAGTTGAAACGCCCGTCACCAGTTTCCCACGAATCCCTTTGGGCCTCGAGCATTTTATTCCCCCCGAGCGACCCCCAGATGACACACCCAGACACTCAAGTTCTCACGTTTGCAGCAAAATCCCCATTTTGCCCTGTTTTTGTTTCTCGAACGGGGATGAACTCTGCAGGCTCTTCTCAAATGCAAAATAACGAGGGTTTCACTGCCCTCTGGGCTGGACTTTGTTGCTGCTTAATGGGGATAAACTTAGCATTTTTATTTGTGTGAATTTCCTTAATTGGGATCTTCCCTATGATCCTAATGGGGATAAACTCATTGTTTTTAACAGGTAGGCTCCCCCATGCACGGCCGGGAGACAGCCCAGAGCAGCCGGACTGTGCAGCAGCCGATTTTCTCCTGCCCGACGCCGTCTGCTCTGCAGGGACGAGCCTGAGCCCGAGCAGCCTTGCGTGCCCATCCCGGCATCAGGCGAGCCACTGCTCCGGCAGCGTGTGCGGGTGAGCCAGGGCCATGCAACGAGGAAGAGGGACCTCCTCCTCTGCAGTGACACCTTGGGAATCGCCAAGCACCAGTAAGATTTGCAGAGCCCAGCGGCCTTTCCTCCCAACCCTGGACATGGCAGCAGGGCAGCAGGGCAGGGACAGCCCAGGAGCAGCCCCAGGTGGCCGGCACCCTGGTGCTGGATGCAGCCATGGCCGTGACTATGGCAGGGGGACTTGGGAGGGGAGCCAGCAGGCTCAGGCACCTCCAGGTCACTCCCTGTGCTCCTCTCTGCAGACGTATTCCATATCATGCACCAGCCCCTGGGAAAACTGAAAGGTACAATAGTTTGTTAAAAACTACACTAAAGGCATTGGGTGGTGGAACCTTTAAAAACTGGGATTCAAATTTAGCAAAAGCCACTTGGTTGGTCAACACTAGAGGATCAGTTGATCGAGCTGGGCCTGAGGTGGAATGTCCCGGTTCTGTTAAAATCAAGTTTATCTTGTAGTGAATTTGCCTGTCAGCTAAAGCTCCATATTAGCTGATTTCCTGAAAAGCCAGATCCATGTTTTGGTAGACACAGCAATGGAATGTGAGGTGACAGTGACAGGCTGGGCTGACAGGCTCCCCCTCCCGTAGTGGGCACTCGGCTGCCACAGCCAGCTGACATAGAACCTTTGTCACAATGCCCGCTACCGTGGTGAGTATGCGGTGACACTGCAGGTGACAGGGACACTGCAGGACTTGCTGTCAGCTCAGCAATTTCTCAGTTCCCTGAAGAAGCTGAATTCTGCAAATGGCTGGTTTGGCTTTTGAAATGATGTCATCAGGTGGGTGTTTTGGTGTAATACGCTGAAAAACAGAGCAGAAATGGTGAAATATTTCCATGATATGCATGATCCCTGCAGCAAACCATGACAGAGCCTAACTAGATCTGCAGCTTTTTTTTTGTGCTGCCAGCAGATTGTGGAAGTACAGTGTAAAAACCATCCTTATGGAGAGATCCTGTATCAAAAATAGCGTGGTCAGCAGGACAAGGGCAGTGATCCTTCCCCTGTACTCTGCATTGGGGAGGCCACACCTGGAGTACTGTGTTCAGTTCTGGGCCCCTCACTTCAGGAAAGAGATTGAAGTGCTGGAGCGGGTCCAGAGAAGAGCAACAAGACTGGTGAGGGGACTTGAACATAAGACCTATGGGGAGAGGCTGAGGGAGCTGGGGTTGTTTAGTCTGGAGAAGAGGTGAGCTCAGCACTCTCTAGAACTACCTGAAGTACCTGAAGGGAAGTTACAGCCAGGTGGGAATTGGTCTCTTCTCCCAGGCAGTTAGCAATAGGACAAGGGAGCATGGGCTTAAACTCTGCCAGGGGAAATTTAGGCTGGATATTAGAAAGAAATTCTTTGCAGAGAAAGTGGTCAGGCATTGGAATGGCTGCCCAGGGAGGTGGTGGACTCGCCGTCCCTGCAGGTTTTTAAACTGAGATTGGACATGGCACTTAGTGCCATGATCTAGTGCCAATGGACTGGAGTTGGACCAAGGGTTGGACTCGATGATCTCTGAGGTCTTTTCCAACCCAGTCGATTCTGTGATTCTGTGATCTTTGCATTTTAGGCTTAGTCTAAGTGTCTCAAGTAGTTGGGGTTTTTGTTTAAGGCTTAATCTAAAAGGTCTGATGGCTTTCCTGATTGTCTAAAGAAGAGTGTGCTGTAAATATAAATAGAAAAACCATCCTTTTGGAGGGATCTTGGTGTTTTAGGCTCAGTGTAAGTTTCCCAAGTAGTTGGGTTGTTTTTTTCTCTTCTGTGAAAAATATTTTGCTGCTTGTGCATTCTCAAAATGTCTTGATGATGTGTGGAGACAATAGAAGTGCGATGTTACGTACAAAATTTTGCATTTGTATCTGTAAAGGGATTCTCATATTCATATGCACTCATGAATTGACTAAATAGTTTTTCTTTTCTGTATTTCTGTTATTTTCAGAACACACAGATGACAACACCCCAGTCCTTAAGAACTCACCAGAAACTGTTGCAAGAATCGCATCTGGAGCAGTTAAAGCTCCCGGCAAAACAAACATTTTCTAAGTATTCCTAGGGCTTTGTATTCTTTGTGAGCAGTTTCAGTGTGGTTTAACCTTTTTGATAGATATTAGTTTACAGTGGCATTCAAATGGTATCTTGCTCTGACTCTGTGACTGAGAATCTGTGTCTGTTATATTGACTCTGTGACTATGATTCTGACTGTGACAGTGATTCTGTGACACTGTGACTGAGACTGTTACTCAGACTCTGGGACTCTGACTCTGTGACTCTGTGACTTTGTGACACTGTGACTGTGACACTTTGACTGTGACACTGTGTCTCTATGACTGACACCAAGACTGTGACTCTGTGACTCTGTGTCTTTGTCAGTCTGTGACTGTGACTCTGTGACTGTTATTGTGACGGTGACTATATAACTATGACTGAGACTCTATGAATGTGACTCTTTGACTGTTAATGTGGTCCTGTGACTCTGTGACACTGTGACTCTGTAACTCTGTGACTGTGACTCTGTTACTCTGACTCTGTGACTCTGTGATTCTGTGACTGTGGTACTGCAATTCTGTGACTCTATGACACTTTGACTGTGACTCTGTGACTGTCGCTGTAATTCTGTGACTCTGTGACACTGTGACTGTGAGTCTGTGAATCTGTGACTGTCACTGTGATTCTGTGGCTCTGTAACTATAAATGAGACTCTTTGACTGTGGCTCTGTGACTGTTACTGCGACTCTGTGAGTGTGACTCTGACTCTGTGACACTGTGACTGTTAATGTGATTCTGTGACTCTGACTCTGTTACTCTGACTTTGTGATGCTGTGACTCTGAGACTATTTGACTGTCACACTGAGACTCTGTGACATAGTGACACTGTGAAACTGTGACTCTGTGACTCTGTGACTCTGTGACTGTGACTCTGTGACACCGTGACACTGTGACTATGACTCTGTTACTCTGACCTTGTGACTCTGTGATTATGTGACTGTGACTCTGTGACTCTGTTACTCTGCGATTATGGCTGAGTGACTCTGACTCTGTGACTCTGTGACTATGTGACACTGTGACTGTGACTGAGACTCTGACTCTGACACTGTGTCTCTATGACACTGTGACACATTGTGAATCTCTGACACTTTGACACTCTGTGACTCTGTTACTCTGTATCTGTTACTCTGTGACTGTGACGCTGTGACTCTGTGACTCTCTGACACTGTAACTGTGACTCTGTTACTCTGACTCTGTTACTCTGTGACTGTGACTCTGATTCTGTGACACTGTGACTGTGACTGAGACTCTCTGACTGAGAGTCTGTGACTCAGTGACTGAGACTCTGTCACTCAGTGACACTGTGACTCTGTTACTCTGACTCTGTGACTCTGTGATTCTGTGACTGTCACTCAGTGACACAGTGACCCTGTGACTCTGTGACTGTGAACAAGACTGTCACTGTGACACTGTGACACAGTGACTGTGACTCTGTGACTCTGTGTCTTTGTGAGTCTGTGACTCTGAATCTGTGACTGTTAATATGACTCTGTGACCCTGATTCTGTGGCTCTGTGACTTTGTCACGCTGTTACTGTGACTGAGACTCTTTGACTGTCACACTGAGACTCTGTGACACAGTGACCCTGTGACTCTGTGACTCTGACACTGTGACACAGTGACTGTGACTCTGTGTCTTTGTGAGTCTGTGAGACTGTTACTGCGACTGTGACTGTGACTCTGACTCTGTAACTAAGTGACTGTAAATGTGACTCTGACTCTGACTCTGTGAGTCTGTGACTTTGTGACACTGTGACTGTGACTGGGACCCTTTGACTGTCACACTGAGACTCTGTGACACAGTGACCCTGTGACTCTGTGACACTGAGACTCTGTGACTGACTCTGTGACTCTGTGACTATTACTCTGTGACTCTGTGACCCTGTCACTGTGACACAGTGACTGTGACTCTGTGACTGTGTGTCTTTGTGAGTCTGTGACTCTGTGACTGTGACTCTGTGACTCTGTGACTCTGTGACTCTGTGACTCTGTGACTCTGACACTGTGACACAGTGACTGTGACTCTGTGACTGTGTGTCTTGTGAGTCTGTGGCTCTGTGACTGTGATGTGACTCTGTGTACTAAGCAACTATGACTAAGACTTTATGAATGTGACACTGTGACTGTGAATATGACTCTGTGACTTTGTGACTGTGACTCTAACTCTGTGACTTTGTGACACTGACTGTGGCTGAGACACTGACTGTGACACTGTGTGTCTATGACTCTGTGACACTGTGACACAGTGACTGTGACTCTGTGACTCTGTGACTATGACTCTGTGACTGTGAATTTGACTCTGACTGTGACTCTGTGACTCTGATATTGTGACACTGTGACTGTGACTCTGTGACTGTGACTCTGACTCTGTGACTCTGTGACACTGTGACACTCTGTCTGTGACTGAGACACTTTGACTGTGACACTGTGTATCTATGAGCCTGTGATTCTCTGACTCTATGACTGTGACTCTGTGACTGTGACTCAGACTCTGTGACCCTGTGACTGTTAATGTGTATCTGTGACTCTGTGCCTCTGATTTTGTGACACTGTGACTGTACTCAGACTCTTTGACTGTGACTTTGTGACTGTGACTCTGACTCTTTGACTCTGTGAGTATTAATGTGACTCTTACATTTTATAAGCCTACATATTGACTGTGACTCTGTTACTGTGACTCTGACTCTTTGTGAGTATTAATGTGACTCTGTAACTCTGTGATTCTGCAATTGTGTGACTCTGTGACTCTGACTCTGTGTCTCTGTGAATCTGTTACTGAGACTCAGTGACTGTGATTCTTACTCTGTGATGCTGTGACTGAGACCCTTTGACTGTCACACTGAGACTCTTTGACACAGTGAGCCTGTGACTCTGTGACACTGTGACACTGTGACTATGACTCTGTTACTCTGACTCTGTGACTCTGATTATGTGACCGTGAATCTGTGACTCTGTTACTCTGTGACTCTGTGACTGTTAATGTGACTCTGTGACTCTCACTCTGTGACTCTGTGACTTTGTGACACTGTGACTGTGACTGAGACTCTTCGACTGTTACACTGTGTCTCTATGACTCTGTGACTCCATGACTTTGTGACACTGTGTCTTTCTGAGTCTATGACTGTGACTCTGTGACTGTTATTGTGACTCTGTGACTATGTAACTATGAGTGAGACTCTATGATTGTGACTCTGTGACTCTGTGACTGTTAATATGACTCTGTGACTCTGATTCTGTGACTCTGTGACTTTGTCATGCTGTTACTGTGACTGAGACTCTTTAACTGTCACACTGAGACTCTGTGACACTGTGACTCTGAATCTGTGACTGTGACTCCGTGACTTTCAATCTCTGACTGTATGACTCTGTGACTGATTCTGTGACTCTGTAACTTTGTGACACTGTGACTGTGACTGACACTCTTTGACTGTGGCACTGTGTCTTTATGACTCAGTGAGTTATTGACTATGACACTGTGCCTCTGTGACTCTGTGACACAGTGACTGTGTCTGTGTGACTATGTGACTTTGTGACTGTGACTCTCTGACTGTCACTGTGACTATGTGATCTGTACGTTTTTAGGCTTACATTTTATAAGCCTACATTTTTAGGCCTACTTTTTCAGGCCTACTTTTTTAGAAGGTGAGGTTCGAACAGCGGTGACTCTTGAGTCATAGACACACAGTGTCACAGTCAGTGTCTCAGCCACAGTCAGTGTCACAAAGTCACAGAGTTAGAGTCACAGTCACAAAGTCACAGAGTCACATTCACAGTCACAGTGTCACATTCATAGTCTTAGTCATAGTTGCTTAGTACACAGAGTCACATCACAGTCACAGAGTCACAGACTCACAAAGACACACAGTCACAGAGTCACAGTCACTGGGTTTGTTCTTGGGGCTGGTTGTTCTGAGACCAAAGTTGTAGATCCCATTTCCTGAACACGGAGAGTTTCCTTGGTTTATGTTTTTGCTTTTATAGTAAAAACATTGTAGCATAAACTTGGAATTTGTTCTTATCTAGGTAGAGTCTCATTCTCAGTGTTTGACTGTTTCTATCATTTGGGTGAGGGGGGGATATAGCAGGTATTCGTAGGCCTCAAATCTGAGTTTTTTTGCACACTAAAGATTAAGACCAAATAAATATGAAAGAACGAAGTGGCAGTTCAATGAGTATGTGGAATCTCAGCAAGTTTTCAAGTGTCGTAAATATTTCCTAAAATATCGCAGTGCTTTCAAGATTACTTTAAAGCACTTAATGCAGTTTCTGGTAATTAAGACCTTTTATTTGGTTTCTTTTTGATCTGTTGCAGGGCTCCAAAATAACACAAAACCCTTGTAACTGCTTTCAAATGACATTTCTACTGCTATTTTCAGTCAATACGGCATATATTTTATGACATATTATGTATTTTGGTGCTTTCGTGGCTAAACATGGCAAAGACTTGATCACAGTGCTTGGGCTTCCACAAAGAAACACTCTTCTGAAGAGATTTTAGTTGTGTTTTCCTCAGATGACTAATTAGAGTGATTAGTCACCAAATACAAATGTAATTTTGGTGTGGTTTATTTTTCAGTTGCACTGAATGCACCTGGAGAGAAGAGTTTATGCATAAGAATAAATTTCCACATTCCTTAGGCAATCAGAACATAAAGTTTGATGTTCAAGCTTTAGAATCTGGTTTCACTGCTGCCTGTTGTTTCTGGATGCTTTATTTAAGTTCTCATCACCTTTATTTCTCCTTCTAGAAGTCAAAAGGAGCCAGTGAGCGGAACATCAAAAGCAGTATGTAAAAACATAATCTCACCCTTTTTCCTACACACCATGCTGAATTTTAACCAACGCAGCCTTGCATGAATTTTCCAAGCATTAACATAATGTATTTTGCAGTAAATGTTTAAAATATTGGACTCAACAAGGTAAAAAGTGAGTCACGCCGTTGTTGTGAGGACAGCTCTGTGCAGCTCCGTGCTTCCTTGTTGTGCCCTTAAGTACTTGGGGATTTGTTCCTAAAACTGTGTAATTGCAGTGATTTTGTTGGGGCCCCTCTGAGTAAAAAAAATGTCTTTAATAGATTGCTGTGAATTTAAATATCATTGCTACACAACTATGAATTTACATTTGGGAAAGGTGTGGTGTTTTTCTTCAGGTTTGCAAACACTGTTATTCTGCTACTAAAATATTGTATAAATGAGAAACACAAGGAAACACTTGACTGGTTTGGATCTGGATTTGCCGCTTTTGTTGAATACTATGTGTCGCTCACTTGGTTTTTATATTTTGTCTTTATTTTAACGTAAATTGCATTTATTGTATTGCAACTAAAACAGATGAGTTTTTATTTCTTGAAAACAATTATTTTTCTCTCTCTCTCTCTTTTTTTTTTTTTTTACTAGCATGTGTATCAACACAAAATCAGTCTTCATAAATACAGTTTATTTGGCTTTTTTCCATGTTTCTGTATGCATTTCAAAGCAGAAGTTAGTCTGATAGGAATAAATCACTGGAAAGCTCGTCCATAATTGTGGAACAGTAAGACAACAACATTTGAATTTGTTACAGCTTTGTTGTGCTGCTGTCCCGCTGTTCCACTGTTACTACGCTCTGTCTTGAATGTACAATTGAACATGTGTCTAATTTTTTGTGAACAGATCAATGACTCTCCTGCATCTCTTTCTCTGGCACACCTTATTAAGGTATTACAGTAGAATATAAGGTATAAATTCTTGTCAAATACTTTAATACTTTCTGGAAGAGAAAAGGAAAAAAAAACCAACCAAGCCAAATGTGAGAGGAAAAAAACTGGGGAGAGTGACAGCTTTGAAATAATGTAATTATTTTTCTGTGTTGTGCTTTCTTAAGGTCCAAGTCTTCCTGTAGTGCTTTGTCTTACCCTAGAAGTTCGTATACCCACTGCAAGTCACGATCAGGCTCTTCCTGCACTCGCTCCAGCTCTCGATCACGGAGTCGTTCCCGTTCCCATTCCTACTCTCCATTGCTGCCATCTCCAAGAAGACACAAAGGGAAGAGTCATAACTATCGTTCTAGGTGAAGGTTGCGTGGTGATCACCACTCATGGTCAAGGTGTTCTTAAAGGACATGAAGCGAGATGAGGCCAGCCCCATCGCTGAGGAACTGGCAAAAGATCTCCGGCCCCTATTTGACTCTGTCAGACCCTGTCAGGCTCTTTCAGGCTTTTTCATGCTCTGTCAGGTCCATTTGGGCTCTGTTGGTCTCTGTCAGGTTTTGAAAGGACCTGTCAGGCTCTGTCGGGCCCTGCTGGGCTCTGTCAAGCCTTGTCAGGCTCTCTCGGTCTTTGTTGGGCTCTATCAGGCTCTGTTGAGCACTGTCGGCTCTTTCGGGCCCTGTTGAACTTACTCAGGATCTGTCAAGCCTTGTCAGGCTCTGTCAAGCTATGTTGGGCTCTGTCAAGCTATGTCGGGCTCTGTCGGGCTGTGTCAGGCTGTGTCAGGCTCTGTCAGCTTTGTTGGACCCTGTCCAGCTTTGAGCCTTTGTACAGGCCCTGCCAGGCTTTGTCAGGTGTTGTCAGGCTCTCTCAGGCTCTATGGGGCTCTGTCGAGCCCTGTCAGGCTCTGTTGAATTCTCTTGGGCTTTTTTGGGCCCTGTCAGGCGCTATGGGGTTTAGTCAGGCTCTGTCCAGCCCTGTCAGGCTTTGTCGGGCTTTGTCAGGCTCTGTTGGGCTTTGTTGGTCTTTGTTGGGCTCTGTCAGTCACTGTTAGGCTTTGTCGGGCTCTGCTGGGCTTTGTCAGTCTCTGTTGGTCTTTGTTGGGCTTTGTCAGGCTCTATCTGGCTCTATCAGACTTTGTCTGGCTCTGTCAGGCCCTGTTGGTCTCTTTCAGGTTTCATTGGGCTTTCTTCAGCTCTGTTGGGCTTTGCCAGGCCCTGTCGGGCTCTGTCAGGCTCTGTTGGGCTTTGTCAGATTTTTCTGGGCTCTGACGGTCTCTACAGGTCTTTGTCGGGCTTTATTGGGCTTTGTCGGTCTTTGTCAGGCCCTGTCAATCTCTTTTGGTCTCTTTCGGCAAAGCTCAACACAGCCCAACAAACCTTAGAGACTGACAGAGCATGACAGAGCGTGACAGAGCCCGACAAAGACCAACAAAGCCCGACAGATCCTGACAAAACCCAACAGAGCCCAATAAAGCCTGACAAAGACCTATAGAGCCTTACAGAGCCCCAAAAAAGTCCGACAGAGCTCGACAGGACTTGACCAAGCCTGACAAATCCCAAGAAAGCCCCTTAAAGCCCGACAGAGCCCCCAAAAGCCGAACAGAGCCCGACAAAGCCTAGCAGAGACCAACAAAGCCCAGTAGAGACCAACAAAGCTCAAACAAGACCAACAGAGGCTGACAGAGGCCGACAGAGCCTGACAGGGCTGGACAAAGCCCAGCAGAGCCCAACAGAGCCCAACAAAGCCCAACAAAGCCCCAAAGAGACCATCAGAGCCTGACAGCCAGGCAAAGTCTGACAGGGCTGGACAGAGCCCAACAAAGCCCAATAAAGACCGAGAGAGCCTGACAAAGAACAACAGGGCCTGACAAAGCTTCAGAAAGCCCCACAAAGCCCCATGGAGCCTGACAGAGCTTGAAAAAACCGGACAGAGCCTGACAGGGCCCAACAGTGCCTGATAGAGCTCAAGAGAGCTCAACAAGGCCCGACAAAGCCTGACAGACCCCAACAAGGCCCAACAAAGCCAGACAAAGCCCGACAGGGCCTGACAGGGCCTGACAGAGCCCAACCAATCCTGAAAGCACCCAACAAAGCCTGAAAGCACCCGGAAGACCCCAATAGAGTCCAAGAGAACATGAAAAAGCCCGACAGAGCTTGACAGAGTCTGACAGGGCCCAATAGAGCCTGACAGAGTTTCACAGAGCCTGACAGGGCACAAAGAACCTGATTGTGACTTGCAGTGGGTATATGAACTTCTAGGGTAAGACAAAGCACTACAGGGAGACCTGGACCTTGAAAAAACACAACACAGAAAAAACAATTACATTATTTCAAAGCAGGCACTCTCCCCAGTTTTTTTTCCTCTCAGATTTGGTTTGGTTAGGGTTTTTTTTATCTTCCAGACAGCAAGTCCCAAGGGCTATAGTGCAGTATCAAATAGCAAGAAAAAATGATTTAGCCTGCAGACAGTCACTCCTGATTTTAAAATGCTAGTCTAGTCTATTTAACTTTACTACTTATTTGGCAATTTGTAGAGGATGCAAAGCACTTGTACTGCAATCGTATATACTATTTAATCCTCTGTACTATTTAATCCTCCATACTGTTTAATCAACACTTCCAGCCAGATGTCCCTGCAAAATCTTGCACATACTTTGAGCTCTGACGAGGAACAGTGACCACATGTTGATCAAATCACCTCTAAAAGCTTCTAAACTCAGTTTCTAGAAATATGACAGATCCTGGCACCATGACTAATAGAGAGCTCTTCAGACTCCTGCCCAAGGGATTTGGGGGATAGAAAACATCAGCTGCCCTGATTCTTTTTTTTTTTTTTTTTTTTTTTTTTTTCCACAAGCTTTCCCTTTATTATTTTTTGAAGAGTCATTTCACATTATTCCCCGTATGTTCATTAGCATCATTCCTCCTCTAAATGTCCTTCACCAATTGAAAATTTCTTTACAAACAAGTCTGATGTTTTAATTCCTAAGTTAACCATGTCAGCAAAAGACTAGTGGAAGTCACCAGTCTGCAGTCCAGGTTAAAATCTCTCTGGGTATCCATGTGAGAGAAATGAAAAATGAAATGAAGACAGTTTCTCTGACCATATTTGAGCTGTAAATCACACAGGAAACTCCTGTCACTGCAAACCCTGAAGTCAACCAATCCACCCAATGACAGAGATGTGGAATGGAACTCCTCTGGCTTCTTCTATACAATCTTCTTCTCCATTACATACATATAAAGCAGTTACTTGGAAAATGAATACGTACACTCCTTTGGACTCCTTTCCTATTCCATCAATTCCTGGGAACAGGCTAAAAAGATTTGTGCTGTTACAAAAAGAAATCCAGACATCTCTCATCGTAAGACCCACACTTGCAATGACATTTCACTGATTACTTTAACTAGCAAAAGCTTTTAATCCTCTCCTTTTGCCAAGCATAAGGGCTGCAAGGCAAGGCAAGGCAAGGCTAGGCTGCAGGACGTTTATTTGCTTTATATTTTCTACCACATCCACCTTCAGAGGAGGAGGAAAGCCATCAGACCTTATGGATTAGGCCCAAACAAAAACCCCAGCTACTTGAGACACTTAGACTAAGCCTAAAATGCAAAGATCTCTCCATAAAGATGGTTTTTATACTGTACTTCCACAATCTGCTGGCAGTACAAAAAAAAAGCTGCAGATCTCTTTAGGCTGAGTCATGGTGGTTTGGTGCAGGGATCATGCATATCATGGGAATATTTCACCATTTCTGCTCTGGTTTCCAGTGTATTACACCAAAACACCCACCTGATGACATCATTTCAACAGCAAAGGCAGCAATTGGCAGAATTCAGCTTCTTTGGGGAACTAAGAAATTGCTGAGCTGACATTAAGTCCTGCAGTGTCCCTGTCACCTGCAGAGTCACCGCATCCTCGCCATGGTAGCGGGCATTGTGACAAAGGTTCTATGTCAGCTGGGTGCGGCCGCCGACCGCCCCCTAGGGGAGGGGGAGCCTGTCAGCCCCAGGCCTGTCACTGCCTGCTGTCCCTGCTGTCACCAGCAAAGCCTCTGAAAACAGGCCAAACCATGCCCAGACGTGGGGCCAAAGTGGCCCAAAGTCTCCAAGAGACAAGTTGGGAAGAAAGATATGGGACAGAGGGAGAAAGCGAAGGGAGCAGCAGAAAGGGAAGGAAGAACAAAAAGTAGTGTTGGGCTGCAGGACTGTAATGGAGGATTTGAAAGAAAGGAAGCAGGAGAGTGAGAGAAAAGGAAAGAAGAGAGGTGTCTTGGTTTTGTTAAAAACAAGTTTCTCTTTCAGTGAATTTTGCCTGTCAGCTAAAGCCTTCTTATTAACTGCATTTTCCTGGAGAACCAGACACATGTTTTGGTAAACCTAGCAATGGAAGGCAAACTTATTGATAAGCATGTATGGACATCTCGCGAGAGGGGTGACAAGAAACAAGTGACCAAGAAACTGACCAACTGTGTATAACATCCCATTCACGTGAATACTTCATATAAAAGTGGGAGATCACGAGGATCTCGTCCCTTTTGCCTTCTGCCTTTGCTTTTTCCCTTCTGCTTATGGCCGACATTAGGAGTGGACCTTGCTAGTTGTCCCTGCGAACTGAGGCCTAGTGAGAGACTGAATCCAGCTCCGGTTGGCTGCAGAGTCTAATCCAGGACTGTCCTGGTTTTGCTAAAAACAAGTTTCTCTTTCAGTGAATTTTGCCTGTCAGCTAAAGCCTTCATATTAACTGCATTTTCCTGGAGAACCAGACCCATGTTTTGGTAAACCTAGCAATGGAATGCAAACATATTGATAAGCATGGATGGACATCTCACGAGAGGGGCGATGAGAAACAAGTGACCAAGAAACTGACCAACTGTGTATAACATTCCATTCACGTGAATACTTCATATAAAAGTGGGAGATCACGAGGATCTCGTCCCTTTTTCCCTTCTGCTTATGGCCGACCTTAGGAGAGGATCTCGCTGGTTGTCCCTGCAAACTGAGGCCTAGTGAGAGACTGAATCCAGCTCCACTTGGCTGCAGAGTCTAATCCTGGACTTTGGTGGCCGGCTCTGCAGTTGCTGAGACTTTCAAGATTGGTTTTGTATATTTTGTATTATTTTCTCTATTCTTATTAGTAGCATTAGTAAAACATCTTTAATTTTTCGAACTCTCTTCTCTCTGTCCTTCTTTCCCTCCTGATCGCCTGTCCTGAGTGGGAAGGGGGGGAGAGGGAGGGGCAAAGAGGGGGGAGAGGAGGTTAATAATACATCTGCCAGGGTTTTATTGTCACCCCGCAATCTTAACCCTCGACAGATAATTGGCGCCCAACGTGGGGCAAAGAGAAAGGGGTAAATGTGAAGATTTTTGGCTTTTCTACTGCTCTGACGTACCTTTCAGTTTTCTTGGCACGGTTCCAACTCAGAGTTGTGATACTCGCGCGTCTGTTTGCTTCGGACATTATTTAGTGGTATTAAGGCAAAGTGAATTACACTGATTTAAAGATGTTATGGCATAAGTTGTATCAGTTATTTTCTACATTGTGCTCACTGATTCCATATCTGTGTTGGGCTTTCTTTTTAAATCGAAGTATTCATTATATAACAACAAGGAACTGGACAATGGTCATGATGATACTGTGTGGTTTGTCACTGGTTTATTTCATTGTACTGCAGCCGCTAATGAATTTCTACTCGCTTCTGCTTTACCTTGAAAAGCCTCCAGGAGAGATTAAAGAGCAGTACGGCTCTGTGTTTGCTAATTGGTCGAGCGAATCTTTAGAAAGGCTGACTAACAATACTTTCATTTTTTCGCTAGGAGAGTTCGCAAATGTTTTAGAGAATTTTGAATATCCTTGGAGTTTTGATAGAACTGTGATGGTATTATCTGGTTTGCTGAATGTGTGTCAGTTTGTGCTTCTGTTAAGAGAAATGGCGTTCAACAGGAGGTTTGCGTCTCTTTGTTGTCCTGAGATTTGCGGTGCGTCTTCGGAAGCTTTAGCAAAAAGCTCTCCTAGCTGCTCGAGAAAGAGCAAAACAGCAAAAGCTGCAGCTGCTGCCGCCCCAACCGCGGCTTCGCAGGCTGAAGGTACAGCTCCTACGCAGAGTTCTTCTGTCAAGGCCATTGCTGATAACAGTACTTCTCCAGCGCCAAAGGCAGCCCCCCTTTCTTCACACACTGGTCACTGTTGCTGCTGTAACCACAGTAACCACTGTGACAGTCATTCAGACTCTGGAAATGAATCAAATGATGGTAAACCCATATCAGCATCAGTTGCTGGTTGTAAGAAAGTCACTAGAAAGACTACCCGTGCAGCAGATGATGGCACAGGGCCAACATCAACCCAAGGGGCATCATCATCAGGACAGGGAGGAGATGAAGTGACCACCACTCGGTCCTTTTCTCCAGGTGAGCTGAGAGATCTGCGAAAAGACTTTAGTCGTCGAGAAAGAGAGAATATTTTAACCTGGTTGCTCCGAAGCTGGGACAATGGGGCAGAAACAATTGAATTGGAAGGTGGTGAAGCCAGGCAGCTGGGATCTCTGTCAAGATATTCTACCATTGATAGGGCAATTTCAAGAGAGTCTAATGCCACTACTCTCTGGACCCGACTCCTGGCAGCTGTGAAAGTAAGATTTCCCTACAAGGAAGATTGTATATCCAAGTTAGGGAAATGGAATACTATGGAGAAAGGTATTCAGTTCCTGAGAGAATTAGCTGTGCGAGAGATCATTTATTTTGGACCAAACAGCCAAGAGGGGACAGACCCAGATAGAATCAATTGTACACGACCTCTGTGGCGCAGATTTGTACAAAGTGCACCACCTGCATATGCTAAGTCATTGGCAGGAATGGTCTGGTCATCACGAGGTATACAAGATATTACTGAAGTGATTGAGCAGCTCCGGAACTTTGAGGACAGCCTTGCTGGTTCTCTACGGGCTTGTGTCTTTGCTGTGGAGAAACTGTGTGAAAAATCTGATGATCGGTTTGAAAAGCTATTGCAAGAAATCAAAGAACTCAGAGAAGACACATACCATTCACGACCTGCACAAACCTATGTTTCAGCTGTTAGGAAAAGGTGTTTCCAGTCTCGAGAGAGAGGACAGAGGCAGCCCACAAAAAGAGGTTCACTGTGGTTCTTCCTACATGAGCAGGGAGAAAACATGAATAAGTGGCATGGAAGACCTACCTCAGAACTTCAAGCACGAGTACGTGAGATCAAAGGAAAAACTCCTAGGAAGGTGGCTGCTCCAGTTTACAAAAGGAGCAGAAGAGATTCTGATGCTCTCGAAGGAACCTCTAATTCACACCCAGAGACTGTGCAAAGCAGAAATTAGAGGTGCCCTGCCTCCAACCGGGTGGAGGAAAGGGATAATAGAGTTTATTGGACTGTACAAATACGATGGCCTGGTACAATACACCCCCAGGAGTACAAAGCTTTAGTGGACACTGGTGCTCAGTGCACAATAATTCCTTCTAATTATAAAGGAACGCTATCCATCAATATTTTTGGAGTGACTGGGGGATCCCAGGAACTGACTGTTGTAGAGGCTGAAATGAGCCTAACTGGAAAAAACTGGCAAAAGCATCCCATTGTGACTGGTCCAGATGCTCCGTGCATCCTTGGCATAGACTACCTCAAGTGAGGGTATTTTAAGGACCCAAAAGGGTATAGGTGGGCATTTGGTATAGCAGCTGTGGACACTGAGAAAATTGAACAGCTGTCTGATTTGCCTGGTCTTTCAGATGATCCTTCTGTTGTAGGACTGCTGATGGTTGACGATCAGCAGGTGCCAATTGCTACCACGATGGTGCATCGCCAGCAATATCGCACCAATCGAGACTCTTTGATTCCTATCCAGAAGTTGATCCGTCAATTGGAAAGCCAGGGTGTGATCAGTAAGACTCGCTCACCTTTTAACAGCCCAATCTGGCCAGTGCTTAAGTCTAGTGATGAGTGGAGACTAACTGTGGACTATCGTGGCCTGAATGAAGTTACGCCACCACTGAGTGCTGCTGTGCCTGACATGCTAGAACTGCAATTTGAACTGGAGTCAAAGGCAGCTCAGTGGTATGCTACAATTGACATTGCTAATGCATTTTTCTCTATTCCTGTAGCAGCAGAGTGCAGGCTGCAGTTTGCTTTCACCTGGAGAGGCATCCAGTACACGTGGAATCGCTTGCCCCAGGGGTGGAAACACAGTCCTGCCATCTGCCATGGACTGATCCAGACCACGCTGGAGCAAGGTAAAGCTCCAGAACACTTGCAATATATTGATGACATCATCGTATGGGGCGACACAGCGACAGAAGTCTTCGAGAAAGGTGAGAGAATAATTCAGATTCTTTTGGATGCTGGTTTTGCCATAAAACGAAGCAAGATCAAGGGACCTGCGCGAGAGATCCAGTTTTTAGGAATAAAATGGCAAGATGGCCGTCGTCAGATCCCAATGGATGTGATCAACAAAATTGCAGCAATGTCTCCACCTACTAATAAAAAGGAGACACAGACTTTCTTGGGTGTTGTAGGTTTTTGGAGAATGCATATTCCTGACTACAGCCACATTGTGAGCCCTCTCTATAGAGTGACTCGTAAAAAGAACCAATTTGAGTGGGGCCCTGAACAACGACAAGCCTTTGAACAAATGAAGCGTGAGATAACTCATGCGGTGGCCCTCGGACCAGTTCGGACTGGACTAGATGTTAAAAATGTGCTCTACGCCGCAGCCGGAGATAATGGACTTACCTGGAGCCTCTGGCAGAAAGCACCAGGAGAAACCCGAGGTCGACCCTTAGGTTTTTGGAGTTGAGGATACAAAGGATCTGAGGCCAACTATACTCCAACTGAAAAAGAGATACTAGCAGCATACGAAGGAGTTCGAGCTGCTTCAGAAGTGATCGGTACTGACGCACAGCTCCTCCTAGCACCTCTATTGCCAGTGCTGAGCTGGATGTTCAAAGGGACGGTTCCCTCTCCACATCATGCAACCGAAGTTACGTGGAGTAAATGGATTCCATTGATCACGCAACGAGCTCGAATTGGAAATCCCAATCGCCCAGGGATCTTAGAAGTGATTACAGACTGGCCAGAAAGCAAAGACTTTGGGATGTCTCCAGATGAGGAAGTAAAACGTGCTGAAGAAGCACCACCGTATAATACTCTTTCAGAGACTGATAAGCAGTATGCACTGTTCACAGATGGATCCTGTCGTCTTGTAGGAAAACATCGAAGGTGGAAAGCTGCTGTGTGGAGTCCCACACGACAAGTTACAGAAGCCACTGAAGGACAAGGTGAATCTAGTCAGTTTGCAGAAGTAAAAGCCATCCAGCTGGCTTTGGACATTGCTGAACGAGAGAAGTGGCCAATACTTTATCTCTATACTGACTCATGGATGGTAGCAAATGCCTTGTGGGGGTGGCTACAGCAATGGAAGAAAAGCAACTGGCAGCGCAGAGGTAAACCCATTTGGGCTGCCACACTGTGGCAAGACATTGCTGCTCGGCTAGAGAGCCTGCCTGTGAAAGTTCGTCATGTAGACGCTCATGTGCCTAAAAGTCGAGGCACCGAGGAACATCTAAACAACCAACAAGCGGATCAAGCTGCTAAGATTAAAGTAGCTGAGGTGGACTTGGGCTGGCAACATAAAGGTGAACTTTTCCTAGCTCGGTGGGCCCATGATGCTTCAGGGCATCAAGGTAGAGATGCAACATATAAATGGGCTCGCGATCGAGGGGTGGATTTAACTATGGACACTATTTCACAGGTTATTCATGAATGTGAAACTTGCGCCGAAATCAAACAAGCGAAACGGTTAAAACCTGTATGGTATGGGGGGCGATGGTTAAAGTATAAGTATGGAGAAGCTTGGCAGATTGATTATATTACACTTCCACAAACACGTCAAGGTAAGCGTTATGTACTTACAATGGTGGAAGCAACCACTGGATGGTTGGAAACATATGCTGTACCTCATGCTACAGCCCGAAATACTATCTTGGGCCTTGCAAAGCAAGTCCTTTGGCGACACGGTACGCCAGAAAGAATTGAATCAGACAATGGTACTCATTTCAAAAACAGTATTATAGACAATTGGGCCAAAGAACATGGTATTGAGTGGGTATATCATATTCCATATCATGCACCAGCCTCTGGGAAAATTGAAAGGTACAATGGTTTGCTAAAAACTACACTAAAGGCACTTGGTGGTGGAACCTTTAAAAACTGGGATTCACATTTAGCAAAAGCCACTTGGTTGGTCAACACCAGGGGATCAACCAATCGAGCCGGGCCTGCCCAATCAGAAATTCTGCGGACTGTAGAAGGAGATAAAGTCCCTGTAGTACACATGAAAAACATGCTAGGAAAGGCAGTCTGGGTTCCTCCTGCCTCAGGCAAAGGCAAGCCCATTCGTGGGATTGTTTTTGCCCAGGGACCTGGCAGCACCTGGTGGGTGATGCTTAAGGATGGAGAAGTTCGGTGTGTACCTCAAGGGGACTTGAGTTTAGGTGAAAATATTCAATACTGAACTGCATGATGTGAATTGCCGTACTAACAGTATTTAATAAGTGTCTTTCAGTTCAAGACAGTGATGATGAAACCAGAGCTGGCTTCTTCGACTGGCGCCTGACAAATTCTTCGAAGTTGATGTCTTTAACCCACAAACAGTGGTCATGAGATGCACTTGTACCATTTTTCCTGCCCTGGGAGACTGTCGTGACAAAATGAACTTAATGAACTTTTTAAAGGATGGTCCACTGATTAATTACTCCTGTGTATATATGTACGTATGTATATATATATATAGTAGTAGTGATTAATTAGATTGTGTTGATAGATTGTATTGATAAGGTTTAAGTATTCAGTGAATGGCATATTATAAGGGGTGGAATGTCCTGGTTTTGTTAAAAACAAGTTTCTCTTTCAGTGAA
The DNA here is from genome assembly GCF_964273445.1 of Streptopelia decaocto. Taxonomy (NCBI): domain Eukaryota; kingdom Metazoa; phylum Chordata; class Aves; order Columbiformes; family Columbidae; genus Streptopelia; species Streptopelia decaocto. The sequence goes on along the minus strand of NW_028117033.1, from coordinate 389,291 downwards.
TTTTGCCTGTCAGCTAAAGTCTTCATATTAACTGCATTTTCCTGGAGAACCAGACACATGTTTTGGTAAACCTAGCAATGGAATGCAAACTTATTGATAAGCATGTATGGACATCTCGTGAGAGGGGCGACGAGAAACAAGTGACTAAGAAACTGACCAACTGTGTATAACATTCCATTCACGTGAATACTTCATATAAAAGTGGGAGATCACGAGGATCTCGTCCCTTTTCCCTTTTGCCTTTTCCCTTTTTCCTTATGGCTGACATTAGGAGAGGATCTTGCTACTCATCCCTGAGAACTGAGGCCTAGTGAGAGACTGAATCCAGCTCCACTTGGTTGCAGAGTCTAATCCAGGACTTTGGTGGCCGGCTCTGCAGTTGCTGAGACTTTCAAGATTGGTTTTGTATATTTTGTATTATTTTCTCTATTCTTATTAGTAGCATTAGTAAAACATCTTTAATTTTTCCAACTCTCTTCTCTCTGTCCTTCTTTCCCTCCCGATCGCCTGTCCTGAGTGGGAAGGGGGGGAGAGGGGGGGCAAAGAGGGGGAAGTGGGGGGAGAGGAGGTTAACAATACATCTGCCAGGGTTTTATTGTCACCCCGCAATCTTAACCCTCGACAACCATGGATCTAATTCAGTGTTACAGATGCTCGCAGATTGGTGGTCTAGAAGCCTATTAGCAAGCAGGTGGTGTACCTTCTGTGGAGAATGGCAATTCAGACAATCAGCAGGAGATCCAAAAGGGTGATATTATGATTAGATAGTTAATGCATAGATAAGGTAAAATTATGAGATATCTCTACCATAGTAATCTAAGTTTAGCAACTGATAAGTTTTAGAAGGGATATTAAGGTTAAGTTATTGATCTTTTAAATACGTTAAGATAACTTTTAAGATATTAATTCAATTATTAGTATATGCTGATGATATTAAGTATGTTACCCTATAAACTGCGCAGTTATAAATCTTTTAGGAATTTAAGAGAATATATTGTATTAACTTGTCTGGTTATTTTGAATCTATTAAAATAGTGTGTTGATAAGGTTGTTATAATGGAATTAAGGTTTTAAGAATAGGCAGGTAGTAGTTTGATCTTATTAAGTAAGGTTTAACTGCATTATATGTAATTGTAAATATGTTGTTAATGACGTGTTCTATGTTGCAGTATATTTCAAAAATGATGCACCGTGCGGTTTAAGGGGCCTGACTAATTCAGGAAAAGAAAGAGGGAAGTGTGGAGGAGTCTTGATAGATAAAGACCTGTTGCTGAATTAGTCAGGCTCAAAGGAATCTCAAGGCCTCTTCAAGAAGCTGAGATCAGAGTCTGCTGTGAGAAAGAGGGGCGTTCCACAATCACCGGGGTCCTGGCGTGGCGTGAATCATCGGACGTATCATCAGTGAGACTCCAGAGCACGGACAGCCCATGATACTCATTTAGCGAATCCATGCTTGGAGCGTGGACGCGTGATTAGAATATAGTTACGTATATAAGGAGACTTGTTTCCGTAATAAATGGCTTAGCGTGATTCACATTGAATCGACTGGTTTTGCTAAGTCCTTATCTCCCTCTAACAGTAGATGTTTTGAAAAGCAAGAATGACTATTAGGAATGAAAATAAATAAAGTTAGTTTATCATCATCATCAGTGAGAATAAGGAGTTCCCTGTTACTGCTATCAGTGACAGCACCACTGTTCAAAAACATCCTTCAGAGCATCTCCATTTTTCCTGGGCTCCCAAGCTCAGCCTGCTCAGGTTTTGAAAGGATTGTTTCAAACCCCTGTGACCCAAATCTCTACAACTGTCTCTCCTCAGCAGCCTTTTACCCCAGGAAGGGGAAAATTGCCAATGCAGGGACCAAAACAGTGCCCAACCTGCCTGGAGAGCCAGGACAGTTGTGCCACACAACAGCAGCCTCTGACGGAACGTGGAGGTGATGGAACTGAAATGGTTTCAACCCAAATTATAGAATCATTGCATCATAGAATCATTTAGGCTGGAAAAGACCCTTAAGAACATGGAGTCAAACCGTAAATCTAACACTCCCAAGTACTCCACCGCTAAACCATGTCCCAAAGTGCTACACCTCCACATCTTTTAAACACCTCCAGCAATGGAAGCTCCAATCCTGAGCTGGCAGGACACCATTGGCTGCAGTTGGACGTAAGATACTGGTCATGGCTGTGAGTTCAGCCCTCGCTGGCAGAATGTCTCACACCGTCGCTGAGCAGGGCAGGGGGCTGGGAGATGGGAGCACGTTTCAGTTTCCAGATCCCAGCACAGAGCCCAAACCATCCTGCCCTTGAACTCTGGCATCCCATTTCCTGAGATGCAAAGCTGGTGGCCTTCTGAGGATAATCATGTTAAAAGGCATCAATACTCCTTCAAGTGTTTGTGTAATTTGTCTAGGAATGTCAGTTTTATATGCTTATATTTAAATATCTACAAAATAGTACACTGCATCAGTGGTACCCCTCTGGCAATGACAATTAAATAGGCATTTGCACTATAAGGCTTCATACCTCATCCACAAACAAATATCTAAGTGGTTCAGATGATTGCTGGTCTGGCAAATGTCAGCCTTTGTGTCCCCAGGTGATGGAAACTGCTCATGTGCCTCTGCAGAGAGTGGCAGGAGCTGGATCCCCTTCTCAGGACAGACTCCTTCCAGGAGAGACACAGACACAGGGGGAACTCATCCGGTTTTCAGGGCATCTCACTCGGCATCAGTTTCTATGTAATTGGTGATTTCATTTCTACACAAATGATCATAAAGAGACAACTATTTAGTGAGACACGGTCATAAAGGGGCTGTTATGGACAAGAAAGCTCACCGTGAACTCTGGAGAGAGACAGGAAGGTTACAATAAGCAGCAGGAAGAACCAAGAAGCTCAAGGCCTCTTCTGAAGAGCGGGAGGCCTGAGCAGCCGTGATTGGCCACGTGTAGGTGTGGGAGAGGGTCAGGGCATGTCAGGGAGAAGCAATGAGATGGCTGATGGCTTCAGTGAACCCTTCCAGCCATGTCTGAGCCCAGAAATGGAAAGCAGTTGATGTCTGCAGGTGGAGAAGGAACAGGAGGAAGGTTTTCCTGGGAATACGGAAGGAAGAAAGGCCTCTCTTGGGCTAATCATGTATGGCAGTACCGTTTGCATGCTGTGAGCATGGCTGTGCCTGGGAGATGGGGAACGGCTGCTGCTGGGGTGGCTGTGCTCAGTCATGGCCCATGAGCTGACCCTGCTCTGCTCCTCTTTTACACTGCCCACACTTGGATGGTCCTCGGGAATCATCCATGAACCTGGTGGATGCATGAACCTCCTGGAGTGATGGGCTATGGATCCAAATAGGGGATTCAAGCAAGTTTGGGACGGGGACACTGAGGTGGCTGGTGACCATTGCCAGGTGTATGAAAGAAGCTGGATGAGTTGTGATTTGCTCACAGGCATTTCCAACTCCACAGAAAACCAGAGCCTTGCAGTTAAAGCAACAGCACTTGACATAAAACCCACCCCAAAACACAAAACACTCACACTGACCACAGGAAAAGCCTTGAAAAACATTTGAGAAAGATCTACCAGGTCCCAGGGGTCAGGGCTCAGCCATTCTGGTGATGAACAAGCATCAAGGGCTGACATGGCATCAGAGCCACCTCCACATTGCGTTCACCACCTGTAACCAGCATCTCCAAGCCTTTCCTTCACCAGCCTCCAGGGACTGGGACCTGCACTGGTTGTTTCCTTCTCAGCTGTGTCAGTGATGGCCCTTCATGGGATCCAAACACCCTCAGAAACTTGAGTTTGCTTCTGCCTTTCACTTCATTAGACGTTTGTTCATTCTTTCAGCAGCTGCAGTTCAGGATCATGGCAGCAGAGGGCTCATTAACATCTAAAATGCTCTTAGAAGACAAGGGTCTGTGCATCATTTTCCTAAAGGCTTCAAGGCTGCTGTGGATGACTAGGGAGATTTCAGTAATAGCCAAACAGAGAGCATTTCCATAATAAATAGAAGTAAAGCCAAATTTATTCTATTTTTGTTCCTGTTCACCCTTCCCTCCCTTTCCAGAACAGGTGGTATAACCACTCTCCTGTTCATATGGATGTGGAACGTGTCCTGAGAAGACTGATTAGGTCAGAAAAGTGGGTGCCTAAATCACCACCTGAATGAGGAGATAGCCCAGAACACCTCAAGAGGAGCCACACTCCTCTGGATCAAAGGTGGGTTCTCTTGGCAATCTCAGATGTCACAGCACAGTGATACTTGTGTTCCGGAAGCTGGTCAAGTGACCCATCTCCTGTTCTGTAATGGTGTCTGAGTTTGCTCAGGTCACCCCTGACTTGAGCCCCATCCACTGCTGGGTGTTCTCCACACTCCTGCCGTCAAGAACAAAGTCCCCGGAGGCCTTGCTGGTGAAGATGGAGGCAAAGAAGCCATGAAGAACCTCAGTCCTGTCTGATTCTACTCTTACGAAGTTGAGCAGCAGGTCCATGATCACCCTGTCTATTCTTCTACTGCAAGTGAAGCTCCGTCAGCTCATCTGCTGCCCTTCAGGTACAGGTATCAAGTCCAGGGCAGCTTTGGCATCATCCCCACATCCATGGACAAGGTTTCTAAATTCCTCCTTTGCAGCTTCCCCTGCTCCCACCTCCTGTGTGCTGCCTTTGTGCCTGCAGCTCCAACAGTTCAGGCAAACAGTCTCATGAGATAAATGGTTCTTTTCACAGGTATTTGAAGAGATCATTCTTGTGCTTGGAGCACGCTGTCCTGTAAGGCTGATCAGATTTCCTGAGCTCCTTCACCCTTCAGACCAACTTCCATGTCAACACCTTTATTGGCCGCCATCCCCCAGTATGTCTAAGTGTTCTCTGGAGCCCACCAGCCTGTGCTGGCCTTCCACCCTCCCCTCTGGTGTCTGGGACCCCACTGTGTCCTGGTCACAACAGACAAGCTGGACACTGATGTTCACATCCCTCACCAGCCCTTCCTTGTTTCCCAGTTCCAGATCTGGTGAGAAAAAGCACTGCAGACACCAAGATCATATCCCATAGGACCCATGTAGGTCCCTCAGCGGGCCAAATCCTGCTCTCCTGAAATCCTGCTCTTTGCCTTGTTATCATCTCCCAGGAGCCTCAGCTCCACTTTCCCATCCCTGACTGTTCCATCCTGACCAACTCTTTCTGGTTTGTAAGTGTGAAGTCCCACAGGGCACCTCACCTCACTGACTCCTCAGTCACCCGTGTCAGGACGATGTTGTCAATGAGCTCCAAAACCCTCCTGGATGGCTGGTACCTTGCAGATATTGGGATATCTCAGGTCTGCCATGAGGACATGGCCTGGAAACATGAGGCTTCTTTCATTTGTCTGAAGGAGGCCTCATCTCATTCCTCTTCCTCATCAGTGAGTCTGTAGCTGATGTCCAGTCACCACAACACTGCCCATGTTGTTCTGCCCTCTCATGCTGACTCCTCAACGTTCAGCTGACATTGCTGTCCCCAGGCAGAGCTCCACACATTCCTGCTGCTCTCCCACATGAACGGAAACTTGCTCTCTAAATCCAGATCTCCGGTATTATGAGCACCAGAGACCCAATACGCTACTGTTTCTACAGGAGATGGTATTTATAGTATACTATAACTCCTCATATTGTTATGTTGGGAGAGACAACCCATGAGGATAAACAATCTGCATGGAAATATTAACAGCTGAGCAAATGGAGCTTCAGTCAAAGGAGGGTCCAGACCTTGAGAAAACCTGGGATTCACCCAACAGAAAGGTCTCTAATTTGTACATAGAGAAATGAGCAGTGCTTTATCAGGGTGGGACAATAACCCCATCCATCAGGACAGAGCAGGGCCTGACACGCTGAGCAGTGACCCTGAGGAGAAGGGCCTGGGCACTACAAGGTCCCCACACCAGCCCATGGTGCATGCTCACCATGAACAAGGCAGCTGCACATGGGGCTGCATGAGGAGGAGTGTGGGGACCAGACATCTGGAGTTCTCATCCCATTCAGTTCAGCACTGGTGTGACTCCACACACATGGGTGTGTGCCAGTGTGCGGCTTCCCAGTTTGGAGAAGCAGGGAGGAACTGGAGAGTGCAGGGATCTGCCAAGGCAGGTTCAGGACCCTGTGCAAATGGTGTGGGATGCTGAAGGACCTGGGCTGCTTTGGCCCAGCAGCGCTGGGGAGGCTGCAGCAGAGGGACTGGAGCTGCTTTGGCCCAGCAGCGCTGGGGAGGCTGCAGCAGTGTAGGAGTAGCTTAAGAGTGCTCCAAGGGTGATTTCAGAGATGGTGGAGGTTTTCTTCACAGTGGGAAACAGCATAAGAAATAAATAATAGCCCAAAGTGCAAATGGGGAGGTCCAGGCTGGACATGAGCAGAAAGGAATGTGAGTGCAAGGGCAGTGCTGTGGTGGAGCAGGTCAGCAGAGGGAGTCTGCATCAGCCCAAGGCTTTGTGCTTCAGGGAACAGCTGGGGAGGATGGAGACATCTCAGCAAAGGAAGGAAGATGCTCAGACAAGAGCAAGGCGGGGCAGCAGGGGAGATGTCTCCAGCCTGCAGTGAAAGAGGTGCAGGGGATGCCACAGCACAGGACAGGCTGTTGTGGAGATGATCAAGGGATGTAAAGAGGCTGAAAGCCCCCACCAGACATGAGCTCCTTCTCCCCTTGGCTATGGCTGTTGTCTCCACCACTGATACCTGTGAGCAGACACCTTGTCCTTCCAGCACAGGGGCCTCATGGGCCTCCTTATCCCCAGCCAGGAACCTGGGAGGTGTGGGACCATAGTCCTGCCCTTGGCCTTGCACAGCCCCACATCACACTGTCCCAGGAAGAGCCCTGGGCAATGTGGGAGGGACAGGATCTGACTTCCCAGGGCTGGGGGTCAGGGCTTGGCCTTTTGATTAATGGAACACATCCAGGTTTACTGGTCATCAGAGAGACCTTCACCTTGCTTTTACTGACCGGTCATCTCTAACCAGACCTTGGGGTCAGCTCCCCCAAAGTGTTCCTCAGCAGGACCCATTAACATTACAAGAAGCTTTGGGGTTTGAATCTGACTTTGACTTCTTGAGATGTATCTTCAATTTCCTCCAGGGTCTGAGGTTCATGGACTCAGCAGCAAACCCACCAGAGGGGTCATTAAAACACCTTGGGCTACTCCTGTGCTGCTGAGCTGGGCTGGGCTCCTGGGACACAGGGAGCTCATGGCAGCGGCAGCGCTGCAGAGAGACAGCTCTGCCCAGGAGCAGCTCCTCTGCACACTCAGCAGGGCTGAGGGCTCTGCCTGGGGATCTCAGGGAGAAGAGCAAGGCAGAGAAAGATTAAAGGTGGTCAGGATTGGGAGGATGACTGAGAGCTCACTGGAGGAGAAACCTTTGCAGCCCTTGCCACGGTAAGTCTCTGGGTGCAGGACAATGCAGCTGTAGCTCCTGGGAGCATCTCCTAGAGTTAGCACAGGCACAGCTTGAGGGATCTGTAGGGAGGGGCTCTTGTCAGGCCACGTTGAACAGCTCTGAAGCCGGGTGAGCACCCAGAGGTGCCCAGGGTTGTCTTGCAGAGCAGGGTCCCTGCACCCCAGGGCTGTGCCAGGCCAGGGACTCTGCCACCTGCCAGGGTCAGCACTCAGCCTGCCCGTGGAGATCACCACGGTGCTGTGGGGAGAAGCTCTAGGGGGAAGGAGTGACCTCTATGAGGGCAGGAATGGTGCTTCTGCTGTGGAGAGGGTGCTGTGTGGGTCAGCACTGCTCACAGCTCCAGATCACACCCAGCATTTTTCAAGTGGATGCCTCAAGGAGAAGATCAATGCAAGGATTAGCAGACAGATAAGGAGCTTTCCTGAGCATGTCTTCTCAGTTTCCAATCCCAAGCGGTGGGGGGTGTAGGAAAGGATAAAATGAAAATGAGCTCTCATGCTTAAACAAGTCACTGTGACTCCTGAACTTTGAGAGATGAGTACAGCTGCCAGAAGGCTCATGACATCCCTTCCCCACCCCTCTGCCTGTGCACAGCACCTGCATCACCTTGGCTGGATCCGTCAGCCTTAGTCTGACCTGTCCTGTTTTCCAGCCTGCACACAGGGAGATGCCCCCAGGCAGTGCCCTGTGAACAGGCAGGATCTGTAGGGCCATGGGGAGGGCACAGAGGGTGGGATAGTCTGTGAGCACTGACAGGGAACAGACATGGACAGGGAAACACCTCCCAGGGAGAGAATCTCCAGGTAGCAGGGATATAATCTGGGAAGGATAGGAAATCTAAACCAGATATATTGTGGGAGGGAGAACACAGACAATTCGATATGACCCCCTGCAGTGCAGATCCCTCCTGTGAGCAGCCCCCTGGCCTCCTGTCCCACCCAGCAAAGCCTCTGCCCTCAGGGCCGGGGGCTCCAAGACATGAAGCAGCTCCTGTGCAGCCAGAGCTGCAGTTCCTCTGCAGAGCACAGGGACTGAGAGCAGCTGCCCGGCAATGTTGGTGTCTGGGAGGTGGCTGCACAGCTGGGGAAGGGTGACGCTGTCTGAGTGCTTGGCTGCCTCTGCCCTGGCCTCTCTCACACCCACCCTCACCGCATTTTCCTTCTTGCTCTACTGCTCTGGGTCACTGCTGTTTTGATCTTGTTATTGCTGTCAGGCTCTCTGGGGATGGGAGTGCTGAGACCTTAGGAAAGGGTGAGACATGTCATGGTCTGAGGTCGGTCCCTCTGCTCTCAGCAATGCCTGCTGGCTTTTCAGCTTAACATGGGAGTTTGATCACCCTCCATCTCAGAAAGGTGCCAGCCCAGGGAAGCTGCCCTCACTCTGCACTGACCCACAGGCATCCTCTGGTCTCACAGGACTCGCTCTGCTCTCCCTGAGTGCAGCAGAAATGCTGAGGGTTTCTAACACCAAACAACACTCCCCAGGGGAGTTGCAGGATTGGACTGGATGATCTTTCGAGGTCCCATCCAATTCCTAACTTTCTGTGATTCTGTGAAGCTGTAGAAAAAACAAACATTTCAAACTTCATTTTACCATCCTGTTTCCTTCTGGTGATAGTGCAGATGCTGACAGGCCCTTCTTCGCCAGCAGCTGTTTCAGATGGTAACCTTGAACCCCAGGTCTGTATCCTGCCCCCCCTTCCCATGGCCCCTGTTGCAGAGCAGGGTTGACTCCTCAGCAGCCAGTGGGCACAGGCCCTGCTCCTCACATCACCTCCAGCCAGCACCACCCAGGGCTCAGCCTCAGAGCTGAAGGAAGGTCTTCTAAAACACAATAAGGTCATGTGGAGCAGTAGTAGTGTATATAATGGCTCTGATTTTGCTCAGAGAAATCTCCCCATTCTTTTGACTTTTTTTTCTTACTATCACAGAACCCACATCCCAAGACAGCAAATGTCCAACAGCAGCTCCATCACCCAGTTTCTCCTCCTGGCGTTCACAGACACACGGGAGCTGCAGCTCTTGCACTTCTGGCTCTTCCTGGGCATCTACCTGGCTGCCCTCCTGGGCAACGGCCTCATCATCACCACCATAGCCTGGGACCAGCACCTCCACACCCCCATGTACTTCTTCCTGCTCAACCTCTCCCTCCTCGACCTGGGCTGCATCTCCACCACTGTCCCCAAGTCCATGGCAAATTCATTCTGGAACACCAGGGCCATCTCCTACACAGGATGTGCTGCTCAAGTCACTCTGTTTGTCTTCTTCATTTCAGCAGAGTATTTTCTTCTCACCATCATGTCGTACGACCGCTACGTTGCCATCTGCAAACCCCTGCACTACAGGACCCTCCTGGGCAGCAGAGCTTGTGTCCACATGGCAGCAGCTGCCTGGGCCACTGGGTTTCTCAATGCTCTGCTGCACACGGCCAATACATTTTCACTGCCCCTGTGCAAGGGCAATGCCCTGGACCAGTTCTTCTGTGAAATCCCCCAGATCCTCAAGCTCTCCTGCCCAAACGTCTACCTCAGGGAAGCTGGGCTTATTGTTGTTGGTGTCTGTTTGTTCTTTTTGTGTTTTGTGTTCATCATGGTGTCCTATGTGCAGATCTTCAAGGCGGTGCTGAGGATCCCCTCTGAGCAGGGACGGCACAAAGCCTTTTCCACGTGTCTCCCACACCTGTCAGTGGTCACTGTGTTTTTGATCACTGCCATTTTTTCCCACTTGAAGCCCTCCTCTATCTCCTCCCCATCCCTTGACCTGCTGGTGTCTGTTCTGTACTCAGTCGTGCCCCCGACATTGAACCCCCTCATCTACAGCATGAGGAACCAGGACCTCAAGAATACCCTAAGGAAACAAATGTCTGGATATTTTTCAAAGGCAATAAACTTCCTATCTTCTGCATATCACTCAGGGTATAACTCATGATGGGCCTATCCACTCTTTAGCATATTTTTTTTTATTTGTATATTATTTTTTGCAGTTGGGGAGATGCTTGTTTGGTTTTGCTTTTTTAAAATGTGATAAGGTTGCTTACAAAGGAAGTCATTATCCATCTGACTTCTAATTTACCATCTACATTTATAGTTTGAATCACAGCCTGATACTGTAAATTGGCTAATAAAAAAAACTTCTAAAACCAAATCAATTTACTATTTTAGAAGCAAGAACCCTTTATTGATTTATTGGCTCCCATGGGAATTGTTTTTTGCCTAATGGGGGTCCTGAACAATTCACAGACACAGGTTATATTCACACAGATCATACATATTCATTACATTTCCAAGAAATCCTTTGCATATGCATTACATCTCTTTGTTATTCTACTTGAAACCTCCTTGCACTGGTGTCACAACCTTTTCTTCTGAGAGCAAGGGCATTGTCTCCTAATCTTCTCATGCTGAAAAAATACTATTTTTGTGACTTAATGCCTAACAAGTGCCTGACAACTGACATCTGTGAACCTTATTACTATTAACTTATAAGTGCCTAAAATCTATGACCCTTAGTTATATAGAATTATTTTATTACTAATTGCTGATTTTAAGTATCACCTGGAATCATCACAGTGACAATGGGGAGTGCACTGCCTGACTGGGATGTAGGAGATGGGGTCTGGAATGAGGGTCCTGGGGCAGTTTCTCCTGGTTGTTCATGAAGCAACAAGAAGGGCTGGATATTTGGACTGAGAGACTCTCCTTGAGGACTCCCAAAGGGCATGGATATGGTCTACAGTTTCCTAAGTTCTCCTCTCAGTGCTGCCTTTTCTGGTGAGGACCACAGAGGCTGCCAAGAGAGGCCTTGTCCTTCCTGTGGTCACAGTGGGAACCCAGCTCTCTGTCTTAGCCCAGCTAAGGAGCCTTGTCTAGGGGTGACTTTTGGGGTAAGCGTGACATGTGGGGTTTGCCTTAGGATGTGCTGAGCACCAGAAGTACCAGAACAAAATGATGTGGCTTCTGGGTGAATATTTTTTTTCAGTGCAAGCCCTGACACAGGTCCCAGATTTGCTTTCCATGTCTCCCTTCATAATGAATGATGCCTTGAGAGATGGGCACCAATCATTCTCCAGCTACTTCCCAGGCCTGGTGAAGCACCAGGACAGCAAGGACTTCTGGCCCTGCACCCTAAACTCTGAGTATAATCTTGGGGCAGCTGAACATCAGCATTTTTCTCTCCAAGGCAATTTCCAGCCCAGGTCAGTTCCTGCCTGATCTCTCCCCATCCCTCCTCTGATCTGATCTGGTGCTCTTGGCCCCTCCCCGTGCTCCCCACAGGGCCCCAACCTGGCAATGATGCTCTGCAGAGCACGTTGGCTGCAGGACTATGGAGTGACTGCAGACTGGTTGTGCTGCTCAGTGAGGGCGAATTATCATGGACTCCACACAATCCAGTATGAATTCAAGTGAAGCCAATTTATTACAGAAACAAGCCTCCTTATATATGCAGTTATTTCCTTATCATGCATCAACGCTCCAAGCATGCATTAACTGATTGGATATTGTCTATGTTCACGAGATGTCCACGCACCTGAGTCTTACTGCTAATAGGTCTATTGATTTATATTGTGTTGCTGCCCTGCAGCTGCCGAACTGTCCCACTCCCACAGCATATCCTATTTTCAGCTTGACGAGGTGTCCTTGAAATTCCTTTGGGCCTGGCTAGTTCAATAACAAATCTCCATCTAATATAAACCCTTCCACATGTTAACTTCAAGAAAATCCCTCAAATCTCCCACACTGCTCAGTGACGGACACACATGCAACCGGATGGTCTGCACTGACACTGAGCTCTTTCCCAGAGGTCTAAAGTTGTGAAAAGGGCTCAGAGCATTTCTCGTTGCTTGAGCTGTTCTCCAGTGCACATATTGAACCATCCATGGGCTTTCACTGAGGGAGATGTTAATCATCCTTCAGTCTCTTTTTCATGATCTTGCTGGGTCCCCATGGCCTCTCTTGGGATAGCAGAGACCTTGGTTATTTGTGGATACTGTCCTGGTTTTGGCTGAGATAATTTTCTTTCTAGTAGTTGTGTTTTGGATTTAGTATGAGAAGAATGTTGATAATACACTGAAGTTTTGATTTTTGCCAGATATTAAAAAACTTTTTATCTTCCCATACTCCGCCAGATGCAGAAGAATTTGGGAGGGAGCAAAGCTGACCCAAGCTATATATAAATGAAGTTGTACAGGGGTCAAATACCACTGCTTGGAAATGATTGGTGTTGTGGGCAGTAAGTGATTTCATTGTGCATCACTTTTTTGTATATTCTATTATTATTATTATTATTGCTATTATTATTATTATTACTATTACTATTATTATCATTATTGTTATCTTCCTGTGCTGTTCTAATAAACTGTTCTTATCTCAATCCATGAGGTTTTGTTTCTTTTCCCCATCTCTTCCCCATCTCACCTGGGGAGGTGGAGTGAGTGAGCGATTGCGTGGTCCCAGTTGCTGGCTGGGATTAAACAACAACAGTCCTCTTTGGTGCACAACATGGTGCAAGAAAAATGTGAGATAATAACAGATTAAGCAGAGCATATTAAAGGATTTGTATCTAAGGGTTGTGGGTCACAATATTGATTAAGCTGTTGTTGATATTTGTTTATTTGATCTGATCTCTGCTCCTGTTTTTGTGGTACAAGTTAAAGATGGGTGCTGAAGCTCACACATTACTGTGGTCTGCAAGGATTAGTGGTGTTTTGCCTGGGAAATTCATTATTAGAACACTGACCTTGAGCTTAATCTGGTATTTGAGCTTCGTAATGAAGATATTAGTGTTCTTTGGCCACCATCATGTGGAGACAATTATAATTAAACCTCTTTTTTCAATAATTTTTTTTTTGAGGAAATACAGAATGGCACCTTTTCTACCTTCTTCTATGATGTTTCCTCCTTCATTACAATAACTTATCATTACTGTGAACAGCCTTTGGTAGTTAAAATACTTCTATTAGTACCTCTTGAGAGTATTGTTTCTGTTTTGTCAAAGATTAGCAAGTAATTTAAGAATATCATCCAGATATCTGCCCCAAGGCTGAGTGGTAGAGTGTGTGGAATAGCATCAGCAAATGCCTAGGACTGTGTGTGCCTCTAGCGTTTTGGAACTTCACCCTTGAACAGTGGCAGAATCCTGAAAAACAGTAGGATATTTGGAAGATGTGTTGTGTCACCCTGGCAATTCCAGGGAGACACCGCTCACTGCAGTGTGCTGGGGCCTGGCCCATGCTTTCCGAGCCACGTTCAATGCTGTTCATTATCCCCGAGGGGAAGAGAAGGTCTCTGGATCTGACAACAACGCGACGATCACCGTGGGTACTCCTATGCCTGCAATGGGCACTGCTGCCACTCAGTCCCCAGCAACAAGCACAGCAGCTACTCAAACCCAGGTGACAGGCACTGCAAATGGCCCACAGGACAAGCCCATGCCAGTATCAGCCTCACCTATACAAAGGAAAGAAGTTTGGAAGCGGAAGTCAGCTCATTTACTAAGAGATGATGAAAAAGCAGGGCCATCACGAGAAGGGAAGGAGGAAGAAGATGAGATGGCAGCCTCCTGATCCCTATCCCTGAATGAGCTGTGGGAAAAGCAAAAATATTTTGGGCATTGTCCAGGCAAGCATACTCACTTGGTGGCTCCAGTGCTGGGATAATGGGGCCAATAACCTAGAATTGGTGGGTAGGGAAGCTGAGCAACTGGAATCCCTTTCTAGGGAAGGAGGTATTGACAAAGCAATTGGAAAAGGGGCACAAGCCCTCAGCATCTGGAGGTGACTCCTGTCAGGCATAAAGATGTCCCTTCAAGGAAGATTTTACATGTAACCCAGGCAAGTGGACTAGAGTGGCAAGAGGTATCCAGTACCTGAGGGAACTGGCTGTGCTAGACGTGATTTATAGTGACCTGAACAACACACAGTTACCAGAAGTTCCATATGAAGTCCAGCGCACATGACCCATGTGGTGGAAGGTTGTACGGGGCAAACCATTGTCATATTCCAAGTCATTGGCAGTACTGAACTGGAAAGATGAAGAGTGACCAACAGTGGAAGAATTCACTAGCCAACTCCAGCAAGTCAAACAAAATCTCTTCTGCTCATTCATCTCGGCAGTGGAAAAACTACTGGACATGGCAGGTGAGGAACTGTTCCAGGAGTTCCAGCAATTCAAAGAGGATATGTCCTGCTCCACACCTGTACCAACGAGTATCTCAGGTAGAAGCATAGAATCATTTCAGTTGGAAGAGACCCTCAGGATCATTGAGTCCAACCATAACCTAACTCTAGAACTAAACCATGTCCCTAAGAAGCTCATCTAATCAACCTTTTAAACACCTCCAGGGATGGTGACTCCACCACTGCCCTGGGCAGCCTGTTCCAATGCCTGACAACCCATTCCAGGAAGATGTTTTTTCCTAATATCCAGTTTAAACCTGCCCTGGCACGACGTAAAGTCATTTCCTCTTCTTTTATCACTTGCTACTTTAGAGAAGAGACCAATCCTGTCCATGTTCTAATCTTTCAGGTAGTTGTAGACAGTGATAAGATGGTAGCCTCCTGTTCTCCAGGCTGAACAGCCCCAGCTCCCTCAACCACTTCTCATCACACTTGTGCTCCAGCACCTCAGCAGCTTTGTTGCCACCTCTGCACTCTCTCTAGCACGTCAATGTCCTTCTTATGATGAGGGGCCCAAAACTGAACACAGGATTAAAGGTGTGGCCTCACCAGCACCAAGAACAGTGGCACAATCACTTCTCTAGTCCTGCTGGCCACACTATTCCTGATACAAACCAATATGCTGGTGGCCTTTTCAGCCACCTGGGCACATGCTGGCTCATGTTCAGTTGCCATCAATCAACACCCCAGAGCCCTCTCTGCCAGGCAGCTTTCCAGCTACTCTTCCCCAAGCCTGTAGGGCTGCCTGGGGTTGTTGCGACCCAAGTACAGGACCCGGTACTTGGTCTTGTTAAACCTCAGACAACTGACCTCAGCCCAATGATCCAACCAGTCCAGATCCCTCTGTATGGCCTTCTCACCCTCCAGCAGATCAACACTCCCACCCAATTTGGTGTCACCTGCAAATTTACTGAGGGTGCAGTTGATCCCCTCATCCAGACCATTGATAAAGGAGATGCTGTGGGATAAGAGCGGTGTTGGAGACCCAGGGTGCAATTGCCCAGGCTTCCGTATCTAGTCAAGAGAGGGAAATCACTTGTCTTACCCAGGATGTCATGGCTTTCTCTGCTCAGCCACCAGCTCCTGCCTCAGAAAGGATCCTGTAGTTACTGGGTCACATTTCCCTGTCCCACATAAGGGCTTCAGCTCCCTCTGTGTATCTCAGAGACTGTGGCCATCTCTGAGTGGGTGACGGCATCAGCCTCTGAATGAAAATGTTATGTTAAGATTGAAACATATACAGAAAAGATCTCTGTATAATAGCTGGGTAAGAAGTCTTAATTTCAAAACTTAGACGTTGATCTATAAATTCTCATTATTTTTGTCAGAGGCCATAGATGCAGACAAGCAAGATGATGCCACTTTCTCTCACTCTATGTAAATAGAGATTTATACAGTCCCATTCCAAAAACACATTCTTCCCAGCACTGTGAATGGATAAATGTTTCTGCAGAGCTGTAACCCAGCCAGGACGTCCCTAAGCTGTTATACTTCAAGAGGCTCATCCACCCCAGGACAGGACTTTGGATTTCCTCTACTTGGATACCATAAGGGTTCCCATTGACCCAGTCCTCCAGTCTGTTTGTCCTTGAAAAGGGAATATTTTGGGAGTTGGTGCAAAAAGCCTTGCTGTTGTCCCAGTTGAATACACCCACTGCTCTCCCCTCAGCCACACATGTGGTCCTTTTATCACAGGAAGCAGTAAGGATGGTCGTGCATAATCCCACCTGGGCTCACCCAGTCCCCCGCTCGTTCACACACCCAGAAATGCAATCCAACAGGACATGCTTTGGTACATATCCCTCATCCAAAGTGAAGCTAAGCAGCCTTTAGCTCCCCAGGTTGTGCCCCGAGTCTTGTTGAAAAGTACATGCAACATTTGCTTTTTGCCAGTTTTCAGGGAGCTCCCCCAGTCTCCATGACTTCTCATAATGGTGCAGACTGGCCTCACTGTGACATCATCCTGCCCCCTCAGCACCCTTGGACGCAGCCGCTCTGCTCCCGTGGACAGGTAAGGGTTGAGTTTGCTGAAGTCACCTGAGACCCGATTCCTGTCCACCTCTGGCTGTTCTCCAGAGTCCTGCCTGGAGGCAAAGGCTTGAGAGACTTTGCTGGTGAACTCTGAGGCACAGACCACGTGAACATTCTTACCTCTCTGTCTCACCTCCTCTATCTACACTCGCTTTTACTGAATGTTGGGGAAGGCTGTTGAACTTCCCACTTAGGGAAGTTGCTGCCCCGTGGAGCCCAGGTTAGAAATGTGAAAACTTCCTGCCTGGTAAGGCCCTCAGATAATTATCTATGACTAATTTTGATGAGTGATGAGACCGCAATGGGAAATACAAAGGCAATCAAGAGGGATTGGGACAAGTAGCTAAGGGATCAGGAACAAAAGTACTGTTTTCCTCTGTCCCCCCAGTTGCAGGGCGTGCTGAGGAATGATACAGGAAGACCAAGCAGATACAGTCAGACCTGGCTGTGGGACTGGAGTCACCAGCAGAATTTGTGGTTTTTTGATCATGGGTTGGTTTACATGACACCTGGCCTGCTGGTGACAAATGGGACTCACTTGTCTCAAAGCAGGAAAAGAATTCAGGGGCAGGAGTTCGGAGAGCTCATGGAAAGAGCTTTGAACTAGATTTGAAGGGGAAGGAGAGAAAAACAGGTGTGGCATGATGAGGGTAACGATAGGGTTGAACATTTATGGGTAAGAATCAGGGGGAAAGCATCCTGGTGGGAGTCTGTTACAGATCACCCAACCACCCCACCAGGATAAAGAGGCAGCTGAAATATTCTGCAGGCAGCTGGGAGAAGCCTCCCGGTCACCAGCCCTTGTTCTTACTGGAGACTTCAGCCTACCAGATGTCTTCTGAAAATGCAGCACAGCAGAGAGGAAGCAGACTAGGAGGCTCTTGCAGTGCATGGAAGACAGTTCCTGACACAACTGGCCAGTGAGCCAACTAGGGAAGGCATCCAGTGCAGCTGTGGATTGTGAACAGAGAAGGACTCGTTGGCAACATGTCAATTGGAGGTCGCCTTGGACATAGTGACCATGAAAGGAGCAACTTTTCCATCCTTGGAGAAGTTAGAAGGGTGGTCAGATGAACTGCTACCTTGGCCTTCCGAAGGGCAGACTTAGACCTGTTCAGAAGGCTGGTTGGCAGAGTCCCCTGAAGACAGTCCTGAGGGACAAAGTAGGCCAGGAGGGCTGGTCTCTCTTCAAGAAGGTGATCTCAGAGGCACAGGAGCAGCTGTACTGGAAGGACAGTTGGTGGGGAAGAAGGCTGGCCTGGCTAAATAGAGAGCTGGGGCTGGAACTTGGGAGTAAAAATTAAATTTGTAACGTTGTGAAGGAAGGTCAGGCTACTCGAGGAATACAGGAATTCTGTGAGGTTATGCAGGGAGAAAATGAGCAGGGCCAAAGACCAACTAGAGTTGATCCTGGCCATGGCTGTGAAAGGCCACAAGAAATGTTTCTGTAAATACATTAGCAACAAGAGGAGGGCAAAGGAGAATATACATCCCCTGATGGATGCAGAGGGAAACATAGTGACAGAAGATGAGGGAAAGGCTGAGGTACTAAATGCCTTTTTGCCTCAGTCTTTAATAGTCAGACCAGTTGTGCTCCAGGTACCCAGCCCCTGAGCCAGAAGACAGGGATGCGGAGCAGAATGAAGTCCCAGTAATCCAAGTGGAAATGTTTGGTGACCTGCTACACCACTTGGACAGCCATGAGTCTATAGGGCCAGATGGGATCCACCCAAGGGTGCTGAGGGAGCTGGCGGAGGCGATCACTGAGACACTTTCCATTATCTACCAGCAATCTTGGCTAACTGGGGAGGTCCCAGTTGACTGGAAGCTGGCTAACATCACACCCATCTACAAGAAGGGTTGGAAGGAGGATCTGGGGAACTACAGAACTGTCAGTCTATCCTTGGTGCTGGAAAAGGTCATGGAGCAGATGATCTTGAGTGGATACAGCACTTAAAACACAACCAAGCGATCAGGTCCAGTCAACATGGGTTTATGAAAGGCAGGTCCTGTTTGACCAACCTGGTCTCTGTCTATGATAAGGTGACAACCCAGTAGATGAGTGAAAGGCTGTGGATGTTGTGCACTTAGACTTCAGTAAAGCCTTTGGCACTGTATCCCACAGCATCTCCTGGAGAAGCTGCAACTCATGGCCTGGATGGTGTATCTGCGATGGATAAAGAACTGGCTGGAGGGCCGGGCCCAAAGAGTTGTGGTGAACGGAGCGAAATCCATTTAGGCACCAGTCACGAGTGGTGTCCCCAGGGCTCTGTATTGGGGCCAGTTCTGTTTAATCTCTTTACCAATGATCCGGATGAAGGGACTGAGTATAGCCTCAGTAAGTTTGCAGATGACAACAATGAACTCTCCAGGCTCAGGGAAGGGCAGCTTGAAAGTTCCCTGGGGAAAAGGACCTGGGAGTGTTGGTAAACAGCAGCTGAATATGAGCCAGTGTGTGCCCAGTTGGCCAAAAAGGCCAACAGTATCCTGGCTTGTGTCAGAAATAGCATGGCCAGCAGGCCCAGGGCAGTGATTGTCCCCTGTACTGGGCACTGGTGTGGTCGCATCTCGAATGCTGGGGGCCGTTTTGGGCCCCTCATGCCAAGAAAGCACTTGAGGTGCTGGAGATAAGAGATAAGAGAACAGAGCTGCTGAGGGGCTGGAGCATAAGTGTGATGGGAGCAGCTGAGGGACCTGGGGTTTCAGCCTGGAGAACAGGAGCTGAGGGGAGACCTTCTGATCTCTGAACTGCCTGAAAGGAGGTTGGAGCATGGGGGGAGTTGGTCTCTTCTCCCAAGTAGCAAGTGAAAGGAAAAGAGGAAATGGCCTCAGGTTGCTCCAGGGAAGGTTTAGGTTGGATATTAGGAGACATTTCTCCATGGAAAAGGTTGTGAAGCAGTGGAACAGGCTGCCCAGGGCAGTGGTGGAGTCACCATGCCTGGAGGGGTTAAAAGGCATTTAGACAAGGTTCGTAAGGACACGGTTTAGTGCTAGAGTTAGGTTATGGTTGGACTCGATAATCCAGAGGGTCTCTTCCAGCCAGAATTATTCTATGATTCTATTGACGAATCAAATTCAGGGCAGTTATTCCCTGTAATGCCAGTTACAGGCCTGCAATGTTACGTGAGGTGCCAAGGCTCTCACACAGAGATAATGCATTTGGCAGGCACAGCCAGGACAAGCTGCAGTCTGTGCTGTTTGACATCCATGCAGTAACTACCAAGGCGTGGTGGGACAAGTCATACAGCTTCACAGTATCACAGTATGTTTGGGATTGGAAGGGACCTCAAAAGATCATCTAGTCCAATCCCCCTGCTGCAGAAGGAACGCCTAAGTGAGGTCGCACAGGAACATGTCCAGGTGGGTTTTCAATGTCTCCAGAGAAGGAGACTCCACAACCTCCCTGGGCAGCCTGTTCCAGTGCTCTGTCACCCTCACTGAGAAGAAGTTTTTCTCAAATCTAAGTGGAACCTCTTGTGTTCCAGCTTGATCCCATTACCCCTTGTCCTATCATTGTTTGCCACCGAGAAGAGCCTGGCTCCATCCTCATGGCACTCACCCTTTATATATTTATAAACATTAATAAGGTCCCCCCTTAGTCTCCTCTTCTCCAAACTAAAGAGACCCAGCTCCCTCAGCCTTTCTTCATAAGGGAGGTGCTCCACTCCCTTAATCATCTTCGTTGCCGTACGCTGGACTCTCTCCAGCAGTTCCCTGTCCTGCTGGAACTGAGGGGCCCAGAACTGGACACAATATTCCAGATGTGGTCTCACCAGGGCACAGTAGAAGGGAAGGAGAACCTCTCTCGATCTATTAACCACCCCCCTTCTAATCCACCCCAGGATGCCATTGGCCTTCCTGGCCACAAGGGCACAGTGCTGGCTCATGGCCATCCTGCTGTCCACCAGGACACCCAGGTCCCTTTCCCCTACACTGCTCTCTAATATGTAATTTCCCTACCTACACTGGAACCTGGGGTTGTTCCTGCCCAGATGCAGGACTCTACACTTGCCCTTGTTAAATTTCATTAGGTTATTCCCCGCCCAACTCTCCAGCCTGTCCAGGTCCCGCTGGATGGCAGCACAGCCCTCCGGTGTGTCAGCCACTCCTCCCAGCTTGGTGTCATCAGCAAACTTGCTGATAGTACACTCTATTCCCTTGTGTAAATCGTTAATGAATATATTGAATAATATTGGCCCCAGTACTGACCCCTGAGGCACTCCACTAGATACTGGCCTCCAACTAGACTCCGCACCATTGACTACCACTCTCTGGCTTCTCTGCCTAAGCCAGTTTGCAACCCACCTCACTACTCTATTGTCCAGACCACACCTCCTCAACTTAGCTGTGAGGATGCTGTGGGAGACTGTATCAAAGGCTTTACTGAAGTCAAGGTAGACCACATCCATTGCTCTGCCATCATCCATCCACCTTGTTACATTCTCATAAAAGGCTATGAGGCTGGTCAAGCATGACTTACCCTTGGTAAAGCCATGCTGACTGCCCATAATAACCCTCTTATCCTTGATATGCCTTGAGATGGCACCAAGGATAAGCTGTTCCATTACTTTCCCAGGGACAGAGGTGAGGCTGACCAGTCTATAATTACCCGGGTCCTCCTTCTTGCCCTTTTTGAAGACTGGAGTGACATTTGCTTTCCTCCAATCCTCGGGCACCTCTCCTGTTTCCCAAGACTTGGCAAAGATGATGAAGAGCAGTCCAGCAATGACTTCAGCCAGCTCCCTCAGCACCTGTGGATGCATCCCATCTGGACCCATGGATTTATGGATGTCCAGACTATTTAATTGCTCCCTAACCCAGTCCTCATCAACTAAAGCAAACTCCTCCATTGACCTGGCTTCATCCGGGGTCTCAGGGGTACAGGGCTCCCCAGGACAGCCTCCGGCAGGGTAGACAGAGACAAAGAAGGCATTCAGTAATTCTGCCTTCTCTGTATCTTCTGCCACCAGGGCACCCACCCCATTCATCAGTGGGCCTACATTGCCTCTGGTATTAGTTTTATCTGCTATGTATTTGAAAAAGTTCTTTTTGCTGTCCTTGACCCCTCTCGCCAGCTGCCATTCTAAGGAGGCCTTGGCTATCCTAGCTGCCTTCCTACATCCTCTAACAGCAGCCTTATATTCCTCCCAAGTGGCCAGCCCCTGCTTCCATGACCTGTAAACTCTCCTCTTCTGCTTGAGCATACCCAACAGATCCCTATTCAACCACGCAGGCCTCCTGGCTCCCTTCCTTGACTTCCTACGTGTGGGGATGCTCTGATCCTGAGCGTGGAAGAAGCAATCTCTGAATGCAATCCAGCTATCTTGGGCCCCTTTTCCTTCAAGCAGTCTTGCCCATGGGATTTCCCCCAGCAATTGCTTGAAAAGGCCAAAGTTAGCCCTGCTAAAGTCCAGGGTTGCAATTCTACTTGTTATTCTGTTCCTGCCACACAAGATGCTGAACTCCACCATCTTGTGGTCACTGCAACCCAGGCAGCCCTCAACCTTTACTGCTTCGACCAGACCCTCCTTGTTAATGAGGATGAGATCCAGCAGTGCACCTCTCCTGGTCGGCTCCTCCACCATGTGCATGAGGAAGTTCTCATCAATGCACTGGAGGAACCTCCTGGACTGTGGCTGGCTGGCTGAATGGTCCTTCCAGCAAACATCAGGGAAGTTAAAATCCCCCACAACAAAATATCAAAATTGTCTTCAAGCAGGTTACAAAGGAAGATGATTGGTAGAGTTACAGGCTGGGCAGCTTCACCTCAGTCGCTGGGGAAGTGATGGGGCAAATGGTCTTCCAGACACCTCCAGGCACTTGAAGGAAACAAAAAAGAGTGCAGAACCTGCATGGGAGGGGAAAGTAGGGAATGTTGTGTACCTGGACTTTAACAAGGACTTTGACATGGTCCACCATAGTCGTATTAGTGATATCTGGATGGAAAATAAAGATGAGAATGTGTGTGGGAGTTTGGCTGGATGGTCAGGCCCAGATGCCATCAGTGGAATGGACTCCTCCTGGAGGGCAGTCACTGTTGGCATCCCTCAGTGGCCAGCACTTGAGACAACACCTGTGAACATTGTCATTATCTCCATCTATGATGGGTTAGAGCTCACTTTATGGTCCCTTGTGGATAAAGGCAAACTGCGGGGAGCCCTTGAGCTACCCCATCGAGTTCACCTGCCTCAAGCAGCACAGTCAGACAAGATGACATTCAGGTCTCTTCCAATCTGAGTTATTCTATGATGCAAGGAATCTTTCCCTTGGAGAGCTCTTTGAAGACAGAATAGGGAGAGGATGAAAAAAAGCCAGTGAAACAGAAGTACATAGAGAGAATGTTGCACTCTAAATACAGAAGAAAAATTGTTTTCACAAGTGGCTGCCTAAAATTATTCACACAAATCAAGAGAACATGATCAACTGCTGGTACATGGCCTTAGTGCTGTTAATAAAAAAAAATAAAAATCATAAAAAACTAAGCATGCTGGAAATGAAGACTTTTTCAGTGACTGCCTTGAGTTTTTTTCTGAAAAGGTTTCAGCTTTTTCCTACCCCTAAATGCTCCCCTTCACCTTGAAAGGAATCTATTACTCTAACCCTTAACCTCAAACCTTACCTCTAAAACAAAGCCCAAACCCCTAA
This sequence comes from Streptopelia decaocto, assembly GCF_964273445.1. Taxonomy (NCBI): domain Eukaryota; kingdom Metazoa; phylum Chordata; class Aves; order Columbiformes; family Columbidae; genus Streptopelia; species Streptopelia decaocto. Next base: position 366,027 of record NW_028117033.1, on the reverse strand, counting down.
CCTCTCACACTTGCCCTACCTTTGTCCTTACTTACCCCACACATGAAAATACTGGCCTTCAGCCTAGCCCTGACCCCAGGCCTGACAAAACCCTAACACTCAAAGCCTGCCTATACCCTAAACACTAACTGGACGCCCTTAGCAGAGCTCCAAAACCTCCTGCTAAACCTTTGTCTAATCCTGAACCCTGGAAGGTGAGCTCTAATCCCTAACCTGAAAGCCTAATACCCAAAGCCTTCCTTTCCATGCTCTCAATTCCTCACCTTCAGTCCCTTTCCTAACTTGGACTTAGGCTGCTTGGCACCTTGGGGGCAGGACATGAGGTCCCAGAGCAGTCTCAGGGTGTGGGAAAAGGAATGTGAGGTGACCTGTATCTGATCAGGTTGTAAACCAAAAGGAGGAGACAGGTGAGAATGCTGTGCTGAGCTCAGCTGTGCCTTAGAAACTGCTACTCCAGCAGCCAGCATGGGACTGTGAAGGTGGCTGTGAGGTCAGTTCTGTCTCTGGAGTTGAACAGCACGTGGCTTGGAAGATCCTGGTGAGGTTACTTTTGCCTGGTCAGCTGGTGCCGCTAGTCTTGCAGAACTCATCTCTAGAAGGGTTATCCCATTTCGCTCCACTGATCATATTCATTGTTTTCTTACAAGGAAAAATAATCAACTCCTCATTTCTACTGGCCCTAAAAGAGGCTCTTCACATGTGAATTTGTTGCTGCAGTTTTACATAAAGATAAGGACATGCAGTAGGCCTAATCATTGGCAGCAGGTGGGAGCTTCCTGCAGACTTCTCTGTTGCAACCCAGTCTATCCTGCAACTCGCAGAACTGTGTGCTCAGCACAACACAGACTAAAGACCAAGCTGTACGTGGGCACAGCCCTGGGTCTACTCTAGTTTACTGTTATGTGGACGTCTAACTCTCCATGTACAATGGTGTTCTGGTCAGGATCACTGAACCTCCTGATGAAGGTTAGGGAGAGAATGAGTTGTCCCTTAGACAGCTGGAAGAAGCCTCACAATTTTAGGCCCTGGTAGTCATTGGGGAGTTTGAATACCATAGACCTCTACTAGAAGTCTTTGGTTTAAGGGAAGGTAGAAGGTATTCCTTGATCCAACACGGTGGGAATGGTCTCCTGGATATGTTTTTCAGAAGAAGACAAAGCAGGACTGCTGGAAGATGTGGAGGGGCTAGAAAACCCTGAGGGAAGTGAGTGAGACAAATTGTAGCAGCACTGAGTAGAGATGAAGGATGACCTCCCTCAACCCTCTGGCAGTGATGAGTCAAGGGGGATGACAACTCCCTTGTCTGGCTGGCCACACTCCTATTAATGCAGCCCATTGTGTACCTTTACTTCAAAAGTGAAAAGCCAGGAGAGGATGAGGCTTTGGGAAGACATATAAACAGCCTTCCCATACCTTCTTGGATACCAGCAAGTTATCCTCCCTGGCCTGAGTTTGGCTTCCTTTGTATTCTCATTCAATCTTTCTTAGCATTTGACCTTGGGGATCCTTCTTTGGTCAGCTATTTAATTAAACTAGTACCTCCTTAAATCATCTGGAGTGCCTTGTAATGCCTGATACTCTGATCTTGTTAGGGGCACCACAAATCTGATAGGCCATCTATATGGACTGGCAAAGCAGAGCTTCACTCCAAGAGAACCTTGAGAAACTTTGGGATTGGGCAATAAAAACCTCATGAAATTTTAGAAGGAGAAGTTGCCGGTTCTTTACTGGGGGCAGAATAACCCCACACATGAGGGCAGGCTGGGACCTGAACAGCTCAGGAGTGATTCTGAGCAGAAGGGGCTGGGCATGACGAGGGATGCCACACGAGCCCGTGGTGCATGCTCACCATGAGTAAGGCCAAGGGCATGTGGGGCTGCGTTAGGAGGAGTGTGGCCAAACAAACAACAGAATTATAATCTACTTTGAATCAGCGCTGTGGTGGCCACATCTCGGCTAGTGTGTCTGGGTGTGGGACTCCCTGTTCTGGAGGAATGGAGGGGAACCAGAGAAACTTCAGAGGTCTGCCAGGGTGGGGTTTGGGGCCTTTGAGAGAGGCTGAGAAACCTGGGCTTCTTAAGCCTGGTGAAGTGGAAGCTCAGGGCACTACAGCAGTAGCCTGCAACTGCTTGAAGGGTGGTTTCAGAGATAATGGAGCTTTTCTTTGTAGTAGAAAGAGAAGGAAACCTCCACAAATTGCAACTTGGAAGGTTCAGATTGGAGGTTCAGAAAAAGACATCTCAGTCCAAGGGCAGTTTTGTGGTACAAGAGGTCACGCAGAGGGAGCCTGGATCAGCCCGTGGCTTTGGGCTTCAAGGAAAGAGCAGTGAGGGTGGAGAGACATCAGTGAAAGTATGGAAATGCTGGGATGAGAGCTAGGTAGGAAAGCAAGATGGATGTCAACAGCCTGAAGGGACAAATGTGTCTGAAGGGGACAGTATCAGCAAACATGAAGTAGACATGGCCAAGGGCTCTGGTGAGGCTGAAAGGCCACACAGGACCAAGGTCTTTGTCCCCCTGGCTATGGCAGTTGTATCTGTCTCTGAGACCTACCAGGAAAAACTCTGTTTTGAGGCTCTGGACTTTGATTCTCGTTGCCCCTTTTTGGGGAAGCCGGGAGGGGTTGTACAGTTTCCTACACTTGACCTTGCTCAAACTCACACCCCACTGCTCCAGGAAGAGCCCTGAGCCACACATGAGGCATCTGCCTTCCCAGGGCCTGGGGTCAGGGTTTGGCCTTTAGGCTGGTAAAACAAACCAAGGATTTTCTCCATAGCAGAACGACCTGTACAGTGCCTTTTCCTACCTGCAATCACAACCTTCAATTATCTTCTCTAACGAGTCCATGGAGAGTCTTTGTCAATAATGACCCTCAGTGGGGTCAATCAATGTTTCAAGGTACTTTGAGTTGCGCTTCTGACTTCCACCTCTTGAGTGATTTGTTCAGTCTCCTTTCAGTTTCTGTAGTTCATGGACTAAGGGCCAAATACACTATGGGGCTCATTAAAAATACAGAAAGTATTAAAAATACAGAAAGTATTAATGAACTATTTCCCTTCCTCTAATTTTCTTCAAGTCTTCAAGACACTACAACTAATTTGAGCTGTTTCATAATGTAGCTGAGAAGGAAGATTTCAAAAAGCACCTAGCAGTAATTATTCTGTATTTTGAAGGGCATATTATGTTCCTTTTCAGCTCAGTGAAGAGGTGATAGTACCGTTCTCTGGTTGATAATGATCCAGAATGTCTCCTCAGTAGGTCTGGACAGGTAGGAAAAGCAGTCCCTTGAGGTCCAACATGGTATGGACAATGCTCCTCCTCACCTGCCCAACCTTACCCTTTCTCTCGTTGCCCCCTGGGACTTGTTCTCACTTTTTGTTACATCAGATTTGTCCACATTTCTCTGCAGCTGGATGTTACAGCTCCTTTGCACCATCTCCCAAATGCTCTACCTAGAAAGCTGGCTACACAGAGACACCGAATGATTTTTCCTAATTACAAACAAAGAAAAGTGAAGCACAATTAAGCTTCAAAAATAATAAAACACACTCCTCCACCATAAGTTAAGTACAAGCTGCCTCTAATGAGGTTGTCTTTCAACAAGGGATAATCTTATGAGAAATGATTTAGGTAAGCAGATAAAAGAATAAAGATACAAACAAAATTAAAGAGTTGACTAAGGAGACAATTAGACTACTGCAAAACAGGCAAACATTTAACTACCTGAAGTTCAAAACAGCAGCTGGCAAGTTGAGAGCAATCTGAATGAATGAAGAATAAGAGAAAGAGAAAACTGGAGAATAATGGAAAGGGCCTTTGTCTAGAGAGTCTGCAACTGAAAATGGGACTTTAGAAACAGTCATTATATCAGGACAGGTGAAAATAGGTGAAACATCACAGAAATTAAATACACCATATGACAGTCACAATAGTGACAAGGATGTTGCAGGAGATCGACACATCTTTGGAATATCCCTTTTGAAAGGTCACAGGATTGGTAGAGGTCTCTTGTGAGCGAGAAAAACCCAATGTTGCAGCCAAAAGTGCCAGCCAGGGAACCACAAGCTGTACAAGAACACTTTGGTGAGGAGTGACCTGTCCAATGAGTCCTCTTGGGTGACATTTCTGGGCACCAACTAGAGAAAAATGTGTCCGAAAGCCATCAACATGGGCTTAGCAAGGGTAATTAATGTCTCACAAACTTGATTGCCTTCATGATGAAGTAACTGCATTTCTGTGTGGGGGCAGAACAGTAAATGTCATTTACCTCAGCTTCAGCAAGGCTCTTGGCATGGTGTCCCTCAATATTCTTGTACCCAAGGTAGGCCATTACAGTTGGATGGGTTGACAAACAGATGGGTGAACACCAGTTGGATATGAGGCTGACAGAGCAGTGGTGAAGGGGTCTCATGCCCAACCTCGAGACCACTGGGACTTACTGTGGGCTTGTGGGGCAGCACAGGGGACTCTGCTGAGACCTGGGCAGTTTAATACTTTGATAATCTGTGACCTTGAGGAGACAACTCTCACCACATTTGTTGATGATGCTAAATTGGGAAACCTCATATGCAGGAGGGCTGTCCTGTCAGGAACATCACGACAGAGAAGGACAAATGGCAGGTCCTGCACCTGGCATAGACTAACCCCTGAAGATGTTGATAAGTGGGAGAGAGGTCAGTGGAGGGCTGCTAAGATGCTCAGGGACTGGGACACTTGCTGGGAGGAGAAACTGAGGGAAAGGGCCTTGTTCAGCCTGGAGAAGAGAAGGCTTTGGGCATCTTGTAACAGCCTCTCTGTCCCTGTGGGGAGGTTTTTCCAGAAGGTGGAGCCAGTCTTGTTATGGAGATACTTGGCAGGAGGATAATAGACAATAGTCAGATGTTGAAATAAGGAAGGTTCAGGATGCAGATCAGGAAAATATTCTTCTCCGTGAAGGCATCAAAGCATTGGAGCAGCTTCCCCAGCTTTGTTGTGCTGTCTCTGTCCTTGGATGTTTTCCAGCCCCCACATGGTAAAGCCTGAGCAACGTGGTCTCACTCCACAGCTGAACGTGCTGTGAGGAGGAGGTCAGACCCAAGACCTCCTGAACTCCCATTCAGGAGAGTGGAAACCCGAATGATGTTGTGGTGTCTTCCCCTCTGAGTCTTCCCCTGATGACAGCAGGGAATGTTCTCAGGTTCCCCATGACCATGGAAGTCAGTCTGTATAGTCAGACCAGCTGGAGCTTGCTTGTCCTCTTGTGATGCTCAGACATAAAAGCCATGAGAAGGGACGAGGTGTGCAGGGGGGATTCATAATTAAGGCATTTGCCTTCTGAAGCAACTGCTACATGAACTGATACCCGGTTTCCCGGGAAAGGGTTGGACATCACCTGCTGATGGCAAGCAGAGAATAAATCCTTTTGCTTCCACAGGCAATCTGTGCTTTTCTTTATTAAACTGCCTTTATATCAAACAATGAGTTTTTCTTCCCCGTGTCCTCTTGAGCAGGGGAGTTACTGTGTGGTTTAGTGGAACTAAAACATGACAGCCAGGTTAACCCATTACATTCCTTTTTGTGCCCAATGTGGGGCATGAGACAAGGGCAGTTTTGTATTAATAGTGCTACAGTATTTGTCCTACAGTTTTGTATTAGTGGTGCTATTTGGTGGAGAGTGTCTGTGCAGGTCACTGAGTTTTCTGTCTGTGCTACTTATCTCCTGATTTTGCTGAGCTTGGGAACATGTTAATACAAACAAAGTCTACGCTTTTTGCCCTGGTATTGATGTCTTTACTGTGTTGGGGTAGATATTCTATCTTGTGGAGAGGATAATGAAACACATCTCCCTCTTCCCTTAGAATCACAGAATGGTTTGGGTTGGAAGAGACCTTAAAGATCATCTAGTTCCAGCCCCCCGACCCACATTTTCCTCTAGAAAAGGTTGCTCAAATCTCATTGTGTTGGTTTGACTGAAACTGAGTTAATTTTCTTCATGCAGTTAGAAACTTTTTTGTAGCTAGCATAGTCATTGTTTGGATTTAGTTTGGGAAAAATCAGATAACACCCCAGGACAGAGATAATATTTTTCTCCAAGTAACTTTCCAGTGGTTTTGAAGTGGAACAAAGAGAATACAAGAGCCTATTATCTTAGTTGCTGTCTGGGAGCCAATGTCTTTCTGAGCTTTGTGCCCACAGGTAGGAAGCAGCTGGGAAGGGAGGCATGGGTGGGACAGAGTTGACTGACAGCCAGACTGACCAATGAGAATATTCCATGCCATTAGCATCAGGCTTCATGTTGAAGGAGTGTAGAGTTTTCTGGATGCAGAGATTGAGACCTGTTTCAGTTCTACTGTGTTTCGGTGGGGTTCCATTTGGGAGTTTGTTTTGGTTTGACCTTTTGCCATTTTACCATTTTGCAATGACCTCTGGGCCTTTCTGCACTTTTCCCTCTTCCCCTGGGATCAGGTGTTCATGACCAGGCTGCTCTCTCTCTTTCTTGGACCGGCTGCTTGGTGCAGGCGGAGCTTGTGAGGAATTGCATTGAGTATCTTATTTTATATTCCATTTTCCATTTTATATGTGTTACTAGCCGTGGTGGTATATTAGTATTATTTTGTAATTTTATTAAACTGTGTTTATCTCAATCCAGGAGTTTCTCCCTTCGCTTTTGATTCTCTCCCCCATTTGTGGGTGGGGGGTGGGAGTGAGTGAGCAGCTATCGTGGTTGTGATTGCTAGCTCAGGTTAAACCATGACAAGGGGCTAAACAGAAATGTTTTCACAGTCTGTGTTTTCACAAGAACATCACCAAAACCCATTTTACCTTTTTTTTACATCTCTTTTGGCAAAGTCTCTCTCCCTTCCCCCAAATCTCCCATCTCTCTTGCACAGGTTCCTCCTGACCTCCCTACATGTGTCATCTTGTTGGGGGAAGCTTTCTGATGACCTTCATGACCTCAGAGTGTCTCTGTCCCCTGTGCTGACCAGTCAGAAGTGACCTCTCAGCCAGCACCCAAAGGGACTCATTGTACTTCTGTGCTGGAGACGCCTCTTCACAGCCCACCCAGCAGCACTGGAGGAAGGTCAAGCCCTGCACCATGTCAGAGGTACCGTGCCTGCAAACCAGCGCATGAACCAGAAGGGATCCTGGCTTATCTTTCCCTCCTGGGTGCCTCAGTTACCCAGAGTATCTTGGAGACAGTGGAGACCTCTGCGTGGATAACTGAATCAAACCTAAAATGTAAATGTTATACAAACGTATGCAGAAGAAACAAACTAAGAAACAAACAAAGAAACAAAGAAACAAGCAAACAAACAAACATCTCTAAGTAATAGCTGAAAAAGTCTTAATTTCCAGAATGCTAGGCTCTTAAGCCATCTCTGTGCAATTTTTGTGGTCACTGAGGAATGCTGATAGTATCTGGCTCCATCAGTACCGCTGATGGCATTTGTCCCTGATCAGCCAGCCAATTTCCCTCCCATCGCATCATCCAGATCTTCAGTTCAGACATCAGAAACCTGCCCTAAGACTTTGGGATACCACATTCAAGGACTGGCAAAAGTCCAGGTACACAACATACCCTTCTTTCTCATCTCATCTCATGCGGTTTCAGTCATCCCTTTCTTGTCCTTTAATGGCCTCAGCCATCCTTTTCTTGTCCTTCAATGGCCTGGAGATGGTTGCAAGAGTATTTGCCTCATCACCTCCCCAGGGACTGAGGTGAAGCTGATCTACATGTAATAGTCCCAGTCTTTTTTCTTGTCCTTCTGGAAGCTGGGTTTGTTATTTGCCTTTTCTGAGGATCTTGGAATCTCCCTGCTCTCTCTGGATTTTTCCAAGATATTTGAGAGAGATCTCACAATGACTGCAGCCAGCTCTAATAGCACCTCTCTGGCCCTTCCTACACCAAAAGTTTTCTCCGTATCTCACAGTTCCAAGGGAGTGCCAGGGGCACAGTAAACACCTGTCTAGCTCACCAGGCACTGTTTGGAAGAGAATCAGAAGTGAATTCTTCCTATGTGCCCATGACTCCAATGGGGCCTCTGTGCCACTCACAGCTTTCCTGAGCATTTTTTTAATGGCTCCCTCTCTGCAAACTTTCTGGTCCTCAGGCTGTAGATGGGGGGATTGAAAAGGAGCATGAGGATGGGTTTTGTTAAACTATTCAAAAGGGTTGTTCTGGGCATCACAGAGACAAGAATGAGGGTGTTGTGGAAAACAGCAGCATTGGTGAGGAGAAAGGAACAGGTGGAGAATGTCTTCTGCCTACCCACGGAGATCTGATACACACAGAGGATAACCTTGTGAACAGGAAGAGGAGAATGGGAATGGAGAGAGCCTGACTGTCACGGTGTCACTGCATGAGAGCTCCAGCAATGTGGTAAATCACAGAAGTGGTCAGCTCTGCTGGGGCCACAGAACTGTACCCAGGACACGACTGAAACGATTCCTGTAGATGACAGAGGAGCCCCTAGTGTGTCTGCCCACTGGAGACAAATGTCCCAGGTCATGAGTCTTGTACAGGGGATGACAGCCCAGTACTGATCACAGGATGTGGTCACCAGTAGTGAGCGCTCTGTACAAGGACAAGGTGCAGGAAACAGCACTAATACAATGATGAGCAGGGATGGTGCTGTCCCCAGCCACAAAGCTGCCCATCAGCTGGGATAGGGGAGTGGTTATGCAGGAGGTCTCCAGGGAGAACAAATGTCCCAAGAAGAAGTCCATGAGGATGTGCAAATGCTGGTTTGCCACCACCTGCACAATAATGAGGGTTTTCCCAAACAAAAACACCATGCAGGCCATGAGGGAGAGAAGGGTTTTCTAAGGGATGGGAACATTCCCCATTCCTGGTAGGAGGGCACCTCCACGACTGCCCCATTGCATTTTCGCCGTGGAAGGTTTTAGGTCCCTCTTTTCCCCTTGCATGTGGTAGGGAACTTGCGAGGAAGGAGTTTTGGTTCTTTTGTAGATACTTGGGTATCAGTCAGAAAAACAAGTCATTACAGGTACATTTATTTTTTTTTAACTAAAAATAGAGTAGAGCCCCATGTTCATATAGTCACAGGGTCACACTAGCGAAGTAGATAATGAAGTTGAAATGGGCTGTCCACATTCCTTTGTGGATAACATTATTAAAGTTAAAAAAAAAAAAAAGGCACAACAAAAGACAACACAAACATAAAACTGATGACAACAATAACAAACTAATGAGAAAGGATGGACCTGTAATGAGTTACATTATGAGTCATATGTTGAAACAGATGGACAGTCTAGAGGTTCTGGAAGTCATCCAGGCATCAGTTTCCACACTGCATTCTGGAGCTCCTGGTTTCTCAGGCTGTAGATGAGGGAGTTCAATGTTGGAGGCACCAATGAGTACAGAACTGCCACCACTAGATCCAGGGATGGCAAAGAGATGGAGGGGGGCTTCAGGTAGGCAAACATGCCAGTGCTGACAAACAAGGAGACCACGGCCAGGTGAGGGAGGCACGTGGAAAAGGCTTTGTGCCGTCCCTGCTCAGAGGGGATCCTCAGCACGGCCCTCAAGATCTGCACATAGGACAGCACAATGAACACAAAACATCCTAAAAAGACAACAGTACTGAAAACAAGAAGTTTAAATTCCCTGAGGTAGGCATCTGAGCAGGAGAGCTTAAGGATCTGGGAAACTTCACAGAAGAACTGTTCAACGGTATTACCTTGGCAAAGTGGTAGTGAAAATGTATTGGCCATGTGCAGCAGAGAATAGAGGAACCCACTGGCCCAGGCGGCTGCTGCCATGTGGACACAAGCTCTGCTGCCCAGGAGGGTCCCGTAGTGCAGGGGTTTGCAGATGGCAACATAGCGGTCATAGGCCATGACTGTGAGAAGAAAAAACTCTGCTGAAAGGCAAAAGACAAAGAGCTGTGCAGCACATCCTGCATAGTAGATGGCCCTGGTCTGCCAGAGGGAATTGGCCATGGACTTGGGGACAGTGGTGGAGATGGAGCCCAGGTCAATGACGGAGAGGTTGAGCAGGAAGAAGTACATGGGGGTGTGGAGGTGCTGGTCCCAGGCTATGGTGGTGATGATGAGGCCGTTGCCCAGAGGGCAGCCAGGTAGATGCCCAGGAAGAGCCAGAAGTGCAAGAGCTGCAGCTCCCGTGTGTCTGTGAATGGCAGGAGGAGGAACTGGGTGATGGAGCTGCTGTTGGACATTTGCTGTTTCTGGTCATGGGGACCTGTCCAATAAGGAAAAGGCAGTGAGAAATTAGGGCAGAGTTCTCTGAGCAAAATGTGTTCCAGTTCTCATGGAAATCCCCTAGACTGACTTACCCTGTTCAGGTCCCTTTCACAAGCTGTGGTTCGTGCTGGCTGACGGTGTCATTGAGAAGAGGCATCTTTGTTGTGGACTATACTGAATTCAGTCCTGCCCTACAGCAACAGGAAAAGAGAGAAATGGGGTGGTCTCACATTATATCAACTCGTGATATCAAAGTCCATTTGAGCACCGTCTCTCCCATTTCACTTAATGGCAGAGCAGAGCTGTAGAGATCTTGTTTTCCTTATTTTATTCTAACTACCCCACCACGGCTGAGGAGGTTTTGTTTGTTTGTTAAGGCAAAAATGCTTTAACGATGTTTTCACTGCAAGTGAAACCTTGTGGATGCTGACAGACAAAGGGACTGTCCCTTAGTGCAGAGTGGGGACAGCTGGTCTGTCCATCAGTCCTGGTCTCAGCTGCCCTGTGCCAGCACCTCTTTGAGCTGGAGGACGATCAGCCCCAGATGTTCCCCTGAGTAGAAACTGGACACTGCTGAGAGCAGAGCAATACGGTTTCCAAGGGCTGATCTGCAAACCACTGACCGCTCTCATTGTACATGAACAGGATCTCAGCTCTGCCCTTCCAGCCAAGGACACTCCAGGCTCAGTGTTGTTGCGATCTCCCCGGGCAGGCTGAGCGCTGACCCTGGCAGGCGGCAGAGTCCCTGCCCTGGCACAGCCCTGGGGTGCAGGAACCCTGCTCTGCAGGACAGTTCTGGGCACCCCTGCCTCCGCATTTACATTTACACCCCACAGCCACCCTGGGGAGAACGCAGCATTCACGTCTTGTCACTCTGACAGTGCAGAAGGCAATCCCTGCTCTGCAGCTCATCCTCTCCTCTGCATCAGGGAATCTCTAAGAGTTGTACTTATGTCTCTTATAGGCTCTGCAGTGTGACAGCTATCAGAGTCTGCCATGATTTGCAGATGCAATGTCCTGCAGCCACAGGCTTAATATTTATGAAGATTTCTCTCCCAGTGGTCTCTCAGCATCCTCCCACCCCATGTTGTCTTTAACCTCTCTCTGCCTGTCTCCTGTGCCCTCGGTGCTGCAGGCAGAGCCCTCAGCCCTGCTGCGTGTGCAGAGGAGCTGCTCCTGGGCAGAGCTGTCTCTCTGCAGCACTGCTGCTGCCATGAGCTCCCTGTGTCCCAGGAGCCCAGCCCAGCTCAGCAGCACAGGAGCAGGCCATGATGTCCCTTTCTCTGTCCCCTCTGGGCTCCTCCAGGTGTCCCTGGGCCTCCAGGGACAGAAACTTTCAAACAGCTTCAAGTAATCAGTGATGTTGATTCTCTCTCCTCTGCACAGACACTTCTTGCCAGCATTATATTATTTCTCTTAGAAAATAAACTGGTATGAAAATCATCTCTTCTTGTCCCATCATTAGACAGGACACCTGGAAGGTTACAGCAAAGGATCTAATTTCTCCAAGCTGAAGGAGGAATATCTTCAGCTGAATGGATTTAGTAATTTTATTCTGGTTTTACACTCCCAGGTCTAGAGAGACATTCATCAGTCTTTGGCCATGTCATGTCTGTGCTCTGATTCAAAGCCTTTGCACACATGGGCTCTTGGACACTTGGTACCAGGTTTCTTGTGGCAGGTCAGAGTTGGGATGGTGCCACAACTGGGGGGGTTCAGCCCAGATGTGAGGCTATGTCCTCAGCCAGGGACCTGACTGAGGGAGCTGGAGCTGTCAGTGCTGCAGACAGAGCTGTGACACAGATGGAATAAACTGCCAGGCAGGGTAGCAGGAGTTAGTTCATCTGGTCCTCAAGGACAGCAGCCTCCAAGCACAGCAACAGTCCAGATGAAAGCTCAGTCCAGACCTGTAAGGCAATTCAAGGGCCCCATAACAGAATCACAGAATCCCAGAATGTCAGGGATTGGAAGGGACCTCGAAAGATCATCCATTATATTTCCCCCGCCGGAGCAGGAACACCCAGATGAGGTTACACAGGAAGGTGTCCAGGCGGGTTGGAATGTCTGCAGAGAAGGAGACTCCACAACCTCCCTGGGCAGCCTGGTCCAGTCTCTGGCACCCTTACTGAGAAGAAGTTTCTTCTCAAATTTAAGTGGAACCTCTTGAGTTCCAATTTGAACCTATTACCCCTTGTCCTATCATCGGTTGTCACCAAGAAGAGCCTGGCTCCATCCTTGTGACACTCACCATTTACATATTGATAAACATTAATGAGGTTAACCCTCAGTCTCCTCCAAACTAAAGAGCCCCAGCTCCCTCAGCCTTTCCTCACACGGGAGATGCTCCACTCCCTTCAGCATCTTTGTTGCTCTGTGCTGGACTCTCTCCAGCAGTTCCCTGTCCTTCTGAAACTGAGGGGCCACAACTGGACACAATATTCCAGGTGTGGTCTCCCCAGGGCAGAGCAGAGGGGCAGAAGAACCTCTCTGACCTACTGACCACCCCCTTCTAATCCCCCCCAGGTCCCACTGGCTTCCTGACCACAAGGGCCCAGTGCTGGCTCATGGTCACCCTGCTGTCCCCAGGACCCCCAGGTCCCTTTCCCCTACGCTGCTCTCCAGCAGGTCCTTCCCTAACTTATACTGGAACCTGGGGTTGTTCCTGCCCCGATTCAAGACTCTGCACTTGCCCTTGTTATTTTTCATTACATTTTCCCTGCCCAACTCTCCAGCCTGTCCAGGTCTCTGGATGGCAGCACAGCTTCCAGTGTCACCCACTCCTCCCAGCTTGGTGTCTTCAGCAAACTTGCTGACAGTCACTCTATTCCCTCATCCAAGTCGCTGATGAATTTATTGAATAGTACTGGCCCCAGCACTGACCCCTGAGGCACTGCACTAGATCCAGGCCTCAACTGGACTCTGCCCCACTGACCACGACTCTCTGGCTTCTTCCCTTCAGCCAGTTCGCAGTCACCTCACTACCCGATCATCGAGATGGCAGTCCCCCAGTTTAGCTGTGAGGATGCTGTGGGAGACTGTGTCAAAGGCTTTACTGAAGTCAAGGTAGACCACATCCACTGTTTTGTCATCATGTATCCACCTCGTTATGTCTTCATAAAAGTCAATGAGGTTCGTCAAGCACGACTTCCCCTTGGTGAAGCTATACTGACTACCCCTAATGACCCTCTTATCCCTTATACGCCTTGAGACGGCACCAAGGAGAAGTCGTTCCATCAGTTTCCCAGGGATGGAGGTGAGGCTGACCGGTCTAGAGTTCCCCGGGTCCTCCTTCTTGCCCTTTTTGAAGACTGCAGTGAAATTTGCTTCCCTCCAGTCCTCAGGCACCTCTCCCATTTGCCACAACTGAGCAAAGATGATGGAGAGTGGCCCAGCAATGACCTCAGCCAGCTCCCTCAGCACTCGCGGGTGCATCCCATCCAGACCCATGGATTTATGGGTTTACCTTCAAGCAGCCTGGCCCACAGGATTTCCCCCAGCAATTGCCTGAAAAAGCCAAAGTTTGCCCTGCTGAAATCCAGGGTTGCAATTCTGCTTGCTATCCTGCTCCTGCCACACGAGATCCTGAACTCCACCATCTCATGGTCGCTGCAGCGAAGGCAGCCCTCAACCTTTACCGCCTCAACCAGCCCCTCCTTGTTAGTGAGGATGAGGTCCAGAAGCTCCTCTCCTGGTCGGCTCCTCCACCCTTTGCATGAGGAAGTTCCCATGGATGCACTTGCTGAACCTCCTGGACTGTGTCTGGCTGAGTCGTCCTTCCTTTCAGGCAGTTGTGGACAGTGAGAGGTCTCCCCTCAGCCTCCTGTTCTCCAGGCTAAACCCACCAGTTCCCTCAGCCGTTCCTCATCACACTTGTGCTCCAGGCACTGAGCAGCTTCGTCGCCTTCTCTGCACTTTCTCTAGTGCCTCAATGTCCTTCTTATGATGAAGGGCCCAAACCTGAACACAGGATTCAAGATGCGACCTCATCAGCACTGAGAACAGTGGCACAATCACGCTACTCCTGCTGGCCACACCATTCCTGATACAAGCCAGGATGCTGGTGGCCTTTTTGGCCACCTGGGCACACACAGGCTCATGTTCAGGTGCTGTCGATCAACACCCCCTGATCCCTTTCCACCAGGCAATTTTCCAGCCACTCTTCCCTGAGCCTGGGGTTGTTGTGACCCAAGTGCAGGACCCAGCACTTGGTCTGATCAAACCTCATACAAATGGCCTCAGCCCAATGATCCAGCAGGTCCAGATCCCTCTGCATGGCCTTCCCACCCTCCAGCAGATCAACACTCCCACCCAACTTGGTGTCATCTGCACACTTAATGAGGGTGCACTCGATCCCCTCATCCACATCATTGATAAAGCTTCAATAGAACTGAGTCAAATACTGAGCCCTGGGGACACCATTTGTGACCGGACGCCAAGTGGATGTGGCTCTGTTCACCACAATTCTTTTGGTGCAGCCCTCCATCGCACATACACCATCCAGGCCACAAGCTGCAGCTTCTCCAGGAGATGCTGTGGGGTACGGTGTCAAAGGCTTTACTGCTGTCTAAGGACACAACACCCACAGCCTGTGTGGCGGATTCACTCCCCACGACAGACTTTCCCTCATCTGCTCAGCCGGTCACCTTGTCACAGAAGAAGATCAGGGTGGTCAAGGACGACCTGCCTTTCATCAAGCCATGCTGATTGGGCCCGATTGCTCGTCTCGTGTGTGTGACCTCACAGTCCTTTCCCAGCCGTGTTCCTGCTGTTGGCCAATCCCCTGCAGAGGCAGAAGTGACCTCACAGTGCCCTCCACACACATTGGCTTCCTACTGGACTATGAGTTCCTGAGACACAAGTGACCACATGGCATCGTACCCACCATCACCCTCCTTGTGGTCCATTGTGTGAGCAGATCAAACTGAGCTGCTTTCATCAAATGTATCTAATAGATTTCCTATCAAGGGTTTGAGTAGAGAAATGTTCCTCAGAGGAGCTGCTGTATTTACTCTGGGACATTTTACATCTCTGCTTCTGCCTCTGATTTTTTCTTCTCCTTCCTCTGTCTATTCTGACATGAAAGAGCTCTCCAAGGAAAAGATTCATGGAATCCTATAATAACACAGGTTGGAAGAGACCCCTGAACATCATCTCTGTCCCACTGACCTTTATGGCACCCCAAGGAACAGCTGATAGCATTTGTGCTCACTTGGGTTCATCCCACCACATGCACACAGTGGACATGCACATGATGTGTATGTTTACAACTCATCTGTACAATGAAAACATGGACTTTTGACCTAGTATTTCATAGAATCATGGAATGTCCTGAGTTGGAAGGACTCACAAGGATCATGGAGTCCAACTGCTGTTCCTGCACAAGACACCCCACAGGTCACACCGTGTGTCTGAAGACGTTGTCCAGTCTCTTCTTGAACACTGTCAGGTTGGGGCCATGATACCTCCCTGGGGAGCCTGTTCAGTGTCCAGCACCCTGTGGGTGAAGAATCTTTTCCTCATTTCCAAACTAAACCTCCCCTGGTACATCTTCCTGCCATGC
The DNA here is from genome assembly GCF_964273445.1 of Streptopelia decaocto. Taxonomy (NCBI): domain Eukaryota; kingdom Metazoa; phylum Chordata; class Aves; order Columbiformes; family Columbidae; genus Streptopelia; species Streptopelia decaocto. Next base: position 350,264 of record NW_028117033.1, on the reverse strand, counting down.
CCTGGGTTCTATCATTGGTCACCACAGAGAAGAGATCAGTACCTTCCCCTCCTTCTCCCCTTGTGAGGAATCTGTAGCCACCATGAGGTCTCCTTTGAGTCTTCTCTTCAGCTCTGATGCTCAGAAACCCCTGGGTTTGCTTTCTGAAGCAGAAAGGAGAAGCCATGACCTGCAGGCAATGGGAAGGGGGATCCTGTCCCTCACACACGGCTCAGGGCTCTTCCTGGGACTGTGGGATGTGGGTGTGCAAGGCCCAGGGAAGGACAACACTGGTACAACAACTTCCAGCTTCCCCATGGGGCTGCAAGGAGGCAACGAGGCCCCAGTGCCATGAGGACAACATGTCTTCTCCTGGGCCTCAGTGGCAGAGACGACTGCCATGGCCAAGGGGACACAGACCTGGGTTCTGTGGGTCCCTTCCAGCCTTACAGCGCCCTTTGCCATCTCCACCACAGGCTCTTCTACACGGTCCTACCCCTGCCCCTCTTTCCCTGCAGGCTGCAGACACCCATCTTGCTTCCCCACCTGCTCTCACCCCAGCATTTCTGCACCTTCGCTGATGTGTCTGCACCCTCACTGGCTGCTCTTTGGAACACAAACCATGGGCTGATCCAGCTCCCTCTGGGTGACCTCTTGCACCACAGCACTGCCCTTCCAGTGACATTTCTTACTCCTCATATCCATTCCTCACCTTCCAAGTAGACTTCTTTTGTCTCTTTCCTGCTTCTTCCCACTATCAAGAAAAGCTCAATCATCTCATAAAATGCCCTTCATGCAGGGAACCCAAACCGTTAGGCTTCTTGTGGTCTTTTACCTGACCAGAGAGAAGTCACCTCGCCATGGTCTTCTAAATCCCATGAGTGCTGCTGGCCTTTCAGCTTCTCTGACAGACACGACCATGTCCCTGCCAATGTCCTGTCATGTTCTCAGGTGGGATGGACATGACAACCCGTCTCTCTTCCTGGGTAAGACCTGTGGGCCCTTGGGAAGAGGTTCTTTCCCAGCCATGTCCCTGCTGCTGGGATGTCACCTCCAGACACAGAACTGACCCCACTGTCCCCTTCACAGCCAAAGTCTTTCCACTCAATTATGAGCTCTGGAGACTCAACTGCCATCATAATCCCACACCCATCCATCCCCCTCCTTATGGGCCGCGACCTGACTAGATAAAACTATGCTTGTTTTATCAAACTGATCAAATCTATTTCCTTCTAAAGATCTGAGAGGAGAAGCATTCTTGACAGGAATGTGAAATGTTGAAACCTTTTCTATGTCCTCTCCTACCTCTTTCATTTTTTATTGTTTTCCTTCTTCCTGCTTGCTCATGGTGAATTCGCTACCTGAAGTGCAAAGCCAATCCCACACCCAGATATGAGATCTTGTTTATTCCAGAGTTGTGCAAGTCTGGATGCTGGAATGAAACCAGCACAACAGATAGAGAAGGAACATCTATTATATACAAATATTATCCCTACATTCACACCCTCCCGGCAGTCCTAAAGAGCCAAGTGCTTACACATTGGCATATTGGTTACATAATCATTTTACCACTACACATGCTTGTTGAGAGAGGGTCCCGGGCTGAGCCTGGGGCTCCCATCCTGGGGATGTGTGTTTTAGTATTATAATGAGTGTAAAAGGAGCAAAGCTCAGCTAAAGAACACTTTATGTAACAGTCTTGAAACAGATATTAAAACAAGACTGAGCTAATTGTGCAGGCTCCAGAGTGTCTGCGCTGCAAGGACAGTATTCTTTGCAGGTTCTGATTAGGTGTTTTAAACGTCACTTTTATCTTTATTAGAGCAGCAGACTGACCAAAATTGAGTGGATTTACATGTTTTAGGTTTGCAATTGCAGGCAGAATTCATTCTTTTAACTGGTAAGGACTAAATCTTCTGTTTTCAAACACCTCTCCAATGTAAAGATTCATTGAACCATAGAATAACTCAGGTGTGAAGAGAGTCCTGAACATCATCTTGTCTCACTCTCCTGCTCAAGGCAGGGTGCACCAGGTGAGGTTGTTCTAGGCCTCTGCCCAGCTTTGCATCATCCACAAAGGAGCTGAAAATGTGCTCCATGACATAATGAAGAGGCAGAATAAAGCCGTTGGACAGTGTTGGCCCTAGTACTCATTACTGATGGATGCCACAAGAAACTAGCTGAGCACAGGACTTTGTACCACTGATGATGTTTGGGTTTGGTCATGCTGCCAACTCCCCACCCATCACAACATCCACATCTGCATCCCAGATCTCACCAATCTTCTCTAAGGCACCACAGGAGACCATGTCTGGGGCCTTGCAAAACTCCATGTACTCAACATGCCTTTCTTTCCCCTGCCCATTTGGTTCAACAATCCCTTCCTTGTCCTTCTGCTGTCTGGAGATGCCTGCAGGAGAATGTGGCCCGTCACCCTCCCGGGGACAGACGTAGGCTGAGCAGCCTGTCATTCTCCCAGGTCTCCTTCCTGCCGTTTCTGACGATGGGTTTGACGTCTGCCTTTCTGAGGGACCTCTGAACCTCTCTGATCACTCTGGCACTTCTGAGACCACAATCCAGAATTTCCCACAGGGAAAGAGGGGCAGGTGTAGGACTGTGTAGAACAGCATGTGATGGGGATGGCAAAGGAGAGGTAGCAAATAGGGACATTTGCAATGAGCCTGTCCAATAGAGCTGAGATGAATCTCACTGGGCCACTGGGGTTTGTCCCTGGAGTAACATGCAGAAATATCAGGGTTCTGTCAGGTGTCCACATCTGAGCTGGCCTCATGGACTCTTAAAATACATTGAGATATTCAGGGATAGACAATTTCCCTTTTATGCACAGAGGCAGGAGTCACAGTGTCCCCCTGGCCTCCTATTCCTATTCCAAAGGGATGGGAGGCACCTCAGCCCCGTGGTGTGTTGTCATGTTCTGCACTCGTCTTTGATGTCCCTCGTCATTAGGAGTGGACATTGGTTCAAGGAAGCACATCCCAGTGCTGTTCTCTGGTGGTTTCCTATGGGATATTAGTCCCAACATTATGTGATCTCAATAAACTCTCTGTTTCAATGGCCTTCATGGAACCCCAAGGAATAGCTGATGGTGTTTGTGCTGTCTTGCGTTCATGTCAACTCACGTACATGATGTGCATGCTCACATCTCATCTGTACAAAGCAAACATGAACCTCTCACCTGCTCATTTGGTGTAATTCCATGGAGGGACAAAGAACTCTGAGCTGGTGTTTGAGGCCAGTGCTGGAAATGGTGGTTGTGAGGGATCAGTCCATGGTGATTGACCTGGGGCTCCTTCCATGGGGAGTCCAGTGCACATGGGCACAGCCCAGCCCCTGCTCTGCTGGTCCTGCAGGTTTCTGGCAGGAGCCTGGCTGTGAGAGGACACTGCTGTCTGCCAGACCTGCACACACACACTGTTCAGCTGCTCACTGATGTTTTATGTGTGACCATTTTCTTGCTCATATGTTTGCGAGAAGGTTTGGAAGAAGAGCCAAACCTTCAGGCCCTGCACTGAGGAGATCACCTTTCTATCTGTAAAGGCTGTTCTGAGTCCAGCTCTGTCACAGCAGTGCCCATTGCCTGTCCCTGCCTGCTATCACAGGACTGACACACAGCAGGATGGTGACCAAGCTGCCAGAGCACTCAGGCCTTGCACTAACACAAGGGAAGAGAAGGAGAGTGTGGGAGTGGAACCAGAAGAGTTCTGGAAGAACAAGCGCTGCTTCTCCCTGGCAGTGCTGCCAGGCTGGACTTTTTTCCCCTCCTCTCATGAACACAGGAACCATCCCTGGAGCTCTAAAAAGTGCTTACAGGAAGGATATAGTGAAAAACAAGTCACTAAAGAGCCTTTTATTTTTTTTAGAGACAAGGAGAGCACGGCTTCTCATTTACACAGCGAACAGTTATAAAAGCAAAGCCAATAGTGAATTAGAAAGGGGATGACAACATTATCACAATAAGAAAACAACTAACATCAACAAAAAATCCAGATGACAGGTTGGACCTGTAATTAGCTACATTAAAACGCCTATGTAGAAGCAGATGGGAAGTTTATTGCTTTACAAAAAAATAAGATATGAGTTTCCTCAGGGCATCCTTGAGCTCCTGGTTCCTCATGCTGTAGATGAGGGGGTTCACTGCTGGAGGAACCACTGAGTACAGAACAGACACCACCAGGTCCAGGGATGGGGAGGAGATCGAGGGGGGCTTCAGGTGGGCAAAGATGGCAGTGCTGACAAACAGGGAGACCACGGCCAGGTGAGGGAGGCAGGTGGAAAAGGCTTTGTGCCGTCCCTGCTCAGAGGGGATCCTCAGCACGGCCCTCAAGATCTGCACATAGGACACCACAATGAACACAAAACAGACAAATGATAAACAGACACCAACCACAAGAATCCCAAGTTCCCTGAGGTAGGAGTGTGAGCAGGAGAGCTTGAGGATCTGGGGGATTTCACAGAAGAACTGGCCCAGGGCATTGCCCTTGCACAGGGGCAGTGAAAATGTATTGGCCGTGTGCAGCAGAGCAATGAGAAACCCAGTGGCCCAGGCAGCTGCTCCCATGTGGACACAAGCTCTACTGCCCAGGAGGGTCCCATAGTGCAGGGGTTTGCAGATGGCAACGTAGCGGTCGTACGACATGACGGTGAGGAGATAATACTCTGCTGTTATCAAGAAGAGAAACAAAAAGAGCTGTGTCGCACATCCCAAGTATGAGATGGCCCTGGAATCCCAGAGGGAATTAGCCATGGACTTGGGGACAATGGTGGAGATGGTGCCCATGTCAAGGAGGGCGAGGTTGAGCAGGAAGAAGTACATGGGGGTGTGGAGGTGCTGGTCCCAGGCTATGGTGGTGATGATGAGGCCGTTGCCCAGGAGGGCAGCCAGGTAGATGCCCAGGAAGAGCCAGAAGTGCAAGAGCTGTAGCTCCCGTGTGTCTGCGATCGGCAGGAGGAGGAACTGGGTGATGGAGCTGCTGTTGGACATTTGCTGCCTGGGGGCATGAGGACCTGTCATAGGAGGAAAAGATAGTGAAGGTTTAGATGAGACTTCTCTGGGAATAATCAAAACCATTTCCCACAGACCCTCCCACCCTGTCACACAAGAGACACTTTTCTTTTTCCAGGACAACGTCCTGGCTGGAGGCCTCGTCGGTGCGTGATGAGCATGCAATGAAGAGCAGGGTCTCTGCCCAGGGGCTCCTGAGGAGTCAGCCTGGCCCTGTGTGATCGGGTGGGCAGGGGCCCGTTCTAGGGTTCAGCTTTGTCAGCTGGAACCGCTCCTGGTGCAGAAGGGACTGTCAGCTACTGTACCCCCAGGTCTGAGAAACTGAGTTGGAGAGGTTTGGTGTTTCTACAGCTCCTTCTCCCCTCCCACCCTGGGGAGTGTTGTTGGGTGTCAGAAACCCTCAGCATTTGTGCTGCACTCAGGGAGAACAGAGCAAGTCCTGAGAGACCAGAGGATGCCTGTGGGTCAGTGCAGAGTGAGGGCAGCTGCTCTGTCCCTCTCTCTTGCTCCAGCTGGCCGGGGCTGGCACCTTTCTGAGATGGGGGCTGATCACACTGCCATGTTACCCTGAAAAGCCACCAGGCACTGCTGAGAGCAGAGGGATCCACCTCAGACCATGACATGTATCACTCTTTGCTAAGGACTCAGCACCCAATGTTTAGCCCAGGACACACACAGCTCATTCCCCAGCCCCACAGACTGCACTGGCCACACCCCACGGGTCAGAGCAAAGCTGGGACACGTGTGCCCATGGACACACCTGCAGGAAAGGACCCACAAGATCAGGCTGTGACTCTGCAGCTGAAACTGCCATTCCCAGAGAGCCTGACAGCAAGAACAAGATCCCAACAGCAGTGACCCAGAGCAGGGGAGCAAGAAGGAAAGTGCGGTGAGGGTGGGTGTGAGAGAGGCCAGGGCAGAGGCAGCCGGGCACTCAGACAGCGTCACCCTTCCCCAGCTGTGCAGCCACCTCCCAGACACCAACATTGCCGGGCAGCTGCTCTCAGCCCCTGTGCTCTGCAGAGGAACTGGAGCTCTGGCTGCACAGGAGCTGCTTCATGCCTTGGAGCCCCCGGCCCTGAGGGCAGAGGCTTTGCTGGGTGGGACAGGAGGCCAGGGGGCTGCTCACAGGAGGGATCTGACCTGCAGGGGATCACAGGGACTTTTCTCTGTTCTCCCTCTCATAACCATTCCGGGTTTGGTTTCCTCTCATTTCTGATCATTTCCCTGCTGCCTGGAGATTCTCCCCCTGGGAGGTGTTTCCCTGTCCATGTCTCTTCCCTGTCAGTGCTCACAGACCATCCCACCCTCTGTGCCCTCCCCCTGGCCCTACAGATCCTGCCTGTTCACAGGGCACTGCCTGGGGGCACCTTCCTGTCTGCAGGCTGGAAAACAGGACAGGTCAGACTAAGGTTGACAGGTCCAGCCAAGGTGATGCAGGTGCTGTGCACAGGCAGAGGGGTGGTGAAGGGATGTCATGAGCCTTCTGGCAGATGTACTGATCACTCAGAGTTGCAGTTCAGGAGTCTCAGTGACTTGTTTAAGCATGAGAGCTCGTTTTCATTTTATCCTTTCCTGCACCCCCCACCCCTTGGGACTGGAAACTGAAAAGACAGGCTCAGGAAAGCTTCTTATCTGTCTGGTAATCCTTACATTGATCTTGTCATTGGGGCATTGCCTTAGAAAAATCCTGGGGGTGATCTGGATGTGTGAGCAGCCCTGACCCACACAGCACCCTCTCCGCCGCAGAAGCACCTTTCCTGCTCTGATAGTGGTCACTCCTTCCTGCCACAGCTTCTCCCCTCAGGGTAGCTGGGGTCTCCCTGGGTAGGCTAAGCGCTGACCCTGGCAGGTGGCAGAGTCCCTGTCCCGGCACAGCCTTGGGGTGCAGGGACCCTGCTCTGCAGGACAGCCCTGGGCAACCCTGAGTGCTCACCTGGTTTCAGAGCTGTTCAACATGGCCTGACTAGAGCCCCGTACTTACAGACCCCACAAGCTGTGCCTGTGCCAGTTTTAGGAGATGCCTCCAGGAGCTACAGCTGCACTGCCCTCCACCAGAGACTTACCATGGCAAGGACGGCAAAGGTTTCTCCTCCAGTGAGCTCTCAGTCATCCTCCCAGTCCTGACCACCTTTAATCTCTCTCTGCCTGGCTCCTGTGCCCTCGTTGCGGCAGCAGAGCCCTCAGCCCTGCTGCGCTTTGCAGAGGAGCTGCTCCTGGGCAGAGCTGTCTCTCTGCAGCGCTGCCGCTGCCATGAGCTCCCTGTGTCCCAGGAGCCCAGCCCAGCTCAGCAGCACAGGAGCAGCCCAAGGCGCTTTAATGACCCCTCTGGTGGGTTTGGTGCTGAGTCCATGGACCTCAGACCCTGGAGGAAGGTGATGAAACTTCTCAGGAAGTCAAAGTCAGATTCAAACTCTAAAGTTTCTTGTAATGTTAATGGGTCACACTGAGGGAAACAACTGAGAAACCATCCCAGGGGTCTGGTCAGAGAAGAAAATTGGAGGTAGAGATGACAGGTCAGGAAAAGCAAAGTAAAGCTCTCTCTGATGCTGAGTAAACCTGGATGTGTTTCATTAATCAAAGGGACAAGGTCTGACCTCCAGCCCTGGGAAGTCAGATCCTGTCCCTCCCACGTTGCCCAGGGCCCTTCCTGGGACAGTGTGATGTGGGGCTGTGCAAGGCCAAGGGCAGGACTATGGTCCCACACCTCCCAGGTTCCTGGCTGGGGACAAGGAGGCCATGAGGCCCCTATGCTGGAAGGACAATGTGTCTCCTCACAGGCATCAGAGGTGCAAACAACAGCCATAGCCAAGGGGAGAAGGAGCTCATGTCTGGTGGGGCTTTCAGCCTCTTTCCATCCCGTGATCATCTCCATGACAGCCTGTCCTGTGCTGTGGCATCCCCTGCACCTCTGTCCCTGCAGGCTGGAGACATCCCCCCTGCTGCCCCACCTTGCTCTTGTCTGAGCATCTTCCTTCCTTTGCTGAGATCTCTCCATCCTCCCCAGCTGCTCCTTGAAGCACAAAGCCTTGGGCTGATGCAGACTCCCTCTGCTCACCTGCTCCACCACAGCACTGCCCTTCCACTCACATTCCTTTCTGCTCATGTCCAGCCTGGACCTCCCCAGCTGCACTTTGGGCCATTAGTTCTTTCTCATGCTCTTTCCCACTATGAAGAAACCTCCACCATCTCTGAAACCGCCCTTCAAGCACTCTCAGGCTACTCCTGCACTGCTGCAGCCTCCCCAGCGCTGCTGGGCCAAAGCAGCCCAGGTCCCTCAGCACCCCACACCATGTGCACAAGGTGCTGAATCTGCCTTGGCACAGCCCTGCACTCTCCAGCTCCTCCCTGCTTCTCCAAACTGGGAAGCCGCACACTGGCACACACCCGTGTGTGTGGGGTCACACCAGTGCTGAACCGACTGGGATGAGAACTGCAGGTGTCTGGGTCCCCACGCTCCTCCTCATGCAGCCCCGTGTGCAGCTGCCTTGTTCATGGTGAGTGTGCACCACGGGCTGGGGACCTTGTAGTGCCCAGGCCCTTCTCCTCAGTGTCGCTGCTCAGAGTGTCAGGTCTGTCCTGACGGATGGGGTTGTTCTCCTGCCCTGATACAGAAAAACTGATCACTTCCCCTTATCAACCTCTAACCTGGGGGAATCCCAGATTTCCTCAAAGTTACTGCTCTCCCTGGACTGAAGCTCCATTTGCTCAGCTGTTAATGTTTGCATGCAGACGGCTTATCCTGATAAGGGTTTCTCTCCCAAGAGAACAGGATGACAAGTTCCAGGGCACTACAAATCCCAACTCCTGGAGAAACTGTGGGGTCTTGGGGATCAGATACTCATAATGCCAGAGATGTCAATTTATAGGGGAAATTTCCCTTCATGTAGGAGAGCAGCAGGAATGCGTAGAGCTCTGCCTGGGGACAGACAATGTCAGCTGAAGGTTGAGGAGTCACCATGAGAGGACAGAACAACATGGGCAATGTTGTGGTCACTGGACATCAGCAACTGACTCACTGCTGAGGAAGAGGAATTAGATGAGACCTCCTTCAGACAAATTAAAGAAGCCTCATGTTTTCAGGGCCATGTCCTTGTGGCAGACCTAAGATATCCCAATATCTGCAAGGTACCAGCCATCCAGGAGGGTTTGGAGCTCATTGACAACATCTTCCTGACTACGGGTAACTGAGGAGTCAGTGGGGTGAGGTGCCCTGTGGGACTTCACACTTACAAACCAGAAAGAGTTGGTCAGGATGGAACAGTCAGGGATGGGAAAGTGGAGCTGAGACTCCTGGGAGATGAGAACAAGGCCAAGAGCAGGATTTCAGGAGAGCAAGCTTTGGCCTGCTGAGGGACCTGCCTGGGTCCTGTGGGATATGACCTTGGTGTCTGCAGAGCTTTTCTCTCACATCTCCTCCCTCCTCTCTCCCACCTGCTGTTGTGCAGCGTTTTTTACCCATTCTCAAATACAATATCCCAGAGGTGCTGCCAGCATCACTGAGTGGCTCAGATTTGGCAAGGAGTGGGTCCATCTTGGAGCAGCTGAAATCAGCTCTGTCTGATGTCAGTGAAACTCCTGTTGTCTTAACAGAGAGGTGACAACTGTAGCACACCCACACTCACCCCCAGTTCCAAGACTTTGCCATGAAAACCCAGTACAGGGTGACAACCTTTTGGGTGTTACAAACTGCTGGATAGTGGAGAAGAAATTGTAAAAATCTTCTGTCAGCAACTCAAGAAAGACACCAGTCAATGAGCAGATTCCTACGGGGAACTGTAATTGCCCTGACACTCAGTGGTCAGGCAAAACAGCAGATGCCAACACTCCAAAGAATTTTGGGCCAACTGCTTAACAGAGCTGCCTGATGGGCCAACAAGGGTGAGGTTCACCAGGTCTGGAACTGGGAAAGAAGGAAGAACTGGTGAGGGATGTGAACATCAGTGTCCACCTTGGCTTTCATGACCAGGAGAGGGCCATGTCCCAGGCACCAGAGGGGAGGGAGGAAGGCCAGCAGCAGAGCACAGGCTGGTGGGCTCCAGAGGAGAAGACTTGGACATAACTGGGGGATGGTGGCCAATATAAGTGGTGACATGGAAGTAGATCTGAAGGTTGTAGGAGCTCAGGAAATCTGATAATCCTTACAGGACAGCCTGCTCCAAGCACAAGAATGATCTCTCCAAGTACCCATGAACAGAAGCATTTATCTCGTGAGGCTGCTCCTCTGAACTGTTGGAGCTGCAGGGCAAAAATGCAGCACACAGGAGGTGGAAACAGGGGAAGCTGCAAAGGAGGAATTTTGAAACCTTCTCCATAGATGCAGAGAATATGCCAAATCTGCCCTGGACTTAATACCTGCAGGGGAGGCTGAGGGCAGCAAGATGAGCTGACAGAGCTTAACTTGCAGTGAAAGAATAGACAGGGTGAATGTGGGCCTGGTGCTGAACTTCATAAGAGTAGAATCAGACAGGACTGAGGTTCATCATGGCTTCTTTGCCTCCATCTTCACCAGCAAGGTTTCCGGGGACTTTGTTCCTGAAGGCAGGAGTCTGGAGAACACCCAGCAGTGGATGGGGCTCAAGTCAGGGGTGACCTGAGCAAACTCAGACACCATTACAGAACAGGAGATGGGTCATTTGACCAGCTACTGAACACACGTATCACTGTGCTGTGGCACCTGAGATTCCCAGGTACATCCACCTCTTGGTCCAGAGGAGTGTGACTCCTCTTGAGCTGTCCTGGCCTGTCTCCTCACTCATATGGTGATTTAGTTACGCACTTTTCTGAAATATTCAGTCTTTCCTAGGAGAAATTCCACATTAATATGACCTGGAGGCTGCCAATGCCACCTGTTCTGGAAAGGGAGGGAAGGGTGAACAGGGAAGGAAATAGAAGAAATTTGGCTTTATTGCTATTTATTATGAAAATGCTCTCTGTTTGGCTGTTCCTGAAATCTCCCTAATCATCCACACCCGGCTTGAAGCCTTTAGGAAAATGATGCACAGAGCCTTGGCTTGTAAGGGCATTTTATATGTTAGTGACACCTCTGCTGCCATGATCCTGAACTGCAGCTACTGAGAGAATGAACAAACCTCTAATGAAGTGAACGGCAGAAGCAAACCCCAAGTTTCTGAGGGTGTTTGGGACCCCATGAAGGGCCATCACTGATACAGCTGTGAAGGAAACAACCAGTGCAGGTCCCTGTCCCTGGAGGCTGCTGGTGAAGGAAAGAGTTGGAGACACTGGTTACAGATGGAGAGGGCCATGTGGAGGTGGCTCTGGTGCCATATCAGCCCTTGATGCTTGTTCATCACCAGAATGGCTGAGCCCTGACCCCTGGGACCTGGTAGATTTTTCTCCAATGTTTTTCAAGGCTTTTCCTGTGGTCAGTGTGAGTGTTTTGTGTTTTGGTTTTGGGTTTTATGTCAAGTGCTGCTGCTTTAAGTGCAAGGCTCTGGTTTTCTGTGGACTTGGAAATGCCCGTGAGTTCCTCACAACTCATCCAGCTTCTTTCATAAACCTGGCAATGGTCACCAGTCACCTCAATGTCCCAGTCCCACACTTGTTAGAATCCCCTATTTGGATCCATAGTACATCACTGCAGGAGGTTCATGCATCCTCCAGGCTCATGGATGATTCCTGAGGACCATCCAAGTGTGGGCAGTGTAAGAGAGGAGCAGAGCAGGGTCAGCTCATGGGCCATGACTGAGCACAGCCACCCCAGCAGCAGCCGCTCCCCATCTCCCAGGCACAGCCATGCCCACAGCATGGAAATGTCACTGCCGTACATGATTAGCCCAAGAGAGGCCTTTCTTCCTTCCATATTCCCAGGAAAATCTTCCTTCTGTTCCTCCTCCACCTGCAGACATCAACTGCTTTCCATTTCTGGGCTCAGACATGGCTGGAAGGGTTCACTAAAGCCATCAGCCATCTCATTGCTTCTCCCTGACATGTCCTGACCCTCTCCCACACCTACACATGGCCAATCAGCTGCTCAGGCCTCCCACTCTTCAGAAGAGGCCTCGAGCTTCTTGGTTCTTGCTGGTGCTTATTATGAACTTCCTCGCCCTCTCCAGAGTTCATGGTGAGCTTTCTTCTCCATAACAGCCCCTTTATGACCATGTCTTACCAAATGGTTGTGTTTTTATGATCATTTGTGCAGAAAGGGCAGTCACAGGACAGCACCCAATAGGCCGAGTGAAATGCCATAAAGCCCTGATGAGTTCCCCCTGTGTCTGTGTCTCTCCTGGAAGGAGTCTGTCCCGAGAAGGGGATCCAGCTCCTGCCACTCTCTGCAGAGGCACATGAGCAGTGTCCGTGCACCTGGGGACATAAAGGGGGACGTTTGCCAGACACCCTTCATCTGAACCACTTAGATGTGTGCTTGTGGATGGGGTATGAAGCCTTATAGTGCCAATACCTATTTAATTGTCATTGCCAGAAGGGCTACCACTGATGCAGTGTACTATTTTACGGATATTTAAATATAAGCATATAAACCTGACATTCCTAGACAAATTACACACAGTTGAAGGAGTATTCATGCCTTTTAACATGATTATCCACAGAAGGCCACCAGCTTTGCATCTCAGGAAATGGGATCCAGAGTTCAAGGGCAGGATGGGTTGGGCTCTGTCCTGGGATCTGGAAAATGAAAAGTGCTCCCATCTCTGTCCTGCTCACACCTCCTGGCACTGCCCAGGGGCAGCTCTGTGTGTGCAGGGGCTCAGAAGCAGCTCACACAAGTCCTAACGACAACTGGGGTCTCAGTGTCTTCTCCAAAAAGAGAAATAAATCCCCATCTCCCACTGCACACCCAGACAACCAAGAGTGGAAAACTGAAAGCATAGACTCCTTCCCTTGCGGCTGTCCCTGTACTGATGTCCTTGTTGTGAAGGACCCTCTGCCATGTCTGTGGGGTTCACCAGCAAGGTCTCCGGAGACTTTGTTCCTGAAGGCAGGAGTCTGGAGAACACCCAGCAGTGGATGGGACTCAAGTCAGGGGTGACCTGAGCAAACTCAGATACCGCTACAGAACAGGAGAAGGGTCACTTGACCAGCTCCCTCAACACAAGTATGGCTGTACTGTGGAACCTAGGATACCCAGGAACACCCACCTCTTGGTCCAGAGTTGTGTGATTCCTCTTGAGCTGTCCTGGCCTGTCTCCTTGCTCAAGTGATGCATTAGCACCCACTTCTCTGACACATTCAGTCTTTATCAGGAGATTCTCTAGATCAGTATATACTGGAGATTGTTGATACCAGCTGTTCTGGAAATGAGGGCATTGGGAGGGGGACGGAAATATAAGAAATGTGGCTTTATTATTATTTTTCATGGAAAAGCTCTCTGTTTGGCAACAGTTCTGAAATCTCCCTAATCATTCACACCAGACTCGAAAGCTTTAGGAAAATGATGCACAGAGCGTTGGCTTGTAAGAGCATTTTAGCTGTTAATGAGCCCTCTTCTGCAATGATCCTGAACTGCAGATGCTGAAAGAATGAACAAACCTTCAATGAAGTGAAAGGCAGAAGCAAACCCCAAGTTTCTGAGGGTGTTTGGGACCCCATGAAGGGCCATCACTGGCACAGCTGTGAAGGAAACAACCAGTGCAGGTCCCTGTCCCTGGAGGCTGCTGAAGGAAAGACTTGGAGACACTGGTTACGGGTGGTGAGGGCCATGTGGAGGTGGCTCTGATGCCATGTGAGCCCTTGATGCTTGTTTATCACCAGAATGGCTGAGCCCTGACCCTCATCCAGCCTCTTTCATACACCTGGCAATGGTCACCAGTCACCTCAGTGTCCTAGTCCCAAACTTGCTTGAATCCTCTGTTTGGATCCGTACCCCATCACCCCAGGAGGTTCATGGATCCACCAGGTTCATGGGTGATTCCTGAGGACCATCCAAGTGTGAGCAGTCTAAGAGAGAAGCAGAGCATGGTCAGCTCATGGGCCATGACTGAGCACAGCCACCCCAGCAGCAGCCGTTCCCCATCTCCCAGGCACAGCCATGCCCACAACATGCAAATGGCACTGCCATAAATGATTAGCCCGGAGAGACCTTTCTTCCTTCCATATTCCCAGGAAAATCTTCCTCCTGTTCCCCCTCCACCTGCAGACATCAACTGCTTTCCATTTCTGGGCTCAGACATGGCTGGAAGGGTTCACTAAAGCCATCAGCCATCTCATTGCTTCTCCCTGACATGCCCTGACCCTCTCCCACACCTACAATGACCAATCATGGCTGTTCAGGGCCTCCCGCTCTTCAGAAGAGGCCTCGAGCTTCTTGGTTCTTCCTGGTGCTTGTTATAAACTTCCTCCCTCTCTGAAGAGTTCATGGTGAGCTTTCTTCTCCATAGCAGCCCCTTTATGACCATGTCTTACTAAATGGTTGTGTTTTTATGATCATTTGTGCAGAAAGGGCAGTCACAGGACAGCACCCAATATGTCAAACTGATGCCGAGTGAAATGCCGTAAAGCCCTGATGAGTTCCCCTGTGTCTGTGTCTCTCCTGGAAGGAGTCTGTCTCGAGAAGGGGATCCAGCTCCTGCCACTCTCTGCAGAGGTACATGAGCAGTGTCCATCACCTGGGGACATAAAGGGGGACGTTTGCCAGACCACCTGTCATCTGAACCACTTAGATGTGTGCTTGTGAATGGGGTATGGAGCCTTATAGTGCCAATACCTATTTAATTGTCATTGCCAGAGGGGTGACCACAGATGCAGTGTACTATTTTACAGATATGTAAATATAAGCATATATGACTGACATTCCTAGACATATTAAACAAACACTTGAAGGATTATTCATGCCTTTTACATGATTATCCACAGAAGTCCACCAGCTTTGCATCTCAGGAAATGGGATCCAGAGTCCAAGGGCAGGATGGTTTGGGCTCTGTGCTGGGATCTGTAAACTGAAACGTGCTCCCATCTCCCAGCCCCCTGCCCTCCTCAGTTCAAGAGCTGCAGCTCCCGTGTGTCTGTGAACGGCAGGAGGAGGAACTGGGTGATGGAGCTGCTGTTGGACATTTGCTGCCTGTGGGCATGGGGACCTGTGCAAAAAGGAAAAGACAGTTACATGTTAGGGGTGTCTTCTCTGTGGAAAATAAGCAGGCTGTTTCCCATGGAAAAACACCTCCCTGATGGAGGGATGTTTCTGTGCATTCTCTCTTTCTACCAGCTGAGAAAAACAGTTTATCACAGCTTAAAATGCAGCTTGGGCATCTGGTTTCCATGAACACAGCTCCGGGGCAAGACCCCCTGAGTTGGTGTCAGAACAAAAACTGACCCACACTCACACCCCAACCCCAGAGAGCAAGAGCACCAGGGACAGGTGGAGAAACAGGGAAGGACACTGCAGTGCTACCAGAAAATAAAGCAAGGACAGAAAGGCAGACGGGCATGCTGTGGAACCTTCTCCTGACCTGGCTGTGCTGCTGCCACTCACATAATGACACTGTAGAGCAAGTACTTTTAGCATCTTTTTTGTGTACCCCATTCCAGGAACCCTTCACCTGGAGGTCCAGCTGCTGAGGTGGAGACTCGTGACCTGGACCCCATGGCTTTGGGGCAGAGGGTCTGCTGGGCAGGAGAGGAGACCAGGGGTTGCACTGGGAAATGTGTCTGCAGTGCAGGGGATGGAAGACGGGGTCCTGAATCCCGTCTCAAGCATTTCAGGTCCACCTCCCTCTCCCTGCCCATGTCTGTGCTGCCTGCAGCTGTGTCTCTGTCCCTGGGTCTGCTCCCTGTCAGTGTCACAGACCCCGTCCCACCCGCTGTGTGCTCAGCTCTGTCCTGCTCACACCTCCTGGCACTGCCCAGGGGCAGCTCTGTGTGTGCAGGGGCTCAGGAGCAGCTCAGACACGTCCTAACGAGAACTGGGGTCTCAGTGTCTTCTCCAAAGAGAGAAATAAATCCCCATCTCCAACTGCACACCCAGCCAACCAAGAGTGGAAAACTGAAAGCACAGACTCCTTCCCTTGTGGCTGTTCCTGTCTCAATGTCATTGTTCAGAAGGACCCTCTGCCATGTCTGTGGCGTGATCTGGAGCTCTGAACAGCCCTGACCCACACAGCCCCTTCAACCCCACAAGCTCCCTGCCTGCCCTGCCGGGGGTCTCTCCTTCCACCCACAGCAGCTGCCATGGGATCTCCCGGGCAGGCTGAGCGCTGACCCTGGCAGGTGGCAGAGTCCCTGCCCAGCACAGCCCTGGGGTGCAGGGACCCTGCTCTGCAGGACAGCCCTGGGCACCCCTGGGTGCTCACCCGGCTTCACAGCTGTTCAACATGGCCTGACAAGAGCCCCGTCCTTACAGATCCCACCAGCTGTGCCTGTGCCAGTTTCAGGAGATGCCTCCAGGAGCTGCAGCTGCACTGCCCTGCACCAGAGACTTACCGTGGCAAGGGCTGCAAAGGTTTCTCCTCCAGTGAGCTCTCAGTCATCCTCCCAGTCCTGACCACCTTTAAGCTCTCTCTGCCTTGCTCGTCTCCTGAGATCCCCAGGCAGAGCCCTCAGCCCTGCTGCGTGTGCAGAGGAGCTGCTCCTGGGCAGAGCTGTCTCTCTGCAGCGCTGCCGCTGCCATGAGCTCCCTGTGTCCCAGGAGCCCAGCCCAGCTCAGCAGCACAGGAGCAGCCCATGGTGCTTTAATGACCCCTCTGGTGGGTTTGGTGCTGAGTCCATGAACCTCAGACCCTGGAGGAAGTTGAAGAAACTTCTCAAGAAGTCAGATTCAGATTCAAACTCCAAAGTTTCTTGTACTGTTAATGGGTCCCACTGAGGGAACCTACTGAGAAACAATATCCAGGTTTGGTTAGAGAAGAAAACTGGAGGTCAGGAAAAGCAAAGTAAAGATGTCTCTGATGCTGAGGAAACCTGGATGTGTTTCTTTAACCAAAAGCCAAGCCCTTACCTTGTACCATGGGAAGTCAGATCCTGTCGATCCCACATTGCCTGGGCCCTTCCTGGGCCAGTGTGATGTGGGGCTGTGCAATGCCAAGGGCAGTACTATGGTCCCACACCTCCCAGGTTCCTGGCTGGGTACAAGGAGGCCATGAGGCCCCTGTGCTGGAAGGACAAGGTGTCTCCTCACAGGCATCAGAGGTGCAGACAACAGCCACAGCCAAGGGGAGAAGGAGCTCATGTCTGGTGGGGCTTTCAGCCTCTTTACATCCCGTGATCATCTCCACGACAGCCTGTCCTGGGCTGTGGCATCCCCTGCACCTCTGTCCCTGCAGGCTGGAGACATCCCCCCTGCTGCCCACCTTGCTCCTGTCTGAGCATCTTCCTTCCTTTGCTGAGATCTCTCCATCCTCCCCAGCTGCTCCTTGAAGCACAAAGCCTTGGGCTGATGCAGACTCTCTCTGCTGACCTGCTCCACCACAGCACTGCCCTTCCATCACATTCTTTTCTGCTCATGTCCATCCTGGACCTCCTCAGCTGCACTCTGTCCCTTTACTTCATTCCAATTCTGTTTCCCACTATGAAGAAAACTTCCACCACCTCTGAAACCACCCTTTAAGCACTCTCAGGCTACTGCACTGCTTCAGCCTCCCCAGCGCTGCTGGGCCAAAGCAGCAGAGTAATGTTACAGTGGTTGGTAGATGGAAAGTTAGGGCTGAAATTGGGCAACAGGAGAGTGAGCAAAGTCTTCTGTCCCAAAGGACAGAGAGAAACAGGGCTGGGAATGACAGACCTGGAAGGAAACGTGTTTAGTCAGTGGTGTCTCTGCTGCCCCTGAGGTACTTGGGCAGACATGTCAGTGATCTCTAGGAATGACAAGGTGCTGCTGACAGGCCCAGTGTGACAATGGTTTGTCTGTGCCTTGATTGTGTTATCAAGGGGGTGAGAACAGGGTGGTGAAAAGAGAGAAAGGAATTTTGGAAGTGTAGCTATACCCATGGACACCCCGGTGTGATGCGCTTCCTATTCATGGGCTGCCCTACATCTACTGGATAGAGAAGGGACAGATCTTGTGACGCTTCTGAGGTGGGAACGAGTTTCTTGCACAAAGGCACCGAATCTGTCTGCAGTGCTGTCTGTGTGCTTGTCCCACACCCACCGTGAATAGGGATAGCTGCCCTGGACAGGACCATCTCTGTCCCTCCCAAGGCATGTGAGGGTGTGTGAGAGCCTTGGCACCTCACGTAACACTGCAGGGTTGTAATTGGCATTAAAGGGAATAACGGCCCTGAATTTGGTTTGTCAATAGAATTATAGAATAATTTCAGCTCTAAGAGACCCTCAGGATCATTGAGTCCAACCATAACCCAACTCTAGCACTAAACCATGTCCCTAAGAAATCCATCTAAACATCCCTTAAACCCCTCCAGGGATGGTGACTCCACCACTTCCCTGGGCAGCCTGTTCCACTGCTTCACAACCTTTTCCATGGAGAAATGTCTCCTCATATCTTATCTGAACATTCTTTGACACAACTTGAGGCCATTTCCTCTTGTCCTATCACTTGCTACTTGGGAGAAGAGATCAACACCCACCATGCTACAACTTCCTTTCATGTAGTTGTACAGACTGATAAGGTCTCCCCTCAGTCACCTGGGCACACGTTGCCTCGTGTTCAGTTGCTGTCAACCAACAACCCCAGATCGCTCTCTGCCAGGCAACTTTCCAGCACCTCTTCCTGAGCCTGTAGCGGTTGTTGTGACTCAAGTGAAGGACCCGTGCATGGCCGTGTTAAACCTCAGACCAACAATCCAGCTCATCCGGATCCCTCTGCATGGCCTTCCCACCCTCCAGCAGATCAACACTCACACCCAACTTGGTGTCATCTGAAAACTTACTAAGAGTGTACTCGATCCCCTCATCCAGATCATTGATAAAGAGATTAAACAAAATTGACCCCAATACTGAGACCTGGGGACACCACTCATGACCAGCCACCAACTAGATTTGGCTCCATTCACCACAACTCTTTGGGCCTGGCCTTCCAGCCAGTTCTTTACCCATCACAGATACACGATCCAGGCCATGAGCTGCAGCTTCTCCAGGAGATGCTGTGGGATACGGTGTCAAAGGCTTTGCTGAAGTCTGCCCTTGAAGGCCAAAGTAGCAATTCTGCTGACCGCTCTTCTAACTTCTCCAAGGATAATCAACTCAATAATTTCATGATCACTACACTCAAGGGGACCTCCAATGAGCCCTTCTCTATTTACAACAACAGATCCAGTGGGGCTCCTTCCCTGGTTGGTTCACTGACCAGCTGTGTCAGGATTGTCTTCCATACACTCCAGGAGCCTCCTAGACTGCTTCCTCTCTGCCATGTTGTACTTCCAGCAGACACCTGGTAGGTTGAAGTCCCCCATAAGAACAAGGGCTGCTGATCGGGAGGCTTCTCACAGCTGTCTGTAGAATATTTCATCTGCCTGTTCATCCTGGTTGGGTAGCTTGTAACAGACCATCCCCTAGGATGTCTGCTTTGTTGCCCTTCTCGTTGATTCTTACCCATGGACACTCAACCCTATAATCACCCTCATAAAGTTCCAAACAATCAAAACCCTCCCTAACATACATGGCTTCCCCACCTCCTCTCCTTCCTCGCCTGTCCCTTCTGAACAGCTTATATCCACCCATTGCAGCGCTCCAGTTCTGAGAGTCAGCCCACCATGTTTCTGTGATGACAATTAAATCACGGCTTTTCTGCCTCACAAGCATTTCCAGCTCCTCCTGTTTGTTGCCTGAGCTGCGTGCATTCGTACAGATGCACTTCAGCTGGGCCATTGATTGCACTGGGTCAGCAGACCGAAAGGCATCATTAGCACTGCCCTCAGATGCCAGCATGTCGCCCTTGGCTGTGCCTCTGCCACACCTGGTTTCATCCCCTCCCCTTCAAATCTAGTTTAAAGCCCTCTCAATAAGTCCTGCTAATTTAATATGGGGGGCAATGGGGGGCAATGGGGTCAATTAGGGGCAATGGGAGTCAATGGGGGTCAATGGGAGTCAGTGGGGATCAATGGGGATCAGTGGGGGTCAATGGGGGTCAATGAGAGTCGATGGGGAGCAATGGGAGTCAATGGGGATCAATGGGTATCAATGGGGGTCAATGGGGGTCAATGAGAGTCGATGGGGGGCAATGGGGGTCAATGGGAGTCAACGGGAGTCAATGGGGATCAATGGGGGTCAATGGGGGTCAATGGGGGTCAGTGAGAGTCAACAGGAGTCAGTGGGGATCAATGGGGGTCAATGGGAGTCAATGGGAGTCAATGGGGATCAATGGGGATCAATTTGGGTCAATGGGAGTCAATGGGGGTCAATGGGAGTCAATGGGAGTCAATGGGAGTCAATGGGGTCAATGGAAGTCAACAAGAGTGAATGGAGATCAATGGGGATAAATAGGAGTCAATGGGGATCAATGGGGGTCAGTGGGGGTCAATGGGAGTCAATGGGAGTCAATGGGGATCAATGGGGATCAATGCGGGTCAGTGGGAGTCAATGGGGATCAATGGGGGTCAATGGGGCGGTCAATGGTCCATAAAATAAGACTAAGAATCACTTTTTTGTGGTAGTTTTGTAATACCGTCTGAACTTTGGTCAACGAGAGGAAGAGTGGTTGACAGAGTCTGTTTGCTGAGAGCAACGTGTTCTTGTACCTTTCCCGTAGTTCTGTGGTGAAGGATTCCTTCCCTTGCAGAGAGGACTGCGAGACCCGCGCCTGTCAGGTGGGACTTTGCCTCCAAACGAGGTGCAGCCACTTCCATTGTGACATCACCCACTGCCGTTGATGTCACAAAGCAGCATCAGCGCTGAGGTCGGCACAGCAGGGTATAAGACCAGGGGTCTCCCTGCGCCTCGGTCACTCTCGATCTTGAGGGAACTGAGATCGCAGAGTTTCTGTCTCACTGCTGAGCGAGTGAGATGCTTGTTACCTGCACCTCAGCAGGTACCAAGGGACACACAGAGAAGGTTCAACGTCTGAACGGGTATGTTTGTAAACTCCTCCTCCCCTTTCCCTAGGTGTGTTTTCCACCTCATCAGCTGGGTGGGTGGAGGGTGGACAGGAGAGGAACACGAGGGCAGCCTGAGAGCTGGGTCTGGAGCTGCTGGAAGGCAGCAGCCGCCTTTCAGTCTCTTCATGAACGCAAGGGCTGGGCCCAGAAAGCCTTTGATCTCTGCAGAATGAGGGACAGGTCCATTTTGGATGGGACAGAGAGAGTCCCAGGGGTGGCCCAGACACAGCCTGCTGCAGTAATTGTGAGAGCTCAGCTCCGTCCTGCATTGTGCTCTGCAGGGTGGGTTCTGTCCCTGAGCCTGCTTGGTTTTCCTCTCCACGGGGACCAGAAGGACACCAGCGTGTCCTCTGTTGGCCGTGGGTCTGACTTGTGTTCCTGACAGAGGAGGTTTCCTTGGGAAACCTGTTCAGCTCCTCACCAGGGCTCTGCCTCAGGAAAGGGGCTCGAGAGCCTCAGAGGGGTGCAAAGAGTTCTCTAGGAGAACAAAAGGGGATTGTTTTTTCCTGATGAGTGTCGCTGGGAGCCTGTTGAGAGCCTCCTGGAACAGGCAGGAGGAATTTCCCCCTTGCAGAGCGGTGTGTGCTGTGTCTTGGCAGATCAGGCTCAGGGCAGCAGGGCCCAGCCACCAGAGGGTTTCTTTGGCGCTTCCTTGGTTGCCCGTTGCTTGCCAGCACGCATTGACATTCATCCCTCCCTCCCTCTTTCCAGTCTGCATTTGTCTGCAGTTCTGCCAAGAGAAGGGCCAGAGATAACCCGGCTGCTGAAGAAACACTGCGAGAGGGGAGACACACACCCCCCTGGCAGCTGTTGGACTGTAGGGGCACAGGCTGAACCTTCTCTTGAGAGGGTGGAGAACAGGAGCAGCACAAGTGCCCATCGGATGCTGGGCAGGAGAAACAGCCGTTTGTTGCGTCCTTCCATTTCCAGTGAATCCCTCTCCAGCCCCACAGATGTGAAGTTTGGACACAAGTCCTGTTGCAACTCCTGCTCTTAGTCCGGAGTCAACCTTGAGCCCTTTGTCCCTAAGGAAACAATCTTTGCCGTGACAAATCCCCCACTGGTGCAGCTGGTGACACCTCCAGCAGTGACTGGAGCTGGTGCAGGACCAAGCCAATGCACACGGCAGGAACGCCAGGCTCCAGGGCTGCAGTCCCTGCTGCTGCTCTCCAGTCTGCTGCTGATCTGCACGGGAACCGCCAGCTTCACCAGCCTTTTCTTTATCTGCTCTGCAGGAAGATGAAGGCACTGAAGGCATCGACCCTGGTGCTGCTACTTGGTCTGTTCTCTTTCGGTGAGTCTCTGCAGATCTCCGACCTGAGGACGGTGCTTTAGGAGGCACTCGGGGCTCCATCCTGCCCTGTTCCGCTTCCCCCGCTGTGAGCAGAGGAGCTCAGCCAAGAGCAGAAAGTCCCCACAGAGCTGTGCCGGTCCCTGCTCCAGCGGGACGGGTGTGGGTGCGGAAGGGCTGAGTTGCCTTCCCCAGGAGGGCTGAGCCAGTTCCCTTCAGCCCAGGGAGAGGCCGTGGCTGAGCTCTCCTGCCCCAGGGGCTGAGAATCTTCTGCAGGACAAGGAGCACAGTCCAGGGCAGGGAACGTCCATCTATTGCAGAGCCCGTACGCCATGATGGCCACTGTCAAAGGCAACAAGAGGAGAGACAACTATGGCACTTGGGAGAGACACAGAAAGGGGAACGGGCAGGCCGAGGCACAGCCCAGCCTTAGACCGAGTTCTAAGCTCTGGTGTGTGTCTGACAGGTGTTTACCATGTGGGACGACTTGGCGCCTTAACCTGGAGCACCAGTACAGAATTGGGAGACCTCAGCGAAGCCCTGTCCCTGCCCATTCAGCTCCGTAAGCTCCAGGAACAACTTTATCATCTGCGCTGGAGCGCAAAGGATGTCACTGAGCGGGCTCTGCAGGAAGGACTGAAGCAGGCAAAGCTCCCAGGCTTTACCGGACGGGTAAGGGCACAAGGGAGAAGGATCTGCTCAGGGGTTTTATCCTCCGTCCGCACGTATCCTACTCCATTCCTGTCACAGCCAACAGGCTGGTGCTGCTGGAACAAGTGCTGTCATGGCCACACTCCCTTTTCCTGTTGCTCCACACTTCCTTATGGGGAAGAGAGAGCGTGACGGGAATGCCAGCTGTCTGAGTCGGACCTTCCTCTGCGCCCAGATCTCGGGTCCTCCTCAAGGGAGGGCTGGAAAGAAAGAATGGTCTCAGAGGTCCAGAGTTAAGCCAGGCCTATCTCATGCCCAGAAGGCTTGTCTGTCCGTGCTGCCTGGCCTGGGGCCTCTCCACAGGAACAGCCCCTTCCCGCAGCTCCAGCATTCAGAGCACTGGAGTGAGCAGCCCCCCCTTTCTGATCCCGACAATCACAGCAGAGCAAACCTGGGAGGCTTCCAGGCAATGTGGGCGTTCCCTCCATCTGAAACGGGCCTTGTCCCCGCTCACCTTGGCTGGCCTTGCAGGGGAGCTGCTTGCCCTGGTCCTTCTCCTTCCAACAGGCACTCTCCTTTGTGTTCCTTCCCAGGCTGTTCACGAGATCATTAATCAAGCTTTGGAGAAGCTGGAAGAAATGCAGGTCCCGATGCCAGATTATGCCCTGAAATCAGCAGGTATTGTGAGATTGTACAAACAAACCAGTTCCAAAGCGCCTCCTGTCCAGATTGACAAGATGGGCATTGGAACGTGCCCAGGGGCAGGAGAGAAGGGGTGAGAAGTCACGGGTCACCTCGTGCCCTAAAAGTGCCTCCACTGACAGAGCCTGTAACAGGCCAGACCCCATGGGAAGCACAGGAAGGCTGGTTCACATTCTTGCCTATTTCCACGGCCAAATCCGACAGTTTGATGACTCCCTGCTGTGTGTTCCAGAGGGGTCGTGCTAGCAAGACAGAGGAGGACCCACTGTAGGACATGGATTACAACTGAGAAGCCTTTTCCAAGTCAACAATGTAATATTCCTCCTGACACTGCCTGGTGATCATGCTCATGTTTGAATTTCCAGGGGCAGCCGTCATTCAGTCCAGGACTTCTCCATCACTCCGGGATGCCAAAGCAAAAGTCTTCCTGTATTCCCTGCCATTGATGGATTACATGAGGTCTCCTGAGCTGATTCTGGAGGTAGGAGCACCAAGAAGCAGTAACACAAAGGCTGGGAGAATGAACCACACACGCTGCTCCGAGCGTCCTTCCCACCTGTCTTTGCTCCTCGAAGCTTCTTCTCCTGCCCCTTCCCGCATGGACCTGCTCTCCTCCTGTGTCTCCCTGCTGAGTGTTTCTTGTCCTTTCAGCCGGACAATCATCCTGGCAACTGCTGGCCCTTCCCAGGGAGTCAGGGACACGTGTTCATCAAGCTGTCCATGCCGGTCGTTCCCAGAGCCGTCACCATGGCCCATGTCTCAGGGACAGCGTTCCATGGAGAAAGCATCTCCGGAGCTCCCAAGGACTTTGCTGTCTATGTAAGTGATTTCTCTGGAGTTGGGAGGGGGGGTTCCACAGCATTTCTGAGCAGGGAATGAAGCTGGGTCAAAGATTCTGGTGGCCTGAAGCTTCCTCCTGTCTCAGAACAAACAGGCTCCTTGGTGCTGCTTCCTTCCCATTGTATTCCTCTTTTATTCAATGTACCACTCAAAAAAAAAATCTCCTGGGACAAGATGCTACTCCAGGAGCCACAGGGAAAAGGAGCTGGACAGTGCATGGTCCTAAACCTTCTTGTCTTCCAGTCCCAGTGCATTTGTGATCCTCAGGTCACCTCCCTCTCACTGGGAGCGTCTGCTCCTTTTCTGACAGGCAGCCTGGACTCGCTGAGTGGGCAAGTGTGACGTGCTGCCCACCTGCAGCTCTTCGTCTTGTCCTGTGCTCATGGTCCTTGGACTCCGTAGCTGAAATAACCCCGTACTTCACCGGCTGAAGTTCAGTCTCCCATGGTGCACCAGACGCTCTGTTTTCTCCACCCATCTTTCTGTAGGGCTTCAAGGAAGAACACGAGGAGCAGGGAACGTTCCTGGGACAGTTCACTTTCCTGGCAGCGCTGAATCCCAGTCAGACCTTCCAGCTGAAGGTATGGGGACAAAGAGGGAGGAGAACTGCAGGAGAGGAGGAGAAATGCGGCTGGATGGGGAGAGGCTTCCCTGCCAAAGGGTACAGGCAGCCCTGTCCTTGAGCGAGTGCCACGCTGCCTTTCTTCTGCTTTAACTTCCTGGTGGCGGATGGCTGCACTGCCCTCTTCTCTTTCATTTTGGGGTTAAACTTCATTGCTTAGAAGCACCACAGTTGAAGCTGGAATCAGCTTGACTGTCTGGACCCCAAGTGTGCACAAGCAGCCACATCGCGTAGGATGCAGGACTGCTGGTCTGCCAGTTAGACACAGAAATACTGGGCTTCCTGAGGGTTCTGTTGGTGCTGGCAGTGAGCAGTGACAGGGAGGCCATTCTGTTTCCGTGGCTTTCTGGAGAAGGCAATGAGACATGTTGGGATAAAAGCCATTTTTGAAGCTCCCCATTGGGATTAAAAGGCATTTGGGGGCTCCCCATTGGGATTAAAGGCAGTTTTAAGGTTCCCCATTGATCCCCATTGAGCCCCATTGACTCCCATTTGTCCCCATTGACTCCCATTTGTCCCCATTGACTGCCACTGACGGCCATTGACCCCCATTGACTCCTATTGACCCCCACTGACTCCCATTGATCCCCATTGAATCCGATTGATTCCCATTGACCCCCACTGACCCTCATTGACTCTCATTGATCCCCATTGACTCCAATTGACTCCCATTGACCCCCATTGACTACCATGGAACCCCATTGATCCCCATTGAGAAATTTGTTGGTTTTGAGTCTTCCCAGAGCAAAAATTGTCAAATTTAAGGTGAAATTTGTCAGTTTTGAGGTGAAATTGTACACCAGCACTGGGTCTTCTGACTGTGGAAGCCTGTGCCCCAAAGCAGGCGAGAGCTTTCCAGTGTATTTGCTGAGGCACCTGGTCGCTGTTGCTTCCTTGGCTGTTCTCATGGCCCAATGAGGGAACATCTGGACCATGACAGGTCAAAGCCCCGCGGGGCAGCAGGAAGGAAGCTGCTGGTCAAGGCCATCGCTGCGGCACTTCTGTCAGTGCTCACGGGCCAGAGAGGAAAAGGCGACTCATTTCTTCTTGTCATTGCAGAACGAGCTCCCTGGGGTCGTGAATTACATCAGGCTGCAAGTGCTGAGCAACTGGGGCCACCCGGACTACACCTGCCTGTATCGGTTCAGGGTGCACGGTGATCCGCCCAGAGATGGGGGAGAGGTGCCAGTTCCATCTGTCAATAAATTCCATTAATGTTCACCCAGTCGAGTTCCCGTCTGCTTTGCCTGTGATGCTGCCTGGTCCTCCCTGAGCTCACTGGAGCTCCCTGTCCTGCTCTAAACCCACCAGCTTATGGGAGACTTCAGGAGTACACAGCAAGGTTTTCCTAATTAAAAGAAACAGGAAAACTCGGTAACAAATCTGCAGAAAGCCTGACATGCACACTCTTGCTGCGACACAGGAACATCAACAAGGCCCTGCCTGGACACCAAAGATTGAATTAATGGACAGGTTTCCTGTGCGGGAAGCAACTAAGGATCGACTGAGTAGAACCATCTGTTGTTACCTGTTTTCACAAGAGGCACATGCTGCTTCAGCTTCCATCTCTCAGTCTGTTGCTGATGAGAAAATGGAAGTGTGTGTTTTTGTAAGAAGGAAGCCTTAATTCGAAAGTTGGTTCATGGACATTTTTTGCCTCTCTGGGCACCTATGGACTTAATAGCCCAGGAACTGTAACAGAGTGATGAGCAAAGCAACCCCAGGACACTTAAAGATCCCATACCCACACCAGTCTGTCCTTCCTTTTGACCCCAGCTCCCCAAGGCAGGAGCAGGCAGGGCAGTCGTGCACTCGGGCCGCACCAGGGAGGAGAGAGCAGGACCAGCGCTTGGCACCCAGGGCTGGGAACAGCAATTTGTGCTCTGAGCTGGGGCTTAGTCCATGTGCAAGCCCAGCACGGGTCCAGATACCAAACTGAGGGTGTCGGTTCACCCCGGTGCCACACACACGGCACCTTCTTCCATCGCCTCCTCCGATGAGCTGTTTTGCAGCCCCTTCCAGCTCAGCCCAGCTCAGACACCTGCACTCTGGCTCAGGGCTGCCTGGGGCTGGTGACCCTCGGGGCAGCAGCAGGAACTGCTTTGACCCTGGTTGTGGGGCTGTCCCTGGGCTGAGCCCTCGGGCCCAGGGCTGCTGAACTGGGCCATGGTGGGGCCCAGGGGTGCTGAGGTCAACAGGTCCCCATGGCCTGTCCGTGCTGGGAGACACCTGCTCCTGCAGCACCCCTGGTCCTGATCCCGAACCAGGTCCATCCTCATCCAGAAGTTAAAACTGAAGTTAATTCAGGTAGAGGCAGAGGGGAGATATAAGCAGGGGCTTTTAGTCTCTATAGGGACAGACAGAGGCTGCAGTGGGTCCTGGAGGAGATGGGAAAGGTGACTGGGAGCGGGGAGAGCACAGGGAGATGGGGACAGAGGGGCAGACAGAGCAAAGAGCCGGTGCTGGCACTGAGGACACTGCTGCTGTGCAGGGGCTGCTGGGGTCACAGCCCCAGAGCAGTGACAGACATGAACGGGCCACTGGCTTGTGCTGGTCCCCGGTGGAGCAGAAATCCCCCTGCAGCCTCTGGAGCTCCACGCAGGAGCAGGTTCGCCACCACGACGGTCCTTTCTGCACCCCTTGTTCCACCCCACGGACGTCGGGCTCAGGTCCCACACGATCCAACACGTCCTCACCAACCACTGCTCCCCTTCCCGCCCTTTGGTGTCACACACAGACAGTTGCCCGCAGTCCATGGGCCACGCCTGTGAAACGCCCATGAAATGTCACAACAGCCGTTGAGCTCCTGGAGCCTGTGGCTTTGGGCTCCGTCTGTTCCGTGGCCACTCCGGACAGCACTGGTGTCTGTTCCGTGGGGTCACGGGCACCAATCTCAGCTCAGGTGGGAACCGAGAGGGTCCCCTTGTGTTCAGGCCCAAAGCGCCATCTGTAGCATCTGCCCACCCCTTTGAGTGCCCAGAGCCTCCTTCCTGGGGCCAAATCCTCATGTTTAGGGTCCCAACGTGTCTTTTATCACCCACGGCCTTTGTTCAGGGCCCACAGCTTCATTTTTAGGTGGGCTTCGTTGCCTGGCAACAACCAACCAGAAGTCTATGGGGAGTCAGTGGACCCAGGACAGCCAATCACATTTGAGGAGGCGGGGTGAGTCATATGACTGATAGGTAACCAGCCAATCAAGCTTTGAGGTCTGCAGGAAAGGCGGTGAGAGTTGAAGGAGCTGAGGAGTGTTCAGGGCCGGGCTGTGCTGGCTGCACCAATCACATCTGGTGGGAGTGCAGTACATAGATGATTGACATGCAGACTGACCCATCACTTGATAGGAGGAGCCAATGGGAAATCCTAGACAGCCAACCAGAGGAAACAGGGCCTCAGGAAAGGTGGAACATGTGGAGGGAGTAACGCCTCAGGCAGCCAATCAGAGAGAGCATCACTTCAGAGCAGGGTGGGCCCCAAACCAGGGCAGAGTCACAGCCCAGGCAGCCAATCAGCTGCAGGATCAGCTCAGGGGAGGAGACTGACAGCCCTCCCAACCAATGGTGTCGCAGCCCAGGCTGAGCTTTGCCGTGGCCACCCTGGAGCTGCCCCAAGGCTGAGCAGCCCCGGCCCAGCCCTGGGGCCCTTTTTCCTCCCTCTGGGGCCCTGGGGCTGTTGTTGCTGCCTCTGGCTCAGGTGTGCGTGGGCTGCTCTGGCCTTGTTCTCCTGGGCGGGGGAGGGGGCAGGGGGCACTTGCTGGAGAGGAGCTGCTGGGGCTGGAGCTGGATAGAGCAGGAGAAGGGGAAGCGGCTGGAGGGTGAAGTGCAGGGATCCCCACAGCTGCTGCTGCAGCTGCACAGAGACAGCTGCCCCTCTGGGCGAGGAAGAGTCCCTGTGAGCAGCCTCAGCAGAGCAGATCACAAACGTGCCCCGCAGGGTCTGTGTCAGTGAGGAAAATTACTGTACGGCCGTAGAGTGTGTGCGTGTGTGTGTGTGTGTGTGTGTGTGTGTGTGTGTGTGTCTGGGAAGCCTCGTGCGGTGAGAGCTGTTGGACACCCATGTGTTCCTTGGGTGGAGGACGGGCAAGAGACTGGAGCTACAGCAGAGGAAGGGAGGAAAGGACAGACCGACACAGACAGGAGGGCCTGAGCTCCACAATTTGCCTGGCCATGCAGAGAGCTGGAGCTCTGGTGAGTCCTGGGTCATGTCACCTCTTCTGTGTCCCCGTCCCTCCCTGCCCGCTCCCCTTTCCTCCTGCTTCCTCTCCCTCGTTCTGCCACTCTTCCTATTTCTCGTCTGATTCTTCTTCCATCTCTGTCCACATCCCTGTCCCTATTTCCCTCTTGCTGTTCGTAGAGACATAGATGTCACAAATTCACACTCATAGTCACAGAGCCACAGCCACAGAGTCAAAGAATCACAGTCATAGAGTCACAGTCACAGATGTCACAGTCACAGATGTCACAGAGTTACAGTCACAGCCACAGGGTCAGAGTCCCAATCACAGAGTCAGAGTCATAGAGTCACAGAGTCAAAGAGTCACACTTAGAGTCACAGAGACACAGAGTCACAGTCACAGGTTCAGAGACACAGAGTCATAGAGTCACAGTCACAGGTTCAGAGACACAGAGTCATAGTTGTGGTCACAGAGTCAGAGTCGCATATGTCACAGAGTCACAGGCACAGGTTCAGAGTCACAGAGTCACAGAGTCACAGATGACAGAGTCTCAGATGTCACAGAGTCACAGAGTCACGGTCACAGGGTCAGAGTCAGAGAGTCGTAGTTGTGGTCACAGAGTCACCGTCACAGAGTCACATATGTCACAGAGTCACAGTCACAGTCCCAGAATCACAGTGTCACAATCACAGAGACAAAGTCACAGAGTCCCAGTCACACCATCACAGTAAGAATTTCACATTGTCACATAGTAACTGAGTCACAGGGTCACAAACAGAGAGCAGAATCACAAAGTCCCAGAGTCCCAGTCACATAGTCCCAGAGCCCCAGATGTCACAGAGTCACATAATCACATAGTCACATAGTCACAGAGTCACAGGGATACAGTCAAAGAGTCACGGTTACACAGTCACACTCACAGAGTCACAGACAACACAGAGTCACAGACTTCACGGAGTCACAGAGTCACAATCATGGGGTCAGAGTCAAAGAGACATAGTTGTGGTCACAGAGTCTCAGTCACAGAGTCACAGATGACACAGAGTCACAGATGTCACAGAGTCACAGAGTCACAATCATGGGGTCAGAGTCACAGTCATAGTTATGGTCACAGAGTCACAGAGTCACATACGTCACAGAGTCACAGTCACAGAGTCACAGTCACAGAGTCACAGTCACAGAAGACACAGAATCACAGATGTCACAGAGACACAGAGTCACAATCACAGGATTAGAATCACAGAGACATAGTTGTGGTCACAGAGTCACAAAGTCACAGAGTCACAATCATGGGGTCAGAGTCACAGAGTCATAGTTATGGTCACAGAGTCACATATGTCACAGAGTCACAGTCACAGGGTCAGAGTCACAGAGTCACAGTCACAGAGTCACAGATGACACAGAGTCACAGATGTCGCAGATTCACAGTGTCACAATCATGGGGTCAGAGTCACAGAGTCATAGTTGTGGTCACAGAGTCACAGTCACAGTCACAGTCACCTGCTGATCGTCAACCGTCAGCAGTCCTACAACGGAAGGGTCATCTGAAAGACCAGGCAAATCAGACAGCTGTTCAATTTTCTCAGTGTCCACAGCTGCTATACCAAATGCCCACCTATACCCTTTTGGGTCCTTAAAATACCCTCTCTTGAGGTAGTCTATGCCAAGGATGCACGGAGCATCTGGACCAGTCACAATGGGATGCTTTTGCCAGTTTTTTCCAGTTAGGCTCATTTCAGCCTCTACAACCGTCAGTTCCTGGGATCCCCCAGTCACTCCAACAATATTGATGGATTGCGTTCCTTTATAATTAGAAGGAATTATTGTGCACTGAGCACCAGTGTCCACTAAAGCTTTGTACTCCTGGGGGTGTGTTGTACCAGGCCATCGTATTTGTACAGTCCAATAAACTCTGTTATCCCTTTCCTCCACCTGGTTGGAGGCAGGGCACCTCTAATTTCTGCTTTGCACAGTCTCTGGGTGTGAATTAGAGGTTCCTTCAAGAGCATCAGAATCTCTTCTGCTCCTTTTGTAAACTGGAGCAGCCACCTTCCTAGGAGTTTTTCCTTTGATCTCACGTACTCGTTCCTGAAGTTCTGAGGTAGGTCTTCCATGCCACTTATTCATGTTTTCTCCTTGTTCATGTAGGAAGAACCACAGTGAACCTCTTTTTGTGGGCTGCCTCTGTCCTCTCTCTCGAGATTGGAAACGCCTTTTCCTAACAGCTGAAACATAGGTTTGTGCAGGTCGTGAATGGTATGTGTCTTCTCTGAGTTCTTTGATTTCTTGCAACAGCTTTTCAAACCGGTCATCAGATTTTTCACAGTTTCTCCACAGCAGAGACACAAGCCCGTAGAGAAACAGCAAGGCTGTCCTCAAAGTTTCAGAGCTGCTCAATCACTTCAATAATACAAAATATACAAAACCAATCTTGAAAGTCTCAGCAACTGCAGAGCCGGCAACCAAAGTCCTGGATTAGACTCTGCAGCCAACCAGAGCTGGATTCAGTCTCTAACTAGGCCTCAGTTCGCAGGGACGACTAGCAAGGTCCTCTCCTAATGTTGGCCATAAGCAGAAAGGAAAAGGCAAAAAAAGGGACGAGATCCTCGTGATCTCCCACTTTTATATGAAGTATTCATGTGAATGGAATGTTATACACAGTTGGTCAGTTTCTTGGTCACCGGTTTCTCATCGCCCCTCTCGCGAGATGTCCATCCATGCTTATCAATAAGTTTGCATTCCATTGCTATATTTACCAAAACATGTGTCTGGTTCTCCAGGAAAATGCAGCAAATACGAAGGCTTTAGCTGACAGGCAAAATTCACTGAAAGAGAAACTTGTTTTTAACAAAACCAGGACAAGTTGTTAGCAGTGCAGGTCAGAGCGGCTTCCAATCATCTCCTTCTAAAGAAGTGCTGTTTCGTCTTAAGCTTTCAGACTTTTTTTCTAATTTTTGGTGCATGCTTTCTTCTACCTCTCCCAAAATCACTGAGTCATGTATGAACTAGTGGAACATCATGCTGGGGGATGGTGGGGACACGTTGGCCTTCCACTTAGGGTGGTGTAGATGTTGAGACTTTGGGATTTTCTTCTTTTCCTGTGCTGACATAGGACATGAAAAGAATGCCTACTTTTTCCAAGGATTTGTCTGCTCCCTAGGCTGAAACCAAACTGCATGGAGGGGGGAAGAAGTGTGCTAGGGGAGCAAAAGGAGATTGAGAGCTTGCAAGGACCTTGTTAGGGTCCACTCAGCGATGGACTCGTGATGGTTCATTTACGTTCTTCTCGAGGCACAAAATTAAGGCATCTGAAATGCCAAGGGCTTAGAATGCAATCAAACAGTGTTACTTTATTATTTTGCCTGTAAAGCGGCACGCGATGGCGAGAGAGTAAGAAAACAGGAAAGGAAAAAGAAACAGGGAAAGAAGAAGGAAAAGAGGGGAATGAGGACTGGTTTACCAGCAGATGAGTTCCAAAGGTGTCCGTCCCTCTGGGGTCCAGTCCCGTGGAGTCCTGCCGGTCCTCCATGGTGGTTTGGGATCCTCTGGTGGGGAGATCTCAATGGCGTCCAGTCAGGAACCATCTTTATACTTCTTCACCCCCCCTCGCTCCCATTGTTTCAGGCCAATCTCCACCTTTGTTTCTCAATCCGGGCTTAACTGCGCAGGCTCGAAAAGTCTTTGCCTCTCTTGCCAGCGCTTGTCTGCGCCTGCGTGGCCTGCACTCAGGGCTATCTCTCTGGTCCATTGGGTGACCTCAGGACCCTTGGCCAGCTTCTGGGCATGCTCTTTTTTGTTGTCCTTTGTTCGAGGGAGCGGGTGAGGGACAAGGTGTGACTGAGGCTGCAGGTAAGAATCCATCTTCTGGACGGCAGCGATCGTCCCTGGGTCAGAGAGACCCGTCTAACAATCCCTTTTAGGAGGTGGGGGCTAGCTTGGCTGAAGCAGCAGGCAAACTCCACACAGCAGCCATTGTTAGCAGCAGCCTTCCAGGCTGGAGACCCCTGTGCAACACAATGCTTCTCCTCAGGCCTCTGTCTAAGTCACTGTCAGTCTGTTCTGGATGGCGATGTTCAGGCAGATCCTGGTTTTGGACCGACTCTTACAGACCTGGAGCAGATTCTGAGAGTTGGCTGTTCCAGAAAGGTTTGGCTGGTGCAGCAGCTGAGAGGAAATGGCCAGCTATGATGGGTCCCCAGAGCGATGCTTTGGGACCGGTGGCACGTGCATCTCCCTAACCAGGCAGTAGAATGCACTTTGGGCCCGGTAGAAGGAAGGTGGCAGAGGCAATGCATTGGAGAGCTGGCAGGATGAAACTGGGAGTTGGATGAGGCCACCTCCTTTAGCAAGTGAGTCAGTGAACAGCTCACAAGTACTGTAAAAGCGCACCTTGGGAGAACCCTGGTTGTCACTAAAGGGGAAACGGTAGATTCGATTGCTGAAAACGGACCGTGTGGTTTTGTGGATGTGGCTTCAGCCTTCTTCTTGAAAGGAGGCTCATACCTACTTAAGAAAACTCATGACGATCGTGTTGAAAACAAAGTATCAGTGTGGTGAGGCTGTAGAGTGGCCCTTGGTTTGTCCTGCAAACAAGCTCTGAATGCGGATTCTTGCAGGTGCAGCGGAGCAGGCAGCAGCATCTGAGCAAAGCTCTGGGGGACGGGGTCCTGTGTGCTGGGGACAGCTTCCCTCGCCATTCTCTGCTCCCTCCTCCTTCAAGCAGGGGCTGCCCCACGCCGCGCACAGGCAGTCCCAGCCGGGCCCGCAGGTGGGTGTCTCCGTGGCGACCGCCGGGCTCTGTGATGTGGGCACCTCGTCATAACCAGAGGCCATTGTTACATGGGGTTGTCATAGCCAGAGGCCATTGTGACACGGGGGTCCCCGCCCTGACCGTGGGGGTATTTAAGGAGCGAGAGCCCTGGGGTGCTCACTCCCAGGAGAGCAGCTTCTCAGGAGCAGCAGCTTCTCAGGAGGCAGCATCTCCCCTGGGTGCCCGTTGCAGCTCTTTGGTAGACGAGACCCAAGATGCCCATCGACGAGGAGGCGAACGCCCACTCCCAGCCCTTGGGGCTTCCCCCCTTGCTCCACAGGCCACAGGGGAGGGACGGGACAGGGCAGGAGGGAAAGGCCGGTGGTTGGACGGGGCCACAAGCAGCTGCTGCAGTGCCGGGACTGCCACCTCCATCCCCTGTGTCCTGCTCCTCCTCCTGCTCGGAGGTCAGACACAGCCTGGGCCAGCACAGCATCCAGAGCACCTCGGTCACCACCTCGGTGCGGGAGCGCGTCCAGGACCACCGTGAAGGTCCCCAGGAGGGGTCTGGCTGGCCTCGCAGCACCAACACCGAGGCAGCAGCAGAGGCAGAGTGCCCAGCACCTGCCCCACAGGGCCCCACAGCCTACGACGCAGCTCTGTGGGACACAGCCCAGCGCATCTTCAATGAGAGCTTGCGCAGGGCTGTGACTGAGATCATGGGAGCTGGCCAGGAACCGGAGGAACAGCAGGACCTGGCCCAGCGCATGGATGTGGAGGATGAGAACAACAAAGAGGGGTGCGAAGGCGGAGACATCTTCATCCCCAGCATCTGGATCAACCCCTTGTTCCAGGAGCACCTCCAGGACACCCCTGCAGGTCCCCAGGAGGGGTCTGGCTTGCCCAGCTGCACAGACACGGAGGCGGCAGCAGAGGCAGAGCGCCTGGAACCTGTCCAGCAGAGCCCTGCAGAGGACGATGTGGACCTGTTGGACATTGTGGAGCACATCATCAGTGAGGCCGTGCACAGGGCTGAGGCTGAGATCCAGGGACCTGGCCAGCAAGCGGTGGAACAGCGCGACCTGGCCCAATGCGTGGATGTTCCAGTGGCAGCACCAGCACCTGCAGGACTTGAAGCCACTGAGGCTCGTTTGGCAGGAGACAATGAGGGACAGGCCAGCACAGCCCCTCTCGTCCCAGCTGCAAAGGACGAAGAAGAGAACACAGTTTCTCCAATGTCTGCAGAGCATGGAGGAGAGACCAGCACAGACATGGCCTGCCCAGCGCAGGGCCCAGCTCCACGGCGACGGCCTTCCCGGTTCCGGAGGGCGCTGCGGGCTCTGCGCAGGGCTTTCCGCTGCAGCTGCACCGCGGGACAGCAAGAGGAGTAGAGCCCGGCTGCCAGCGCCACGCGGGTGCCTGCGCAGCGTCCACGCCAGGGATGGGTGCATGGACAGTGACCGCGGGATTCACCTGCCCTGAGGACATGGTGCTGCCAGCCTCTGCTCGGCCTTGGATTGTTTTTAGAAATCATTAAAGCCAATTAAAAAAATGACAGTTTTCCCCTGTGCTCATCTGTTCCTGCTCCACCTCGGGACAAAGAAGGCTGCAGGAAATCTCTGTCCTCGGGGTGTCCCGGCATTGGTTGCGGGAAGCCCTGGGCTGGTGCTGCCGCAAGCCGGCGGTTTGGCTGGATCCCCCTCAGGCTCCCTTCCCACCCGCCTGTCTCCAATTCCAGTCAAGGACTTGGAACATTGGAGATCTACTGCCGACTTGGCCTGGTTGACCTGCACCGTACGGCATCCCCTTCGTCTCACAAGGAACCTCCCCATTGCGGGGGTGTTTCGGAGCACCTACATGAGCTGATACCATTGAGACCCTCCAAACCCACACGTGGTCCCTCGCCTCCACTGAGGGTCTTCCAAGTCAGGAAGAGGTGGCTGCTCGCTCCCTTGCTGGAAATCTGAGCCATGATCCATCTCTGCACAAGGCTCTGATGCACAAGGCTTCCAGCGTCACGAGAGCACGTTCAGGCCTGAGAAACCGGGGAGAAGCGCTGCAAACAGTGCTGGTCTTGACAAGAAATCCACCCGCTCAGAGCTTCGTCTCAGATGCGAGTTACTCTGCCCTGGGTTTTTCTGGGGCCCAAAAATGGAGGGAGGCTCAGGTATAAACCCAGTTAGCCAAGAGCCGCAGCAGCTGCTGATCCATGTGTGGCGCATTGCAAACCAGCCAGGGCTGTCTGTGGCTGCTGCATGCCCCGGGCTGCAGCCTTCGCAGCATCCTCCTCTTCCCCAGCACCCCCGTGCACTGCACAGAACCAGAGCTGATTGCAATGACTGGGTCAGCACCGGGCAGCAGCAGCATCTCTCTTCCCAGCCTCCAGCTGCTGAGTTGCCCTGCGGGGAATTTCTGCCTGGGAAGGGCACAGTTGATTGCGATCGGCCAGGGGCTCAGGACAAAGCACAGCACCGCCACGTCCCCGGAGCAGAGCCCTTCTTTTCCTGGCTTGGACTGGAGTATTCCTCCTGCTCACAGCGCGGTCCTTCTCTGGGATAAGGTGACGCCAGTGCTTTCAGGGAAATTGGAACGTCATGATGGAGTGGACGTGAAACAGCCACACTTCCCAAAAAAGCCAAAGGAGTAAAATTGACATGGAACAAAGCAAGTAACTTGCCACAGCTGTCCAACCTGCGCTCCTCAGGCGGGAGGTGACCGGCGACATGTTCTGGTGCTGCGGGGCTGTGCCGCAACAAGTCAGTTGGGGCCGTGGCCAGAAAGGTAGTGATGTACATCTAGAGATGCCCATATCGTTTTGTGGGAAGCATCTGTTTCCTCGGCATGATTTGGAACACTTTTGACACACGGGACTTGCCGGGCCCCAAATCACAGCTGCGTTGACTCCTCTAAGCCTCCCAGCTCCAATTCAGCAGGTGCGCAGTTCAAGGTGTTGACACAGCAATGTGTACTTCTCTTGAATCTGTATTATATGTTCTCTCTGAAATCAACACTTCCTTCCTCAGAGCAAGCTGGGTCCCAATGTAGGCTACTGAGCCATTGGACTTGTTGACAGTAGTTTACCAACAGTAATTTGCCAACAGGAGGAGTTCTTGCTAAATTAACAGCAAAAGCCATGCTGAAAAGTGCAAGGGAGCAATCAGGGAGGGCTGGAGTCGTGCTCGGGAGCCGTGTCCGTGCGTGAAGGTTTACGTGTCTCGCTGGATAGTGCCCAGAGAGTTGGTCTGAACGCAGTGCAGAGCTCCAGGAGACATCAATCTGTTTGCTTCTTTCCTACACCAAGCTTTAAAGGCTGGTTTGGATAGTCAAATGGGATTCAAACGTAACGTTCCTCCAAGAAGGCCTTGGGTAACTCATTTCCCAAAATTCAAACTTCTTTTCCCAGGGAGGCTGAATTTCCTCCATAGCAATCAAATGATCAGGTTTTGCACAGAAGAGCTGCTGTGGTTCCAAGCGTCTTTATTTTGTCTATGCTGCCTTAAAGAAGCAGGCTGTTCTGCCTTTTGCTTTTGGTGATGGAAGTCGGGAATGGCCAGCGCTGTGCTTCATGTCAGGATGGTTTCGTTCTCGTCTTATTGAAACGTTTGCTGGATGCAAAGAAAAGAACAACACCTCCGTCTCTTCCAGGGCCCTGCTCTTTAGTCTGCTCTCAACATCACCAGCAAAGAGCTGCTGCTTCTCTTCTGCACTGGATGTTTGGACATCTCTTTGCTAGAGGGACAAGGTCCCTTCGATCAAGAGACTGAAGCAGAAGCATCAGAAATTGACATTCCTCCAAGTTTTCCCCCAGTGCCTCGAGTTCCAAAGCAAAGAGAAGGGCATGGCGATGGTGCCATTTTCTACCTCAGGGATAAAGTCGTGGCAGGAATCGTAGTATGGAACATCTTCTACAGGATGCCTATTGGCGGCAAGGTCAGTGCAGGACTGGTGTGCTGAACAGTGAGTCTTGCTTAGATTGGGGATATTCTTGTGGAAAAATCCATCTGCCCATTTAAAATGATGAAAAAGAAATGGAGATGCTCTGTGTGCATTGGGACGAGACTTGCAAGAAACTTGTAGGTTGGTTGTGCTTTAGTTGTGTCGAGGGTTAAGATTGCGGGGTGACAATAAAACCCTGGCAGATGTATTGTTAAACTCCTCTCCCCCACGCACTTCCCCCTTGTGCCCCTCCCTCTCCACTTTTCCCACTCAGCACAGGCGATCGGGAGGGAAAGAAGGACAGAGAGAAGAGAGCTGGAAAAATGAACAATGTCTTACTAATGCTACTAATAAGAATAGAGAAAATAATTGAAAATATACAAAACCAATCTTGAAAGTCTCAGCAACTGCAGAGCCGGCACCCCATGTCCTGGACTGGACTCTGCAGCCAACCGGAGCTGGATTCGGTCTGTCACTGGCCTCAGTTCGCAGGGACGACTTGCAAGGTCCTCTCCTAATGTCGGTCATAAGCAGAAGGGAAAAGGCAAAAAAAGGGACGAGATCCTCGTGATTTCCCACTTTTATATGAAGTATTCATGTGAATGGAATGTTATACACAGTTGGTCAGTTTCTTGGTCACCGGTTTCTCGTCGCCACTCTTGCGAGATATCCATCCGTGCTTATCAATAAGTTTGCATTCCATTGCTATATTTACCAAAACATGTGTCTGGTGCTCCAGGAAAATGCAGCTAATATGAAAGCTTTAGCTGACAGGCAAATTCACTAAAAGAGTAACTTGTTTTAAAAAACAACAGGACAAGTCGTTAGCAGTGCAGGTCAGAGCGGCTTCCAATCATCTCCTTCTTTAGAAGTGCTGTTTCGTCTTAAGCTTTCAGACTTTTTTTCTAATTTTTGGTGCATGCTTTCTTCTACCTCTCCCCAAATCACTGAGTCGTGTATGAACTAGTGGCACATCATGCTGGGGGATGGTGGGGACACGTTGGCCTTCCACTTAGGGTGGTGTAGATGTTGAGACTTTGGGATTTTCTTCTTTTCCTGTGCTGACATAGGACATGAAAAGAATGCCTACTTTTTCCAAGGATTTGTCTGCTCCCTAGGCTGAAACCAAACTGCATGGAGGGGGGAAGAAGTGTGCTAGGGGAGCAAAAGGAGATTGAGAGCTTGCAAGGACCTTGTTAGGGTCCACTCAGCGATGGACTCGTGATGGTTCATTTACGTTCTTCTCGAGGCACAAAATTAAGGCATCTGAAATGCCAAGGGCTTAGAATGCAATCAAACAGTGTTACTTTATTATTTTGCCTGTAAAGCGGCACGCGATGGCGAGAGAGTAAGAAAACAGGAAAGGAAAAAGAAACAGGGAAAGAAGAAGGAAAAGAGGGGAATGAGGACTGGTTTACCAGCAGATGAGTTCCAAAGGTGTCCGTCCCTCTGGGGTCCAGTCCCGTGGAGTCCTGCCGGTCCTCCATGGTGGTTTGGGATCCTCTGGTGGGGAGATCTCAATGACGTCCAGTCAGGAACCATCTTTATACTTCTTCACCCCCCCTCGCTCCCATTGTTTCAGGCCAATCTCCACCTTTGTTTCTCAATCCGGGCTTAACTGTGCAGGCTCGAAAAGTCTTTGCCTCTCTTGCCAGCGCTTGTCTGCGCCTGCGTGGCCTGCACTCAGGGCTATCTCTCTGGTCCATTGGGTGACCTCAGGACCCTTGGCCAGCTTCTGGGCATGCTCTTTTTTGTTGTCCTTTGTTCGAGGGAGCGGGTGAGGGACAAGGTGTGACTGAGGCTGCAGGTAAGAATCCATCTTCTGGACGGCAGCGATCGTCCCTGGGTCAGAGAGACCCGTCTAACAATCCCTTTTAGGAGGTGGGGGCTAGCTTGGCTGAAGCAGCAGGCAAACTCCACACAGCAGCCATTGTTAGCAGCAGCCTTCCAGGCTGGAGACCCCTGTGCAACACAATGCTTCTCCTCAGGCCTCTGTCTAAGTCACTGTCAGTCTGTTCTGGATGGCGATGTTCAGGCAGATACTGGTTTTGGACCGACTCTTACAGACCTGGAGCAGATTCTGAGAGTTGGCTGTTCCAGAAAGGTTTGGCTGGTGCAGCAGCTGAGAGGAAATGGCCAGCTATGATGGGTCCCCAGAGTGATGCTTTGGGACCGGTGGCACGTGCATCTCCCTAACCAGGCAGTAGAATGCACTTTGGGCCCGGTAGAAGGAAGGTGGCAGAGGCAATGCATTGGAGAGCTGGCAGGATGAAACTGGGAGTTGGATGAGGCCACCTCCTTTAGCAAGTGAGTCAGTGAACAGCTCACAAGTACTGTAAAAGCGCACCTTGGGAGAACCCTGGTTGTCACTAAAGGGGGAAACGGTAGATTCTATTGCTGAAAACGGACCGTGTGGTTTTGTGGATGTGGCTTCAGCCTTCTTCTTGAAAGGAGGCTCATACCTACTTAAGAAAACTCATGACGATCGTGTTGAAAACAAAGTATCAGTGTGGTGAGGCTGTAGAGTGGCCCTTGGTTTGTCCTGCAAACAAGCTCTGAATGCGGATTCTTGCAGGTGCAGCGGAGCAGGCAGCAGCATCTGAGCAAAGCTCTGGGGGACGGGGTCCTGTGTGCTGGGGACAGCTTCCCTCGCCATTCTCTGCTCCCTCCTCCTTCAAGCAGGGGCTGCCCCACGCCGCGCACAGGCAGTCCCAGCCGGGCCCGCAGGTGGGTGTCTCCGTGGCGACCGCCGGGCTCTGTGATGTGGGCACCTCGTCATAACCAGAGGCCATTGTTACATGGGGTTGTCATAGCCAGAGGCCATTGTGACACGGGGGTCCCCGCCCTGACCGTGGG
This sequence comes from Streptopelia decaocto, assembly GCF_964273445.1. NCBI lineage: Eukaryota > Metazoa > Chordata > Aves > Columbiformes > Columbidae > Streptopelia > Streptopelia decaocto. The sequence goes on along the minus strand of NW_028117033.1, from coordinate 309,484 downwards.
GGTATTTAAGGAGCGAGAGCCCTGGGGTGCTCACTCCCAGGAGAGCAGCTTCTCAGGAGCAGCAGCTTCTCAGGAGGCAGCATCTCCCCTGGGTGCCCGTTGCAGCTCTTTGGTAGACGAGACCCAAGATGCCCATCGACGAGGAGGCGAGCGCCCACTCCCAGCCCTTGGGGCTTCCCCCCTTGCTCCACAGGCCACAGGGGAGGGACGGGACAGGGCAGGAGGGAAAGGCCGGTGGTTGGACGGGGCCGCAAGCAGCTGCTGCAGTGCCGGGACTGCCACCTCCATCCCCTGTGTCCTGCTCCTCCTCCTGCTCGGAGGTCAGCCACAGCCTGGGCCAGCACAGCATCCAGAGCACCTCGGTCACCACCTCGGTCCAGGAGCACGTCCAGGACCACCGTGAAGGTCCCCAGGAGGGGTCTGGCTGGCCTCGCAGCACCAACACCGAGGCAGCAGCAGAGGCAGAGTGCCCAGCACCTGCCCCACAGGGCCCCACAGCCTACGACGCAGCTCTGTGGGACACAGCCCAGCGCATCTTCAATGAGAGCTTGCGCAGGGCTGTGACTGAGATCATGGGAGCTGGCCAGGAACCGGAGGAACAGCAGGACCTGGCCCAGCGCATGGATGTGGAGGATGAGAACAACAAAGAGGGGTGCGAAGGCGGAGACATCTTCATCCCCAGCATCTGGATCAACCCCTTGTTCCAGGAGCACCTCCAGGACACCCCTGCAGGTCCCCAGGAGGGGTCTGGCTTGCCCAGCTGCACAGACACGGAGGCGGCAGCAGAGGCAGAGCGCCTGGAACCTGTCCAGCAGAGCCCTGCAGAGGACGATGTGGACCTGTTGGACATTGTGGAGCACATCATCAGTGAGGCCGTGCACAGGGCTGAGGCTGAGATCCAGGGACCTGGCCAGCAAGCGGTGGAACAGCGCGACCTGGCCCAATGCGTGGATGTTCCAGTGGCAGCACCAGCACCTGCAGGACTTGAAGCCACTGAGGCTCGTTTGGCAGGAGACAATGAGGGACAGGCCAGCACAGCCCCTCTCGTCCCAGCTGCAAAGGACGAAGAAGAGAACACAGTTTCTCCAATGTCTGCAGAGCATGGAGGAGAGACCAGCACAGACATGGCCTGCCCAGCGCAGGGCCCAGCTCCACGGCGACGGCCTTCCCGGTTCCGGAGGGCGCTGCGGGCTCTGCGCAGGGCTTTCCGCTGCAGCTGCACCGCGGGACAGCAAGAGGAGTAGAGCCCGGCTGCCAGCGCCACGCGGGTGCCTGCGCAGCGTCCACGCCAGGGATGGGTGCATGGACAGTGACCGCGGGATTCACCTGCCCTGAGGACATGGTGCTGCCAGCCTCTGCTCGGCCTTGGATTGTTTTTAGAAATCATTAAAGCCAATTAAAAAAATGACAGTTTTCCCCTGTGCTCATCTGTTCCTGCTCCACCTCGGGACAAAGAAGGCTGCAGGAAATCTCTGTCCTCGGGGTGTCCCGGCATTGGTTGCGGGAAGCCCTGGGCTGGTGCTGCCGCAAGCCGGCAGTTTGGCTGGATCCCCCTCAGGCTCCCTTCCCACCCGCCTGTCTCCAATTCCAGTCAAGGACTTGGAACATTGGAGATCTACTGCCGACTTGGCCTGGTTGACCTGCACCGTACGGCATCCCCTTCGTCTCACAAGGAACCTCCCCATTGCGGGGGTGTTTCGGAGCACCTACATGAGCCAATTGCCCCTCCATTTTTAAGTCCCTCGCCTCCACGGTGCTGGTGCTCTTCCATCAACGGCAGCAAGTGCAGCACTGTACCCTGTTAGTGAGTCCGTCCCGGCAATGCATAATCTTGGCTTTCGTTTCAGTCCCACCATCAGGGCATTCCCACTGCCCTTGGTCTCTCCTTTCACAGCCATGTCAATAACTTGCCAGGAGCAATCACAAGCCTTGTGTCTCTCATTCTCTGGACCACCACACAGCTCGGGGATGCCAGCAGCCCCTTCCCTTAGGGACTGCTGCATGGCAGGGTGCTGAGCTCTTTCATGGATTCTCTGAATTAGTTTCACTTGTTTTTCTTCACAGCTGATGAGAATTTTCTCTGTACAGCCCATCCAGGGTCCCTTGCCCTAGAGACTGGAGGTCGTAGGTGTGTTCTGCTTCCCCTAGCCCAGCTGTGGGGCCCAGGAACAGCTGCACTGTGTGTCCTTCTGCACTTGCCTGACTTTTTTTCCTCCAAAGCTCAGCTGTTTGCCCCTCTCCCACAGGCTCTAGTCCCTGGAGGCTCTGCACTCCAGGTGGAGCAGCAGCAGCTGGGTGTTACACAGTATCACAGTATCACAGTATGTTTGGGATTGGAAGGGACCTCAAAAGATCATCTAGTCCAATCCCCCTGCTGGAGCAGGAACGCCCAGGTGAGGTCGCACAGGAACATGTCCAGGCGGGTTTTGAATGTCTCCAGAGAAGGAGACTCCACCACTTCCCTGGGCAGCCTGTTCCAGTGCTCTATCACCCTTACTGAGAAGAAGTTTCTTCTCAAATTTAAGTGGAACCTCTTGTGTTCCAGCTTGATCCCATTACCCCTTGTCCTATCATTGTTTGCCACCGAGAAGAGCCTGGCTCCATCCCCATGGCACTCACCCTTTATATATTTATAAACATTAATAAGGTCCCCCCTTAGTCTCCTCTTCTCCAAACTAAAGAGACCCAGCTCCCTCAGCCTTTCTTCATAAGGGAGATGCTCCACTCCCTTAATCATCTTTGTTGCCCTACGCTGGACCCTTTCCAGCAGTTCCCTGTCCTTCTTGAACTGAGGGGCCCAGAACTGGACACAATATTCCAGATGTGGTCTCACCAGGGCGGAGTAGAGGGGAAGGAGGGCCTCTCTCGATCTACTAACCACCCCCCTTGTAATACACCCCAGGATGCCATTGGCCTTCCTGGCCACAAGGGCACAGTGCTGGCTCATGGTCATCCTGTTGTCCACCAGGACCCCCAGGTCCCTTTCCCCTACACTGCTCTCTAATATGTAATTTCCCAACCTATACTGGAACCTGGGGTTGTTCCTGCCCAGGTGCAGGACTCTACGCTTCCCCTTGTTAAATTTCATTAGGTTATTCCCCGCCCAACTCTCCAGCCTGTCCAGGTCCCGCTGGATGGCAGCACAGCCCTCCGGTGTGTCAGCCACTCCTCCCAGCTTGGTGTCATCAGCAAACTTGCTGATAGTACACTCTATTCCCTTGTGTAAATCGTTAATGAATATATTGAATAATATTGGCCCCAGTACTGACCCCTGAGGCACTCCACTAGATACTGGCCTCCAACTAGACTCCGCACCATTGACTACCACTCTCTGGCTTCTCTGCCTAAGCCAGTTTGCAACCCACCTCACTACTCTATTGTCTAGACCACACCTCCTCAACTTAGCTGTGAGGATGCTGTGGGAGACTGTGTCAAAGGCTTTACTGAAGTCAAGGTAGACCACATCCACCTCTCTGCCATCATCCATCCACCTTGTTACATTCTCATAAAAGGCTATGAGGTTGGTCAAGCATGACTTACCCTTGGTAAAGCCATGCTGACTGCCCCTAATAACCCTCTTATCCTTGATATGCCTTGAGATGGCACCAAGGACAAACTGTTCCATTACTTTCCCAGGGACAGAGGTGAGGCTGACCGGTCTATAGTTACCCGGGTCCTCCTTCTTGCCCTTTTTGAAGACTGGAGTGACATTTGCTTTCCTCCAATCCTCGGGCACCTCTCCCGTTTCCCAAGACTTGGCAAAGATGATGGAGAGTGGTCCAGCAATGACTTCAGCCAGCTCCCTCAGCACCCACGGGTGCATCCCATCTGGACCCATGGATTTATGAATGTCCAGACTATTTAATTGCTCCCTAACCCAGTCCTCATCGACTAAAGCAAACTCCTCCATTGACCTGGCTTCATCCGGGGTCTCAGGGGTACGGGGCTCCCCAGGACAGCCTCCGGCAGAGTAGACAGAGACAAAGAAGGCATTCAGTAATTCTGCCTTCTCTGTATCTTTTGCCACCAGGGCACCCACCCCATTTCTCAGTGGGCCTACATTGCCTCTGGTATTAGTTTTTTCTGCTATGTATTTGAAAACATTCTTTTTGCTGTCCTTGAGCCCTCTCGCCAGCTGTCATTCTAAGGAGGCCAATTTCATCCCCAAAGGGCTGTGGGGCATTGGAACAGGCTGCCCAGGGCAGTGCTGGAATCACCATCCCTGGAGGGTTGGACAGACGGACAGGAGGTTCTCAGGACATGGGGCAGTCCAGGGTGGGTTATGGTTGGACTCGATGATCTTGAGTGTCTCTGCCAACCAATATGATTCTGTGATTCTGTTCTACAGTTCTCTTGTTGGCTGCTTGAGCTTTTTCACCCCCTGCTCTAATCAGGTCACACCAGGGTTGGACACGAGGAGATGTGAAACCTGCGTTGCGGTGCTGTATGATTGTTGGTGGTGAGTACAGCGCTTGGGTCACCAGAGCTGTCCCTTCATCCTCCTTCAGCAGCACTCAAGCAGTTTGGAGGAAGCCAATCCTCAAGAACTTGCTGGGAAAGGCCAAGCCAGGAAAAAGGAAAGGTTGATTGCAGGAAAGGATGAAATATATATGCAGGGAGCACTAAGTCAGAAAAGGCTTCCCACGGATGCACGAGCGAGATGCCCTGGAGCTGTGCAGCACTGTGCGAGGAGGACAGCCCATCCAATGGACCAAATTCCCGGCTAAACCTGAATAGCAAGAAACGGGTATCAAATGCTCAGGCCTGTTCAAGGATTGTTGTGGTCCCATTTCTTCTTTAGTCACTAAAAGGTGTCGGGCGGATGCTGCAGCACTGGGGGGAGATGCAGGGTCTGGTCTGATTGAAGCGGTTTTGGCCGGGGATCCGGTGCGTGCAGGGAGGTGCATTCACTGCAAAACGGCGGCTGTTTTTGGGGGGTGAGACCAGAATCCATGGAGTGGGAGATGGGGCTGCAAGAAGCATCTTGTAATATTGCTTCCAGACTGATTGTGGAGGATGGGAGCAGGACATAGGGACGTGACCAGCGACGGGTCCTTCCTGCTGGTAGACCTCAGGAGGGGGAAGGTGTAGCCTCAGCCTCTCCCTCTGCACCCTTTTTCGTTCTCCCTCTGCATTGTGCCCAGTCGTGCAGGGGTGGCTGGACCAGCCTGAGCCTCTTCCTTCAGATGCCAAGTCTCAGGGCCCAAACAAGGGGGTTATTTCCCCCTGGGGGGCTCAGCAGCACCTCCTGACCCTGAGCAAGAGGTGGTGGCTGAACCATCCCTGGAGACATCCCAGGCCAGGCTGGACGGGGCTCTGAGCAACCTGAGCTGGTGAAGATGTCCCTGTCATGGCAGGGTGGCACTGGGTAGCTGGGAAAGTCTCAACCCAAATCATTCTATGATTTTCCACTTCACAGCAGCAGTTCACTGTCGTGCCGGGTGCCGATAGCTCTGTCTCTGCCCCTCCACCTGCTCTGGGTCACCGCAGGCCGGCCCGGCTGCTCCCAGGCTCAGCTGGGGCTGTTTAACCCTGACAGGTCTCACCTGGAGCCTGGTGGGTCCATAAGCACCCACTGGGCTCTTTGTGGGCAGCTCCCCTTATAAACCATCAGCCTGCTTGTGCTGAGGGCTTTTTCTTTCTTTCTTTTTTCCCCCTTTCTTTTTCACTTTGTCTTTCAGGAACCTCACCTTGGAGGTGGGGAGGGTTGGGCTTTGCTGCCTGTGGGTCTCTAGGATGTAGTATCAGGATTTTCTACCCTTCCCAGCACTGCCAAGCAGGTAAGGACACAGCAATGAGCTGCTTCTGCTCCCCCATGGCTGGGCTGGGCTCGGGGGCTCTGCAGTCAGGAGGTGTCCCAGCTCTGTCCTCCTCCTGTTTGCCATCCCAGATGAAGGACAATGTCTTCACATAGCTCTGGAGTGGCCCTGGGGCTTGGTTCCCAGCCCAGCTGCAGCAACTCTCTGATAGCGCAAAGAAACTCTGTCCTGGCGCTGAACGTCCATGCGTCCCGGAGCCGCTCGCTCACCCTGCTCAGCCGCGAGGGATTCGGCAAAGGCTTCAGCGGGTACGTGGCTGTTGGGGTGTGCACAGGGTCTCACCTCGTGTTTGTCCCCAAGGGAACGTGTCTCCTCTCTGGGATGGGTTTAGATTCACGGTCTCAGCACCGGGAGCCTCGCAGGGCGCGGGCTGCTGTTCCCCTGTGTTCAGGGCAGAGCTGGTGTCCCTGCTGTCCCTACTGCCCTTGTGGCTGAGACTGGGCAGTGCTGACATCCCAAAGGCCACCAGCTCACGCCTGTGTCCCCGCTGCTCTGCCAGGAGCTTCTGCAATGTGAGCGATGTGTTGGGGGCTGATCTGTTGGACCGCAGCTGCTCCATCCCCGACCCACAGCTGGTCCGGAGGATCGTGTCCCAGGTGGAGTTCTACCTTTCCGATGAGAACCTGGCCAAGGACGCTTTCCTGCTGAAACACGTCCAGAAGAACAAGATGGGCTTCGTCAGCATCAAACTGCTGACGTCCTTCAAGAAGGTAGGTGGCCCCTGGTGCCGGCCAGCGGGGCTGGGAAGCGGCCTTCATGTGGAGGGTGTCCGTGTGTCTGGGTGTCCTCTGGCTGCTTCTGCTGGGGTGTATGGGGAGGTCCAAGTTGCCATTTCCAGAGCCCATTGGGAATGTTCTCCTGCAAACCCCAGAGATGCTCATGTGGCATGGGGATGTTGCTTTGCTGTGGTTTCAGGTTGATGGGGTCGCAGCCTGCCCGGACGGCAGGCTTAGGGTGGTCCCTGCCTGAGACGCTCATGGGGACGTGGTGACCCCCGTCTCTTCCACAGGTGAAATACCTGACGCGCGACTGGCGGCTCACACTCTACGCCCTGCGGTTCTCGGAGCTGCTGGAAGTGAATGAGGAGGGCACCAAAGTGAGGCGGCGTGTCCCCATCCCCGAGTCCCTGCTCAGCATCCCCCCCAGCAAACTGCTGCTGGCCTGGGAGCTGCTGCCCCGCGAGCAGGACGTGCTGTTGCCGCTGCAGAAGAACTTCCTGGAGACCATCATGAGGATGTTCAGCCCCTTTGGCGCCATCGCCTCCATCCGCATCCTGCGCCCGGGCCGCAAGCTGCCCTCGGATGTGCGCAAATACGCGTCGCGCTTCCCCGAGCTGCTGAGCCGCTGCTGCGCGCTGGTGGAGTACGAGAGCCCGGAGAGCGCCCGCAGAGCCCTGGAGGAGCTCGGCCACCCGGGTGGCCAGAGCATCAGGGTGGTCCCGCTCAGCGGGAAGGGCTCCAAGAAGAAACCGGAGGCGGTGGAGGAGATGGTGGATCATCTGGGTTTGAAAGCGCAGGCGAGAGCCGTGACATTCCCCTACGGCCTCGATGGCTCCCTGCTTGGCAGCGCTCGGGAGCTGAACGGTGCCTCAGCGTTGCCATTGCTCCTCCTGAACAAGGAGCCCTCGGAACCCACCTGGCCCAGCAGTGACTTCAATCCCAGCGACTGGAGCGACACCTTCACCGGATCGCTCCTCTGCAGCGACCTCTTCCCTCCCTTCGACGCCAACGTGGGCAGCGGCAGCTGCTCCAGCCCCGAGAGCCCCCGCGGTGCCTGGGGCAGCGGGGCGCCCGCCTGGGCCCCCTGGGCCGGCAGCTCCTCTCGGGATCCCAAACCCCGCCCTGGGATCCCCCCAGAAACAACCGGGGTGTCCGAGCTCCTCAGGCTCTGCGACGGGGTCCTGCGCCTGCCCTGTGGCCACAATGGCACCGGCGGCTTCTCCAGCAGCATCGGGAGGGGAGAGCTCGTCCTGCAGCGCTGAGGCTTCTCTACATTTGGGTTTGGGGATTCTTTTTTTCTCCTTTTCTCTGTGCCCCCCCAGAGCTGTGGTGGGTGCTGCAGCTGCTCCAGGGACCCGAGTTTTGGGCCAGGATGAAGCTCGGGGTGCTGAGCGGCAGCGGGGGCTGCACCGGCACCAGCGTCCGGGATGGGGACTCAATGCACCTGCTGCCGGCCGGACCCGCGGAGCTGGGTCGCCGGGTGCTCCATGGGACCCAGGTTGTGGAGCTGGGGTGGGAAATGAGCAATAAAGGGAGATGAGATTTCCAGGCAATTTCTGGCCAGTGTAGTGATAGTTTGGTTGGTTGCAGGACCAGGGAGTGGAAAAACAGCTGCCCAAGGTGCAGCCAGACAAGGGCAGGAGGGTCCCTGCCCTGCAGTGCCTCCCTCGCCATTCTGGGGCTGATTTGGGGTTATTTTGCTGCAGCAGGGAAGCAAAGCTGGGTCTGTGGTTCCCAGTGCCCCTTCACCCCACCCCACACAGGCGTAGAGCAGATCCAGAAAAACAGCATTTAATTGAAAGCGAAAAAGAAAAAAGGTCCCATGAAAGCCACGCCAGCCCCCCTCCCCCCTAATGCAGCATCCCGTCCTCCCAAACCCCTCCAGACCCACCCCCAATGTAGCATCGTATCCTCCCTAACCCCTCCAGACCCACCCCAATGTAGCATCGTATCCTCCCTAACCCCTCCAGACCCACCCCAATGTAGCATCGTATCCTCCCTAACCCCTCCAGACCCCCCCAATGTAGCATCGTATCCTCCCTAACCCCTCCAGACCCCCCCAATGTAGCATCGTATCCTCCCTAACCCCTCCAGACCCCCCCAATGTAGCATCGTATCCTCCCTAACCCCTCCAGACCCCCCCAATGTAGCATCGTATCCTCCCTAACCCCTCCAGACCCCCACCCATTTGTAGCATCGTATCCTCCCTAACCCCTCCAGACCCGCCCCCAATGTAGCATCGTATCCTCCCTAACCCCTCCAGACCCCCCCAATGTAGCATTGTATCCTCCCTAACCCCTCCAGACCCCCCAATGTAGCATCGTATCCTCCCTAACCCCTCCAGACCCCCCAATGTAGCATCGTATCCTCCCTAACCCCTCCAGACCCCCACCCAATGTAGCATCGTATCCTCCCTAACCCCTCCAGACCCACCCCAATGTAGCATCGTATCCTCCCTAACCCCTCCAGACCCCCCCAATGTAGCATCGTATCCTCCCTAACCCCTCCAGACCCCCCAATGTAGCATCGTATCCTCCCTAACCCCTCCAGACCCCCCCAATGTAGCATCGTATCCTCCCTAACCCCTCCAGACCCCCCCAATGTAGCATCGTATCCTCCCTAACCCCTCCAGACCCCCCCCCATTTGTAGCATCGTATCCTCCCTAACCCCTCCAGACCCCCCCAATGTAGCATCTTATGCTCCCTAACCCCTCCAGACCCCCCAATGTAGCATCGTATCCTCCCTAACCCCTCCAGACCCACCCCAATGTAGCATCGTATCCTCCCTAACCCCTCCAGACCCCCCCAATGTAGCATCGTATCCTCCCAAACCCCTCCAGACCCGCCCCCAATGTAGCATCGTATCCTCCCTAACCCCTCCAGACCCCCCAATGTAGCATCGTATCCTCCCTAACCCCTCCAGACCCCCCCAATGTAGCATCGTATCCTCCCTAACCCCTCCACCCGCCTCCCTAATGCAGTATCCTGTCCTCCCTAACCCCTCCAGACCCCCCCAATGTAGCATCGTATCCTCCCTAACCCCTCCACCCGCCTCCCTAATGCAGTATCCTGTCCTCCCTAACCCCTCCACCACCCCCCCCCCCACCCCGAAGCCCATCCCCTGCTCATGTTCTAATCCCCCCCTCCCACGCCCGTCCCACGCTTGCTGGGGGGCTCAGATTCGGGGCTTTGTCCCTGTTCGTGGCCCCGTTTGCAGCCCCGCTGCTCTGCTGTGGCAGCCTGGGACTGCGGCTGCTCCACGTCTGCCCTGCGCTTGGTGGGGGGCTCAGACTCAGGGCTGTGCCCCCGTTTTTGGCTCCGCTTGCGGTCCCGCTGCTCTGCCGGGGCAGCCTGTGGCAGCTCCACTGTTGTGCTGCGCTTGCTGGGCGGCTCGGGGCTCTGCCCCCGCTCGGGGCTCCTTTTGCGCCCCAGCTGCTCGTTGGTCGTTGGCAGGTGCTGGGGCAGCGCCAGTGAGCTGGAGTCCCGCTGGGGCACGGCGGCCATGGTGACACCGGGCTCATCGCGCCTCGGGACATTCTGCTTCAGGGCATCTTTTTGAAGGCTCTTCTTGGGGTCCCCAGTGGCTTTGTTGCTGGGGGCAGCCGAGCAGCTGGGGCGGACATGGCCGCCCGGGGTTGTCCCCGCAGCGGTGGCCTTGTCGGAGATGCTGAGTTGTGCAAATTGCATCTCCAGGTTTCGGATGGCAATTGGCAGCACCGGAGTGGCTGCGGCCACCGCTGTGCCCTGGTGGTTGTACCATTGTATGCGGAAGACACGCGGGTCGAAGCAGCACCCACATGGTGCCCTCAGCAGCCCTGTGAGGGGGAGAGGGAGTTGTCATGGGCTGGGGGGACCCTCCATGGGCTGGTCCCCATCACCAATGTCCCCTGGGTCTGCTGGTGGCTGGGACATCCCCATGGGGTGAGCTGCTGTGCAGGGAACGGGGCTGCAAAGCGGGAGGAGACTCGGTTCTGGGAGGGGAAATGGGAGAGATGGCCCCGGGTACTGGGGAAATGCTCAGAAAATGGGATTTTCTGGGCACATATGACCCAGGGCAGGGGTGGTGGGTGCTGGGAGTGCCCGGGGTCGGGGATGGCGAAGTGACTGAAGGTGCCGGGGTGTCCGAGCAGACGGGGAGCCAGGGGTGCCGTACCTGCTGGTGGGGCCTGGCGGGGCGCCGGGGCTGCAGGGCTGGGCTGCTGCTGCATGGTTGGTGGGTGCAGCGGGGCTGAGCCTGCAAGAGAGACAGGAGCCACGGCCGGCTCTCGTCTCCGCTCTTGCCCCCATGAGCGTCCTGGGCTGCAGGGGTCGGGGTGGGTTCCTACCTGCGGGAAAGAAGTTTTGGGGGAGCACAAACGGCTGTAGTAGCTGCAGGACCAGGGGAACGCGGGAGCTGTTCGCTCGGAGCACCGTGGTCGCTCTGACCATTAGTAACTAAGGACTCTTTGGGGTGTCCCAGGAAGGAATGTTGGGGCTCCCCGTGTTCCGCCCCAGCCCAAGAGCCTCCCCAGCTCCTCCTGGGCAGGGAAAGGGTTCAGGGGGTTCGGTGGGTGGTGGGTACAAATGCTTTTTGCTTCAAATATTATTTTCCCGGGGGAAAAGGAACAAGTCGATGCAGCCGAGCTGTGTGTGGGGACCAAGCTGCACCTTGTGCCACACAGTGAACACGTTTGTGACCATTGCCTGCGTTTCTGTGCGCTGGAGTGATAGTGAACACGTTTGTGACCATTGCCTGCGTTTCTGTGCGCTGCAGTGATAGTGAACACGTTTGTGACCATTGCCTGTGCTTCTGTGCGCTGCAGTGATAGTGAACACGTTTGTGACCATTGCCTGCGTTTCTGTGCGCTGCAGTGATAGTGAACACGTTTGTGACCATTGCCTGCGTTTCTGTGCGCTGCAGTGATAGTGAACACCTTTGTGACCATTGCCTGCGTTTCTGTGCGCTGCAGTGATAGTGAACACCTTTGTGACCATTGCCTGCGTTTCTGTGCGCTGCAGTGATAGTGAACACGTTTGTGACCATTGCCTGCGTTTCTGTGCGCTGCAGTGATAGTGAACACGTTTGTGACCATTGCCTGTGTTTCTGTGCGCTGCAGTGATAGTGAACACGTTTGTGACCATTGCCTGTGCTTCTGTGCGCTGCAGTGATAGTGAACACGTTTGTGACCATTGCCTGTGCTTCTGTGCGCTGCAGTGATAGTGAACACGTTTGTGACCATTGCCTGTGCTTCTGTGCGCTGGAGTGATGCAGAGACAGGAAAAAGGGACGCGAGGGGGTGTCACACAGCGCGTGTTGCCCAGACCTCACTCCAGCAGTTCCCTGACCAGGAAACCCGAGCAGCCCTGGATCCCCCTTGGAGGGGCTGAGCTTTCGTGACACTTGGGAGGAGACGGAACCCACCACTGTGTGCTCCCCAAAAAAAGGGCTGGATGCTGCACATCTGCCCAGGTGCTGGGACTATTTGTGCTCTGCAGGATCCCGGGGATCGGGTCAGTACACCGTACATGGACCATTTGGCACCACCAAGGACATCCTGGGAGGAACAAGAGGGCTTTTGCTCCCACTATGTGAGCCAGGACAAGCGAGCAGGAGGCCAGAGCTCTGCAGTGGCCCCTATGCTGTTAATTAATCGCACCGTTCTCTATTAGCGAGGCACCGCTGGCCGCGAGGCTGGCTGAGCCCGTGTGCCCACTCGTGGCAAGGACTCTCGTTGGGGGCGTGAAGACAACCGGGCTTCTAAAGACATCAACCTTTATTTCATTTTGGAGCCAACCCGCCCCTCGACGCCTCCGCTCGACTCACAGCCGCGGGAAAGGGCTCCTCAGCCCTGTCTGTAGGAATTGGCCTTGTGTTTGGGCAGGAAGGTGAAGCTGGTAGGTACAGGGCCCAGAAGCTTCTCGCTGGAAGAAAGAGAAGAATAAAACAAAAAAATAAGGAGAGGTTTGTGTTCAGTGCACCATACACAGTTGTTTTATGGCCCCGTGGCTCTATAGCAATGGTGACTACACTCAGGTGTCTCAAATCAAGACTTTAATCTCCCTAGAAATGAAGGCTGCTGCACAAAAGCACCCACAGTGCTGAGCTTCAGCCCCAAACCACAGCCCCGGAGGGACGAGCCCACCAGGTCAGGGCAACGTCCTTCTCGCCGGGGAGTCCCCAGGGTCGGTGCCGGGTTTGGTGACCTGAACGCGGCGTCACCGCTGGCCGGGACGTGCCAAAAACCAACACGAGCCTCCGAAAAGCTGCTCCCAACCTCTCGCTGTGCGTGTGCGGAGCCAGAACCCTGCTCGTGCCAAACCGCATTAAGGTCAGGTCCCAAAATGATGTAAGTCAGCGCTAGCGCGATCACATTTGGCCTCACTTAAGACTTGAACTATCTCACACTTTGGAACACGCTGTATTTTCAGTGCACAGTAATTTTCTTTAGAGTTGAGGTGGTTTAACATATTTCCTGGATGCTGGTTCAACTAAAACTTTCCATAAGGTGACTTTGTGCTCTGCCTTGTCCCTTCCCACCCATTTTACTGAAATTCAACGCTTTCTTACCTTATTTTAATCCAATCATCCACGTTCTGGCTTGCCATCAGCGTCTCCAGATAGTCTCTCCCCATGTAGTAAGGCGGTCGCTCGTTAATTTTCTGAGGTAGGTGTTCTAATAAGCCGGCTGGGATGTACCTGCAGTGAAACACAACAGCGGTGGGTGCGGTGGGTGGACAACGCGGGTTCACTGTGCTGAGCGACCCCGGCCGGCAGAGTTACCTGCAGAGGAACGAGAGCCATTCCAGCAGGAACTTCCTCCTCTTCTCCACCCCCTGCGTGTCCGAGCCCCAATGCTCGAGGCCGTAGCTGGTGAAGTCCCTGAGGATCCCAAATCTCTCACTGGAAGAGATATCCCAGTGGCGCTGCTCCTTAATTTCAGTGAAAAGCCACGGTTTGATGAGCGCCCCTCTGCAGCAAAGAAGTGCATTGTTATTCCCCTCACTGATGCTTCTGAACACACCAACTAATCTAAGAGGCTTTCCAGCACTCATCTGCCCGCCAGTGCCGCTTGAATTTTTATCTCAATTTCCACAGGAACCTGCTGGACGTTCCCACAGATGCAAAGTGATTTTACCAACTTTCAAAGAGTACTTTCACCAAGAAGAAACTTCTGGTGTTTCGGGTCTGTTCAGGTATTTAATTCCCTTTTTACTCTTGCACCGATGGAGCTCAGAAGCGAGGGGGGAACACAAGCACTTGCCTTGCGATCATGATTCCCGAAACGCCCATCTGCAGGGCTAGATTAGCATCTTCATAAGACAAAATATCACCGTTTCCTGTCCAGAAGAGAGAAGCCGGAGGTCAGAGCGATACAGAGGGCAAGTCAAGCTGAGCGAATCCAGGCATGGGAGAAAATTCACAAATGACACGGGGTCCAAGAGCCAGACTGGCCAAAGAGGCCCCGCAGCTCACGTTCTGAGCCCCCCAGGGATGTTGCTGACACTCCACCTCCCTCAGGCTGATCCTCTTGAATTCAACACGCAGCACTTCCACTCCATGTGACAAAATGAGACACCTACTGAAGAGAGGCATGGGGTGGCTGTTCTGGCACACTCTGCTATGTAGTCCCAGTCCACGCCCCTCGTGTAGCGCTGCTCCCGGGACCGGCCGTGGAGCTGGCGAAGAAACCTGCAGTGAGACCCCAAAAAACGCCCGGAGGAGGCAGAGCAGACTGGGAATAATGGGCTTCAGCAAAGGAAATGACACGGGCTGGGGTCAAGGATCCCTCTGGAATGAGGTTTATTGGGCTGAAAGCTCCCTCCCAGAGCACCGCAGGGACCATCTCCCTTTGTCATGCACGCAAAGCTCAGAAGCACCCACGAAAACGCTCCCCGCACCTGAATTTTTCACTGTCATGAGCAGAAAACACTAAAAGCTCGTATGCAGCTCGGCAAAGGTGTTTAAAAGAGCCGCTGGGCTGCGGGGAATGGTAAAGTCACCCCCGTGTTGCGCAGAGTTCCCCGGACACCGGCCAATGATCCCTGTACCGTGACCATGGAGGCTCCCCACTCGCGGATCTTGGGGGTTATTTTGTGAGCCATGTTCATCTTCTCTTGCACCCCCGTCCGTATCTCCACAGTCAGCGGGACGTCCAGCACCTGCAGAAATGGAGGGTGAGGCAGGAGTCGGCTCCATCAGCTCATCCCCCGCTGCCGGCAGATGCGCCGACTCACCGAGTTCATCCCTCGGACGATCTGTTCAAACCTGTTGGTCTGAGTCATCAGGGCGCAGCCTCCTCCCTGGGGGACAAAAAGCGGGACAGTCAAGATTTTCTGCCTCCTCGCATAGTGAAGATGCTGCTTGGAGCTGCTCCACAGCAGCTCTCTGCTCAGGGGATGCAGCTGAGACTTGGAGCACCTCAAGACTTTTGGAGCATCTCAAGACTTGGAGCAACAGGACTCACAAAGCGTGCTAGAGAACATCTTACCTTCTTGTAGACCAGGTCAATGGGACACCCCACGTTGATGTCTACAAAGTCTACTTCAATTGTCTGATTCAGGAGCTCTGCACATTTGGTCATGGTGTCTGGAAACGCCCCTTCCAGCTACCAAAGAGGGGACAGGTTGCCTGAGTTCAAGAAGCAGCTTTTCTCTTCAGAAGCGAGTTATCATTTTTTTAGGTTATCAAGGTGACAGCACTCACCTGCACCCCAAAAATACCTTCGGTGTGATGGCGTTTGAGGAGAGCCCACTCGGAGGACTGGCCCTGGAGCAGGTTGGTGCACACAGCCATCTCTCCGCAGGTGACGTCCGCCCCAAAGCGCTTGCAGATCCTTCGGAAAGGGAGGTTACCACACTGGGAGAGACAGCAGAGATGTGGTTCTTCAGATCTGCCCTGCTCCACATGTGGAACAGCAACATTTGACAAAAGGAGAGAATGATCTACTCACCGTGGTGAGTGGAGCCAAGTAGAGCTTGCCTTGGATTTCCAGCTGGGAAACAAGAGGGATGGAGGAAGATATTCCAGTCAGCAATTTTATCACTTGCCGTGAGTATAACTCAGTGGGAAAACCAGAAGATCACCGGTTTTGTTCAGGAACCTCAGATATTCCCTAAGAACGTATCGTTTGGATGAAAGAACCAGAAACTGAACCGCTCCAGTTGTTTTCACTGCTCGGCTTGGAGAAAACTCAAAGCAGTTACAGACCGAGGGATGCGAGACTGGCTAATGGGTGCAAGGACAGGGATCTTCTCCCTGCTCTGGTCGCACAGGACATTCGGGGCCGTCTCCCAGGCCCTCCTGGGCTGTTGTGCAGTTGGGCACCTCTTGCTCCTCTGCAGAGCACCCGGTGGCTTTGTTGCCCTTCCCACCGTCACCGTGGGGCTTGGCCAGACCGCGGAGATACTCATGGGCCTTCTTGAAGTTAAACTTCTTCTTGCGCAGCTGGTGCTGGAGGTCCTTGGAGAGGTTGTTCCTCATGCAGCTGTGGCCCAGGTCGCCCGGCTTCGCGGCCACGTACTCGCCGACATCGTGGAGGAAGCGGCACCGCGCGCCGAAGTAGCACTTCTCTGCACAGCCCTTAAAACGATAAAGAGCAGGGTGAGACCTCTGCCCTCTGCTTCCCCACCCAGGCATGCCAGGGTTGGAGATACACGAGCCATAGAGACAAAGGACATTAATGAACTGGGTGAAGAACCCAGTTTTGGGACAACACCACTATCCTCCAGCACAGGTGAGGTAAGCCTGGGTCTGCCCTGGCCCAGAACTGCTCTGAGCACCCACCGCGCCCCAGAGCCCCGTGTCCCACCTGCGTGACCGACGGGCACAGCCTGTTCTGCTCGTAGTGGGTGGGTTTCGTGCACGGCCGGCTCTTGTTCTGCCCCCGCGCCCGCTTCCGCTCCGCCGGCTCCTTCTCCGCTGATCCACCTCCTCTCGGCTCTCCCCGTCCTGACCCGGCTCCTCCGGCCTCACCCGTTTGGCGGGGCCTCGCTCTGGGGGCTGCCGACATCCTCATCCTCCTTCTTCTCCTCGACATCCTCCCCATCCTCCCCACCCCCCCGGGCCCGCAGGAACGCGTGGAACTGCCCCTTGGAGGTGAGGAACCTGCGGGGACACGGCACCGGCTGAGCGGGGTGACCGGGACACGGGGGTGGCGGGGAGGGCACCGGCCGGGGGTTATGGAGGGACTGGGCACCAGCCGGGAGGGACACGGGGGGACCGGGCACGGAGTGGGCGGGCTATTGAGGGGGCGGGCACGTCCCGGGTTGGGGTTGTGGCAGGGACTGGCACGTACCATGGGGGATCGCGGGGCTGGGCACGTCCCGGGGTTATGGATGGACCGGGCAGGGCTGGGCAGCCCCGCTCCGCACTCGCCGGGCACTCACCGCCGCCGCCATGCTGCTGCTCGCGGTGATGACGAAAGGGGCGGGGCGGGGCCACGTGACGGGGAGTGTATAAAAGGCCCGGCCGAGGCCCAGCAGCCTCACAGCGGCGGGCGGGGCGGGCCGGCAGCGGGGCCCTGGAGGTGCCGCTCGGGCTGCCCCCAGCACGTGGCCGGGCTCCGTGCGGAGCCTTGAGCCCTCGGCCTCGCTCCGGAGCGGACACAGGGCTGGTCATGGCGTGAGGGACAGGAGAATACGCCTGTGGCCTTTTGTTTCATGACTTCTGAGGGGTTCCCTGATTCTAGTGAGGGGGTCTGGCTGCTTTGCATCTCCAGAGCTCCCGGCTGGGGAAGATGGAGCTCTCTGCAGAGATACAAGGCTCTTGCTCTAGGTTTTTTGGATGCTTGATGTTTTGATTTTTAAGCAGTAAATACAGCGCCTAGTTTCTAGGTGTTCAGCTGGTGTGTGCCAGCTCCCATTTCACAGAGCCATAAATCTGCCTTGGAGCCATCCCATGGGCAGAATTCTGTTGTGGCTGCTCCAGCAACAGGACTTTCCATGTTGCCCTTTGGAAACATTTGCAAGCCTAACCCAGCTGAGGTGTGGGAGGGCTTTGTCTGTTTGCTGGGCCATAGGAAGAGCTGGTTTGTGCTCTGGGCCCGGGCCCGGCTTTCCTCCCGTTAGCAATCAGGACACATAACCACGGGCGTAGTTATATGCGGTGCTTTATTTCAGCGCTGGGAAACCAGGGGTTCGCACCCAAAGCTGGCTTCGCTGGTCAGTCTAAGTTACACAGTATTTATACAGTCCATTCACATACATATTCATATATTCATTAAGATATGTAACGGTTACTCACTATTGATTACAACATCGATTGCTACATCTTGAAACTATTTTGATCATGTGCAGTGTCCTCACTCGATACGTATTTAGGCTAAGATAAAAGCTAGGTTGTTAAGATAAAGTATACTTGAACACGATATGCTTGAACATCCTCTCAGGGACAGTTTACAAAACTGATTCATCCTTCCAGGAACATTTTGTAAAACTGGTCCGCTTACTAACATTTCCCCCCTTTGAAAATGCTTTTCTATTCTTAGACAATGCATTTTCACCTCAATCAATTTCTTCGATTACTGATTCGCAATTCCCTTCAGGTGTGATGGTTCCAGTCGTGCCTCTTCATAAGCTGGAGGGTTATCAAATATAGGATTAGCGTAATTCCTACTCAGGATACTGAAAATGCGATTATTCCTAGCATTTGTTTGACTAATTATGCGCTTAATACCTACATACAACAAACAAAGAAGAGCAATCACAATTGCAAGCACAACTACACTTTCTAGTAGTGAATGTACCCATCCTCCCAAATTTGAATCGAATTTATTCAACAGAGCTCCTATCCAGCTCTGTTCTGCATCTTGTCTTTCCTTTTGCAGCCCCACTTGTGTTTGGGTCAGCTCAGAAATGTCTTTCTCAACCTCTGAAGTTACGTCTGGAATATGGATGCAGCAGTGATCGATTCTGTCTTTCAAATATCCACAGACGCCATTTTCTTTTAATAACATTATGTCGAGTGCCATTCTATTCTGCAAGGTCATTTTAGTCGTAGCTTGTAATTGTATATTGAGATCCCGAAAACCTTTTTTAGTTATTCTAGCCAATCGATCCATTTGCCCGATCAATTTATCAATCATTTCTCTATTCCTATAGGCTGCAATTGGTGCAAAGAAAGATTCTAGTGCCCAGCTAAATTTAACACTGCTTGATGGTTCATGCCACACATCATCCTCGTTTATTTCTCGTTTATGTCTGACCTGTAATAGTTCTTGCCTCTTTTTCAAAGGTGACCTTTTCCAAATGGGACATAGTGTTGGCAACCCCAAAGTAATTTCTCTAATTGGTCCTCCCATTGGCAAATGTGTAGTCCAGTTCCCATCACTTAAGGCCCAAACTAAATGTCCCATACTGCCTATAACTCCTTTACAGTCAATTTTGTCTTTATCAATGCCAATTCTAAAGGCTGCCTGTGGGTCTAACTGTTTCCGACAAATGCAGCCTGTAATCACTGCTACTTTTACAATGGACAAAGGTATCTCGTTAATGTCTGTTTGACAAGTTATCACCCGTGAGCAATTCCACCATGGTACTGTCATTCCTTCTGTTACATCGGACCACCGTATGCACCATGGAATTGCTTCACTGTATTGGTATTGTTGTACAATACTTAATGTCCACATATTGTTCCATAATTCAGTTATGTTTTTGTTATCCTGATCTTTGCATTCCCAGTAGGTCTGTTCAACCTTTTGATTAACTATTTTAGTGGTCCACTTGTCATAGAAGCACCATCCTACATCGTGGAATCGTCCTATTGTAATATACCTTGCTTTAGGTAATTTTAAACAGTCTGCCCTGTGTCCTGGCGTTTTCCATTTTTGTCCTTCTCTTATCCTTTGTTCAGTTGGGACTTCTTCTATTCTAGTGTGGGATTCACATGCTGTCTTACCAGTTCTGTTTATTTCTGGTAAGGTAGTAGCGATTATTCCCCACTGTACTGGATCCTCAGCTGATTTTGGTATGGGAAGGCAGGCAGTGATGCTACTGATATTTTGTGTTCGTGCAAAGTCTCGGATTAATCCTATCATTAGGTTCTCTGCCTGATTTTGTACACTTTGTACTACCTGTGGTACCTGGGTACTTTCATTACTATCTACTGCTCTTCGTGGCCTAATTTGCAATTCCATTCGAATAGTCTCATTTTTGCATTTATAAATTTTCCATGCATCGGGCGAGCTTTCCCACTGTCTATCAGGGGCCTTGTGGAATAGAGTGGCACTTCCCTCTCCAATTTTCAAAAGCACAAAAACTCAGGGTATAACCAAAACCAAAGCTTGGTAATGTAAACCAGGCATTATTGCGATGTAATCTTGAGTGTGGTTGACCTAGGATATGTGATGACCACGCTCTTGGAACCTTCTTCACACGGGTGTAATGTATCCAGGAGTCCACCCCGGCAACTTTAACTGCGGTAAACGTGGTCAAGAGTACTTGGTAAGGTCCATCCCAGTGTTCTCTCAAAGGCTCTTCGTTCCAGTTTTTCACATATACAGTGTCCCCAGGTTCTATATTATGTACTGGATTTTCAAGTGCCAGTGGTCGATTCCACACTAATGCAGATCGGAGTCGATTCAGTGTCCTGCCAAGAGACAACACATAATTGTACAGGTCCTGATTACCCTTTATGTGGACCTCTGGATTTGGGTTTGGTGCTTCATAGGGTTTGCCATACAGAATTTCGTATGGACTTACTGACATTCCACCCTTAGGTTTTATCCTGATACGCAACAATGCTATTGGTAAGGCCTGTGGCCATTGAATCTTTGCCTCCTGACAGACCTTACTAAGTTGTCTTTTTAAGGTTTGGTTCATTTTCTCTACCTGTACACTGGACCGGGGCCTCCAGGGAGTATGCAGATCCCACTGAATCCCTAAACATCTGCTAACCTCCTTTACGAGTTGTGTCACAAAATGGGGCCCCCTATCGGATGATATTCCTATTGGTACCCCAAATCTAGGGATTAACCATTTCACAGTTTCTTTTGCTTGGTTGGTGCGACAAGGGAAGGCTTCTGGCCATCCAGAAAAGGTATCCACCACAACAAGTAGATATCTATATCCACGAGTTCTGGGGAGTTCCGCGTAATCTATTTGCCAATAATCCCTGGGTTGCATGCCTGTCTTAATTTTCCCATTTCTATTTTTCTTTTTACTAGAGGATTATTTTCAAGCAAATTTCACACTTAGCTGTAAGAGACTTTGCCATTGTTAACATCTGGACCGACATAATTTGTTTTCTTAGATAAATTACCAATGCTTCTGCGCCCCAGTGACACTTCTGGTGTTCCGTCTGAAGTATTCCTCTCATAATAGTGGTTGGCACCACAACTTGTCCATTGGTGGTTACATACCACCCAGAATTATTCTTGCTGGCTATGAAGGTAATAAATCAATTGCTCTTACCTTCTGGGAGACAAAACCCACCATTGTTCTCACTTGCCGTGCCACCGACTGAGATGTTTGATCAGCAAGCCGATTTCCCTCAATAATTTTCGATGTTCCACTTTGATGAGCTTTACAGTGCATTATAGCAACTTGTGATGGTTTCTGAATGGCATTAATCAAGTTCAGTATTTCCTTCTGGTATTTAATGTTTGTTCCTTGTGAAGAGAGCAGTCCCTGCTCTTTCCAAAGGGCTCCATGCACATGAACAACTCCGAAAGCACCTGCCAGCGGGGTGTCTCTCAAATCAGGATGACTTGTATGGGTGTATTCGATAACTTCCACACAATCATGTTCCAGGTCTCCTTCTTCTGTACCTGCACCCAAAAACTCAGCAGGATTCATTAGGTTAGTAGTTTTTAGAACAACATCATCTTGTTCTGTCAGAATTACCTGGTATTTCATCATTCTGCTTGGGGAAAGCCAATGGCCCCCCTTTTGTTCCAATACTGTTGTCACCATATGGGATACAAACACTTCTATCCTTTTTCCCATAGTTAGTTTTCGGACCTCCTGGATCAGCATTACTGTAGCAGCTACCGCCCGTAAGCATGCCGGCCACCCAGCACTTACCGGATCTAGCTGTTTGGAAAAATAGCCAACAGGTCTTTTCCAGGATCCTAGTCGTTGGGTTAATACTCCCAAGGCAAGTCTTTGTCACTCGTCTACAAAGAACTGGAAGCCTTTGCTCAAGTCCGGCAGGCCCAAAGCAGGTGCCTGCATCAAAGCCTGTTTTAGCTTTTGGAAGGCCTCACGTTGTGGCTTTCCCCACTTGAATGTTTTATTCCTTTGTGCTTCATACAAAGGTTTGGCGATCAACCCATGGTCCATAATCCAGAGTCTGCACCATCCTGTCATTCCTAAAAAAAGATCTCAACTCATGTAAGTTTTGTGGTTCTGGAATAGCACAAATAGCATGTATCCTGTTCAGGCTTAGCCTTCGCTGTCCTTGAGAGAGCTCGCATCCTAAATAGATCACAGTCTCGGATGCAATCTGAGCTTTATTTTTCGATACTTTGTACCCGTTCATTCCCAATTGGTTCAGTATTTCAATTGTTACCTGGATGCAGAGTTCTCGTGTCTCAGTCGCAATCAGAATATCATCTACATATTGTAGCAACAAATACCATTGTCGAGGGATCATGATATGACCCTTTGTAGTCCATTCCTCGAGTTCCTTGGCTGGTTGATTTCCAAAGATGGTTGGGCTATTCTTGAACCCTTGTGGAAGGCGTGTCCAGGTTAACTGAGTTTTCCTCCCATTGTGTGGATTTTCCCATTCAAAAGCAAATAGCTTTTTGCTTTCATGGTCAAGGGGTATGCAGAAGAAGACATCTTTTCAATCAAGTACAGTAAACCATTTATATTTCTCTTTCACAGATGTTAACAAGGTATATGCATTTGCAACTACCGGGTAAATGTCCTTAGTGATCTGGTTTACAGCCCGCAAATCTTGGCCTAATCAATAACTACCATCAGGTTTCTTTACTGGAAAAATTGGAGTATTATATTCTGATTCACATTCCTCTAGAATACCATATTTCAAGAATTTTCAATTAGAGGTACTATTCCTAACCTAGCTTCTAGTTTCAGTGGGTACTGCCTCAACTGCACTGCCTTGGCATCTTCCTTCAGTTCCACTTTTATGGGCTGGGCTGTTTTTGATTTCCCAGGTATGTCAGTCTCCCATACCATAGGAATCACAGCCTCCTCCACTGCTTGCGGTATTTTCACTACCAGATTTTCTTTTAAAAACAGAATTTGTCCTACCTTAGATTCTGGAATTTTCATTACCAGGTTTCCATCCTCAAATGTTATTACAGCATCCAATTTGGTCAATAATTCCTATCCTAAAAGGGAAACTGGACAGTCTGGAACATATAAGAACCTGTGGGTTAGTTCCTTTTCTCCAAAACACAAATCCAAGGGTTGTAGGAATGGCCGTACTTCCTCCTTCCCTGTGGCACCAACAGTTGTTGTAGCTCTGTGACCTACCGTCCCCTGTAAGGAATTCAGTACAGACTAAGTAGCCCCTGTGTCTACTAAAAATTTTACATCCTGGTTTTGGCAGCTTCTTTTAGTCTTTCTAAAAGGCCGAGGGAGACTCATTCTTTTCCTGCATCACATTATACAATTTTGATCAATTCATTTGCTTCGGCATAGCAGTTTGAACGCTAATCAATAACCAATCCTGATACCTCCGGAGACGGCATGACCCGCCTCCTGTATTATAATTCCATTGGGGATCTTCTTCTGGAAAGTTCTCATCAACGTTAGCCTCTACTTTCCCATTCCGAATATCTTATCTCACTTTATCCCTCGCAACCTGTATAACCATATTTTTTCTGTAGGGTCCATTAATGTATCCAAAATCACTTGTAAATCATCCCAATCAGGATTCTGCATTATAATTATCATCTTAATTATTGTAACCTTATCTGGATTTTCCCAATAAGGACCAGCCGATTGCTTTCAGATTACTAAATCCCCTGGCGAAAACGGAACTTTTACATAGACTGGTTACACCCCACACCTACTGCTTGCCACAGGGGTGCTATTACGTTTGGTGATCCCGCCCGCTTCATTCCCCGCGGGCGGCGAGCCCGGAGGAGAGGAGCTGTAGCTCCAGCTCTAGCAGCCGCCGCTCCCACCCCTTTTCGCCGCTTTAGCAGACACTCAGCTGCTGGGCACAGGTTTAGGCTCCTTTTGCCCTTTTCTTTCTTCATTTAATTCCTGCGATTATAAACTTCATATGTAATTCCAATTAGCTGAACAATAGTTACATCTCTCAGCTCCTACCTTTTGTAACTTCTTACAGATGTCAATAAACAGCACATTAAGCATCAATCCCTGACATTAATTTTAGATCCAAATCAGTCTATCCACAGAACAACACTAACTGCAATACAGCTAACTCAATTTACTTTCATGTGTACAGATGCATCTGAAGGGGAGCAAGGTGGCACTTTAGTAACGGAACCGGTTCTTATTTTGTAATTATTTCCCCAAACAAATTCTTTTGGTACCAAATATAAACATACAAACTAAAATACTGAGCTCAGACACACAAACCGAATACCGAGTTCAAATATGCAAACAGATCATAATTACACTTCTTTTTATGCATAAACTGTCCAAACCCAGCCTCCTTCTAATGTTTCAGAAAGCAATTTGACGGCGATACGTTTGAATTGGACATATAAACACAGAAGGATACAGATAACTAACACAGAAAGATAACACAGGTAACTTTACCAGAACAACAGTAAACAGGATCAAATCACCGGTTTCAACAGTAAATACAGATTAAATCACCAGAACTATAGACCAGGTGCAGAGCAGCACAAATAACCAGACCAGGTGCGCACAAATAACCAGACCAGGTGCCGAGCCTGCGGCACAAATAACCAGAGCAGATGCCGAGCCTGCAGAGGTTTCCCTCTGTCTGACGGACGGCTGCCTAGGCAATACCCCGGGAGCTCCCTGCCCAACCGAGCGTGGCTTTCGCCGCGTCTGACCGGCAGGCTACCAGATGCCTGACCAGCAGGCTACCAGACCAGGTGGGTACCCACTAATCCAGATAAAGCACCTTCTTACCAGTCAGAGGTCCGTCGTGAGCAGCAGAGGGTCGGTCGCGTCTGATGCACTCCCTAAGAATACCTCAGTGCTAGCCGGAGCAGGATCGAGACGCGATCCACCTCGCAGCCCACGATGTCCCCAGCTGGGTCGCCAAAAATGTTAGCAATCAGGACACATAACCACGGGCGTAGTTATATGCGGTGCTTTATTTCAGTGCTGGGAAACCAGGGGTTCGCACCCAAAGCTGGCTTCGCTGGTCAGTCTAAGTTACACAGTATTTATACAGTCCATTCACATACATATTCATATATTCATTAAGATATGTAACGATTACTCACTATTGATTACAACATCGATTGCTACATCTTGGAACTATTTTGATCATGTGCAGTGTCCTCACTCTATACGTATTTAGGTTAAGATAAAAGCTAGGTTGTTAAGATAAAGTATACTTGAACGCGATATGCTTGAACATCCTCTCAGGGACAGTTTACAAAACTGATTCATCCTTCCAGGAACATTTTGTAAAACTGGTCCGCTTACTAACAGGGTCACTATGTCACAGAGTCTCAGTGTGACAGTCACAGAGTCTCAGGCAGGGTCACTATATGTCACAGAGTCCCAGTGTGACAGTCACAGAGTCTCAGGCAGGGTCACTATATGTCACAGAGTCTCAGTGTGACAGTCATAGAGTCTCAGGCAGGGTCACTATGTCACAGAGTCTCAGTGTGACGGGCACAGAGTCTCAGGCAGGGTCACTATGTCACAGAGTCTCAGTGTGACAATCACAGAGTCTCAGGCAGGGTCACTATATGTCACAGAGTCTCAGTGTGACAGTCACAGAGTCTCAGTGTGACAGTCAAAGAGTCTCAGTGTGACAGTCACAGAGTCTCAGGCAGAGTCACTATATCACAGAGTCTCAGTGTGACGGGCACAGAGTCTCAGGCAGGGTCACTATGTCACAGACTCTCAGTGTGACAGTCACAGCGTCTCAGGCAGGGTCACTATGATGGCACGGAGGCACAGCGTCTCCAGGCAGGGTCACTATGATGGCACAGAGGCACAGCGTCTCAGGCAGGGTCACTATGATGGCACAGAGGCACAGCGTCTCCGGCAGGGTCACTATGATGGCACAGCGTCTCAGGCAGGGTCACTATGATGGCACAGAGGCACAGCGTCTCAGGCAGGGTCACTATGATTGCACAGAGGCACAGCGTTTCCGGCAGGGTCACTATGATGGCACAGAGGCACAGCGTCTCTAGGCAGGGTCACTATGATTGCACAGAGGCACAGCGTCTCAGGCAGGGTCACTATGATGGCACAGAGGCAGAGCGTCTCCGGCAGGGTCACTATGATGGCATAGAGGCACAGCGTCTGCAGGCAGGGTCACTATGATGGCACAGATGAACAGCGTCTCCAGGCAGGGTCACTATGATGGCACAGAGGCACAGCGTCTCAGGCAAGGTCACTATGATGGCACCGAGGCACAGCGTCTCAGACAGGGTCACTATGATGGCACAGAGGCGCAGCGTCTCAGGCAGGGTCACTATGATGGCACAGAGGCACAGCGTCTCTAGGCAGGGTCACTATGATTGCACAGAGGCACAGCGTCTCAGGCAGGGTCACTATGATGGCACAGAGGAACAGCGTCTCCAGGCAGGGTCACTATGATGGCACAGAGGCACAGCGTCTCAGGCGGGGTCACTATGATGGCACAGAGGTAGAGCGTCTCAGGCAGGGTCACTATGATGGCACAGAGGCACAGCGTCTCCGGCAGGGTCACTATGATGGCACAGAGGCACAGCGTCTCCGGCAGGGTCACTATGATGGCACAGAGGGACAGCGTCTCAGGCAGGGTCACTATGATGGCACAGAGGCACAGCGTCTCCGGCAGGGTCACTATGATGGCACAGAGGGACAGCGTCTCAGGCAGGGTCACTATGATGGCACAGAGGCACAGCGTCTCAGGCAGGGTCACTATGATGGCACAGAGGCACACCGTCTCAGGCAGGGTCATTATGATGGCACAGCGTCTCAGGCAGGGTCACTATGATGGCACAGAGACACAGCGTCTCCAGGCAGGGTCACTATGATGGCACAGAGGCACAGCGTCTCAGGCAGGGTCACTATGATGGCACAGAGGCACAGCGTCTCCAGGCAGGGTCACTATGATGGCACAGAGGCACAGCATCTCCAGGCAGGGCCACTATCATGCCAGAGCTTGTCAGGCAAGGTCACTATGATGGAACAGAGGCACAGCGTCTCAGGCAGGGTCACTATGATGGCACAGAAGCACAGCGTCTCTAGGCAGGGTCACTATGATGGCACAGAGGCACAGCGTCTCAGGCAGGTTCACGATGATGGCACAGAGGCACAGCGTCTCAGGCAAGGTCACTATGATGGCACAGAGGCACAGCGTCTCAGGCAAGGTCACTATGATGGCACAGAGGCACAGCGTCTTCAGGCAGGGTCACTATGATGGCACAGCGGCACAGCGTCTCCAGGCAGGGTAACTATGATGGCACAGCGTCTCAGGCAGGGTCAGTATGATGGCACAGAGGCACAGCGTCTCTAGGCAGGGTCACTATGATGGCACAGAGGCACAGCGTCTCTAGGCAGGGTCACTATGATGGCACAGAGGCACAGCGTCTCTAGGCAGGGTCACTATGATTGCACAGAGGTACAGCGTCTCCGGCAGGGTCACTATGATGGCACAGAGGCACAGCGTCTCTAGGCAGAGTCACTATGATGGCACAGACCCACAGCGTCTCAGGCAGGGTCACTATGATGGCACAGAGTCTCAGGCAGGGTCACTATGATGGCACAGAGGCACAGCGTCTCAGGCAGGGTCACTATGATGGCACAGAGGCACAGCGTCTCAGGCGGGGTCACTATGATGGCACAGAGGCACAGCGTCTCCGGCAAGGTCACTATGATGGCACAGAGGCACAGCGTCTCAGGCGGGGTCACTATGATGGCACAGAGGCACAGCGTCTCTGGCAGGGTCACTATGATGGCACAGAGGCACAGCATCTCCAGGCAGGGTCACTATGATGGCACAGAGGCACAGCGTCTCAGGCGGGGTCACTATGATGGCACAGAGGCACAGCGTCTCAGGCAGGGTCACTATGATGGCACAGAGGCACAGCGTCTCCGGCAGGGTCACTATGATGGCACAGAGGCGCATCTTCTCACGCAGGGTCACTATGATGGCACAGAGGCACAGCGTTTCCGGCAGGGTCACTATGATGACACAGAGGCACAGCATCTCAGGCAGGGTCACTATGACGCCACAGAGGCACAGCGTCTCCGGCAGGGTCACTATGATGGCACAGAGGCACAGCGTCTCCAGGCAGGGTCACTATGATGGCACAGAGGCACAGCGTCTCAGTCAGGGTCACTATGATGGCACAGAGGCACAGCGTCTCAGGCAGGGTCACTATGATGGCACAGAGGCACAGCGTCTCAGGCAGGGTCACTATGATGGCACAGAGGCACAGCGTCTCCAGGCAGGGTCACTATGATGGCACAGAGGCACAGCGTCTCAGTCAGGGTCACTATGATGGCACAGAGGCACAGCGTCTCAGGCAGGGTCACTATGATGGCACAGAGGCACAGCATCTCAGGCAGGGTCACTATGATGGCACAGAGGCAGAGCTTCTCCGGCAGGGTCACTATGATGGCACAGCGGCACAGCGTCTCGGGCACGGTCACTATGATGGCACAGAGTCACAGCGTCTCAGGCAGGGTCACTATGATGGCACAGAGGCACGGCGTCTCCAGGCAGGGTCACTATGATGGCACAGAGGCACAGCGTCTGCAGGCAGGGTCACTATGATGGCACAGAGGCACAGGGTCTCAGGCAGGGTCACTATGATGGCACAGAGGCACAGCGTCTCAGGCAGGGTCACTATGATGGCACAGAGGCACAGCGTCTGCAGGCAGGGTCACTATGATGGCACAGAGGCACAGCGTCTCCGGCAGGGTCACTATGATGGCACAGCGGCACAGCGTCTCGGGCACGGTCACTATGATGGCACAGAGGCACAGCGTCTCAGGCAGGGTCACTATGATGGCACAGAGGCACAGCGTCTCAGGCAAGGTCACTATGATGGCACAGAGGAACAGCGTATCCAGGCAGGGTCTCTATGATGGCACAGAGGCACAGGGTCTCAGGCAGGGTCACTATGATGGCACAGAGGCACAGCGTCTCCAGGCAGGGTCACTATGATGGCACAGCGGCACAGCGTCTCCAGGCAGGGTCACTATGATGGCACAGAGGCACAGCGTCTCCAGGCAGGGTAATTATGATGGCACAGCGTCTCCAGGAAGGGTCAGTATGATGGCACAGAGGCACAGCGTCTCAAGCGGGGTCACTATGATGGCACAGAGGTAGAGCGTCTCAGGCAGGGTCACTATGATGGCACAGAGGCACAGCGTCTCAGGCAGGGTCACTATGATGGCACAGAGGCGCAGCTTCTCAGGCAGGGTCACTATGATGGCACGGAGGCACAGCGTTTCCGGCAGGGTCACTATGATGACACAGAGGCACAGCATCTCAGGCAGGGTCACTATGATGCCACAGAGGCACAGCGTCTCCGGCAGGGTCACTATGATGGCACAGAGGCACAGCGTCTCCAGGCAGGGTCACTATGATGGCACAGAGGCACAGCGTCTCAGTCAGGGTCACTATGATGGCACAGAGGCACAGCGTCTCAGGCAGGGTCACTATGATGGCACAGAAGCACAGCGTCTCCAGGCAGGGTCACTATGATGGCACAGAGGCACAGCATCTCAGGCAGGGTCACTATGATGGCACAGAGGCACAGCGTCTCAGGCAGGGTCACTATGATGGCACAGAGGCACAGCGTCTCCAGGCAGGGTCACTATGATGGCACAGCGTCTCCGGCAGGGTCACTATGATGGCACAGAGGCACAGCGTCTCCAGGCAGGGTCACTATGATGGCACAGAGGCACAGCGTCTCAGGCAGGGTCACTATGATGGCACAGAGGCACAGCGTCTCCAGGCAGGGTCACTATAATGGCACAGAGGCACAGCGTCTGCAGGCAGGGTCACTATGATGGCACAGAGGCAGAGCGTCTCCGGCAGGGCCACTATGATGGCACAGAGGCACAGCGTCTCGGGCACGGTCACTATGATGGCACAGAGTCACAGCGTCTCAGGCAGGGTCACTATGATGGCACAGAGGCACAGCGTCTCAGGCAAGGTCACTATGATGGCACAGAGGCACAGCGTCTCCAGGCAGGGTCACTATGATGGCACAGAGGCACAGGGTCTCAGGCAGGGTCACTATGATGGCACAGAGGGACAGCGTCTCCAGGCAGGGTCACTATGATGGCACAGCGGCACAGCGTCTCCAGGCAGGGTCACTATGATGGCACAGAGGCACAGCGTCTCCAGGCAGGGTCATTATGATGGCACAGCGTCTCCAGGAAGGGTCAGTATGATGGCACAGAGGCACAGCGTCTCAGGCGGGGTCACTATGATGGCACAGAGGTAGAGCGTCTCAGGCAGGGTCAGTATGATGGCACAGAGGCACAGCGTCTCCAGGCAGGGTCACTATGATGGCACAGAGGCACAGCGTCTCCGGCAGGGTCACTATGATGGCACAGAGGCACAGCATCTCAGGCAGGGTCACTATGATGGCACAGAAGCACAGCGTCTCAGGCAGGGTCACTATGATGGCACAGAGGCACAGCGTCTCAGGCAGGGTCACTATGATGGCACAGAGGCACAGCGTCTCCAGGCAGGGTCACTATGATGGCACAGAGGCACATCATCTCAGGCAGGGTCACTATGATGGCACAGAGGGACAGCGTCTCAGGCAGGATCACTATGATGGCACAGAAGCACAGCGTCTCAGGCAGGGTCACTATGATGGCACAGAGGCACAGCGTCTCAGACAGGGTCACTATGATGGCACAGAGGCACAGAGTCTCCAGGCAGGGTCACTATGATGGCACCGAGGCACAGCGTCTCCGCCAGGGTCACTATGATGGCACAGAGGCACAGCGTTTCCGGCAGGGTCACTATGATGGCACAGAGGCACAGCGTCTCCAGGCAGGGTCACTATGATGGCACAGAGGCACAGCGTCTCAGGCAGGGTCACTATGATGGCACAGAGGCACAGCGTCTCAGGCAGGGTAACTATGATGGCAAAGAGGCACAGCGTCTCAGGCAGGGTCACTATGATGGCAGAGAGGCAGAGCGTCTCAGACAGGGTCACTATGATGGCACAGAGGCGCAGCGTCTCAGGCAGGGTCACTATGATGGCACAGAGGCACAGCGTTTCCGGCAGGGTCACTATGATGGCACAGAGGCACAGCGTCTCCAGGCAGGGTCACTATGATGGCACAGAGGCACAGCGTGTCAGGCAGGGTCACTATGATGGCACAGAGGCACAGCGTCTCAGGCAGGGTCACTATGATGGCACAGAGGCACAGCGTCTCAGGCAGGGTCACTATGATGGCACAGACCCACAGCATCTCAGGCAGGGTCACTATGATGGCACAGAGGCACAGCGTCTCAGGCACGGTCACTATGATGGCACAGAGGCACAGGGTCTCAGGCAGGGTCACTATGATGGCACAGAGGCACATCATCTCAGGCAGGGTCACTATGATGGCACAGAGGGACAGCGTCTCAGGCAGGATCACTATGATGGCACAGAAGCACAGCGTCTCAGGCAGGGTCACTATGATGGCACAGAGGCACAGCGTCTCAGGCAGGGTCACTATGATGGCACAGAGGCACAGAGTCTCCAGGCAGGGTCACTATGATGGCACCGAGGCACAGCGTCTCCGGCAGGGTCACTATGATGGCACAGAGGCACAGCGTCTCCAGGCAGGGTCACTATGATGGCACAGAGGCACAGCGTCTCAGGCAGGGTCTCTATGGTGGCACAGAGGCACAGCGTCTCAGGCAGGGTAACTATGATGGCAAAGAGGCACAGCGTCTCAGGCAGGGTCACTATGATGGCAGAGAGGCACAGCGTCTCAGACAGGGTCACTATGATGGCACAGAGGCGCAGCGTCTCAGGCAGGGTCACTATGATGGCACAGAGGCGCAGCATTTCCGGCAGGGTCACTATGATGGCACAGAGGCACAGCGTCTCCAGGCAGGGTCACTATGATGGCACAGAGGCACAGCGTTTCCGGCAGGGTCACTATGATGGCACAGAGGCACAGCGTCTCAGGCAGGGTCACTATGATGGCACAGAGGCACAGCGTCTCAGGCAGGGTCACTATGATGGCACAGACCCACAGCATCTCAGGCAGGGTCACTGTGATGGCACAGAGGCACAGCATCTCAGGCAGGGTCACTATGATGGCACAGAGGCACAGCGTCTCAGGCAGATTCACTATGATGGCACAGAGGCACAGCGTCTCCAGGCAGGGTCACTATGATGGCACAGCGTCTCAGGCAGGGTCACTATGATGCCACAGAGGCACAGCGTCTCCGTCAGGGTCACTATGATGGCACAGAGGCACAGCGTCTCCAGGCAGGGTCACTATGATGGCACAGAGGCACAGCGTCTCAGTCAGGGTCACTATGATGGCACAGAGGCACAGCGTCTCAGGCAGGGTCACTATGATGGCACAGAGGCACAGCGTCTCAGGCAGGGTCACTATGATGGCACAGAAGCACAGCGTCTCCAGGCAGGGTCACTATGATGGCACAGAGGCACAGCATCTCAGGCAGGGTCACTATGATGGCACACAGGCACAGCGTCTCAGGCAGGGTCACTATGATGGCACAGAGGCACAGCGTCTCCAGGCAGGGTCACTATGATGGCACAGAGGCACAGCGTCTCCAGGCAGGGTCACTATGATGGCACAGCGTCTCCGGCAGGGTCACTATGATGGCACAGAGGCACAGCGTCTCCAGGCAGGGTCACTATGATGGCACAGAGGCACAGCGTCTCAGGCAGGGTCACTATGATGGCACAGAGGCACAGCGTCTCCAGGCAGGGTCACTATGATGGCACAGAGGCACAGCGTCTGCAGGCAGGGTCACTATGATGGCACAGAGGCAGAGCGTCCCCGGCAGGGTCACTATGATGGCACAGACCCACAGCGTCTCGGGCACGGTCACTATGATGGCACAGAGTCACAGCGTCTCAGGCAGGGTCACTATGATGGCACAGAGGCACAGCGTCTCCAGGCAAGGTCACTATGATGGCACAGAAGCACAGCGTCTCCAGGCAGGGTCACTATGATGGCACAGAGGCACAGCATCTCAGGCAGGGTCACTATGATGGCACAGAGGCACAGCGTCTCAGGCAGGGTCACTATGATGGCACAGAGGCACAGCGTCTCCAGGCAGGGTCACTATGATGGCACAGAGGCACAGCGTCTCCAGGCAGGGTCACTATGATGGCACAGCATCTCCGGCAGGGTCACTATGATGGCACAGAGGCACAGCGTCTCCAGGCAGGGTCACTATGATGGCACAGAGGCACAGCGTCTCAGGCAGGGTCACTATGATGGCACAGAGGCACAGCGTCTCCAGGCAGGGTCACTATGATGGCACAGAGGCACAGCGTCTGCAGGCAGGGTCACTATGATGGCACAGAGGCACAGCTTCTCAGGCAGGGTCACTATGCTGGCACAGCGGCACAGCGTCTCGGGCACGGTCACTATGATGGCACAGAGGCACAGCGTCTCAGGCAGGGTCACTATGATGGCACAGAGGCACAGCGTCTCCAGGCAGGGTCACTATGATGGCACAGAGGCACAGCGTCTCCAGGCAGGGTCACTATGATGGCACAGAGGCACAGGGTCTCAGGCAGGGTCACTATGATGGCACAGAGGCACAGCGTCTCCAGGCAGGGTCACTATGATGGCACAGCGGCACAGCGTCTCCAGGCAGGGTCACTATGATGGCACAGAGGCACAGCGTCTCCAGGCAGGGTCATTATGATGGCACAGCGTCTCCAGGAAGGGTCACTATGATGGCACAGAGGCACAGCGTCTCAGTCGGGGTCACTATGATGGCACAGAGGTAGAGCGTCTCAGGCAGGGTCACTATGATGGCACAGAGGCACAGCGTCTCCAGGCAGGGTCACTATGATGGCACAGAGGCACAGCGTCTCCGGCAGGGTCACTATGATGGCACAGAGGCACAGCGTCTCAGGCAGGGTCACTATGATGGCACAGAAGCACAGCGTCTCAGGCAGGGTCACTATGATGGCACAGAGGCACAGCGTCTCCAGGCAGGGTCACTATGATGGCACCGAGGCACAGCGTCTCCGGCAGGGTCACTATGATGGCACAGAGGCACAGCGTCTCAGGCAGGGTCACTATGATGGCACAGAGGCACAGCGTCTCCAGGCAGGGTCACTATGATGGCACAGAGGCACAGCGTCTCAGGCAGGGTCACTATGATGGCACAGAGGCACAGCGTCTCAGGCAGGGTAACTATGATGGCAAAGAGGCACAGCGTCTCAGGCAGGGTCACGATGATGGCAGAGAGGCACAGCGTCTCAGACAGGGTCACTATGATGGCACAGAGGCGCAGCGTCTCAGGCAGGGTCACTATGATGGCACAGAGGCACAGCATTTCCGGCAGGGTCACTATGATGGCACAGATGCACAGCGTCTCCAGGCAGGGTCACTATGATGGCACAGAGGCACAGCGTCTCCGGCAGGGTCACTATGATGGCACAGAGGCACAGCGTCTCAGGCAGGGTCACTATGATGGCACAGAGGCACAGCGTCTCAGGCAGGGTCACTATGATGGCACAGAGGCACAGCGTCTCAGGCAGGGTCACTATGATGGCAAAGAGGCACAGCGTCTCAGGCAGGGTCACTATGATGGCACAGAGGCGCAGCTTCTCAGGCAGGGTCACTATGATGGCACAGAGGCACAGCGTTTCCGGCAGGGTCACTATGATGACACAGAGGCACAGCATCTCAGGCAGGGTCACTATGATGCCACAGAGGCACAGCGTCTCCGGCAGGGTCACTATGATGGCACAGAGGCACAGCGTCTCCAGGCAGGGTCACTATGATGGCACAGAGGCACAGCGTCTCAGTCAGGGTCACTATGATGGCACAGAGGCACAGCGTCTCAGGCAGGGTCACTATGATGGCACAGAGGCACAGCGTCTCAGGCAGGGTCACTATGATGGCACAGAGGCACAGCATCTCAGGCAGGGTCACTATGATGGCACAGAGGCACAGCGTCTCAGGCAGGGTCACTATGATGGCACAGAGGCACAGCGTCTCCAGGCAGGGTCACTATGATGGCAGAGAGGCACAGCGTCTCCAGGCAGGGTCACTATGATGGCACAGCGTCTCCAGGCAGGGTCACTATGATGGCACAGAGGCACAGCGTCTCCAGGCAGGGTCACTATGATGGCACAGAGGCACAGCGTCTCAGGCAGGGTCACTATGATGGCAAAGAGGCACAGCGTCTCCAGGCAGGGTCACTATGATGGCACAGAGGCACAGCGTCTGCAGGCAGGGTCGCTATGATGGCACAGAGGCACAGCGTCTCCGGCAGGGTCACTGTGATGGCACAGCGGCACAGCGTCTCGGGCACGGTCACTATGATGGCACAGAGTCACAGCGTCTCAGGCAGGGTCACTATGATGGCACAGAGGCACAGCGTCTCAGGCAAGGTCACTATGATGGCACAGAGGCACAGCGTCTCCAGGCAGGGTCACTATGATGGCACAGAGGCACAGGGTCTCAGGCAGGGTCACTATGATGGCACAGAGGCACAGCGTCTCCAGGCAGGGTCACTATGATGGCACAGCGGCACAGCGTCTCCAGGCAGGGTCACTATGATGGCACAGAGGCACAGCGTCTCCAGGCAGGGTCATTATGATGGCACAGCGTCTCCAGGAAGGGTCAGTATGATGGCACAGAGGCACAGCGTCTCAGGCGGGGTCACTATGATGGCACAGAGGTAGAGCGTCTCAGGCAGGGTCACTATGATGGCACAGAGGCACAGCGTCTTCAGACAGGGTCACTATGATGGCACAGAGGCACAGCGTCTCCGGCAGGGTCACTATGATGGCACAGAGGCACAGCGTCTCAGGCAGGGTCTCTATGATGGCACAGAGGCACAGCGTCTCACGCAGGGTAACTATGATGGCAAAGAGGCACAGCGTCTCAGGCAGGGTCACTATGATGGCAGAGAGGCACAGCGTCTCAGACAGGGTCACTATGATGGCACAGAGGCGCAGCGTCTCAGGCAGGGTCACTATGATGGCACAGAGGCACAGCGTTTCCGGCAGGGTCACTATGATGGCACAGAGGCACAGCGTCTCCAGGCAGGGTCACTATGATGGCACAGAGGCACAGCGTCTCCGGCAGGGTCACTATGATGGCACAGAGACACAGCGTCTCAGGCAGGGTCACTATGATGGCACAGAGGCACAGCGTCTCAGGCAGGGTCACTATGATGGCACAGAGGCACAGCGTCTCAGGCAGGGTCACTATGATGGCAAAGAGGCACAGCGTCTCAGGCAGGGTCACTATGATGGCACAGAGGCGCAGCTTCTCAGGCAGGGTCACTATGATGGCACAGAGGCACAGCGTTTCCGGCAGGGTCACTATGATGACACAGAGGCACAGCATCTCAGGCAGGGTCACTATGATGCCACAGACGCACAGCGTCTCCGGCAGGGTCACTATGATGGCACAGAGGCACAGCGTCTCCAGGCAGGGTCACTATGATGGCACAGAGGCACAGCGTCTCAGTCAGGGTCACTATGATGGCACAGAGGCACAGCGTCTCAGGCAGGGTCACTATGATGGCACAGAGGCACAGCGTCTCAGGCAGGGTCACTATGATGGCACAGAAGCACAGCGTCTCCAGGCAGGGTCACTATGATGGCTCAGAGGCACAGCATCTCAGGCAGGGTCACTATGATGGCACAGAGGCACAGCGTCTCAGGCAGGGTCACTATGATGGCACAGAGGCACAGCGTCTCCAGGCAGGGTCACTATGATGGCACAGAGGCACAGCGTCTCCAGGCAGGGTCACTATGATGGCACAGCGTCTCCAGGAAGGGTCAGTATGATGGCACAGAGGCACAGCGTCTCAGGCGGGGTCACTATGATGGCACAGAGGTAGAGCGTCTCAGGCAGGGTCACTATGATGGCACAGAGGCACAGCGTCTTCAGGCAGGGTCACTATGATGGCACAGAGGCACAGCGTCTCCGGCAGGATCACTATGATGGCGCAGAGGCACAGCATGTCAGGCAGGGTCACTATGATGGCACAGAAGCACAGCGTCTCCAGGCAGGGTCACTATGATGGCTCAGAGGCACAGCATCTCAGGCAGGGTCACTATGATGGCACAGAGGCACAGCGTCTCAGGCAGGGTCACTATGATGGCACAGAGGCACAGCGTCTCCAGGCAGGGTCACTATGATGGCACAGAGGCACAGCGTCTCCAGGCAGGGTCACTATGATGGCACAGCGTCTCCAGGAAGGGTCAGTATGATGGCACAGAGGCACAGCGTCTCAGGCGGGGTCACTATGATGGCACAGAGGTAGAGCGTCTCAGGCAGGGTCACTATGATGGCACAGAGGCACAGCGTCTCAGGCAGGGTCTCTATGATGGCACAGAGGCACAGCGTCTCACGCAGGGTAACTATGATGGCAAAGAGGCACAGCGTCTCAGGCAGGGTCACTATGATGGCAGAGAGGCACAGCGTCTCAGACAGGGTCACTATGATGGCACAGAGGCGCAGCGTCTCAGGCAGGGTCACTATGATGGCACAGAGGCACAGCGTTTCCGGCAGGGTCACTATGATGGCACAGAGGCACAGCGTCTCCAGGCAGGGTCACTATGATGGCACAGAGGCACAGCGTCTCCGGCAGGGTCACTATGATGGCACAGAGACACAGCGTCTCAGGCAGGGTCACTATGATGGCACAGAGGCACAGCGTCTCAGGCAGGGTCACTATGATGGCACAGAGGCACAGCGTCTCAGGCAGGGTCACTATGATGGCAAAGAGGCACAGCGTCTCAGGCAGGGTCACTATGATGGCACAGAGGCGCAGCTTCTCAGGCAGGGTCACTATGATGGCACAGAGGCACAGCGTTTCCGGCAGGGTCACTATGATGACACAGAGGCACAGCATCTCAGGCAGGGTCACTATGATGCCACAGACGCACAGCGTCTCCGGCAGGGTCACTATGATGGCACAGAGGCACAGCGTCTCCAGGCAGGGTCACTATGATGGCACAGAGGCACAGCGTCTCAGTCAGGGTCACTATGATGGCACAGAGGCACAGCGTCTCAGGCAGGGTCACTATGATGGCACAGAGGCACAGCGTCTCAGGCAGGGTCACTATGATGGCACAGAAGCACAGCGTCTCCAGGCAGGGTCACTATGATGGCTCAGAGGCACAGCATCTCAGGCAGGGTCACTATGATGGCACAGAGGCACAGCGTCTCAGGCAGGGTCACTATGATGGCACAGAGGCACAGCGTCTCCAGGCAGGGTCACTATGATGGCACAGAGGCACAGCGTCTCCAGGCAGGGTCACTATGATGGCACAGCGTCTCCAGGAAGGGTCAGTATGATGGCACAGAGGCACAGCGTCTCAGGCGGGGTCACTATGATGGCACAGAGGTAGAGCGTCTCAGGCAGGGTCACTATGATGGCACAGAGGCACAGCGTCTTCAGGCAGGGTCACTATGATGGCACAGAGGCACAGCGTCTCCGGCAGGATCACTATGATGGCGCAGAGGCACAGCATGTCAGGCAGGGTCACTATGATGGCACAGAAGCACAGCGTCTCAGGCAGGGTCACTATGATGGCACAGAGGCACAGCGTCTCAGGCAGGGTCTCTATGATGGCACAGAGGCACAGCGTCTCACGCAGGGTAACTATGATGGCAAAGAGGCACAGCGTCTCAGGCAGGGTCACTATGATGGCAGAGAGGCACAGCGTCTCAGACAGGGTCACTATGATGGCACAGAGGCGCAGCGTTTCCGGCAGGGTCACTATGATGGCACAGAGGCACAGCGTCTCCAGGCAGGGTCACTATGATGGCACAGAGGCACAGCGTCTCCGGCAGGGTCACTATGATGGCACAGAGACACAGCGTCTCAGGCAGGGTCACTATGATGGCACAGAGGCACAGCGTCTCAGGCAGGGTCACTATGATGGCACAGAGGCACAGCGTCTCAGGCAGGGTCACTATGATGGCAAAGAGGCACAGCGTCTCAGGCAGGGTCACTATGATGGCACAGAGGCGCAGCTTCTCAGGCAGGGTCACTATGATGGCACAGAGGCACAGCGTTTCCGGCAGGGTCACTATGATGACACAGAGGCACAGCATCTCAGGCAGGGTCACTATGATGCCACAGACGCACAGCGTCTCCGGCAGGGTCACTATGATGGCACAGAGGCACAGCGTCTCCAGGCAGGGTCACTATGATGGCACAGAGGCACAGCGTCTGCAGGCAGGGTCACTATGATGGCACAGAGGCACAGCGTCTCAGGCAGGGTCACTATGATGGCACAGAAGCACAGCGTCTCCAGGCAGGGTCACTATGATTGCTCAGAGGCACAGCATCTCAGGCAGGGTCACTATGATGGCACAGAGGCACAGCGTCTCAGGCAGGGTCACTATGATGGCTCAGAGGCACAGCATCTCAGGCAGGGTCACTATGATGGCACAGAGGCGCAGCGTCTCAGGCAGGGTCACTATGATGGCACAGAGGCACAGCATTTCCGGCAGGGTCACTATGATGGCACAGATGCACAGCGTCTCCAGGCAGGGTCACTATGATGGCACAGAGGCACAGCGTCTCCGGCAGGGTCACTATGATGGCACAGAGGCACAGCGTCTCAGGCAGGGTCACTATGATGGCACAGAGGCACAGCGTCTCAGGCAGGGTCACTATGATGGCACAGAGGCACAGCGTCTCAGGCAGGGTCACTATGATGGCAAAGAGGCACAGCGTCTCAGGCAGGGTCACTATGATGGCACAGAGGCGCAGCTTCTCAGGCAGGGTCACTATGATGGCACAGAGGCACAGCGTTTCCGGCAGGGTCACTATGATGACACAGAGGCACAGCATCTCAGGCAGGGTCACTATGATGCCACAGAGGCACAGCGTCTCCGGCAGGGTCACTATGATGGCACAGAGGCACAGCGTCTCCAGGCAGGGTCACTATGATGGCACAGAGGCACAGCGTCTCAGTCAGGGTCACTATGATGGCACAGAGGCACAGCGTCTCAGGCAGGGTCACTATGATGGCACAGAGGCACAGCGTCTCAGGCAGGGTCACTATGATGGCACAGAGGCACAGCATCTCAGGCAGGGTCACTATGATGGCACAGAGGCACAGCGTCTCAGGCAGGGTCACTATGATGGCACAGAGGCACAGCGTCTCCAGGCAGGGTCACTATGATGGCACAGAGGCACAGCGTCTCCAGGCAGGGTCACTATGATGGCACAGCGTCTCCAGGCAGGGTCACTATGATGGCACAGAGGCACAGCGTCTCCAGGCAGGGTCACTATGATGGCACAGAGGCACAGCGTCTCAGGCAGGGTCACTATGATGGCAAAGAGGCACAGCGTCTCCAGGCAGGGTCACTATGATGGCACAGAGGCACAGCGTCTGCAGGCAGGGTCGCTATGATGGCACAGAGGCAGAGCGTTTCCGGCAGGGTCACTGTGATGGCACAGCGGCACAGCGTCTCGGGCACGGTCACTATGATGGCACAGAGTCACAGCGTCTCAGGCAGGGTCACTATGATGGCACAGAGGCACAGCGTCTCAGGCAAGGTCACTATGATGGCACAGAGGCACAGCGTCTCCAGGCAGGGTCACTATGATGGCACAGAGGCACAGGGTCTCAGGCAGGGTCACTATGATGGCACAGAGGCACAGCGTCTCCAGGCAGGGTCACTATGATGGCACAGCGGCACAGCGTCTCCAGGCAGGGTCACTATGATGGCACAGAGGCACAGCGTCTCCAGGCAGGGTCATTATGATGGCACAGCGTCTCCAGGAAGGGTCAGTATGATGGCACAGAGGCACAGCGTCTCAGGCGGGGTCACTATGATGGCACAGAGGTAGAGCGTCTCAGGCAGGGTCACTATGATGGCACAGAGGCACAGCGTCTTCAGGCAGGGTCACTATGATGGCACAGAGGCACAGCGTCTCCGGCAGGGTCACTATGATGGCACAGAGGCACAGCGTCTCAGGCAGGGTCTCTATGATGGCACAGAGGCACAGCGTCTCACGCAGGGTAACTATGATGGCAAAGAGGCACAGCGTCTCAGGCAGGGTCACTATGATGGCAGAGAGGCACAGCGTCTCAGACAGGGTCACTATGATGGCACAGAGGCGCAGCGTCTCAGGCAGGGTCACTATGATGGCACAGAGGCACAGCGTTTCCGGCAGGGTCACTATGATGGCACAGAGGCACAGCGTCTCCAGGCAGGGTCACTATGATGGCACAGAGGCACAGCGTCTCCGGCAGGGTCACTATGATGGCACAGAGACACAGCGTCTCAGGCAGGGTCACTATGATGGCACAGAGGCACAGCGTCTCAGGCAGGGTCACTATGATGGCACAGAGGCACAGCGTCTCAGGCAGGGTCACTATGATGGCAAAGAGGCACAGCGTCTCAGGCAGGGTCACTATGATGGCACAGAGGCGCAGCTTCTCAGGCAGGGTCACTATGATGGCACAGAGGCACAGCGTTTCCGGCAGGGTCACTATGATGACACAGAGGCACAGCATCTCAGGCAGGGTCACTATGATGGCACAGACGCACAGCGTCTCCGGCAGGGTCACTATGATGGCACAGAGGCACAGCGTCTCCAGGCAGGGTCACTATGATGGCACAGAGGCACAGCGTCTCAGTCAGGGTCACTATGATGGCACAGAGGCACAGCGTCTCAGGCAGGGTCACTATGATGGCACAGAAGCACAGCGTCTCCAGGCAGGGTCACTATGATGGCTCAGAGGCACAGCATCTCAGGCAGGGTCACTATGATGGCACAGAGGCACAGCGTCTCCAGGCAGGGTCACTATGATGGCACAGAGGCACAGCGTCTCCAGGCAGGGTCACTATGATGGCACAGCGTCTCCAGGAAGGGTCAGTATGATGGCACAGAGGCACAGCGTCTCAGGCGGGGTCACTATGATGGCACAGAGGTAGAGCGTCTCAGGCAGGGTCACTATGATGGCACAGAGGCACAGCGTCTTCAGGCAGGGTCACTATGATGGCACAGAGGCACAGCGTCTCCGGCAGGATCACTATGATGGCGCAGAGGCACAGCATGTCAGGCAGGGTCACTATGATGGCACAGAAGCACAGCGTCTCAGGCAGGGTCACTATGATGGCACAGAGGCACAGCGTCTCAGGCAGGGTCTCTATGATGGCACAGAGGCACAGCGTCTCACGCAGGGTAACTATGATGGCAAAGAGGCACAGCGTCTCAGGCAGGGTCACTATGATGGCAGAGAGGCACAGCGTCTCAGACAGGGTCACTATGATGGCACAGAGGCGCAGCGTCTCAGGCAGGGTCACTATGATGGCACAGAGGCACAGCGTTTCCGGCAGGGTCACTATGATGGCACAGAGGCACAGCGTCTCCAGGCAGGGTCACTATGATGGCACAGAGGCACAGCGTCTCCGGCAGGGTCACTATGATGGCACAGAGACACAGCGTCTCAGGCAGGGTCACTATGATGGCACAGAGGCACAGCGTCTCAGGCAGGGTCACTATGATGGCACAGAGGCACAGCGTCTCAGGCAGGGTCACTATGATGGCAAAGAGGCACAGCGTCTCAGGCAGGGTCACTATGATGGCACAGAGGCGCAGCTTCTCAGGCAGGGTCACTATGATGGCACAGAGGCACAGCGTTTCCGGCAGGGTCACTATGATGACACAGAGGCACAGCATCTCAGGCAGGGTCACTATGATGCCACAGACGCACAGCGTCTCCGGCAGGGTCACTATGATGGCACAGAGGCACAGCGTCTCCAGGCAGGGTCACTATGATGGCACAGAGGCACAGCGTCTGCAGGCAGGGTCACTATGATGGCACAGAGGCACAGGGTCTCAGGCAGGGTCACTATGATGGCACAGAGGCACAGCGTCTCAGGCAGGGTCACTATGATGGCACAGAAGCACAGCGTCTCCAGGCAGGGTCACTATGATGGCTCAGAGGCACAGCATCTCAGGCAGGGTCACTATGATGGCACAGAGGCACAGCGTCTCAGGCAGGGTCACTATGATGGCACAGAGGCACAGCGTCTCCAGGCAGGGTCACTATGATGGCACAGAGGCACAGCGTCTCCAGGCAGGGTCACTATGATGGCACAGCGTCTCCAGGAAGGGTCAGTATGATGGCACAGAGGCACAGCGTCTCAGGCGGCGTCACTATGATGGCACAGAGGTAGAGCGTCTCAGGCAGGGTCACTATGATGGCACAGAGGCACAGCGTCTCCAGGCAGGGTCACTATGATGGCACCGAGGCACAGCGTCTCAGGCAGGGTCACTATGATGGCACAGAGGCACAGCGTCTCCGGCAGGGTCACTATGATGGCACAGAGGCACAGCGTCTCAGGCAGGGTCACTATGATGGCACAGAGGCACAGCGTCTCCAGGCAGGGTCACTATGATGGCACAGAGGCACAGCGTCTCAGGCAGGGTCACTATGATGGCACAGAGGGACAGCGTCTCAGGCAGGATCACTATGATGGCACAGAAGCACAGCGTCTCAGGCAGGGTCACTATGATGGCACAGAGGCACAGCGTCTCAGACAGGGTCACTATGATGGCACAGAGGCACAGCGTCTCCAGGCAGGGTCACTATGATGGCACCGAGGCACAGCGTCTCCGGCAGGGTCACTATGATGGCACAGAGGCACAGCGT
Organism: Streptopelia decaocto; assembly: GCF_964273445.1. Classification (NCBI taxonomy): domain Eukaryota; kingdom Metazoa; phylum Chordata; class Aves; order Columbiformes; family Columbidae; genus Streptopelia; species Streptopelia decaocto. Next base: position 266,041 of record NW_028117033.1, on the reverse strand, counting down.
CTCAGGCAGGGTCTCTATGATGGCACAGAGGCACAGCGTCTCAGGCAGGGTCACTATGATGGCAAAGAGGCACAGCGTCTCCGGCAGGGTCACTATGATGGCACAGAGGCACAGCGTCTCAGACAGGGTCACTATGATGGCACAGATGCGCAGCGTCTCAGGCAGGGTCACTATGATGGCACAGAGGCACAGCGTTTCCGGCAGGGTCACTATGATGGCACAGAGGCACAGCGTCTCCAGGCAGGGTCACTATGATGGCACAGAGGCACAGCGTGTCAGGCAGGGTCACTATGATGGCACAGAGGTAGAGCGTCTCAGGCAGGGTCACTATGATGGCACAGAGGCACAGCGTCTCCAGGCAGGGTCACTATGATGGCACAGAGGCACAGCGTCTCCGGCAGGGTCACTATGATGGCACAGAGGCACAGCATCTCAGGCAGGGTCACTATGATGGCACAGAAGCACAGCGTCTCAGGCAGGGTCACTATGATGGCACAGAGGCACAGCGTCTCAGGCAGGGTCACTATGATGGCACAGAGGCACAGCGTCTCCGGCAGGGTCACTATGATGGCACAGAGGCACAGCGTCTCAGGCAGGGTCACTATGATGGCACAGAGGCACAGCGTCTCCAGGCAGGGTCACTATGATGGCACAGAGGCACAGCGTCTCAGGAAGGGTCACTATGATGGCACAGAGGGACAGCGTCTCAGGCAGGATCACTATGATGGCACAGAAGCACAGCGTCTCAGGCAGGGTCACTATGATGGCACAGAGGCACAGCGTCTCAGACAGGGTCACTATGATGGCACCGAGGCACAGAGTCTCCAGGCAGGGTCACTATGATGGCACCGAGGCACAGCGTCTCCGGCAGGGTCACTATGATGGCACAGAGGCACAGCATCTCAGGCAGGGTCACTATGATGGCACAGAGGCACAGCGTCTCCAGGCAGGGTCACTATGATGGCACAGAGGCACTACGTCTCAGGCAGGGTCTCTATGATGGCACAGAGGCACAGCGTCTCAGGCAGGGTAACTATGAGGGCAAAGAGGCACAGCGTCTCAGGCAGGGTCACTATGATGGCAGAGAGGCACAGCGTCTCCAGGCAGTGTCATTATGATGGCACAGCGTCTCCAGGAAGGGTCAGTATGATGGCACAGAGGCACAGCGTCTCCAGGCAGGGTCACTATGATGGCACAGAGGCACAGCGTGTCAGGCAGGGTCACTATGATGGCAAAGAGGCACAGCGTCTCCAGGCAGGGTCACTATGATGGCACAGAGGCACAGCGTCTCCAGACAGGGTCACTATGATGGCACAGAGGCACAGCGTCTCAGGCAGGGTCACTATGATGGCAAAGAGGCACAGCGTCTCCAGGCAGGGTCACTATGATGGCACAGAGGCACAGCGTCTCAGGCAGGGTCACTATGATGGCACAGAGGCAGAGCGTCTCCGGCAGGGTCACTATGATGGCACAGCGGCACAGCGTCTCGGGCACGGTCACTATGATGGCACAGAGGCACAGCGTCTCAGGCAGGGTCACTATGATGGCACAGAGGCACAGCGTCTCAGGCAAGGTCACTATGATGGCACAGAGGCACAGCGTCTCCAGGCAGGGTCACTATGATGGCACAGAGGCACAGCGTCTCCAGGCAGGGTCATTATGATGGCACAGCGTCTCCAGGAAGGGTCACTATGATGGCACAGAGGCACAGCGTCTCCAGGCAGGGTCACTATGATGGCACAGAGGCACAGCGTCTCCGGCAGGGTCACTATGATGGCACAGAGGCACAGCATGTCAGGCAGGGTCACTATGATGGCACAGAAGCACAGCGTCTCAGGCAGGGTCACTATGATGGCACAGAGGCACAGCGTCTCAGGCAGGGTCTCTATGATGGCACAGAGGCACAGCGTTTCCGGCAGGGTCACTATGATGGCACAGAGGCACAGCGTCTCAGGCAGGGTCACTATGATGGCAGAGAGGCACAGCGTCTCAGACAGGGTCACTATGATGGCACAGAGGCGCAGCGTCTCAGGCAGGGTCACTATGATGGCACAGCGTCTCCGGCAGGGTCACTATGATGGCACAGAGGCACAGCGTCTCCAGGCAGGGTCACTATGATGGCACAGAGGCACAGCGTCTCAGGCAGGGTCACTATGATGGCACAGAGGCACAGCGTCTCCAGGCAGGGTCACTATGATGGCACAGAGGCACAGCGTCTGCAGGCAGGGTCACTATGATGGCACAGAGGCAGAGCGTCTCCGGCAGGGTCACTATGATGGCACAGACCCACAGCGTCTCGGGCACGGTCACTATGATGGCACAGAGGCACAGCGTCTCAGGCAGGGTCACTATGATGGCACAGAGGCACAGCGTCTCAGGCAAGGTCACTATGATGGCACAGAGGCACAGCGTCTCCAGGCAGGGTCACTATGATGGCACAGAGGCACAGCGTCTCCAGGCAGGGTCATTATGATGGCACAGCGTCTCCAGGAAGGGTCACTATGATGGCACAGAGGCACAGCGTCTCCAGGCAGGGTCACTATGATGGCACAGAGGCACAGCGTCTCCGGCAGGGTCACTATGATGGCACAGAGGCACAGCATGTCAGGCAGGGTCACTATGATGGCACAGAAGCACAGCGTCTCAGGCAGGGTCACTATGATGGCACAGAGGCACAGCGTCTCAGGCAGGGTCTCTATGATGGCACAGAGGCACAGCGTTTCCGGCAGGGTCACTATGATGGCACAGAGGCACAGCGTCTCAGGCAGGGTCACTATGATGGCAGAGAGGCACAGCGTCTCAGACAGGGTCACTATGATGGCACAGAGGCGCAGCGTCTCAGGCAGGGTCACTATGATGGCACAGCGTCTCCGGCAGGGTCACTATGATGGCACAGAGGCACAGCGTCTCCAGGCAGGGTCACTATGATGGCACAGAGGCACAGCGTCTCAGGCAGGGTCACTATGATGGCACAGAGGCACAGCGTCTCCAGGCAGGGTCACTATGATGGCACAGAGGCACAGCGTCTGCAGGCAGGGTCACTATGATGGCACAGAGGCAGAGCGTCCCCGGCAGGGTCACTATGATGGCACAGACCCACAGCGTCTCGGGCACGGTCACTATGATGGCACAGAGTCACAGCGTCTCAGGCAGGGTCACTATGATGGCACAGAGGCACAGCGTCTCCAGGCAAGGTCACTATGATGGCACAGAAGCACAGCGTCTCCAGGCAGGGTCACTATGATGGCACAGAGGCACAGCATCTCAGGCAGGGTCACTATGATGGCACAGAGGCACAGCGTCTCAGGCAGGGTCACTATGATGGCACAGAGGCACAGCGTCTCCAGGCAGGGTCACTATGATGGCACAGAGGCACAGCGTCTCCAGGCAGGGTCACTATGATGGCACAGCATCTCCGGCAGGGTCACTATGATGGCACAGAGGCACAGCGTCTCCAGGCAGGGTCACTATGATGGCACAGAGGCACAGCGTCTCAGGCAGGGTCACTATGATGGCACAGAGGCACAGCGTCTCCAGGCAGGGTCACTATGATGGCACAGAGGCACAGCGTCTGCAGGCAGGGTCACTATGATGGCACAGAGGCACAGCTTCTCAGGCAGGGTCACTATGCTGGCACAGCGGCACAGCGTCTCGGGCACGGTCACTATGATGGCACAGAGGCACAGCGTCTCAGGCAGGGTCACTATGATGGCACAGAGGCACAGCGTCTCCAGGCAGGGTCACTATGATGGCACAGAGGCACAGCGTCTCCAGGCAGGGTCACTATGATGGCACAGAGGCACAGGGTCTCAGGCAGGGTCACTATGATGGCACAGAGGCACAGCGTCTCCAGGCAGGGTCACTATGATGGCACAGCGGCACAGCGTCTCCAGGCAGGGTCACTATGATGGCACAGAGGCACAGCGTCTCCAGGCAGGGTCATTATGATGGCACAGCGTCTCCAGGAAGGGTCACTATGATGGCACAGAGGCACAGCGTCTCAGGCGGGGTCACTATGATGGCACAGAGGTAGAGCGTCTCAGGCAGGGTCACTATGATGGCACAGAGGCACAGCGTCTCCAGGCAGGGTCACTATGATGGCACAGAGGCACAGCGTCTCCGGCAGGGTCACTATGATGGCACAGAGGCACAGCGTCTCAGGCAGGGTCACTATGATGGCACAGAAGCACAGCGTCTCAGGCAGGGTCACTATGATGGCACAGAGGCACAGCGTCTCCAGGCAGGGTCACTATGATGGCACCGAGGCACAGCGTCTCCGGCAGGGTCACTATGATGGCACAGAGGCACAGCGTCTCAGGCAGGGTCACTATGATGGCACAGAGGCACAGCGTCTCCAGGCAGGGTCACTATGATGGCACAGAGGCACAGCGTCTCAGGCAGGGTCACTATGATGGCACAGAGGCACAGCGTCTCAGGCAGGGTAACTATGATGGCAAAGAGGCACAGCGTCTCAGGCAGGGTCACGATGATGGCAGAGAGGCACAGCGTCTCAGACAGGGTCACTATGATGGCACAGAGGCGCAGCGTCTCAGGCAGGGTCACTATGATGGCACAGAGGCACAGCATTTCCGGCAGGGTCACTATGATGGCACAGATGCACAGCGTCTCCAGGCAGGGTCACTATGATGGCACAGAGGCACAGCGTCTCCGGCAGGGTCACTATGATGGCACAGAGGCACAGCGTCTCAGGCAGGGTCACTATGATGGCACAGAGGCACAGCGTCTCAGGCAGGGTCACTATGATGGCACAGAGGCACAGCGTCTCAGGCAGGGTCACTATGATGGCAAAGAGGCACAGCGTCTCAGGCAGGGTCACTATGATGGCACAGAGGCGCAGCTTCTCAGGCAGGGTCACTATGATGGCACAGAGGCACAGCGTTTCCGGCAGGGTCACTATGATGACACAGAGGCACAGCATCTCAGGCAGGGTCACTATGATGCCACAGAGGCACAGCGTCTCCGGCAGGGTCACTATGATGGCACAGAGGCACAGCGTCTCCAGGCAGGGTCACTATGATGGCACAGAGGCACAGCGTCTCAGTCAGGGTCACTATGATGGCACAGAGGCACAGCGTCTCAGGCAGGGTCACTATGATGGCACAGAGGCACAGCGTCTCAGGCAGGGTCACTATGATGGCACAGAGGCACAGCATCTCAGGCAGGGTCACTATGATGGCACAGAGGCACAGCGTCTCAGGCAGGGTCACTATGATGGCACAGAGGCACAGCGTCTCCAGGCAGGGTCACTATGATGGCACAGAGGCACAGCGTCTCCAGGCAGGGTCACTATGATGGCACAGCGTCTCCAGGCAGGGTCACTATGATGGCACAGAGGCACAGCGTCTCCAGGCAGGGTCACTATGATGGCACAGAGGCACAGCGTCTCAGGCAGGGTCACTATGATGGCAAAGAGGCACAGCGTCTCCAGGCAGGGTCACTATGATGGCACAGAGGCACAGCGTCTGCAGGCAGGGTCGCTATGATGGCACAGAGGCAGAGCGTTTCCGGCAGGGTCACTGTGATGGCACAGCGGCACAGCGTCTCGGGCACGGTCACTATGATGGCACAGAGTCACAGCGTCTCAGGCAGGGTCACTATGATGGCACAGAGGCACAGCGTCTCAGGCAAGGTCACTATGATGGCACAGAGGCACAGCGTCTCCAGGCAGGGTCACTATGATGGCACAGAGGCACAGGGTCTCAGGCAGGGTCACTATGATGGCACAGAGGCACAGCGTCTCCAGGCAGGGTCACTATGATGGCACAGCGGCACAGCGTCTCCAGGCAGGGTCACTATGATGGCACAGAGGCACAGCGTCTCCAGGCAGGGTCATTATGATGGCACAGCGTCTCCAGGAAGGGTCAGTATGATGGCACAGAGGCACAGCGTCTCAGGCGGGGTCACTATGATGGCACAGAGGTAGAGCGTCTCAGGCAGGGTCACTATGATGGCACAGAGGCACAGCGTCTTCAGGCAGGGTCACTATGATGGCACAGAGGCACAGCGTCTCCGGCAGGGTCACTATGATGGCACAGAGGCACAGCGTCTCAGGCAGGGTCTCTATGATGGCACAGAGGCACAGCGTCTCACGCAGGGTAACTATGATGGCAAAGAGGCACAGCGTCTCAGGCAGGGTCACTATGATGGCAGAGAGGCACAGCGTCTCAGACAGGGTCACTATGATGGCACAGAGGCGCAGCGTCTCAGGCAGGGTCACTATGATGGCACAGAGGCACAGCGTTTCCGGCAGGGTCACTATGATGGCACAGAGGCACAGCGTCTCCAGGCAGGGTCACTATGATGGCACAGAGGCACAGCGTCTCCGGCAGGGTCACTATGATGGCACAGAGACACAGCGTCTCAGGCAGCGTCACTATGATGGCACAGAGGCACAGCGTCTCAGGCAGGGTCACTATGATGGCACAGAGGCACAGCGTCTCAGGCAGGGTCACTATGATGGCAAAGAGGCACAGCGTCTCAGGCAGGGTCACTATGATGGCACAGAGGCGCAGCTTCTCAGGCAGGGTCACTATGATGGCACAGAGGCACAGCGTTTCCGGCAGGGTCACTATGATGACACAGAGGCACAGCATCTCAGGCAGGGTCACTATGATGCCACAGACGCACAGCGTCTCCGGCAGGGTCACTATGATGGCACAGAGGCACAGCGTCTCCAGGCAGGGTCACTATGATGGCACAGAGGCACAGCGTCTCAGTCAGGGTCACTATGATGGCACAGAGGCACAGCGTCTCAGGCAGGGTCACTATGATGGCACAGAGGCACAGCGTCTCAGGCAGGGTCACTATGATGGCACAGAAGCACAGCGTCTCCAGGCAGGGTCACTATGATGGCTCAGAGGCACAGCATCTCAGGCAGGGTCACTATGATGGCACAGAGGCACAGCGTCTCAGGCAGGGTCACTATGATGGCACAGAGGCACAGCGTCTCCAGGCAGGGTCACTATGATGGCACAGAGGCACAGCGTCTCCAGGCAGGGTCACTATGATGGCACAGCGTCTCCAGGAAGGGTCAGTATGATGGCACAGAGGCACAGCGTCTCAGGCGGGGTCACTATGATGGCACAGAGGTAGAGCGTCTCAGGCAGGGTCACTATGATGGCACAGAGGCACAGCGTCTTCAGGCAGGGTCACTATGATGGCACAGAGGCACAGCGTCTCCGGCAGGGTCACTATGATGGCGCAGAGGCACAGCATGTCAGGCAGGGTCACTATGATGGCACAGAAGCACAGCGTCTCAGGCAGGGTCACTATGATGGCACAGAGGCACAGCGTCTCAGGCAGGGTCTCTATGATGGCACAGAGGCACAGCGTCTCACGCAGGGTAACTATGATGGCAAAGAGGCACAGAGTCTCAGGCAGGGTCACTATGATGGCAGAGAGGCACAGCGTCTCAGACAGGGTCACTATGATGGCACAGAGGCGCAGCGTCTCAGGCAGGGTCACTATGATGGCACAGAGGCACAGCGTTTCCGGCAGGGTCACTATGATGGCACAGAGGCACAGCGTCTCCAGGCAGGGTCACTATGATGGCACAGAGGCACAGCGTCTCCGGCAGGGTCACTATGATGGCACAGAGACACAGCGTCTCAGGCAGGGTCACTATGATGGCACAGAGGCACAGCGTCTCAGGCAGGGTCACTATGATGGCACAGAGGCACAGCGTCTCAGGCAGGGTCACTATGATGGCAAAGAGGCACAGCGTCTCAGGCAGGGTCACTATGATGGCACAGAGGCGCAGCTTCTCAGGCAGGGTCACTATGATGGCACAGAGGCACAGCGTTTCCGGCAGGGTCACTATGATGACACAGAGGCACAGCATCTCAGGCAGGGTCACTATGATGCCACAGACGCACAGCGTCTCCGGCAGGGTCACTATGATGGCACAGAGGCACAGCGTCTCCAGGCAGGGTCACTATGATGGCACAGAGGCACAGCGTCTGCAGGCAGGGTCACTATGATGGCACAGAGGCACAGCGTCTCAGGCAGGGTCACTATGATGGCACAGAGGCACAGCGTCTCAGGCAGGGTCACTATGATGGCACAGAAGCACAGCGTCTCCAGGCAGGGTCACTATGATGGCTCAGAGGCACAGCATCTCAGGCAGGGTCACTATGATGGCACAGAGGCACAGCGTCTCAGGCAGGGTCACTATGATGGCACAGAGGCACAGCGTCTCCAGGCAGGGTCACTATGATGGCACAGAGGCACAGCGTCTCCAGGCAGGGTCACTATGATGGCACAGCGTCTCCAGGAAGGGTCAGTATGATGGCACAGAGGCACAGCGTCTCAGGCGGCGTCACTATGATGGCACAGAGGTAGAGCGTCTCAGGCAGGGTCACTATGATGGCACAGAGGCACAGCGTCTCCAGGCAGGGTCACTATGATGGCACAGAGGCACAGCGTCTCCAGGCAGGGTCACTATGATGGCACCGAGGCACAGCGTCTCAGGCAGGGTCACTATGATGGCACAGAGGCACAGCGTCTCCGGCAGGGTCACTATGATGGCACAGAGGCACAGCGTCTCAGGCAGGGTCACTATGATGGCACAGAGGCACAGCGTCTCCAGGCAGGGTCACTATGATGGCACAGAGGCACAGCGTCTCAGGCAGGGTCACTATGATGGCACAGAGGGACAGCGTCTCAGGCAGGATCACTATGATGGCACAGAAGCACAGCGTCTCAGGCAGGGTCACTATGATGGCACAGAGGCACAGCGTCTCAGACAGGGTCACTATGATGGCACAGAGGCACAGCGTCTCCAGGCAGGGTCACTATGATGGCACCGAGGCACAGCGTCTCCGGCAGGGTCACTATGATGGCACAGAGGCACAGCGTCTCAGGCAGGGTCTCTATGATGGCACAGAGGCACAGCGTCTCAGGCAGGGTCACTATGATGGCAAAGAGGCACAGCGTCTCCGGCAGGGTCACTATGATGGCACAGAGGCACAGCGTCTCAGACAGGGTCACTATGATGGCACAGATGCGCAGCGTCTCAGGCAGGGTCACTATGATGGCACAGAGGCACAGCGTTTCCGGCAGGGTCACTATGATGGCACAGAGGCACAGCGTCTCCAGGCAGGGTCACTATGATGGCACAGAGGCACAGCGTGTCAGGCAGGGTCACTATGATGGCACAGAGGTAGAGCGTCTCAGGCAGGGTCACTATGATGGCACAGAGGCACAGCGTCTCCAGGCAGGGTCACTATGATGGCACAGAGGCACAGCGTCTCCGGCAGGGTCACTATGATGGCACAGAGGCACAGCATCTCAGGCAGGGTCACTATGATGGCACAGAAGCACAGCGTCTCAGGCAGGGTCACTATGATGGCACAGAGGCACAGCGTCTCAGGCAGGGTCACTATGATGGCACAGAGGCACAGCGTCTCCGGCAGGGTCACTATGATGGCACAGAGGCACAGCGTCTCAGGCAGGGTCACTATGATGGCACAGAGGCACAGCGTCTCCAGGCAGGGTCACTATGATGGCACAGAGGCACAGCGTCTCAGGAAGGGTCACTATGATGGCACAGAGGGACAGCGTCTCAGGCAGGATCACTATGATGGCACAGAAGCACAGCGTCTCAGGCAGGGTCACTATGATGGCACAGAGGCACAGCGTCTCAGACAGGGTCACTATGATGGCACCGAGGCACAGAGTCTCCAGGCAGGGTCACTATGATGGCACCGAGGCACAGCGTCTCCGGCAGGGTCACTATGATGGCACAGAGGCACAGCATCTCAGGCAGGGTCACTATGATGGCACAGAGGCACAGCGTCTCCAGGCAGGGTCACTATGATGGCACAGAGGCACTACGTCTCAGGCAGGGTCTCTATGATGGCACAGAGGCACAGCGTCTCAGGCAGGGTAACTATGAGGGCAAAGAGGCACAGCGTCTCAGGCAGGGTCACTATGATGGCAGAGAGGCACAGCGTCTCCAGGCAGTGTCATTATGATGGCACAGCGTCTCCAGGAAGGGTCAGTATGATGGCACAGAGGCACAGCGTCTCCAGGCAGGGTCACTATGATGGCACAGAGGCACAGCGTGTCAGGCAGGGTCACTATGATGGCAAAGAGGCACAGCGTCTCCAGGCAGGGTCACTATGATGGCACAGAGGCACAGCGTCTCCAGACAGGGTCACTATGATGGCACAGAAGCACAGCGTCTCAGGCAGGGTCACTATGATGGCACAGAGGCACAGCGTCTCAGACAGGGTCACTATGATGGCACAGAGGCACAGCGTCTCCAGGCAGGGTCACTATGATGGCACCGAGGCACAGCGTCTCCGGCAGGGTCACTATGATGGCACAGAGGCACAGCGTCTCAGGCAGGGTCTCTATGATGGCACAGAGGCACAGCGTCTCAGGCAGGGTCACTATGATGGCAAAGAGGCACAGCGTCTCCGGCAGGGTCACTATGATGGCACAGAGGCACAGCGTCTCAGACAGGGTCACTATGATGGCACAGATGCGCAGCGTCTCAGGCAGGGTCACTATGATGGCACAGAGGCACAGCGTTTCCGGCAGGGTCACTATGATGGCACAGAGGCACAGCGTCTCCAGGCAGGGTCACTATGATGGCACAGAGGCACAGCGTGTCAGGCAGGGTCACTATGATGGCACAGAGGTAGAGCGTCTCAGGCAGGGTCACTATGATGGCACAGAGGCACAGCGTCTCCAGGCAGGGTCACTATGATGGCACAGAGGCACAGCGTCTCCGGCAGGGTCACTATGATGGCACAGAGGCACAGCATCTCAGGCAGGGTCACTATGATGGCACAGAAGCACAGCGTCTCAGGCAGGGTCACTATGATGGCACAGAGGCACAGCGTCTCAGGCAGGGTCACTATGATGGCACAGAGGCACAGCGTCTCCGGCAGGGTCACTATGATGGCACAGAGGCACAGCGTCTCAGGCAGGGTCACTATGATGGCACAGAGGCACAGCGTCTCCAGGCAGGGTCACTATGATGGCACAGAGGCACAGCGTCTCAGGAAGGGTCACTATGATGGCACAGAGGGACAGCGTCTCAGGCAGGATCACTATGATGGCACAGAAGCACAGCGTCTCAGGCAGGGTCACTATGATGGCACAGAGGCACAGCGTCTCAGACAGGGTCACTATGATGGCACCGAGGCACAGAGTCTCCAGGCAGGGTCACTATGATGGCACCGAGGCACAGCGTCTCCGGCAGGGTCACTATGATGGCACAGAGGCACAGCATCTCAGGCAGGGTCACTATGATGGCACAGAGGCACAGCGTCTCCAGGCAGGGTCACTATGATGGCACAGAGGCACTACGTCTCAGGCAGGGTCTCTATGATGGCACAGAGGCACAGCGTCTCAGGCAGGGTAACTATGAGGGCAAAGAGGCACAGCGTCTCAGGCAGGGTCACTATGATGGCAGAGAGGCACAGCGTCTCCAGGCAGTGTCATTATGATGGCACAGCGTCTCCAGGAAGGGTCAGTATGATGGCACAGAGGCACAGCGTCTCCAGGCAGGGTCACTATGATGGCACAGAGGCACAGCGTGTCAGGCAGGGTCACTATGATGGCAAAGAGGCACAGCGTCTCCAGGCAGGGTCACTATGATGGCACAGAGGCACAGCGTCTCCAGACAGGGTCACTATGATGGCACAGAGGCACAGCGTCTCAGGCAGGGTCACTATGATGGCAAAGAGGCACAGCGTCTCCAGGCAGGGTCACTATGATGGCACAGAGGCACAGCGTCTCAGGCAGGGTCACTATGATGGCACAGAGGCAGAGCGTCTCCGGCAGGGTCACTATGATGGCACAGCGGCACAGCGTCTCGGGCACGGTCACTATGATGGCACAGAGTCACAGCGTCTCAGGCAGGGTCACTATGATGGCACAGAGGCACAGCGTCTCAGGCAAGGTCACTATGATGGCACAGAGGCACAGCGTCTCCAGGCAGGGTCACTATGATGGCACAGAGGCACAGCGTCTCCAGGCAGGGTCATTATGATGGCACAGCGTCTCCAGGAAGGGTCACTATGATGGCACAGAGGCACAGCGTCTCCAGGCAGGGTCACTATGATGGCACAGAGGCACAGCGTCTCCGGCAGGGTCACTATGATGGCACAGAGGCACAGCATGTCAGGCAGGGTCACTATGATGGCACAGAAGCACAGCGTCTCAGGCAGGGTCACTATGATGGCACAGAGGCACAGCGTCTCAGGCAGGGTCTCTATGATGGCACAGAGGCACAGCGTCTCAGGCAGGGTCACTATGATGGCAAAGAGGCACAGCGTCTCAGGCAGGGTCACTATGATGGCAGAGAGGCACAGCGTCTCAGACTGGGTCACTATGATGGCACAGAGGCGCAGCGTCTCAGGCAGGGTCACTATGATGGCACAGAGGCACAGCGTTTCCGGCAGGGTCACTATGATGGCACAGAGGCACAGCGTCTCCAGGCAGGGTCACTATGATGGCACAGAGGCACAGCGTCTCCGGCAGGGTCACTATGATGGCACAGAGGCACAGCGTCTCAGGCAGGGTCACTATGATGGCACAGAGGCACAGCGTCTCAGGCAGATTCACTATGATGGCAAAGAGGCACAGCGTCTCAGGCAGGGTCACTATGATGGCACAGAGGCGCAGCTTCTCAGGCAGGGTCACTATGATGGCACAGAGGCACAGCGTTTCCGGCAGGGTCACTATGATGACACAGAGGCACAGCATCTCAGGCAGGGTCACTATGATGCCACAGAGGCACAGCGTCTCCGGCAGGGTCACTATGATGGCACAGAGGCACAGCGTCTCCAGGCAGGGTCACTATGATGGCACAGAGGCACAGCGTCTCAGTCAGGGTCACTATGATGGCACAGAGGCACAGCGTCTCAGGCAGGGTCACTATGATGGCACAGAGGCACAGCGTCTCAGCCAGGGTCACTATGATGGCACAGAAGCACAGCGTCTCCAGGCAGGGTCACTATGATGGCACAGAGGCACAGCATCTCAGGCAGGGTCACTATGATGGCACAGAGGCACAGCGTCTCAGGCAGGGTCACTATGATGGCACAGAGGCACAGCATCTCAGGCAGGGTCACTATGATGGCACAGAGGCACAGCGTCTCAGGCAGGGTCACTATGATGGCACAGAGGCACAGCGTCTCCAGGCAGGGTCACTATGATTGCACAGAGGCACAGCGTCTCCAGGCAGGGTCACTATGATGGCACAGCGTCTCCAGGAAGGGTCAGTATGATGGCACAGAGGCACAGCGTCTCAGGCAGGGTCACTAGGATGGCACAGAGGCACAGCGTCTCCAGGCAGGGTCACTATGATTGCACAGAGGCACAGCGTCTCCAGGCAGGGTCACTATGATGGCACAGCGTCTCCAGGAAGGGTCAGTATGATGGCACAGAGGCACAGCGTCTCAGGCGGGGTCACTATGATGGCACAGAGGTAGAGCGTCTCAGGCAGGGTCACTATGATGGCACAGAGGCACAGCGTCTCCAGGCAGGGTCACTATGATGGCACAGAGGCACAGCGCCTCCAGGCAGGGTCACTATGATGGCACCGAGGCACAGCATCTCAGGCAGGGTCACTATGATGGCACAGAAGCACAGCGTCTTAGGCAGGGTCACTATGATGGCACAGAGGCACAGCGTCTCCGGCAGGGTCACTATGATGGCACAGAGGCACAGCGTCTCCAGGCAGGGTCACTATGATGGCACAGAGGCACAGCGTCTCAGGCAGGGTCTCTATGATGGCACAGAGGCACAGCGTCTCAGGCAGGGTAACTATGATGGCAAAGAGGCACAGCGTCTCAGGCAGGGTCACTATGATGGCAGAGAGGCACAGCGTCTCAGACAGGGTCACTATGATGGCACAGAGGCGCAGCGTCTCAGGCAGGGTCACTATGATGGCACAGAGGCACAGCGTTTCCGGCAGGGAAACTATGATGGCACAGAGGCACAGCGTCTCCAGGCAGGGTCACTATGATGGCACAGAGGCACAGCGTGTCAGGCAGGGTCACTATGATGGCACAGAGGCACAGCGTCTCAGGCAGGGTCACTATGATGGCACAGAGGCACAGCGTCTCAGGCAGGGTCACTATGATGGCACAGACCCACAGCATCTCAGGCAGGGTCACTATGATGGCACAGAGGCACAGCATCTCAGGCAGGGTCACTATGATGGCACAGAGGCACAGCGTCTCAGGCAGATTCACTATGATGGCACAGAGGCACAGCGTCTCCAGGCAGGGTCACTATGATGGCACAGAGGCACAGCGTCTCCAGGCAGGGTCATTATGATGGCACAGCGTCTCCAGGAAGGGTCAGTATGATGGCACAGAGGCACAGCGTCTCAGGCGGGGTCACTATGATGGCACAGAGGTAGAGCGTCTCAGGCAGGGTCACTATGATGGCACAGAGGCACAGCGTCTCCAGGCAGGGTCACTATGATGGCACAGAGGCACAGCGTCTCCGGCAGGGTCACTATGATGGCACAGAGGCACAGCGTCTCCAGGCAGGGTCACTATGATGGCACAGAGGCACAGCGTCTCAGGCAGGGTCACTATGATGGCACAGAGGCACAGCGTCTCCAGGCAGGGTCACTATGATGGCACAGAGGCACAGCGTCTGCAGGCAGGGTCACTATGATGGCACAGAGGCAGAGCGTCTCCGGCAGGGTCACTATGATGGCACAGAGGCACAGCGTCTCCAGGCAGGGTCACTATGATGGCACAGAGGCACAGCGTCTCCAGGCAGGGTCATTATGATGGCACAGCGTCTCCAGGAAGGGTCAGTATGATGGCACAGAGGCACAGCGTCTCAGGCGGGGTCACTATGATGGCACAGAGGTAGAGCGTCTCAGGCAGGGTCACTATGATGGCACAGAGGCACAGCGTCTCCAGGCAGGGTCACTATGATGGCACAGAGGCACAGCGTCTCCGGCAGGGTCACTATGATGGCACAGAGGCACAGCGTCTCAGGCAGGGTCACTATGATGGCACAGAAGCACAGCGTCTCAGGCAGGGTCACTATGATGGCACAGAGGCACAGCGTCTCAGGCAGGGTCACTATGATGGCACAGAGGCACAGCATCTCCGGCAGGGTCACTATGATGGCACAGAGGCACAGCGTCTCAGGCAGGGTCACTATGATGGCACAGAGGCACAGCGTCTCCAGGCAGGGTCACTATGATGGCACAGAGGCACAGCGTCTCAGGCAGGGTCACTATGATGGCACAGAGGGACAGCGTCTCAGGCAGGATCACTATGATGGCACAGAAGCACAGCGTCTCAGGCAGGGTCACTATGATGGCACAGAGGCACAGCGTCTCAGACAGGGTCACTATGATGGCACAGAGGCACAGAGTCTCCAGGCAGGGTCACTATGATGGCACCGAGGCACAGCGTCTCCGGCAGGGTCACTATGATGGCACAGAGGCACAGCGTCTCAGGCAGGGTCACTATGATGGCACAGAGGCACAGCGTCTCCAGGCAGGGTCACTATGATGGCACAGAGGCACAGCGTCTCAGGCAGGGTCTCTATGATGGCACAGAGGCACAGCGTCTCAGGCAGGGTAACTATGATGGCAAAGAGGCACAGCGACACAGGCAGGGTCACTATGATGGCAGAGAGGCACAGCGTCTCCAGGCAGGGTCATTATGATGGCACAGCGTCTCCAGGAAGGGTCAGTATGATGGCACAGAGGCACAGCGTCTCCAGGCAGGGTCACTATGATGGCACAGAGGCACAGCGTGTCAGGCAGGGTCACTATGATGGCACAGAGGCACAGCGTCTCAGGCAGGGTCACTATGATGGCACAGACCCACAGCATCTCAGGCAGGGTCACTATGATGGCACAGAGGCACAGCATCTCAGGCAGGGTCACTATGATGGCACAGAGGCACAGCGTCTCCGGCAGATTCACTATGATGGCACAGAGGCACAGCGTCTCCAGGCAGGGTCACTATGATGGCACAGAGGCACAGCGTCTCCAGGCAGGGTCATTATGATGGCACAGCGTCTCCAGGAAGGGTCAGTATGATGGCACAGAGGCACAGCGTCTCAGGCAGGGTCACTATGATGGCACAGAGGTAGAGCGTCTCAGGCAGGGTCACTATGATGGCACAGAGGCACAGCGTCTCCAGGCAGGGTCACTATGATGGCACAGAGGCACAGCGTCTCCGGCAGGGTCACTATGATGGCACAGAGGCACAGCGTCTCCAGGCAGGGTCACTATGATGGCACAGAGGCACAGCGTCTCAGGCAGGGTCACTATGATGGCACAGAGGCACAGCGTCTCCAGGCAGGGTCACTATGATGGCACAGAGGCACAGCGTCTGCAGGCAGGGTCACTATGATGGCACAGAGGCAGAGCGTCTCCGGCAGGGTCACTATGATGGCACAGAGGCACAGCGTCTCAGGCAGGGTCTCTATGATGGCACAGAGGCACAGCGTCTCAGGCAGGGTAACTATGATGGCAAAGAGGCACAGCGTCTCAGGCAGGGTCACTATGATGGCAGAGAGGCACAGCGTCTCAGACAGGGTCACTATGATGGCACAGAGGCGCAGCGTCTCAGGCAGGGTCACTATGATGGCACAGAGGCACAGCGTTTCCGGCAGGGAAACTATGATGGCACAGAGGCACAGCGTCTCCAGGCAGGGTCACTATGATGGCACAGAGGCACAGCGTCTCAGGCAGGGTCACTATGATGGCACAGAGGCACGGCGTCTCAGGCAGGGTCACTATGATGGCACAGAGGCACAGCGTCTCAGGCAGGGTCACTATGATGGCACAGACCCACAGCATCTCAGGCAGGGTCACTATGATGGCACAGAGGCACAGCATCTCAGGCAGGGTCACTATGATGGCACAGAGGCACAGCGTCTCAGGCAGATTCACTATGATGGCACAGAGGCACAGCGTCTCCAGGCAGGGTCACTATGATGGCACAGAGGCACAGCGTCTCCAGGCAGGGTCATTATGATGGCACAGCGTCTCCAGGAAGGGTCAGTATGATGGCACAGAGGCACAGCGTCTCAGGCGGGGTCACTATGATGGCACAGAGGTAGAGCGTCTCAGGCAGGGTCACTATGATGGCACAGAGGCACAGCGTCTCCAGGCAGGGTCACTATGATGGCACAGAGGCACAGCGTCTCCGGCAGGGTCACTATGATGGCACAGAGGCACAGCGTCTCCAGGCAGGGTCACTATGATGGCACAGAGGCACAGCGTCTCAGGCAGGGTCACTATGATGGCACAGAGGCACAGCGTCTCCAGGCAGGGTCACTATGATGGCACAGAGGCACAGCGTCTGCAGGCAGGGTCACTATGATGGCACAGAGGCAGAGCGTCTCCGGCAGGGTCACTATGATGGCACAGAGGCACAGCGTCTCCAGGCAGGGTCACTATGATGGCACAGAGGCACAGCGTCTCCAGGCAGGGTCATTATGATGGCACAGCGTCTCCAGGAAGGGTCAGTATGATGGCACAGAGGCACAGCGTCTCAGGCGGGGTCACTATGATGGCACAGAGGTAGAGCGTCTCAGGCAGGGTCACTATGATGGCACAGAGGCACAGCGTCTCCAGGCAGGGTCACTATGATGGCACAGAGGCACAGCGTCTCCGGCAGGGTCACTATGATGGCACAGAGGCACAGCGTCTCAGGCAGGGTCACTATGATGGCACAGAAGCACAGCGTCTCAGGCAGGGTCACTATGATGGCACAGAGGCACAGCGTCTCAGGCAGGGTCACTATGATGGCACAGAGGCACAGCGTCTCCGGCAGGGTCACTATGATGGCACAGAGGCACAGCGTCTCAGGCAGGGTCACTATGATGGCACAGAGGCACAGCGTCTCCAGGCAGGGTCACTATGATGGCACAGAGGCACAGCGTCTCAGGCAGGGTCACTGTGATGGCACAGAGGGACAGCGTCTCAGGCAGGATCACTATGATGGCACAGAAGCACAGCGTCTCAGGCAGGGTCACTATGATGGCACAGAGGCACAGCGTCTCAGACAGGGTCACTATGATGGCACAGAGGCACAGAGTCTCCAGGCAGGGTCACTATGATGGCACCGAGGCACAGCGTCTCCGGCAGGGTCACTATGATGGCACAGAGGCACAGCGTCTCAGGCAGGGTCACTATGATGGCACAGAGGCACAGCGTCTCAAGGCAGGGTCACTATGATGGCACAGAGGCACAGCGTCTCAGGCAGGGTCTCTATGATGGCACAGAGGCACAGCGTCTCAGGCAGGGTAACTATGATGGCAAAGAGGCACAGCGACACAGGCAGGGTCACTATGATGGCAGAGAGGCACAGCGTCTCCAGGCAGGGTCATTATGATGGCACAGCGTCTCCAGGAAGGGTCAGTATGATGGCACAGAGGCACAGCGTCTCCAGGCAGGGTCACTATGATGGCACAGAGGCACAGCGTGTCAGGCAGGGTCACTATGATGGCACAGAGGCACAGCGTCTCAGGCAGGGTCACTATGATGGCACAGACCCACAGCATCTCAGGCAGGGTCACTATGATGGCACAGAGGCACAGCATCTCAGGCAGGGTCACTATGATGGCACAGAGGCACAGCGTCTCAGGCAGATTCACTATGATGGCACAGAGGCACAGCGTCTCCAGGCAGGGTCACTATGATGGCACAGAGGCACAGCGTCTCCAGGCAGGGTCATTATGATAGCACAGCGTCTCCAGGAAGGGTCAGTATGATGGCACAGAGGCACAGCGTCTCAGGCAGGGTCACTATGATGGCACAGAGGTAGAGCGTCTCAGGCAGGGTCACTATGATGGCACAGAGGCACAGCGTCTCCAGGCAGGGTCACTATGATGGCACAGAGGCACAGCGTCTCCGGCAGGGTCACTATGATGGCACAGAGGCACAGCGTCTCCAGGCAGGGTCACTATGATGGCACAGAGGCACAGCGTCTCAGGCAGGGTCACTATGATGGCACAGAGGCACAGCGTCTCCAGGCAGGGTCACTATGATGGCACAGAGGCACAGCGTCTGCAGGCAGGGTCACTATGATGGCACAGAGGCAGAGCGTCTCCGGCAGGGTCACTATGATGGCACAGCGGCACAGCGTCTCCAGGCAGGGTCACTATGATGGCACAGAGGCACAGCGTCTCCAGGCAGGGTCATTATGATGGCACAGCGTCTCCAGGAAGGGTCAGTATGATGGCACAGAGGCACAGCGTCTCAGGCGGGGTCACTATGATGGCACAGAGGTAGAGCGTCTCAGGCAGGGTCACTATGATGGCACAGAGGCACAGCGTCTCCAGGCAGGGTCACTATGATGGCACAGAGGCACAGCGTCTCCGGCAGGGTCACTATGATGGCACAGAGGCACAGCATCTCAGGCAGGGTCACTATGATGGCACAGAAGCACAGCGTCTCAGGCAGGATCACTATGATGGCACAGCGGCACAGCGTCTCAGGCAGGGTCACTATGGTGGCACAGAGGCACAGCGTCTCCGGCAGGGTCACTATGATGGCACAGAGGCACAGCGTCTCAGGCAGGGTCACTATGATGGCACAGAGGCACAGCGTCTCCAGGCAGGGTCACTATGATGGCACAGAGGCACAGCGTCTCAGGCAGGGTCACTATGATGGCACAGAGGGACAGCGTCTCAGGCAGGATCACTATGATGGCACAGAAGCACAGCGTCTCAGGCAGGGTCACTATGATGGCACAGAGGCACAGCGTCTCAGACAGGGTCACTATGATGGCACAGAGGCACAGAGTCTCCAGGCAGGGTCACTATGATGGCACCGAGGCACAGCGTCTCCGGCAGGGTCACTATGATGGCACAGAGGCACAGCGTCTCAGGCAGGGTCACTATGATGGCACAGAGGCACAGCGTCTCCAGGCAGGGTCACTATGATGGCACAGAGGCACAGCGTCTCAGGCAGGGTCTCTATGATGGCACAGAGGCACAGCGTCTCAGGCAGGGTAACTATGATGGCAAAGAGGCACAGCGTCTCAGGCAGGGTCACTATGATGGCAGAGAGGCACAGCGTCTCAGACAGGGTCACTATGATGGCACAGAGGCGCAGCGTCTCAGGCAGGGTCACTATGATGGCACAGAGGCACAGCGTTTCCGGCAGGGTCACTATGATGGCACAGAGGCACAGCGTCTCCAGGCAGGGTCACTATGATGGCACAGAGGCACAGCGTGTCAGGCAGGGTCACTATGATGGCACAGAGGCACAGCGTCTCAGGCAGGGTCACTATGATGGCACAGACCCACAGCATCTCAGGCAGGGTCACTATGATGGCACAGAGGCACAGCGTCTCCAGGCACGGTCACTATGATGGCACAGAGGCACAGCGTCTCAGGCAGATTCACTATGATGGCACAGAGGCACAGCGTCTCCAGGCAGGGTCACTAAAATGGCACAGCGTCTCAGGCAGGGTCACTATGATGCCACAGAGGCACAGCGTCTCCAGGCAGGGTCACTATGATGGCACAGAGGCACAGCGTCTCAGTCAGGGTCACTATGATGGCACAGAGGCACAGCGTCTCAGGCAGGGTCACTATGATGGCACAGAAGCACAGCGTCTCCAGGCAGGGTCACTATGATGGTACAGAGGCACAGCATCTCAGGCAGGGTCACTATGATGGCACAGAGGCACAGCGTCTCAGGCAGGGTCACTATGATGGCACAGAGGCACAGCGTCTCAGGCAGGGTCACTATGATGGCACAGAGGCACAGCGTCTCCAGGCAGGGTCACTATGATGGCACAGCGTCTCCGGCAGGGTCACTATGATGGCACAGAGGCACAGCGTCTCCAGGCAGGGTCACTATGATGGCACAGAGGCACAGCGTCTCAGGCAGGGTCACTATGATGGCACAGAGGCACAGCGTCTCCAGGCAGGGTCACTATGATGGCACAGAGGCACAGCGTCTGCAGGCAGGGTCACTATGATGGCACAGAGGCACAGCGTCTCCGGCAGGGTCACTATGATGGCACAGCGGCACAGCGTCTCGGGCACGGTCACTATGATGGCACAGAGTCACAGCGTCTCAGGCAGGGTCACTATGATGGCACAGAGGCACAGCGTCTCAGGCAAGGTCACTATGATGGCACAGAGGCACAGGGTCTCAGGCAGGGTCACTATGATGGCACAGAGGCACAGCGTCTCCAGGCAGGGTCACTATGATGGCACAGCGTCTCCAGGAAGGGTCAGTTTGATGGCACAGAGGCGCAGCGTCTCAGGCAGGGTCACTATGATTGCACAGAGGCACAGCGTTTCCGGCAGGGTCACTATGATGGCACAGAGGCACAGCGTCTCAGGCAGGGTCACTATGATGGCACAGAGGCACAGCGTGTCAGGCAGGGTCACTATGATGGCACAGAAGCACAGCGTCTCCAGGCAGGGTCACTATGATGGCACAGAGGCACAGCATCTCAGGCAGGGTCACTATGATGGCACAGAGGCACAGCGTCTCAGGCAGGGTCACTATGATGGCACAGAGGCACAGCGTCTCCAGGCAGGGTCACTATGATGGCACAGAGGCACAGCGTCTCCAGGCAGGGTCACTATGATGGCACAGCGTCTCCGGCAGGGTCACTATGATGGCACAGAGGCACAGCATCTCCAGGCAGGGTCACTATGATGGCACAGAGGCACAGCGTCTCAGGCAGGGTCACTATGATGGCACAGAGGCACAGCGTCTCCAGGCAGGGTCACTATGATGGCACAGAGGCACAGCGTCTGCAGGCAGGGTCACTATGATGGCACAGAGGCAGAGCGTCTCCGGCAGGGTCACTATGATGGCACAGCGGCACAGCGTCTCGGGCACGGTCACTATGATGGCACAGAGTCACAGCGTCTCAGGCAGGGTCACTATGATGGCACAGAGGCACAGCGTCTCAGGCAAGTTCACTATGATGGCACAGAGGCACAGGGTCTCAGGCAGGGTCACTATGATGGCACAGAGGCACAGCGTCTCCAGGCAGGGTCACTATGATGGCACAGCGGCACAGCGTCTCCAGGCAGGGTCACTATGATGGCACAGAGGCACAGCGTCTCCAGGCAGGGTCATTATGATGGCACAGCGTCTCCAGGAAGGGTCAGTATGATGGCACAGAGGCGCAGCGTCTCAGGCAGGGTCACTATGATGGCACAGAGGCACAGCGTTTCCGGCAGGGTCACTATGATGGCACAGAGGCAGAGCGTCTCCGGCAGGGTCACTATGATGGCACAGAGGCACAGCGTCTCAGGAAGGGTCACTATGATGGCACAGAAGCACAGCGTCTCCAGGCAGGGTCACTATGATGGCACAGAGGCACAGCATCTCCGGCAGGGTCACTATGATGGCACAGAGGCACAGCGTCTCAGGCAGGGTCACTATGATGGCACAGAGGCACAGCGTCTCCAGGCAGGGTCACTATGATGGAACAGAGGCACAGCGTCTCCAGGCAGGGTCACTATGATGGCACAGCGTCTCCGGCAGGGTCACTATGATGGCACAGAGGCACAGCGTCTCCAGGCAGGGTCACTATGATGGCACAGAGGCACAGCGTCTCAGGCAGGGTCACTATGATGGCACAGAGGCACAGCGTCTCCAGGCAGGGTCACTATGATGGCACAGAGGCACAGCGTCTGCAGGCAGGGTCACTATGATGGCACAGAGGCAGAGCGTCTCCGGCAGGGTCACTATGATGGCACAGCGGCACAGCGTCTCGGGCACGGTCACTATGATGGCACAGAGTCACAGCGTCTCAGGCAGGGTCACTATGATGGCACAGAAGCACAGCGTCTCAGGCAAGGTCACTATGATGGCACAGAGGCACAGCGTCTCCAGGCAGGGTCACTATGATGGCACAGAGGCACAGGGTCTCAGGCAGGGTCACTATGATGGCACAGAGGCACAGCGTCTCCAGGCAGGGTCACTATGATGGCACAGCGGCACAGCGTCTCCAGGCAGGGTCACTATGATGGCACAGAGGCACAGCGTCTCCAGGCAGGGTCATTATGATGGCACAGCGTCTCCAGGAAGGGTCAGTATGATGGCACAGAGGCACAGCGTCTCAGGCGGGGTCACTATGATAGCACAGATGTAGAGCGTCTCAGGCAGGGGCACTATGATGGCACAGAGGCACAGCGTCTCCAGGCAGGGTCACTATGATGGCACAGAGGCACAGCGTCTCCGGCAGGGTCACTATGATGGCACAGAGGCACAGCGTCTCAGGCAGGGTCACTATGATGGCACAGAGGCACAGCGTCTCAGGCAGGGTCACTATGATGGCACAGAGGCACAGCGTCTCCAGGCAGGGTCACTATGATGGCACCGAGGCACAGCGTCTCCGGCAGGGTCACTATGATGGCACAGAGGCACAGGGTCTCAGGCAGGGTCACTATGATGGCACAGAGGCACAGCGTCTCCAGGCAGGGTCACTATGATGGCACAGAGGCACAGCGTCTCAGGCAGGGTCACTATGATGGCACAGAGGCACAGCGTCTCAGGCAGGGTAACTATGATGGCAAAGAGGCACAGCGTCTCAGGCAGGGTCACTATGATGGCAGAGAGGCACAGCGTCTCAGACAGGGTCACTATGATGGCACAGAGGCGCAGCGTCTCAGGCAGGGTCACTATGATGGCACAGAGGCACAGCGTTTCCGGCAGGGTCACTATGATGGCACAGAGGCACAGCGTCTCCAGGCAGGGTCACTATGATGGCACAGAGGCACAGCGTCTCCAGGCAGGGTCACTATGATGGCACAGAGGCACAGCGTCTCAGGCAGGGTCACTATGATGGCACAGAGGCACAGCGTCTCAGGCAGGGTCACTATGATGGCACAGAGGCACAGCGTCTCAGGCAGGGTCACTATGATGGCAAAGAGGCACAGCGTCTATGGCAGGGTCACTATGATGGCACAGAGGCGCAGCTTCTCAGGCAGGGTCACTATGATGGCACAGAGGCACAGCGTTTCCGGCAGGGTCACTATGATGACACAGAGGCACAGCATCTCAGGCAGGGTCACTATGATGCCACAGAGGCACAGCGTCTCCGGCAGGGTCACTATGATGGCACAGAGGCACAGCGTCTCCAGGCAGGGTCACTATGATGGCACAGAGGCACAGCGTTTCCGGCAGGGTCACTATGATGGCACAGAGGCAGAGCGTCTCCGGCAGGGTCACTATGATGGCACAGAGGCACAGCGTCTCAGGCAGGGTCACTATGATGGCACAGAAGCACAGCGTCTCCAGGCAAGGTCACTATGATGGCACAGAGGCACAGCATCTCAGGCAGGGTCACTATGATGGCACAGAGGCACAGCGTCTCAGGCAGGGTCACTATGATGGCACAGAGGCACAGCGTCTCCAGGCAGGGTCACTATGATGGCACAGAGGCACAGCGTCTCCAGGCAGGGTCACTATGATGGCACAGCGTCTCCGGCAGGGTCACTATGATGGCACAGAGGCACAGCGTCTCCAGGCAGGGTCACTATGATGGCACAGAGGCACAGCGTCTCAGGCAGGGTCACTATGATGGCACAGAGGCACAGCGTCTCCAGGCAGGGTCACTATGATGGCACAGAGGCACAGGGTCTCAGGCAGGGTCACTATGATGGCACAGAGGCAGAGCGTCTCCAGGCAGGGTCACTATGATGGCACAGCGGCACAGCGTCTCCAGGCAGGGTCACTATGATGGCACAGAGGCACAGCGTCTCCAGGCAGGGTCATTATGATGGCACAGCGTCTCCAGGAAGGGTCAGTATGATGGCACAGAGGCACAGCGTCTCAGGCAGGGTCACTATGATGGCACAGAGGCACAGCGTCTCCAGGCAGGGTCACTATGATGGCACAGAGGCACAGGGTCTCAGGCAGGGTCACTATGATGGCACAGAGGCAGAGCGTCTCCAGGCAGGGTCACTATGATGGCACAGCGGCACAGCGTCTCCAGGCAGGGTCACTATGATGGCACAGAGGCACAGCGTCTCCAGGCAGGGTCATTATGATGGCACAGCGTCTCCAGGAAGGGTCAGTATGATGGCACAGAGGCACAGCGTCTCAGGCAGGGTCACTATGATGTCACAGAGGCACAGCGTCTCCAGGCAGGGTCACTATGATGGCACAGAGGCACAGCGTCTGCAGGCAGGGTCACTATGATGGCACAGAGGCACAGCGTCTCAGGCAGGGTCACTATGATGGCACAGAGGCACAGCGTCTCAGGCAGGGTAACTATGATGGCAAAGAGGCACAGCGTCTCAGGCAGGGTCACTATGATGGCAGAGAGGCACAGCGTCTCAGACAGGGTCACTATGATGGCACAGAGGCGCAGCGTCTCAGGCAGGGTCACTATGATGGCACAGAGGCACAGCGTTTCCGGCAGGGTCACTATGATGGCACAGAGGCACAGCGTCTCCAGGCAGGGTCACTATGATGGCACAGAGGCACAGCGTCTCCAGGCAGGGTCACTATGATGGCACAGAGGCAGAGCGTCTCAGGCAGGGTCACTATGATGGCACAGAGGCACAGCGTCTCAGGCAGGGTCACTATGATGGCAAAGAGGCACAGCGTCTCAGGCAGGGTCACTATGATGGCACAGAGGCGCAGCTTCTCAGGCCTGGTCACTATGATGGCACAGAGGCACAGCGTTTCCGGCAGGGTCACTATGATGACACAGAGGCACAGCATCTCAGGCAGGGTCACTATGATGCCACAGAGGCACAGCGTCTCCGGCAGGGTCACTATGATGGCACAGAGGCACAGCGTCTTCAGGCAGGGTCACTATGATGGCACAGAGGCACAGCGTTTCCGGCAGGGTCACTATGATGGCACAGAGGCACAGCGTCTCAGGCAGGGTCACTATGATGGCACAGAGGCACAGCGTCTCAGGCAGGGTCACTATGATGGCACAGAAGCACAGCGTCTCCAGGCAGGGTCACTATGATGGCACAGAGGCACAGCATCTCAGGCAGGCTCACTATGATGGCACAGAGGCACAGCGTCTCAGGCAGGGTCACTATGATGGCACAGAGGCACAGCGTCTCCAGGCAGGGTCACTATGATGGCACAGAGGCACAGCGTCTCCAGGCAGGGTCACTATGATGGCACAGCGTCTCAGGCAGGGTCACTATGATGGCACAGAGGCACAGCGTCTCCAGGCAGGGTCACTATGATGGCACAGAGGCACAGCGTCTCAGGCAGGGTCACTATGATGGCACAGAGGCACAGCGTCTCCAGGCAGGGTCACTATGATGGCACAGAGCCACAGCGTCTCCGACAGGGTCACTATGATGGCACAGCGGCACAGCGTCTC
This sequence comes from Streptopelia decaocto, assembly GCF_964273445.1. Lineage (NCBI taxonomy): Eukaryota > Metazoa > Chordata > Aves > Columbiformes > Columbidae > Streptopelia > Streptopelia decaocto. The sequence continues at coordinate 239,732 of NW_028117033.1, read as the reverse complement.
AGGCAGGGTCACTATGATGGCACAGAGGCACAGCGTCTCCAGGCAGGGTCACTGTGATGGCACAGAGTCTCAGGCAGGGTCACTATGATGGCACAGAGGCACAGCGTCTCCAGGCAGGGTCACTATGATGGCACAGAGGCACAGCGTCTGCAGGCAGGGTCACTATGATGGCACAGAGGCACAGCGTCTCAGTCAAGGTCACTATGATGGCACAGAGGCACAGCGTCTCAGGCAGGGTCACTATGATGGCACAGAGGCACAGCGTCTCCAGGCAGGGTCACTATGATGGCACAGAGGCACAGTGTCTCAGGCAGGGTCACTATGATGGCACAGCGTCTCAGGCAGGGTCACTATGATGGCACAGATGCACAGCGTCTCTAGGCAGGGTCACTATGATTGCACAGAGGCAGAGCGTCTCAGGCAGGGTCACTATGATGGCACAGAGTCACAGCGTCTCAGGCAGGGTCACTATGATGGCACAGAGGCACAGCGTCTCAGGCAGGGCCACTATGATGTCACAGAGGCACAGCGTCTCATGCAGGGTCACTATGATGGCACAGAGCCACAGCGTCTCAGGCAGGGTCACTATGATGGCACAGAGGCACAGCGTCTCCAGGCAGGGTCACTATGATGGCACAGCGTCTCCAGGCAGGGTCACTATGATGGCACAGAGGCACAGCGTCTCAGGCAGGGTCACTATGATGGCACAGAGGCACAGCGTCTCCAGGCAGGGTCACTATGATGGCACAGAGGCACAGCGTCTCCAGGCAGGGTCACTATGATGGCACAGAGGCACAGTGTCTCCAGGCAGGGTCACTGTGATGGCACAGCGTCTCAGGCAGGGTCACTATGATGGCACAGAGGCACTACGTCTCCGGCAGGGTCACTATGATGGCACAGAGGCACAGCGTCTCAGGCGGGGTCACTATGATGGCACAGAGGCACAGCGTCTCCAGGCAGGGTCACTATGATGGCACAGCGTCTCCAGGCAGGGTCACTATGATGGCACAGAGGCACAGCGTCTCAGGCAGGGTCACTATGATGGCACAGAGGCACAGCGTCTCCAGGCAGGGTCACTGTGATGGCACAGCGTCTCTAGGCAGGGTCACTATGATGGCACAGAGGCACAGCGTCTCAGGCAGGGTCACTATGATGGCACAGAGGCACAGAGTCTCAGGCAGGGTCACTATGATGGCACAGAGGCACAGCGTCTCCAGGCAGGGTCACTATGATGGCACAGAGGCACAGTGTCTCCAGGCAGGGTCACTGTGATGGCACAGCGTCTCAGGCAGGGTCACTATGATGGCACAGAGGCACAGCGTCTCCGGCAGGGTCACTATGATGGCACAGAGGCACAGCGTCTCAGGCGGGGTCACTATGATGGCACAGAGGTAGAGCGTCTCAGGCAGGGTCACTATGATGGCACAGAGGCACAGCGTCTCCAGGCAGGGTCACTATGATGGCACAGCGTCTCCAGGCAGGGTCACTATGATGGCACAGAGGCACAGCGTCTCAGGCAGGGTCACTATGATGGCACAGAGGCACAGCGTCTCCAGGCAGGGTCACTGTGATGGCACAGCGTCTCTAGGCAGGGTCACTATGATGGCACAGAGGCACAGCGTCTCAGGCAGGGTCACTATGATGGCACAGAGGCACAGAGTCTCAGGCAGGGTCACTATGATGGCACAGAGGCACAGCGTCTCAGGCAGGGTCACTATGATGGCACAGAGGCACAGCGTCTCAGGCAGGGTCACTATGATGGCACAGAGGCACAGCATCTCTAGGCAGGGTCACTATGATGGCACAGAGGCACAGCGTCTCAGGCAGGGTCACTATGATGGCACAGCGTCTCAGGCAGGGTCACTATGATGGCACAGAGGCACAGCGTCTCCAGGCAGGGTCACTATGATGGCACAGAGGCACAGCGTCTCCAGGCAGGGTCACTATGATGGCACAGAGGCACAGCATCTCAGGCAGGGTCACTATGATGGCACAGAGGCACAGCGTCTCCATGCAGGGTCACTATGATGGCACAGAGGCACAGCGTCTCCAGGCAGGGTCACTATGATGGCACAGAGGCACAGCGTCTCCAGGCAGGGTCACTATGATGGCACAGAGGCACAGCGTCTCCAGGCAGGGTCACTATGATGGCACAGAGGCACAGCGTCTCCAGGCAGGGTCACTATGATGGCACAGAGGCACAGCGTCTCAGGCAGGGTCACTATGATGGCACAGCGGCACAGAGTCTCCAGGCAGGGTCAATATGATGGCAGAGAGGCAAAGCGTCTCAGGCAGGGTAACTATGATGGCACAGAGGCACAGCGTCTCCGGCAGGGTCACTATGATGGCACAGAGGCACAGCGTCTCAGGCAGGGTCACTATGATGGCACAGAGGCACATCGTCTCCAGGCAGGGTCACTATGATGGCACAGCGTCTCCAGGAAGGGTCACTATGATGGCAGAGAGGCACAGCGTCTCAGGCAGGGTCACTATGATGGCACAGCGGCACAGCGTCTCCAGGCAGGGTCACTATGATGGCACAGCGTCTCAGTCAGGGTCACTATGATGGCACAGAGGCACAGCGTCTCAGGCAGGGTCACTATGATGGCACAGAGGCACAGCGTCTAAGGCAGGATCACTATGATGGCACAGAGTCACAGCGTCTCAGGCAGGTTCACTATGATGGCACAGAGGCACAGCGTCTCCAGGCAGGGTCACTATGATGGCACAGAGGCACAGCGTCTCCAGGCAGGGTCACTATGATGGCACAGAGGCACAGCGTCTCCGGCAGGGTCACTACGATGGCAGAGAGGCACAGCGTCTCAGGCAGGGTCACTACGATGACACAGAGTCACAGCGTCTCAGGAAGGGTCACTACGATGGCACAGAGGCACAGCGTCTCAGGCAGGGTCACTATGATGGCACAGAGGCACAGCGTCTCCAGGCAGGGTCACTATGATGGCACAGAGGCACAGGGTCTCAGGCCGGGTAACTATGATGGCACAGAGGCACAGCGTCTCCAGGCAGGGTCACTATGATGGCACTGCGTCTCCAGGAAGGGTCACTATGATGGCACAGAGGTACAGCGTCTCAGGCAGGGTCACTATGATGGTACAGAGGCACAGCGTCTCAGGCAGGGTCACTATGATGGCACAGAGGCACAGTGTCTCCAGGCAGGGTCACTATGATGGCACAGAGGCACAGCGTCTCCAGGCAGGGTCACTATGATGGCACAGAGGCACAGCGTCTCAGGCAGGGTCACTATGATGGCACAGAGGCACAGCGTCTCCAGGCAGGGTCACTGTGATGGCACAGCGTCTCAGGCAGGGTCACTATGATGGCACAGAGGCACAGCGTCTCTAGGCAGGGTCATTATGATGGCACAGAGGCACAGCGTCTCAGGCAGGGTCACTATGATGGCACAGAGGCACAGCGTCTCAGGCAGGGTCACTATGATGGCACAGAGGCAGAGCGTCTCAGGCAGGGTCACTATGATGGCACAGAGGCACAGCGTCTCAGGCAGGGTCACTATGATGCCACAGAGGCACAGAGTCTCCAGGCAGGGTCAATATGATGGCAGAGAGGCAAAGCGTCTCAGGCAGGGTAACTATGATGGCACAGAGGCACAGCGTCTCCGGCAGGGTCACTATGATGGCACAGAGGCACAGCGTCTCAGGCAGGGTCACTATGATGGCACAGAGGCACAGCGTCTCAGGCAGGGTCACTATGATGGCACAGAGGCCCATCGTCTCCAGGCAGGGTCACTATGATGGCACAGCGTCTCAGGCAGAGTCACTATGACGGCACAGCGTCTCCAGGAAGGGTCACTATGATGGCAGAGAGGCACAGCGTCTCAGGCAGGGTCACTATGATGGCACAGAGGCACAGCGTCTCCAGGCAGGGTCACTATGATGGCACAGGGTCTCAGTCAGGGTGACTATGATGGCACAGAGGCACAGCGTCTCAGGCAGGGTCACTATGATGGCACAGAGGCACAGCGTCTAAGGCAGGATCACTATGATGGCACAGAGGCACAGCGTCTCAGGCAGGTTCACTATGATGGCACCGAGGCACAGCGTCTCCAGGCAGGGTCACTATGATGGCACAGAGGCACAGCGTCTCCAGGCAGGGTCACTATGATGGCACAGAGGCACAGCGTCTCCGGCAGGGTCACTACGATGGCAGAGAGGCACAGCGTCTCAGGCAGGGTCACTACGATGACACAGAGGCACAGCGTCTCCAGGCAGGGTCACTACGATGGCACAGAGGCACAGCGTCTCAGGCAGGGTCACTATGATGGCACAGAGGCACAGCGTCTCCAGGCAGGGTCACTATGATGGCACAGAGGCACAGCGTCTCAGGCAGGGTCACTATGATGGCACAGAGGCACAGCGTCTCCAGGCACGGTCACTGTGATGGCACAGCGTCTCCAGGAAGGGTCACTATGATGGCACAGAGGCACAGCGTCTCTAGGCAGGGTCACTATGATGGCACAGAGGCACAGCGTCTCCAGGCAGGGTCACTATGATGGCAGAGCGTATCCAGGCAGGGTCACTATGATGGCACAGAGGCACAGCGTCTCAGGCAGGGTCACTATGATGGTACAGAGGCACAGCGTCTCAGGCAGGGTCACTATGATGGCACAGAGGCACAGCGTCTCCAGGCAGGGTCACTATGATGGCACAGAGGCACAGCGTCTCCAGGCAGGGTCACTATGATGGCACAGAGGCACAGCGTCTCAGGCAGGGTCACTATGATGGCACAGAGGCACAGCGTCTCCAGGCAGGGTCACTGTGATGGCACAGCGTCTCAGGCAGGGTCACTATGATGGCACAGAGGCACAGCGTCTCTAGGCAGGGTCATTATGATGGCACAGAGGCACAGCGTCTCCGGCAGGGTCACTATGATGGCACAGAGGCACAGCGTCTCAGGCAGGGTCACTATGATGGCACAGAGGCACAGCGTCTCAGGCAGGGTCACTATGATGGCACAGAGGCACAGCGTCTCCAGGCAGGGTCACTATGATGGCACAGCGCACAGCGTCTCAGGCAGGGTCACTATGATGGCACAGAGGCAGAGCGTCTCCAGGCAGGGTCACTATGACGGCACAGAGGCAGAGCGTCTCCAGCAGGGTCACTATGATGGCACAGAGGCACAGCGTTTCCGGCAGGGTCACTATGATGGCACAGAGGCACAGCGTCTCCAGGCAGGGTCACTATGATGGCACAGAGGCACAGCGTCTCCAGGCAGGGTCACTATGATGGCACAGAGGCACAGCGTCTCTAGGCAGGGTCATTATAATGGCACAGAGGCACAGCGTCTCAGGCAGGGTCACTATGATGGCACAGAGGCACAGCGTCTTAGGCAGGGTCACTATGATGGCACAGAGGCACAGCGTCTCCAGGCAGGGTCACTATGATGGCACAGAGGCACAGCGTCTCAGGCAGGGTCACTATGATGGCACAGAGGCACAGCGTCTCCAGGCAGGGTCACTATGATGGCACAGCGGCACAGCGTCTCAGGCAGGGTCACTATGATGGCACATAGGCACAGCGTCTCAGGCAGGGTCACTATGATGGCACAGAGGCACAGCGTCTCAGGCAGGGTCACTATGATGGCACAGAGGCACAGCGTCTCAGGCAGGGTCACTATGATGGCACAGAGGCACAGCGTCTCCAGGCAGGGTCACTATAATGGGACAGAGGCACAGCGTCTCCAGGCAGGGTCACTATGATGGCACAGAGGCACAGCGTCTCAGGCAGGGTCACTATGATGGCACAGAGGCACAGCGTCTCAGGCAGGGTCACTATGATGGCACAGAGGCACAGCGTTTCCGGCAGGGTCACTATGATGGCACAGAGGCACAGCGTCTCCAGGCAGGGTCACTATGATGGCACAGAGGCACAGCGTCTCCAGGCAGGGTCACTATGATGGCACAGAGGCACAGCGTCTCAGGCAGGGTCACTATGATGGCACAGAGGCACAGCGTCTCCAGGCAGGGTCACTATGATGGCACAGCGTCTCCAGGAAGGGTCACTATGATGGCACAGAGGCACAGCGTCTCAGGCAGGGTCACTATGATGGCACAGAGGCACAGCGTCTCCAGGCAGGGTCACTATGATGGCACAGCGTCTCCAGGCAGGGTCACTATGATGGCACAGAGGCACAGCGTCTCAGGCAGGGTCACTATGATGGCACAGAGGCACAGGGTCTCAGGCAGGGTCACTATGATGGCACAGAGGCACAGCGTCTCCGACAGGGTCACTATGATGGCACAGCGGCACAGCGTCTCAGGCAGGGTCACTATGATGGCACAGAGGCACAGCGTCTCCAGGCAGGGTCACTGTGATGGCACAGCGTCTCAGGCAGGGTCACTATGATGGCACAGAGGCACAGCGTCTCCAGGCAGGGTCACTATGATGGCACAGAGGCACAGCGTCTGCAGGCAGGGTCACTATGATGGCACAGAGGCACAGCGTCTCAGTCAAGGTCACTATGATGGCACAGAGGCACAGCGTCTCAGGCAGGGTCACTATGATGGCACAGAGGCACAGCGTCTCCAGGCAGGGTCACTATGATGGCACAGAGGCACAGTGTCTCAGGCAGGGTCACTATGATGGCACAGCGTCTCAGGCAGGGTCACTATGATGGCACAGATGCACAGCGTCTCTAGGCAGGGTCACTATGATTGCACAGAGGCAGAGCGTCTCAGGCAGGGTCACTATGATGGCACAGAGTCACAGCGTCTCAGGCAGGGTCACTATGATGGCACAGAGGCACAGCGTCTCAGGCAGGGTCACTATGATGGCACAGAGGCAGAGCGTCTCCAGGCAGGGTCACTATGATGGCACAGAGGCAGAGCGTCTCCGGCAGGGTCACTATGATGGCACAGAGGCACAGCGTCTTAGGCAGGGTCACTATGATGGCACAGAGGCACAGCGTCTGCAGGCAGGGTCACTATGATGGCACAGAGGCACAGCGTCTCCAGGCAGGGTCACTGTGATGGCACAGCGTCTCAGGCAGGGTCACTATGATGGCACAGAGGCACAGCGTCTCTAGGCAGGGTCATTATGATGGCACAGAGGCACAGCGTCTCAGGCAGGGTCACTATGATGGCACAGAGGCACAGCGTCTTAGGCAGGGTCACTATGATGGCACAGAGGCACAGCGTCTCCATGCAGGGTCACTATGATGGCACAGAGGCACAGCGTCTCCAGGCAGGGTCACTATGATGGCACAGAGGCACAGCGTCTCCAGGCAGGGTCACTATGATGGCACAGAGGCACAGCGTCTCCAGGCAGGGTCACTATGATGGCACAGAGGCACAGCGTCTCCAGGCAGGGTCACTATGATGGCACAGAGGCACAGCGTCTCAGGCAGGGTCACTATGATGGCACAGCGGCACAGAGTCTCCAGGCAGGGTCAATATGATGGCAGAGAGGCAAAGCGTCTCAGGCAGGGTAACTATGATGGCACAGAGGCACAGCGTCTCCGGCAGGGTCACTATGATGGCACAGAGGCACAGCGTCTCAGGCAGGGTCACTATGATGGCACAGAGGCACATCGTCTCCAGGCAGGGTCACTATGATGGCACAGCGTCTCCAGGAAGGGTCACTATGATGGCAGAGAGGCACAGCGTCTCAGGCAGGGTCACTATGATGGCACAGCGGCACAGCGTCTCCAGGCAGGGTCACTATGATGGCACAGCGTCTCAGTCAGGGTCACTATGATGGCACAGAGGCACAGCGTCTCAGGCAGGGTCACTATGATGGCACAGAGGCACAGCGTCTAAGGCAGGATCACTATGATGGCACAGAGTCACAGCGTCTCAGGCAGGTTCACTATGATGGCACAGAGGCACAGCGTCTCCAGGCAGGGTCACTATGATGGCACAGAGGCACAGCGTCTCCAGGCAGGGTCACTATGATGGCACAGAGGCACAGCGTCTCCGGCAGGGTCACTACGATGGCAGAGAGGCACAGCGTCTCAGGCAGGGTCACTACGATGACACAGAGTCACAGCGTCTCAGGAAGGGTCACTACGATGGCACAGAGGCACAGCGTCTCAGGCAGGGTCACTATGATGGCACAGAGGCACAGCGTCTCCAGGCAGGGTCACTATGATGGCACAGAGGCACAGGGTCTCAGGCCGGGTAACTATGATGGCACAGAGGCACAGCGTCTCCAGGCAGGGTCACTATGATGGCACTGCGTCTCCAGGAAGGGTCACTATGATGGCACAGAGGCACAGCGTCTCAGGCAGGGTCACTATGATGGTACAGAGGCACAGCGTCTCAGGCAGGGTCACTATGATGGCACAGAGGCACAGTGTCTCCAGGCAGGGTCACTATGATGGCACAGAGGCACAGCGTCTCCAGGCAGGGTCACTATGATGGCACAGAGGCACAGCGTCTCAGGCAGGGTCACTATGATGGCACAGAGGCACAGCGTCTCCAGGCAGGGTCACTGTGATGGCACAGCGTCTCAGGCAGGGTCACTATGATGGCACAGAGGCACAGCGTCTCTAGGCAGGGTCATTATGATGGCACAGAGGCACAGCGTCTCAGGCAGGGTCACTATGATGGCACAGAGGCACAGCGTCTCAGGCAGGGTCACTATGATGGCACAGAGGCAGAGCGTCTCAGGCAGGGTCACTATGATGGCACAGAGGCACAGCGTCTCAGGCAGGGTCACTATGATGCCACAGAGGCACAGAGTCTCCAGGCAGGGTCAATATGATGGCAGAGAGGCAAAGCGTCTCAGGCAGGGTAACTATGATGGCACAGAGGCACAGCGTCTCCGGCAGGGTCACTATGATGGCACAGAGGCACAGCGTCTCAGGCAGGGTCACTATGATGGCACAGAGGCACAGCGTCTCAGGCAGGGTCACTATGATGGCACAGAGGCCCATCGTCTCCAGGCAGGGTCACTATGATGGCACAGCGTCTCAGGCAGAGTCACTATGACGGCACAGCGTCTCCAGGAAGGGTCACTATGATGGCAGAGAGGCACAGCGTCTCAGGCAGGGTCACTATGATGGCACAGAGGCACAGCGTCTCCAGGCAGGGTCACTATGATGGCACAGGGTCTCAGTCAGGGTGACTATGATGGCACAGAGGCACAGCGTCTCCGGCAGGGTCACTATGATGGCACAGAGGCACAGCGTCTAAGGCAGGATCACTATGATGGCACAGAGGCACAGCGTCTCAGGCAGGTTCACTATGATGGCACCGAGGCACAGCGTCTCCAGGCAGGGTCACTATGATGGCACAGAGGCACAGCGTCTCCAGGCAGGGTCACTATGATGGCACAGAGGCACAGCGTCTCCGGCAGGGTCACTACGATGGCAGAGAGGCACAGCGTCTCAGGCAGGGTCACTACGATGACACAGAGGCACAGCGTCTCCAGGCAGGGTCACTACGATGGCACAGAGGCACAGCGTCTCAGGCAGGGTCACTATGATGGCACAGAGGCACAGCGTCTCCAGGCAGGGTCACTATGATGGCACAGAGGCACAGCGTCTCAGGCAGGGTCACTATGATGGCACAGAGGCACAGCGTCTCCAGGCACGGTCACTGTGATGGCACAGCGTCTCCAGGAAGGGTCACTATGATGGCACAGAGGCACAGCGTCTCTAGGCAGGGTCACTATGATGGCACAGAGGCACAGCGTCTCCAGGCAGGGTCACTATGATGGCAGAGCGTATCCAGGCAGGGTCACTATGATGGCACAGAGGCACAGCGTCTCAGGCAGGGTCACTATGATGGTACAGAGGCACAGCGTCTCAGGCAGGGTCACTATGATGGCACAGAGGCACAGCGTCTCCAGGCAGGGTCACTATGATGGCACAGAGGCACAGCGTCTCCAGGCAGGGTCACTATGATGGCACAGAGGCACAGCGTCTCAGGCAGGGTCACTATGATGGCACAGAGGCACAGCGTCTCCAGGCAGGGTCACTGTGATGGCACAGCGTCTCAGGCAGGGTCACTATGATGGCACAGAGGCACAGCGTCTCTAGGCAGGGTCATTATGATGGCACAGAGGCACAGCGTCTCCGGCAGGGTCACTATGATGGCACAGAGGCACAGCGTCTCAGGCAGGGTCACTATGATGGCACAGAGGCACAGCGTCTCAGGCAGGGTCACTATGATGGCACAGAGGCACAGCGTCTCCAGGCAGGGTCACTATGATGGCACAGCGCACAGCGTCTCAGGCAGGGTCACTATGATGGCACAGAGGCAGAGCGTCTCCAGGCAGGGTCACTATGACGGCACAGAGGCAGAGCGTCTCCAGCAGGGTCACTATGATGGCACAGAGGCACAGCGTTTCCGGCAGGGTCACTATGATGGCACAGAGGCACAGCGTCTCCAGGCAGGGTCACTATGATGGCACAGAGGCACAGCGTCTCCAGGCAGGGTCACTATGATGGCACAGAGGCACAGCGTCTCTAGGCAGGGTCATTATAATGGCACAGAGGCACAGCGTCTCAGGCAGGGTCACTATGATGGCACAGAGGCACAGCGTCTTAGGCAGGGTCACTATGATGGCACAGAGGCACAGCGTCTCCAGGCAGGGTCACTATGATGGCACAGAGGCACAGCGTCTCAGGCAGGGTCACTATGATGGCACAGAGGCACAGCGTCTCCAGGCAGGGTCACTATGATGGCACAGCGGCACAGCGTCTCAGGCAGGGTCACTATGATGGCACATAGGCACAGCGTCTCAGGCAGGGTCACTATGATGGCACAGAGGCACAGCGTCTCAGGCAGGGTCACTATGATGGCACAGAGGCACAGCGTCTCAGGCAGGGTCACTATGATGGCACAGAGGCACAGCGTCTCCAGGCAGGGTCACTATAATGGGACAGAGGCACAGCGTCTCCAGGCAGGGTCACTATGATGGCACAGAGGCACAGCGTCTCAGGCAGGGTCACTATGATGGCACAGAGGCACAGCGTCTCAGGCAGGGTCACTATGATGGCACAGAGGCACAGCGTTTCCGGCAGGGTCACTATGATGGCACAGAGGCACAGCGTCTCCAGGCAGGGTCACTATGATGGCACAGAGGCACAGCGTCTCCAGGCAGGGTCACTATGATGGCACAGAGGCACAGCGTCTCAGGCAGGGTCACTATGATGGCACAGAGGCACAGCGTCTCCAGGCAGGGTCACTATGATGGCACAGCGTCTCCAGGAAGGGTCACTATGATGGCACAGAGGCACAGCGTCTCAGGCAGGGTCACTATGATGGCACAGAGGCACAGCGTCTCCAGGCAGGGTCACTATGATGGCACAGCGTCTCCAGGCAGGGTCACTATGATGGCACAGAGGCACAGCGTCTCAGGCAGGGTCACTATGATGGCACAGAGGCACAGGGTCTCAGGCAGGGTCACTATGATGGCACAGAGGCACAGCGTCTCCGACAGGGTCACTATGATGGCACAGCGGCACAGCGTCTCAGGCAGGGTCACTATGATGGCACAGAGGCACAGCGTCTCCAGGCAGGGTCACTGTGATGGCACAGCGTCTCAGGCAGGGTCACTATGATGGCACAGAGGCACAGCGTCTCCAGGCAGGGTCACTATGATGGCACAGAGGCACAGCGTCTGCAGGCAGGGTCACTATGATGGCACAGAGGCACAGCGTCTCAGTCAAGGTCACTATGATGGCACAGAGGCACAGCGTCTCAGGCAGGGTCACTATGATGGCACAGAGGCACAGCGTCTCCAGGCAGGGTCACTATGATGGCACAGAGGCACAGTGTCTCAGGCAGGGTCACTATGATGGCACAGCGTCTCAGGCAGGGTCACTATGATGGCACAGATGCACAGCGTCTCTAGGCAGGGTCACTATGATTGCACAGAGGCAGAGCGTCTCAGGCAGGGTCACTATGATGGCACAGAGTCACAGCGTCTCAGGCAGGGTCACTATGATGGCACAGAGGCACAGCGTCTCAGGCAGGGTCACTATGATGGCACAGAGGCAGAGCGTCTCCAGGCAGGGTCACTATGATGGCACAGAGGCAGAGCGTCTCCGGCAGGGTCACTATGATGGCACAGAGGCACAGCGTCTTAGGCAGGGTCACTATGATGGCACAGAGGCACAGCGTCTGCAGGCAGGGTCACTATGATGGCACAGAGGCACAGCGTCTCCAGGCAGGGTCACTGTGATGGCACAGCGTCTCAGGCAGGGTCACTATGATGGCACAGAGGCACAGCGTCTCTAGGCAGGGTCATTATGATGGCACAGAGGCACAGCGTCTCAGGCAGGGTCACTATGATGGCACAGAGGCACAGCGTCTTAGGCAGGGTCACTATGATGGCACAGAGGCACAGCGTCTCCAGGCAGGGTCACTATGATGGCACAGAGGCACAGCGTCTCAGGCAGGGTCACTATGATGGCACAGAGGCACAGCGTCTCCAGGCAGGGTCACTATGATGGCACAGCGGCACAGCGTCTCAGGCAGGGTCACTATGATGGCACATAGGCACAGCGTCTCAGGCAGGGTCACTATGATGGCACAGAGGCACAGCGTCTCAGGCAGGGTCACTATGATGGCACAGAGGCACAGCGTCTCAGGCAGGGTCACTATGATGGCACAGAGGCACAGCGTCTCCAGGCAGTGTCACTATAATGGCACAGAGGCACAGCGTCTCCAGGCAGGGTCACTATGATGGCACAGAGGCACAGCGTTTCCGGCAGGGTCACTATGATGGCACAGAGGCACAGCGTCTCCAGGCAGGGTCACTATGATGGCACAGAGGCACAGCGTCTCCAGGCAGGGTCACTATGATGGCACAGAGGCACAGCGTCTCAGGCAGGGTCACTATGATGGCACAGAGGCACAGCGTCTCCAGGCAGGGTCACTATGATGGCACAGCGTCTCCAGGAAGGGTCACTATGATGGCACAGAGGCACAGCGTCTCAGGCAGGGTCACTATGATGGCACAGAGGCACAGCGTCTCCAGGCAGGGTCACTATGATGGCACAGCGTCTCCAGGCAGGGTCACTATGATGGCACAGAGGCACAGCGTCTCAGGCAGGGTCACTATGATGGCACAGAGGCACAGGGTCTCAGGCAGGGTCACTATGATGGCACAGAGGCACAGCGTCTCCAGGCAGGGTCACTATGATGGCACAGAGGCACAGCGTCTCAGGCAGGGTCACTATGATGGCACAGAGGCACAGCGTCTCCAGGCAGGGTCACTGTGATGGCACAGCGTCTCAGGCAGGGTCACTATGATGGCACAGCGTCTCCAGGAAGGGTCACTATGATGGCACAGAGGCACAGCGTCTCCAGGCAGGGTCACTATGATGGCACAGCGTCTCCAGGCAGGGGCACTATGATGGCACAGAGGCACAGCGTCTCAGGCAGGGTCACTATGATGGCACAGAGGCACAGCGTGTCAGGCAGGGTCACTATGATGGCACAGAGGCACAGAGTGTCCAGGCAGGGTCAATATGATGGCAGAGAGGCAAAGCGTCTCAGGCAGGGTAACTATGATGGCACAGAGGCACAGCGTCTCTGGCAGGGTCACTATGATGGCACAGAGGCACAGCGTCTCAGGCAGGGTCACTATGATGGCACAGAGGCACAGCGTCTCCAGGCAGGGTCACTATGATGGCACAGAGGCACAGCGTCTCAGGCAGGGTCACTATGATGGCACAGAGGCACAGGGTCTCAGGCAGGGCCACTATGATGGCACAGAGGCACAGCGTCTCCAGGCAGGGTCACTATGATGGCACAGAGGCACAGCGTCTCCAGGCAGGGTCACTATGATGGCACAGAGGCACAGCGTCTCAGGCAGGGTCACTATGATGGCACAGAGGCACAGCGTCTCCAGGCAGGGTCACTGTGATGGCACAGCGTCTCAGGCAGGGTCACTATGATGACACAGCGTCTCCAGGAAGGGTCACTATGATGGCACAGAGGCACAGCGTCTCCAGGCAGGGTCACTATGATGGCACAGCGTCTCCAGACAGGGGCACTATGATGGCACAGAGGCACAGCGTCTCAGGCAGGGTCACTATGATGGCACAGAGGCACAGCGTGTCAGGCAGGGTCACTATGATGGCACAGAGGCACAGAGTGTCCAGGCAGGGTAAATATGATGGCACAGAGGAAAAGCGTCTCAGGCAGGGTAACTATGATGGCACAGAGGCACAGCGTCTCTGGCAGGGTCACTATGATGGCACAGAGGCACAGCGTCTCAGGCAGGGTCACTATGATGGCACAGAGGCACAGCGTCTCCAGGCAGGGTCACTATGATGGCACAGAGGCACAGCGTCTCAGGCAGGGTCACTATGACGGCACAGAGGCACAGCGTGTCAGGCAGGGTCACTATGATGGCACAGAGGCACAGCGTCTCAGACAGAGTCACTATGACGGCACAGCGTCTCCAGGCAGGGTCACTATGATGGCAGAGAGTCACAGCGTCTCAGGCAGGGTCACTATGATGGCACAGAGGCACAGCGTCTCCAGGCAGGGTCACTATGATGGCACAGCGTCTCAGGCAGGGTCACTATGATGGCACAGAGGCACAGCGTCTCAGGCAGGGTCACTATGATGGCACAGAGGCACAGCGTCTCAGGAAGGGTCACTACGGTGGCAGAGAGGCACAGCGTCTCCAGGCAGGGTCACTACGATGGCACAGAGGCACAGCGTCTCAGGCAGGGTCACTATGACGGCACAGAGGCACAGCGTGTCAGGCAGGGTCACTATGATGGCACAGAGGCACAGCGTCTCAGGCAGGGTCACTATGATGGCACAGCGTCTCAGGCAGGGTCACTATGATGGCACAGAGGCACAGCGTCTCTAGGCAGGGTCACTATGATGGCACAGAGGCACAGCGTCTCCAGGCAGGGTCACTATGATGGCACAGAGGCACAGCGTCTCAGGCAGGGTCACTATGATGGCACAGAGGCACAGCGTCTCCAGGCAGGGTCACTATTATGGCACAGCGTCTCAGGCAGGGTCACTATGATGGCACAGAGGCACAGCGCCTCAGGCAGGGTCACTATGATGGCACAGAGGCACAGCGTCTCCAGGCAGGGTCACTATGATGGCACAGAGGCACAGGGTCTCAGGCAGGGTCACTATGATGGCACAGAGGCACAGCGTCTCCAGGCAGGGTCACTATGATGGCACAGAGGCACAGCGCCTCCAGGCAGGGTCACTATGATGGCACAGAGGCACAGCGTCTCCAGGCAGGGTCACTATGATGGCACAGAGGCACAGCGTCTCCAGGCAGGATCACTGTGATGGCACAGCGTCTCAGGCAGGGTCACTATGATGGCACAGCGTCTCCAGGAAGGGTCACTATGATGGCACAGAGGCACAGCGTCTCCAGGCAGGGTCACTATGATGGCACAGCGTCTCCAGGCAGGGGCACTATGATGGCACAGAGGTACAGCGTCTCAGGCAGGGTCACTATGATGGCACAGAGGCACAGCGTGTCAGGCAAGGTCACTATGATGGCACAGAGGCACAGAGTCTCCAGGCAGGGTAAATATGATGGCACAGAGGCAAAGCGTCTCAGGCAGGGTAACTATGATGGCACAGAGGCACAGCGTCTCTGGCAGGGTCACTATGATGGCACAGATGCACAGCGTCTCAGGCAGGGTCACTATGATGGCACAGAGGCACAGCGTCTCCAGGCAGGGTCACTATGATGGCACAGAGGCACAGCGTCTCAGGCAGGGTCACTATGACGGCAGAGAGGCACAGCGTGTCAGGCAGGGTCACTATGATGGCACAGAGGCACAGCGTCTCAGACAGAGTCACTATGACGGCACAGCGTCTCCAGGCAGGGTCACTATGATGGCACAGAGGCACAGCGTCTCAGGCAGGGTCACTATGATGGCACAGAGGCACAGCGTCTCCAGGCAGGGTCACTATGATGGCACAGCGTCTCAGGCAGGGTCACTATGATGGCACAGAGGCACAGCGTCTCAGGCAGGGTCACTATGATGGCACAGAGGCACAGCGTCTCTAGGCAGGGTCACTATGATGGCACAGAGGCACAGTGTCTCAGGCAGGGTCACTATGATGGCACAGAGGCACAGCGTGTCAGGCAGGGTCACTATGATGCCAGAGAGGCACAGCGTCTCCAGGCAGGGTCACTATGATGGCACAGAGGCACAGCGTGTCAGGCAGGGTCACTATGATGGCACAGAGGCACAGCGTCCCAGGCAGGGTCACTATGATGGCACAGAGGCACAGCGTCTCCAGGCAGGGTCACTGTGATGGCACAGCGTCTCAGGCAGGGTCACTATGATGGCACAGAGGCACAGCGTCTCAGGCAGGGTCACTATGATGGCACAGCGGCACAGCGTCTCCAGGCAGGGTCACTGTGATGGCACAGCGTCTCCAGGCAGGGTCACTATGATGGCAGAGAGGCACAGTGTCTCCAGGCAGGGTCACTATGATGGCACAGAGGCGCAGCGTCTCTAGGCAGGGTCACTATGATGGCACAGAGGCCCAGCGTGTCAGGCAGGGTCAAGATGATGGCACAGAGGCACAGCGTCTCAGCCAGGGTCACTATGATGGCACAGAGGCACAGCGTCTCCAGGCAGGGTCACTATGATGGCACAGAGGCAGAGCGTCTCCGGCAGGGTCACTATGATGGCACAGCGGCACAGCGTCTCAGGCAGGGTCACTATGATGGCACAGAGGCACAGCGTCTCCAGGCAGGATCACTGTGATGGCACAGAGTCTCAGGCAGGGTCACTATGATGGCACAGAGGCACAGCGTCTCAGGCAGGGTCACTATGATGGCACAGAGGCACAGCGTCTCCAGGCAGGGTCACTATGATGGCACAGAGGCACAGCGTCTCAGGCAGGGTCACTATGACGGCACAGAGGCACAGCGTGTCAGGCAGGGTCACTATGATGGCACAGAGGCACAGTGTCTCAGACAGAGTCACTATGATGGCACAGAGGCACAGCGTCTCCAGGCAGGGTCACTGTGATGGCACAGCGTCTCAGGCAGGGTCACTATGATGGCACAGAGGCACTGCGTCTCACGCAGGGTCACTATGATGGCACAGAGGCACACGTCTGTAGGCAGGGTCATTATGATGGCACAGAGGCACAGCGTCTCCAGGCAGGGTCACTATGATGGCACAGAGGCACAGCGTCTCCGGCAGGGTCACTACGATGGCACAGAGGCACAGCGTCTCCGGCAGGGTCACTACGATGGCACAGAGGCACAGCGTCTCCAGGCAGGGTCACTATGATGGCACAGCGGCACAGCGCCTCCGGCAGGGTCACTATGATGGCAAAGAGGCACAGCGTCTCAGGCAGGGTCACTATGATGGCACAGAGGCACAGCGTCTCAGGCAGGGTCACTATGATGGCACAGAGGCACAGCGTCTCCAGGCAGGGTCACTATGATGGCACAGAGGCACAGCGTCTCCAGGCAGGGTCACTATGATGGCACAGAGGCACAGCGTCTCAGGCAGGGTCACTATGATGGCACAGAGGCACAGCGTCTCAGGCAGGGTCACTATGATGGCACAGAGGCACAGCGTCTCCAGGCAGGGTCACTATGATGGCACAGAGGCACAGCGTCTCAGGCAGGGCAGCTATGATGGCACAGAGGCACAGCGTCTCCAGGCAGGGTCACTATGATGGCACAGCGTCTCCAGGAAGGGTCACTATGATGGCACAGAGGCACAGCGTCTCAGGCAGGGTCACTATGATGGCACAGCGGCACAGCGTCTCCAGGCAGAGTCACTATGATGGCACAGCGTCTCCAGGCAGGGTCACTATGATGGCACAGAGGCACAGCGTCTCAGGCAGGGTCACTATGATGGCACAGAGGCACAGGGTCTCAGGCAGGGCCACTATGATGGCACAGAGGCACAGCGTCTCCAGGCAGGGTCACTATGATGGCACAGAGGCACAGCGTCTCCAGGCAGGGTCACTATGATGGCACAGAGGCACAGCGTCTCAGGCAGGGTCACTATGATGGCACAGAGGCACAGCGTCTCCAGGCAGGGTCACTGTGATGGCACAGCGTCTCAGGCAGGGTCACTATGATGACACAGCGTCTCCAGGCAGGGGCACTATGATGGCACAGAGGCACAGCGTCTCAGGCAGGGTCACTATGATGGCACAGAGGCACAGCGTGTCAGGCAGGGTCACTATGATGGCACAGAGGCACAGAGTGTCCAGGCAGGGTAAATATGATGGCACAGAGGCAAAGCGTCTCAGGCAGGGTAACTATGATGGCACAGAGGCACAGCGTCTCTGGCAGGGTCACTATGATAGCACAGAGGCACAGCGTCTCAGGCAGGGTCACTATGATGGCACAGAGGCACAGCGTCTCCAGGCAGGGTCACTATGATGGCACAGAGGCACAGCGTCTCAGGCAGGGTCACTATGACGGCACAGAGGCACAGCGTGTCAGGCAGGGTCACTATGATGGCACAGAGGCACAGCGTCTCAGACAGAGTCACTATGACGGCACAGCGTCTCCAGGCAGGGTCACTATGATGGCAGAGAGTCACAGCGTCTCAGGCAGGGTCACTATGATGGCACAGAGGCACAGCGTCTCCAGGCAGGGTCACTATGATGGCACAGCGTCTCAGGCAGGGTCACTATGATGGCACAGAGGCACAGCGTCTCAGGCAGGGTCACTATGATGGCACAGAGCCACAGCGTCTCAGGAAGGGTCACTACGGTGGCAGAGAGGCACAGCGTCTCCAGGCAGGGTCACTACGATGGCACAGAGGCACAGCGTCTCAGGCAGGGTCACTATGACGGCACAGAGGCACAGCGTGTCAGGCAGGGTCACTATGATGGCACAGAGGCACAGCGTCTCAGGCAGGGTCACTATGATGGCACAGCGTCTCAGGCAGGGTCACTATGATGGCACAGAGGCACAGCGTCTCTAGGCAGGGTCACTATGATGGCACAGAGGCACAGCGTCTCCAGGCAGGGTCACTATGATGGCACAGAGGCACAGCGTCTCCAGGCAAGGTCACTATGATGGCACAGAGGCGCAGCGTCTCTAGGCAGGGTCACTATGATGGCACAGAGGCACAGCGTCTCAGGCAGGGTCACTATGATGGCACAGAGGCACAGCGTCTCAGGCAGGGTCACTATGATGGCACAGAGGCACAGCGTCTCCAGGCAGGGTCACTATGATGGCACAGAGGCACAGCGTCTCCAGGCCGGGTCACTATGATGGCACAGAGGCACAGCGTCTCAGGCAGGGTCACTATGATGGCACAGAGGCACAGCGTCTCCAGGCAGGGTCACTATTATGGCACAGCGTCTCAGGCAGGGTCACTATGATGGCACAGAGGCACAGCGCCTCAGGCAGGGTCACTATGATGGCACAGAGGCACAGCGTCTCCAGGCAGGGTCACTATGATGGCACAGAGGCACAGGGTCTCAGGCAGGGTCACTATGATGGCACAGAGGCACAGCGTCTCCAGGCAGGGTCACTATGATGGCACAGAGGCACAGCGCCTCCAGGCAGGGTCACTGTGATGGCACAGCGTCTCAGGCAGGGTCACTATGATGGCACAGCGTCTCCAGGAAGGGTCACTATGATGGCACAGAGGCACAGCGTCTCCAGGCAGGGTCACTATGATGGCACAGCGTCTCCAGGCAGGGGCACTATGATGGCACAGAGGTACAGCGTCTCAGGCAGGGTCACTATGATGGCACAGAGGCACAGCGTGTCAGGCAAGGTCACTATGATGGCACAGAGGCACAGAGACTCCAGGCAGGGTAAATATGATGGCACAGAGGCAAAGCTTCTCAGGCAGGGTAACTATGATGGCACAGAGGCACAGCGTCTCTGGCAGGGTCACTATGATGGCACAGATGCACAGCGTCTCAGGCAGGGTCACTATGATGGCACAGAGGCACAGCGTCTCCAGGCAGGGTCACTATGATGGCACAGAGGCACAGCGTCTCAGGCAGGGTCACTATGACGGCAGAGAGGCACAGCGTGTCAGGCAGGGTCACTATGATGGCACAGAGGCACAGCGTCTCAGACAGAGTCACTATGACGGCACAGCGTCTCCAGGCAGGGTCACTATGATGGCACAGAGGCACAGCGTCTCAGGCAGGGTCACTATGATGGCACAGAGGCACAGCGTCTCCAGGCAGGGTCACTATGATGGCACAGCGTCTCAGGCAGGGTCACTATGATGGCACAGAGGCACAGCGTCTCAGGCAGGGTCACTATGATGGCACAGAGGCACAGCGTCTCTAGGCAGGGTCACTATGATGGCACAGAGGCACAGTGTCTCAGGCAGGGTCACTATGATGGCACAGAGGCACAGCGTGTCAGGCAGGGTCACTATGATGCCAGAGAGGCACAGCGTCTCCAGGCAGGGTCACTATGATGGCACAGAGGCACAGCGTGTCAGGCAGGGTCACTATGATGGCACAGAGGCACAGCGTCCCAGGCAGGGTCACTATGATGGCACAGAGGCACAGCGTCTCCAGGCAGGGTCACTGTGATGGCACAGCGTCTCAGGCAGGGTCACTATGATGGCACAGAGGCACAGCGTCTCAGGCAGGGTCACTATGATGGCACAGCGGCACAGCGTCTCCAGGCAGGGTCACTGTGATGGCACAGCGTCTCCAGGCAGGGTCACTATGATGGCAGAGAGGCACAGTGTCTCCAGGCAGGGTCACTATGATGGCACAGAGGCGCAGCGTCTCTAGGCAGGGTCACTATGATGGCACAGAGGCCCAGCGTGTCAGGCAGGGTCAAGATGATGGCACAGAGGCACAGCGTCTCAGCCAGGGTCACTATGATGGCACAGAGGCACAGCGTCTCCAGGCAGGGTCACTATGATGGCACAGAGGCAGAGCGTCTCCGGCAGGGTCACTATGATGGCACAGCGGCACAGCGTCTCAGGCAGGGTCACTATGATGGCACAGAGGCACAGCGTCTCCAGGCAGGATCACTGTGATGGCACAGAGTCTCAGGCAGGGTCACTATGATGGCACAGAGGCACAGCGTCTCAGGCAGGGTCACTATGATGGCACAGAGGCACAGCGTCTCCAGGCAGGGTCACTATGATGGCACAGAGGCACAGCGTCTCAGGCAGGGTCACTATGACGGCACAGAGGCACAGCGTGTCAGGCAGGGTCACTATGATGGCACAGAGGCACAGTGTCTCAGACAGAGTCACTATGATGGCACAGAGGCACAGCGTCTCCAGGCAGGGTCACTGTGATGGCACAGCGTCTCAGGCAGGGTCACTATGATGGCACAGAGGCACTGCGTCTCACGCAGGGTCACTATGATGGCACAGAGGCACAGCGTCTCAGGCAGGGTCGCTATAATGGCACAGAGGCACAGTGTCTCAGGCAGGGTCACTATGATGGCACAGAGGCACAGCATTTCTAGGCAGGGTCACTATGATGGCACAGAGGCACAGTGTCTCAGGCAGGGTCACTATGATGGCACAGAGGCACAGCGTCTCAGGCAGATTCACTATGATGGCACAGAGGCACAGCGCCTCCAGGCAGGGTCACTATGACAGCACAGAGGCACACCGTCTCAGGCAGGGTCACTATGATGGCACAGAGGCACAGCGTCTCCAGGCAGGGTCACTATGATGGCACAGCGTCTCATGCAGGCTCACTATGATGGCACAGAGGCACAGCGTCTCCGGCAGGGTCACTATGATGGCACAGAGGCACAGCGTCTCCAGGCAGGGTCACTATGATGGCACAGAGGCACAGCGTCTCCAGGCAGGGTCACTATGATGGCACAGCGTCTCATGCAGGGTCACTATGATGGCACAGAGGCACAGCGTCTCCGGCAGGGTCACTATGATGGCACAGAGGCACAGCGTCTCCAGGCAGGGTCACTATGATGGCACAGAGGCACAGCGTCTCAGGCAGGGTCACTATGATGGCACAGAGGGACAGCATCTCCAGGCAGGGTCACTATGATGGCACAGAGGCACAGCGTCTCCAGGCAGGGTCACTATGATGGCACAGCGGCACAGCGTCTCAGGCAGGGTCACTATGATGGCACAGAGGCACAGCGTCTCCAGGCAGGGTCACTATGATGGCACAGAGGCACAGCGTCTCAGGCAGGGTCACTATGATGGCACAGAGGCACAGCGTCTCCAGGCAGGGTCACTATGATGGCAGAGAGGCACAGCGTCTCCAGGCAGGGTCACTATGATGGCACAGAGGCACAGCGTCTCCAGGCAGGGTCACTATGATGGCACAGAGGCACAGCGTCCCAGGCAGGGTCACTATGTTGGCACAGAGGCACAGAGTCTCCAGGCAGGGTCAATATGATGGCACAGAGGCAAAGCGTCTCAGGCAGGGTAACTATGATGGCACAGAGGCACAGCGTCTCTAGGCAGGGTCACTATGATGGCACAGAGGCACAGCGTCTCCGGCAGGGTCACTATGATGGCACAGAGGCACAGCGTCTCAGGCAGGGTCACTATGATGGCACAGAGGCACAGCGTCTCCAGGCAGGGTCACTATGATGGCAAAGCGTCTCAGGCAGGGTAACTATGATGGCACAGAGGCACAGCGTCTCCGGCAGGGTCACTATGATGGCACAGAGGCACAGCGTCTCAGGCAGGGTCACTATGATAGCACAGAGGCACAGCATCTCCAGGCAGGATCACTATGATGGCACAGAGGCACAGCGTCTCAGGCAGGGTCACTATGATGGCACAGAGGCACACGTCTGTAGGCAGGGTCATTACGATGGCACAGAGGCACAGCGTCTCCAGGCAGGGTCACTATGATGGCACAGAGGCACAGCGTCTCCGGCAGGGTCACTACGATGGCACAGAGGCACAGCGTCTCCGGCAGGGTCACTACGATGGCACAGAGGCACAGCGTCTCAGGCAGGGTCACTATGATGCCACAGAGGCACAGCGTCTCCAGGCAGGTTCACTACGATGGCACAGAGGCACAGCGTCTCAGGCAGGGTCACTATGATGGCAGAGAGGCACAGCGTCTAGGCAGGGTCACTATGATGGCACAGAGGCACAGCGTCTCCAGGCAGGGTCACTGTGATGGCACAGCGTCTCAGGCAGGGTCACTATGATGGCACAGAGGCACAGCGTCTCTAGGCAGGGTTACTATGATGGCACAGAGGCACAGCGTCTCCAGGCAGGGTCACTATGATGGCAAAGAGGCACAGCGTCTCGGGCAGGGTCACTATGATGGCACAGAGGCACAGCGTCTCAGGCAGGGTCACTATGATGGCAGAGAGGCACAGCGTCTCCAGGAAGGGTCACTATGATGGCACAGAGGCACAGCGTCTCAGGCAGGGTCACTATGATGGCAGAGAGGCACAGCATCTCAGGCAGGGTCACTATGATGGCACAGAGGCACAGCGTCTCCAGGCAGGGTCACTATGATGGCAAAGCTTCTCAGGCAGGGTAACTATGATGTCACAGAGGCACAGCGTCTCCGGAAGGGTCACTATGATGGCACAGAGGCACAGCGTCTCAGGCAGGGTCACTATGATGGCACAGAGGCACAGCGTCTCCAGGCAGGATCACTATGATGGCACAGAGGCACAGCGTCTCAGGCAGGGTCACTATGATGGCACAGAGGCACAGCGTCTCCAGGCAGGGTCACTATGATGGCAGAGAGGCACAGCGTCTCCAGGAAGGGTCACTATGATGGCACAGAGGCACAGCGTCTCCGGCAGGGTCACTATGATGGCACAGAGGCACAGCGTCTCAGGCAGGGTCACTACGATGGCACAGAGGCACAGCGTCTCCGGCAGGGTCACTACGATGGCACAGAGGCACAGCGTCTCAGGAAGGGTCACTACGATGACACAGAGGCACAGAGTCTCAGGCAGGGTCACTACGATGGCACAGAGGCACAGCATCTCCAGGCAGGGTCACTATGATGGCACAGAGGCACAGCGTCTCCAGGCAGGGTCACTATGATGGCACAGAGGCACAGCGTCCCAGGCAGGGTCACTATGTTGGCACAGAGGCACAGAGTCTCCAGGCAGGGTCAATATGATGGCACAGAGGCAAAGCGTCTCATGCAGGGTAACTATGATGGCACAGAGGCACAGCGTCTCTAGGCAGGGTCACTATGATGGCACAGAGGCACAGCGTCTCCGGCAGGGTCACTATGATGGCACAGAGGCACAGCGTCTCAGGCAGGGTCACTATGATGGCACAGAGGCACAGCGTCTCCAGGCAGGGTCACTATGATGGCAAAGCGTCTCAGGCAGGGTAACTATGATGGCACAGAGGCACAGCGTCTCCATGCAGGGTCACTATGATGGCACAGAGGCACAGCGTCTCAGGCAGGGTCACTATGATAGCACAGAGGCACAGCATCTCCAGGCAGGATCACTATGATGGCACAGAGGCACAGCGTCTCAGGCAGGGTCACTATGATGGCACAGAGGCACACGTCTGTAGGCAGGGTCATTATGATGGCACAGAGGCACAGCGTCTCCAGGCAGGGTCACTATGATGGCACAGAGGCACAGCGTCTCCGGCAGGGTCACTACGATGGCACAGAGGCACAGCGTCTCCGGCAGGGTCACTACGATGGCACAGAGGCACAGCGTCTCCGGCAGGGTCACTACGATGGCACAGAGGCACAGCGTCTCAGGCAGGGTCACTATGATGCCACAGAGGCACAGCGTCTCCAGGCAGGTTCACTACGATGGCACAGAGGCACAGCGTCTCAGGCAGGGTCACTATGATGGCAGAGAGGCACAGCGTCTAGGCAGGGTCACTATGATGGCACAGAGGCACAGCGTCTCCAGGCAGGGTCACTGTGATGGCACAGCGTCTCAGGCAGGGTCACTATGATGGCACAGAGGCACAGCGTCTCTAGGCAGGGTCACTATGATGGCACAGAGGCACAGCGTCTCCAGGCAGGGTCACTATGATGGCAAAGAGGCACAGCGTCTCGGGCAGGGTCACTATGATGGCACAGAGGCACAGCGTCTCAGGCAGGGTCACTATGATGGCAGAGAGGCACAGCGTCTCCAGGAAGGGTCACTATGATGGCAAAGAGGCACAGCGTCTCAGGCAGGGTCACTATGATGGCAGAGAGGCACAGCATCTCAGGCAGGGTCACTATGATGGCACAGAGGCACAGCGTCTCCAGGCAGGGTCACTATGATGGCAAAGCTTCTCAGGCAGGGTAACTATGATGTCACAGAGGCACAGCGTCTCCGGAAGGGTCACTATGATGGCACAGAGGCACAGCGTCTCAGGCAGGGTCACTATGATGGCACAGAGGCACAGCGTCTCCAGGCAGGATCACTATGATGGCACAGAGGCACAGCGTCTCAGGCAGGGTCAGTATGATGGCACAGAGGCACAGCGTCTCCAGGCAGGGTCACTATGATGGCACAGAGGCACAGCGTCTCCAGGAAGGGTCACTATGATGGCACAGAGGCACAGCGTCTCCGGCAGGGTCACTATGATGGCACAGAGGCACAGCGTCTCAGGCAGGGTCACTACGATGGCACAGAGGCACAGCGTCTCCGGCAGGGTCACTACGATGGCACAGAGGCACAGCGTCTCAGGAAGGGTCACTACGATGACACAGAGGCACAGAGTCTCAGGCAGGGTCACTACGATGGCACAGAGGCACAGCATCTCCAGGCAGGGTCACTATGATGGCACAGAGGCACAGCGTCTCCGGCAGGGTCACTATGATGGCACAGCGGCACAGCGTCTCAGGCAGGGTCACTATGATGGCACAGAGGCACAGCGTCTCCAGGCAGGGTCACTGTGATGGCACAGCGTCTCAGGCAGGGTCACTATGATGGCACAGAGGCACAGCGTGTCAGGCAGGGTCACTATGATGGCACAGAGGCACAGCGTCTCAGTCAGGGTCACTATGATGGCACAGAGGCACAGCGTCTCAGGCAGGGTCACTATGATGGCACAGAGGCACAGCGTCTCCAGGCAGGGTCACTATGATGGCACAGCGTCTCCAGGCAGGGTCACTATGATGGCACAGAGGCACAGCGTCTCAGGCAGGGTCACTATGATGGCAGAGAGGCACAGCGTCTCCAGGCAGGGTCACTATGATGGCACAGAGGCACAGCGTCTCCAGGCAGGGTCACTATGATGGCACAGCGGCACAGCGTCTCAGGCAGGGTCACTATGATGGCACAGAGGCACAGCGTCTCCAGGCAGGGTCACTATGATGGCACAGAGGCACAGCGTCTCCAGGCAGGGTCACTATGATGGCAAAGCTTCTCAGGCAGGGTAACTATGATGTCACAGAGGCACAGCGTCTCCGGAAGGGTCACTATGATGGCACAGAGGCACAGCGTCTCAGGCAGGGTCACTATGATGGCACAGAGGCACAGCGTCTCCAGGCAGGATCACTATGATGGCACAGAGGCACAGCGTCTCAGGCAGGGTCACTATGATGGCACAGAGGCACAGCGTCTCAGGCAGGGTCACTATGATGGCACAGAGGCACAGCGTCTCCAGGCAGGATCACTATGATGGCACAGAGGCACAGCGTCTCAGGCAGGGTCACTATGATGGCACAGAGGCACAGCGTCTCCAGGCAGGGTCACTATGATGGCACAGAGGCACAGCGTCTCCAGGAAGGGTCACTATGATGGCACAGAGGCACAGCGTCTCCGGCAGGGTCACTATGATGGCACAGAGGCACAGCGTCTCAGGCAGGGTCACTACGATGGCACAGAGGCACAGCGTCTCCGGCAGGGTCACTACGATGGCACAGAGGCACAGCGTCTCAGGAAGGGTCACTACGATGACACAGAGGCACAGAGTCTCAGGCAGGGTCACTACGATGGCACAGAGGCACAGCATCTCCAGGCAGGGTCACTATGATGGCACAGAGGCACAGCGTGTCAGGCAGGGTCACTATGATGGCACAGCGGCACAGCGTCTCAGGCAGGGTCACTATGATGGCACAGAGGCACAGCGTCTCCAGGCAGGGTCACTGTGATGGCACAGCGTCTCAGGCAGGGTCACTATGATGGCACAGAGGCACAGCGTGTCAGGCAGGGTCACTATGATGGCACAGAGGCACAGCGTCTCAGTCAGGGTCACTATGATGGCACAGAGGCACAGCGTCTCAGGCAGGGTCACTATGATGGCACAGAGGCACAGCGTCTCCAGGCAGGGTCACTATGATGGCACAGCGTCTCCAGGCAGGGTCACTATGATGGCACAGAGGCACAGCGTCTCAGGCAGGGTCACTATGATGGCAGAGAGGCACAGCGTCTCCAGGCAGGGTCACTATGATGGCACAGAGGCACAGCGTCTCCAGGCAGGGTCACTATGATGGCACAGCGGCACAGCGTCTCAGGCAGGGTCACTATGATGGCACAGAGGCACAGCGTCTCCAGGCAGGGTCACTATGATGGCACAGAGGCACAGCGTCTCAGGCAGGGTCACTATGATGGCACAGAGGCGCAGCGTCTCCAGGCAGGGTCACTATGATGGCACAGAGGCACAGCGCCTCCAGGCAGGGTCACTATGATGGCACAGCGGCACAGCGTCTCAGGCAGGGTCACTATGATGGCACAGAGGCACAGCGTCTCCAGGCAGGGTCACTATGATGGCACAGAGGCAGAGCGTCTCCGGCAGGGTCACTATGATGGCACAGCGGCACAGCGTCTCAGGCAGGGTCACTATGATGGCACAGAGGCACAGCGTCTCCAGGCAGGGTCACTGTGATGGCACAGCGTCTCAGGCAGGGTCACTATGATGGCACAGAGGCACAGCGTCTCTAGGCAGGGTAACTATGATGGCACAGAGGCACAGCGTCTCCGGCAGGGTCACTATGATGGCACAGAGGCACAGCGTCTCAGGCAGGGTCACTATGATGGCACAGAGGCACAGCATCTCCAGGCAGGATCACTATGATGGCACAGAGGCACAGCGTCTCAGGCAGGGTCACTATGATGGCACAGAGGCACAGCGTCTCCAGGCAGGGTCACTATGATGGCACAGAGGCACAGCGTCTCCGGCAGGGTCACTACGACGGCACAGAGGCACAGCGTCTCTGGCAGGGTCACTACGATGGCACAGAGGCACAGCGTCTCAGGCAGGGTCACTACGATGGCACAGAGGCACAGAGTCTCAGGAAGGGTCACTACGATGGCACAGAGGCACAGCGTCTCAGGCAGGGTCACTATGATGGCACAGAGGCACAGCGTCTCCAGGCAGGGTCACTATGATGGCACAGAGGCACAGCGTCTCTAGGCAGCGTCACTATGATGGCACAGAGGCACAGTGTCTCAGGCAGGGTCACTATGATGGCACAGAGGCACAGCGTCTCCAGGCAGGTTCACTATGATGGCACAGCGGCACAGCGTCTCTGGCAGGGTCACTATGATGGCACAGAGGCACAGCGTCTCCAGGCAGGGTCACTGTGATGGCACAGCGTCTCAGGCAGGGTCACTATGATTGCACAGAGGCACAGCGTCTCTAGGCAGGGTCACTATGATGGCACAGAGGCACAGCGTCTCCAGGCAGGGTCACTATGATGGCAAAGAGGCACAGCGTCTCGGGCAGGGTCACTATGATGGCACAGAGGCACAGCGTCTCAGGCAGGGTCACTATGATGGCACAGAGGCACAGCGTCTCCAGGCAGGGTCACTATGATGGCACAGAGGCACAGCGTCTCAGGCAGGGTCACTATGATGGCACAGAGGCACAGCGTCTCCAGGCAGGGTCACTATGATGGCAAAGCTTCTCAGGCAGGGTAACTATGATGGCACAGAGGCACAGCGTCTCCGGAAGGGTCACTATGATGGCACAGAGGCACAGCGTCTCAGGCAGGGTCACTATGATGGCACAGAGGCACAGCGTCTCCAGGCAGGATCACTATGATGGCACAGAGGCACAGCGTCTCAGGCAGGGTCACTATGATGGCACAGAGGCACAGCGTCTCCAGGCAGGGTCACTATGATGGCACAGAGGCACAGCGTCTCCAGGCAGGGTCACTATGATGGCACAGAGGCACAGCGTCTCAGGCAGGGTCACTACGATGGCACAGAGGCACAGCGTCTCAGGCAGGGTCACTACGATGGCACAGAGGCACAGCGTCTCCGGCAGGGTCACTATGATGGCACAGAGGCACAGCGTCTCAGGCAGGGTCACTACGATGTCACAGAGGCACAGCGTCTCAGGAAGGGTCACTACGATGGCACAGAGGCACAGCGTCTCAGGCAGGGTCACTACGATGGCACAGAGGCACAGCGTCTCCAGGCAGGGTCACTATGATGGCACAGAGGCACAGCGTCTCAGGCAGGGTCACTATGATGGCACAGAGGCACAGCGTCTCCAGGCAGGGTCACTATGATGGCACAGAGGCACAGCGTGTCAGGCAGGGTCACTATGATGGCACAGAGGCACAGCGTCTCCAGGCAGGGTCACTATGATGGCACAGCGTCTCCAGGAAGGGTCACTATGATGGCACAGAGGCACAGCGTCTCAGGCAGGGTCACTATGATGGCACAGAGGCACAGCGTCTCCAGGCAGGGTCACTATGATGGCACAGAGGCACAGCGTCTCAGGCAGGGTCACTACGATGGCACAGAGTCACAGCGTCTCAGGCAGGTGCTATGATGGCACAGAGGCACAGCGTCTCCAGGCAGGGTCACTATGATGGCACAGAGGCACAGCGTCTCAGGCAGGGTCGCTATGATGGCAAAGAGGCACAGCGTCTCAGGCAGGGTCACTATGATGGCACAGAGGCACAGCGTCTCAGGCAGGGTCACTATGATGGCACAGAGGCACAGCGTCTCCAGGCAGGGTCACTATGATGGCACAGAGGCACAGCGTCTCCAGGCAGGGTCACTATGATGGCACAGCGTCTCCAGGAAGGGTCACTATGATGGCACAGAGGCACAGCGTCTCCAGGCAGGGTCACTATGATGGCACAGCGTCTCCAGGCAGGGTCACTATGACGGCACAGAGGCACAGCGTCTCAGGCAGGGTCACTATGATGGCACAGAAGCACAGCGTCTCCAGGCAGGGTCGCTATGATGGCACAGAGGCACAGCGTCTCCAGGCAGGGTCACTATGATGGCACAGAGGCACAGCGTCTCCAGGCAGGGTCACTATGATGGCACAGAGGCACAGTGTCTCAGGCAGGGTCACTATGATGGCACAGAGGCACAGCGTCTCCAGGCAGGGTCACTGTGATGGCACAGCGTCTCAGGCAGGGTCACTATGATGGCACAGAGGCACTGCGTCTCCAGGCAGGGTCACTATGATGGCACAGAGGCACAGCGTCTCAGGCAGGGTCACTATGATGGCACAGAGGCACAGCGTCTCAGGCAGGGTCACTATGATGGCACAGAGGCACAGCGTCTCAGGCAGGGTCACTATGATGGCACAGAGGCACAGCATCTCCAGGCAGGATCACTATGATGGCACAGAGGCACAGCGTCTCAGGCAGGGTCACTATGATGGCACAGAGGCACAGCGTCTCCAGGCAGGGTCACTACGATGGCACAGAGGCACAGCGTCTCCAGGCAGGCTCACTATGATGGCACAGAGGCACAGCGTCTCCGGCAGGGTCACTACGATGGCACAGAGGCACAGCGTCTCAGGCAGGGTCACTATGATGGCACAGAGGCACAGCGTCTCAGGCAGGGTCACTATGATGCCACAGAGGCACAGCGTCTCCAGGCAGGTTCACTATGATGGCACAGAGGCACAGCGTCTCTGGCAGGGTCACTATGATGGCACAGAGGCACAGCGTCTCAGGCAGGGTCACTATGATGGCACAGAGGCACAGCGTCTCCAGGCAGGGTCACTATGATGGCACAGAGGCACAGCGTCTCCAGGCAGGGTCACTATGATGGCACAGCGTCTCCAGGAAGGGTCACTATGATGGCACAGAGGCACAGCGTCTCCAGGCAGGGTCACTATGATGGCACAGCGTCTCCAGGCAGGGTCACTATGATGGCACAGAGGCACAGCGTCTCAGTCAGGGTCACTATGATGGCACAGAGGCACAGCGTCTCAGGCAGGGTCACTATGATGGCACAGAGGCACAGCGTCTCCAGGCAGGGTCACTATGATGGCACAGCGTCTCCAGGCAGGGTCACTATGATGGCACAGAGGCACAGCGTCTCAGGCAGGGTCACTATGATGGCAGAGAGGCACAGCGTCTCCAGGCAGGGTCACTATGATGGCACAGAGGCACAGCGTCTCCAGGCAGGGTCACTATGATGGCACAGCGGCACAGCGTCTCAGGCAGGGTCACTATGATGGCACAGAGGCACAGCGTCTCCAGGCAGGGTCACTATGATGGCACAGAGGCACAGCGTCTCAGGCAGGGTCACTATGATGGCACAGAGGCGCAGCGTCTCCAGGCAGGGTCACTATGATGGCACAGAGGCACAGCGCCTCCAGGCAGGGTCACTATGATGGCACAGCGGCACAGCGTCTCAGGCAGGGTCACTATGATGGCACAGAGGCACAGCGTCTCCAGGCAGGGTCACTATGATGGCACAGAGGCAGAGCGTCTCCGGCAGGGTCACTATGATGGCACAGCGGCACAGCGTCTCAGGCAGGGTCACTATGATGGCACAGAGGCACAGCGTCTCCAGGCAGGGTCACTGTGATGGCACAGCGTCTCAGGCAGGGTCACTATGATGGCACAGAGGCACAGCGTCTCTAGGCAGGGTAACTATGATGGCACAGAGGCACAGCGTCTCCGGCAGGGTCACTATGATGGCACAGAGGCACAGCGTCTCAGGCAGGGTCACTATGATGGCACAGAGGCACAGCATCTCCAGGCAGGATCACTATGATGGCACAGAGGCACAGCGTCTCAGGCAGGGTCACTATGATGGCACAGAGGCACAGCGTCTCCAGGCAGGGTCACTATGATGGCACAGAGGCACAGCGTCTCCAGGCAGGGTCACTATGATGGCACAGAGGCACAGCGTCTCCGGCAGGGTCACTACGACGGCACAGAGGCACAGCGTCTCAGGCAGGGTCACTACGATGGCACAGAGGCACAGCGTCTCTGGCAGGGTCACTACGATGGCACAGAGGCACAGCGTCTCAGGCAGGGTCACTACGATGGCACAGAGGCACAGAGTCTCAGGAAGGGTCACTACGATGGCACAGAGGCACAGCGTCTCAGGCAGGGTCACTATGATGGCACAGAGGCACAGCGTCTCCAGGCAGGGTCACTATGATGGCACAGAGGCACAGCGTCTCTAGGCAGCGTCACTATGATGGCACAGAGGCACAGTGTCTCAGGCAGGGTCACTATGATGGCACAGAGGCACAGCGTCTCCAGGCAGGTTCACTATGATGGCACAGCGGCACAGCGTCTCTGGCAGGGTCACTATGATGGCACAGAGGCACAGCGTCTCCAGGCAGGGTCACTGTGATGGCACAGCGTCTCAGGCAGGGTCACTATGATTGCACAGAGGCACAGCGTCTCTAGGCAGGGTCACTATGATGGCACAGAGGCACAGCGTCTCCAGGCAGGGTCACTATGATGGCAAAGAGGCACAGCGTCTCGGGCAGGGTCACTATGATGGCACAGAGGCACAGCGTCTCAGGCAGGGTCACTATGATGGCACAGAGGCACAGCGTCTCCAGGCAGGGTCACTATGATGGCACAGAGGCACAGCGTCTCAGGCAGGGTCACTATGATGGCACAGAGGCACAGCGTCTCCAGGCAGGGTCACTATGATGGCAAAGCTTCTCAGGCAGGGTAACTATGATGGCACAGAGGCACAGCGTCTCCGGAAGGGTCACTATGATGGCACAGAGGCACAGCGTCTCAGGCAGGGTCACTATGATGGCACAGAGGCACAGCGTCTCCAGGCAGGATCACTATGATGGCACAGAGGCACAGCGTCTCAGGCAGGGTCACTATGATGGCACAGAGGCACAGCGTCTCCAGGCAGGGTCACTATGATGGCACAGAGGCACAGCGTCTCCAGGCAGGGTCACTATGATGGCACAGAGGCACAGCGTCTCAGGCAGGGTCACTACGATGGCACAGAGGCACAGCGTCTCAGGCAGGGTCACTACGATGGCACAGAGGCACAGCGTCTCCGGCAGGGTCACTATGATGGCACAGAGGCACAGCGTCTCAGGCAGGGTCACTACGATGTCACAGAGGCACAGCGTCTCAGGAAGGGTCACTACGATGGCACAGAGGCACAGCGTCTCAGGCAGGGTCACTACGATGGCACAGAGGCACAGCGTCTCCAGGCAGGGTCACTATGATGGCACAGAGGCACAGCGTCTCAGGCAGGGTCACTATGATGGCACAGAGGCACAGCGTCTCCAGGCAGGGTCACTATGATGGCACAGAGGCACAGCGTGTCAGGCAGGGTCACTATGATGGCACAGAGGCACAGCGTCTCCAGGCAGGGTCACTATGATGGCACAGCGTCTCCAGGAAGGGTCACTATGATGGCACAGAGGCACAGCGTCTCAGGCAGGGTCACTATGATGGCAGAGAGGCACAGCGTCTCCAGGCAGGGTCACTATGATGGCACAGAGGCACAGCGTCTCAGGCAGGGTCACTACGATGGCACAGAGTCACAGCGTCTCAGGCAGGTGCTATGATGGCACAGAGGCACAGCGTCTCCAGGCAGGGTCACTATGATGGCACAGAGGCACAGCGTCTCAGGCAGGGTCGCTATGATGGCAAAGAGGCACAGCGTCTCAGGCAGGGTCACTATGATGGCACAGAGGCACAGCGTCTCAGGCAGGGTCACTATGATGGCACAGAGGCACAGCGTCTCCAGGCAGGGTCACTATGATGGCACAGAGGCACAGCGTCTCCAGGCAGGGTCACTATGATGGCACAGCGTCTCCAGGAAGGGTCACTATGATGGCACAGAGGCACAGCGTCTCCAGGCAGGGTCACTATGATGGCACAGCGTCTCCAGGCAGGGTCACTATGACGGCACAGAGGCACAGCGTCTCAGGCAGGGTCACTATGATGGCACAGAAGCACAGCGTCTCCAGGCAGGGTCGCTATGATGGCACAGAGGCACAGCGTCTCCAGGCAGGGTCACTATGATGGCACAGAGGCACAGCGTCTCCAGGCAGGGTCACTATGATGGCACAGAGGCACAGTGTCTCAGGCAGGGTCACTATGATGGCACAGAGGCACAGCGTCTCCAGGCAGGGTCACTGTGATGGCACAGCGTCTCAGGCAGGGTCACTATGATGGCACAGAGGCACTGCGTCTCCAGGCAGGGTCACTATGATGGCACAGAGGCACAGCGTCTCAGGCAGGGTCACTATGATGGCACAGAGGCACAGCGTCTCAGGCAGGGTCACTATGATGGCACAGAGGCACAGCGTCTCAGGCAGGGTCACTATGATGGCACAGAGGCACAGCATCTCCAGGCAGGATCACTATGATGGCACAGAGGCACAGCGTCTCAGGCAGGGTCACTATGATGGCACAGAGGCACAGCGTCTCCAGGCAGGGTCACTACGATGGCACAGAGGCACAGCGTCTCCAGGCAGGCTCACTATGATGGCACAGAGGCACAGCGTCTCCGGCAGGGTCACTACGATGGCACAGAGGCACAGCGTCTCAGGCAGGGTCACTATGATGGCACAGAGGCACAGCGTCTCAGGCAGGGTCACTATGATGCCACAGAGGCACAGCGTCTCCAGGCAGGTTCACTATGATGGCACAGAGGCACAGCGTCTCTGGCAGGGTCACTATGATGGCACAGAGGCACAGCGTCTCAGGCAGGGTCACTATGATGGCACAGAGGCACAGCGTCTCCAGGCAGGGTCACTATGATGGCACAGAGGCACAGCGTCTCCAGGCAGGGTCACTATGATGGCACAGCGTCTCCAGGAAGGGTCACTATGATGGCACAGAGGCACAGCGTCTCCAGGCAGGGTCACTATGATGGCACAGCGTCTCCAGGCAGGGTCACTATGATGGCACAGAGGCACAGCGTCTCAGGCAGGGTCACTATGATGGCACAGAAGCACAGCGTCTCCAGGCAGGGTCGCTATGATGGCACAGAGGCACAGCGTCTCCAGGCAGGGTCACTATGATGGCACAGAGGCACAGCGTCTCCAGGCAGGGTCACTATGATGGCACAGAGGCACAGTGTCTCAGGCAGGGTCACTATGATGGCACAGAGGCACAGCGTCTCCAGGCAGGGTCACTGTGATGGCACAGCGTCTCAGGCAGGGTCACTATGATGGCACAGAGGCACTGCGTCTCCAGGCAGGGTCACTATGATGGCACAGAGGCACAGCGTCTCAGGCAGGGTCACTATGATGGCAGAGAGGCACAGCGTCTCAGGCAGGGTCACTATGATGGCACAGAGGCACAGCGTCTCAGGCAGGGTCACTATGATGGCACAGAGGCACAGCGTCTCAGGCAGGGTCACTATGATGGCACAGAGGCACAGAGTCTCCAGGCAGGGTCAATATGATGGCACAGAGGCAAAGCGTCTCAGGCAGGCTAACTATGATGGCACAGAGGCACAGCGTCTCCAGGCAGGGTCACTATGATGGCACAGCGTCTCCAGGCAGG
Source organism: Streptopelia decaocto (assembly GCF_964273445.1). Taxonomy (NCBI): domain Eukaryota; kingdom Metazoa; phylum Chordata; class Aves; order Columbiformes; family Columbidae; genus Streptopelia; species Streptopelia decaocto. The sequence continues at coordinate 204,229 of NW_028117033.1, read as the reverse complement.
GTCACTATGATGGCAAAGCGTCTCAGGCAGGGTAACTATGATGGCACAGAGGCACAGCGTCTCCGGCAGGGTCACTATGATGGCACAGAGGCACAGCGTCTCAGGCAGGGTCACTATGATGGCACAGAGGCACAGCATCTCCAGGCAGGATCACTATGATGGCACAGAGGCACAGCGTCTCAGGCAGGGTCACTATGATGGCACAGAGGCACAGCGTCTCCAGGCAGGGTCACTACGATGGCACAGAGGCACAGCGTCTCCAGGCAGGCTCACTATGATGGCACAGAGGCACAGCGTCTCCGGCAGGGTCACTACGATGGCACAGAGGCACAGCGTCTCAGGCAGGGTCACTATGATGGCACAGAGGCACAGCGTCTCAGGCAGGGTCACTATGATGCCACAGAGGCACAGCATCTCAGCCAGGTTCACTATGATGGCACAGAGGCACAGCGTCTCAGGCAGGGTCACTATGATGGCACAGAGGCACAGCGTCTCAGGCAGGGTCACTATGATGGCACAGAGGCACAGCGTGTCAGGCAGGGTCACTATGATGGCACAGAGGCACAGCGTCTCAGGCAGGGTCACTATGATGGCACAGAGGCACAGAGTCTCCAGGCAGGGTCAATATGATGGCACAGAGGCAAAGCGTCTCAGGCAGGCTAACTATGATGGCACAGAGGCACAGCGTCTCCAGGCAGGGTCACTATGATGGCACAGCGTCTCCAGGCAGGGTCACTATGATGGCAAAGCGTCTCAGGCAGGGTAACTATGATGGCACAGAGGCACAGCGTCTCCGGCAGGGTCACTATGATGGCACAGAGGCACAGCGTCTCAGGCAGGGTCACTATGATGGCACAGAGGCACAGCATCTCCAGGCAGGATCACTATGATGGCACAGAGGCACAGCGTCTCAGGCAGGGTCACTATGATGGCACAGAGGCACAGCGTCTCCAGGCAGGGTCACTACGATGGCACAGAGGCACAGCGTCTCCAGGCAGGCTCACTATGATGGCACAGAGGCACAGCGTCTCCGGCAGGGTCACTACGATGGCACAGAGGCACAGCGTCTCAGGCAGGGTCACTATGATGGCACAGAGGCACAGCGTCTCAGGCAGGGTCACTATGATGCCACAGAGGCACAGCATCTCAGCCAGGTTCACTATGATGGCACAGAGGCACAGCGTCTCTGGCAGGGTCACTATGATGGCACAGAGGCACAGCGTCTCAGGCAGGTGCTATCATGGCACAGAGGCACAGCGTCTCCAGGCAGGGTCACTGTGATGGCACAGCGTCTCAGGCAGGGTCACTATGATGGCACAGAGGCACAGCGTCTCTAGGCAGGGTCACTATGATGGCACAGAGGTACAGCGTCTCCAGGCAGGGTCACTATGATGGCAAAGAGGCACAGCGTCTCGGGCAGGGTAACTATGATGGCACAGAGGCACAGCGTCTCAGGCAGGGTCACTATGATGGCACAGAGGCACAGCGTCTCAGGCAGGGTCACTATGATGGCACAGAGGCACAGCGTCTCCAGGCAGGGTCACTATGATGGCAAAGCTTCTCAGGCAGGGTAACTATGATGGCACAGAGGCACAGCGTCTCCGGAAGGGTCACTATGATGGCACAGAGGCACAGCGTCTCAGGCAGGGTCACTATGATGGCACAGAGGCACAGCGTCTCCAGGCAGGATCACTATGATGGCACAGAGGCACAGCGTCTCAGGCAGGGTCACTATGATGGCACAGAGGCACAGCGTCTCCATGCAGGGTCACTATGATGGCACAGAGGCACAGCGTCTCCGGCAGGGTCACTACGATGGCACAGAGGCACAGCGTCTCAGGCAGGGTCACTACGATGGGACAGAGGCACAGCGTCTCAGGCAGGGTCACTATGATGGCACAGAGGCACAGCGTCTCAGGCAGGGTCACTACGATGGCACAGAGGCACAGCGTCTCAGGAAGGGTCACTACGATGACACAGAGGCACAGCGTCTCAGGCAGGGTCACTACGATGGCACAGAGGCACAGCGTCTCCAGGCAGGGTCACTATGATGGCACAGAGGCACAGCGTCTCAGGCAGGGTCACTATGATGGCAGAGAGGCACAGCGTCTCCAGGCAGGGTCACTATGATGGCACAGCGTCTCCAGGAAGGGTCACTATGATGGCACAGAGGCACAGCGTCTCAGGCAGGGTAACTATGATGGCACAGAGGCACAGCGTCTCCAGGCAGGGTCACTATGATGGCACAGAGGCACAGCGTCTCAGGCAGGGTCACTATGATGGCACAGAGGCACAGCGTCTCAGGCAGGATCACTACGATGGCACAGAGGCACAGCGTCTCCAGGCAGGGTCACTGTGATGGCACAGCGTCTCAGGCAGGGTCACTATGATGGCACAGAGGCACAGCGTCTCTAGGCAGGGTCACTATGATGGCACAGAGGCACAGCGTCTCCAGGCAGGGTCACTATGATGGCAAAGAGGCACAGCGTCTCAGGCAGGGTCACTATGATGGCACAGAGGCACAGCGTCTCAGGCAGGTGCTATCATGGCACAGAGGCACAGCGTCTCCAGGCAGGGTCACTGTGATGGCACAGCGTCTCAGGCAGGGTCACTATGATGGCACAGAGGCACAGCGTCTCTAGGCAGGGTCACTATGATGGCACAGAGGCACAGCGTCTCCAGGCAGGGTCACTATGATGGCAAAGAGGCACAGCGTCTCGGGCAGGGTCACTATGATGGCACAGAGGCACAGCGTCTCAGGCAGGGTCACTATGATGGCACAGAGGCACAGCGTCTCAGGCAGGGTCACTATGATGGCACAGAGGCACAGCGTCTCCAGGCAGGGTCACTATGATGGCAAAGCTTCTCAGGCAGGGTAACTATGATGGCACAGAGGCACAGCGTCTCTGGCAGGGTCACTATGATGGCACAGAGGCACAGCGTCTCAGGCAGGGTCACTATGATGGCACAGAGACACAGCATCTCCAGGCAGGATCACTATGATGGCACAGAGGCACAGCGTCTCAGGCAGGGTCACTATGATGGCACAGAGGCACAGCGTCTCCAGGCAGGGTCACTACGATGGCACAGAGGCACAGCGTCTCCAGGCAGGCTCACTATGATGGCACAGAGGCACAGCGTCTCCGGCACGGTCACTACGATGGCACAGAGGCACAGCGTCTCAGGCAGGGTCACTACGATGGCACAGAGGCTCAGCGTCTCAGGAAGGGTGACTACGATGGCACAGAGGCACAGCGTCTCAGGCAGGGTCACTACGATGGCACAGAGGCACAGCGTCTCAGGCAGGATCACTATGATGGCACAGAGGCACAGCGTCTCCAGGCAGGGTCACTATGATGGCACAGAGGCACAGCGTCTCCAGGCAGGGTCACTATGATGGCACAGAGGCACAGTGTCTCAGGCAGGGTCACTATGATGCCACAGAGGCACAGCGTCTCCAGGGAGGTTCACTATGATGGCACAGAGGCACAGCGTCTCTTGCAGGGTCACTATGATGGCACAGAGGCACAGCGTCTCAGGCAGGTGCTATCATGGCACAGAGGCACAGCGTCTCCAGGCAGGGTCACTGTGATGGCACAGCGTCTCCGGCAGGGTCACTATGATGGCACAGAGGCACAGCGTCTCTAGGCAGGGTCACTATGATGGCACAGAGGCACAGCGTCTCCAGGCAGGGTCACTATGATGGCAAAGAGGCACAGCGTCTCGGGCAGGGTCACTATGATGGCACAGAGGCACAGCGTCTCAGGCAGGGTCACTATGATGGCACAGAGGCACAGCGTCTCAGGCAGGGTCACTATGATGGCACAGAGGCACAGAGTGTCCAGGCAGGGTAAATATGATGGCACAGAGGCAAAGCGTCTCAGGCAGGGTAACTATGATGGCACAGAGGCACAGCGTCTCTGGCAGGGTCACTATGATGGCACAGAGGCACAGCGTCTCAGGCAGGGTCACTATGATGGCACAGAGGCACAGCGTCTCCAGGCAGGGTCACTATGATGGCACAGAGGCACAGCGTTTCAGGCAGGGTCACTATGACGGCACAGAGGCACAGCGTGTCAGGCAGGGTCACTATGATGGCACAGAGGCACAGCGTCTCAGACAGAGTCACTATGACGGCACAGCGTCTCCAGGCAGGGTCACTATGATGGCAGAGAGTCACAGCGTCTCAGGCAGGGTCACTATGATGGCACAGAGGCACAGCGTCTCCAGGCAGGGTCACTATGATGGCACAGCGTCTCAGGCAGGGTCACTATGATGGCACAGAGGCACAGCGTCTCAGGCAGGGTCACTATGATGGCACAGAGGCACAGCGTCTCAGGAAGGGTCACTACGGTGGCAGAGAGGCACATCGTCTCCAGGCAGGGTCACTACGATGGCACAGAGGCACAGCGTCTCAGGCAGGGTCACTATGACGGCACAGAGGCACAGCGTGTCAGGCAGGGTCACTATGATGGCACAGAGGCACAGCGTCTCAGGCAGGGTCACTATGATGGCACAGCGTCTCAGGCAGGGTCACTATGATGGCACAGAGGCACAGCGTCTCTAGGCAGGATCACTATGATGGCACAGAGGCACAGCGTCTCCAGGCAGGGTCACTATGATGGCACAGAGGCACAGCGTCTCCAGGCAAGGTCACTATGATGGCACAGAGGCGCAGCGTCTCTAGGCAGGGTCACTATGATGGCACAGAGGCACAGCGTCTCAGGCAGGGTCACTATGATGGCACAGAGGCACAGCGCCTCCAGGCAGGGTCACTATGATGGCACAGAGGCACAGCGTCTCAGGCAGGGTCACTATGATGGCACAGAGGCACAGCGTCTCCAGGCAGGGTCACTATGATGCACAGAGGCACAGCGTCTCCAGGCCGGGTCACTATGATGGCACAGAGGCACAGCGTCTCAGGCAGGGTCACTATGATGGCACAGAGGCACAGCGTCTCCAGGCAGGGTCACTATTATGGCACAGCGTCTCAGGCAGGGTCACTATGATGGCACAGAGGCACAGCGCCTCAGGCAGGGTCACTATGATGGCACAGAGGCACAGCGTCTCCAGGCAGGGTCACTATGATGGCACAGAGGCACAGGGTCTCAGGCAGGGTCACTATGATGGCACAGAGGCACAGCGTCTCCAGGCAGGGTCACTATGATGGCACAGAGGCACAGCGCCTCCAGGCAGGGTCACTATGATGGCACAGAGGCACAGCGTCTCCAGGCAGGGTCACTATGATGGCACAGAGGCACAGCGTCTCCAGGCAGGATCACTGTGATGGCACAGCGTCTCAGGCAGGGTCACTATGATGGCACAGCGTCTCCAGGAAGGGTCACTATGATGGCACAGAGGCACAGCGTCTCCAGGCAGGGTCACTATGATGGCACAGCGTCTCCAGGCAGGGGCACTATGATGGCACAGAGGTACAGCGTCTCAGGCAGGGTCACTATGATGGCACAGAGGCACAGCGTGTCAGGCAAGGCCACTATGATGGCACAGAGGCACAGAGTCTCCAGGCAGGGTAAATATGATGGCACAGAGGCAAAGCGTCTCAGGCAGGGTCACTATGATGGCACAGAGGCACAGCGTCTCTGGCAGGGTCACTATGATGGCACAGATGCACAGCGTCTCAGGCAGGGTCACTATGATGGCACAGAGGCACAGCGTCTCCAGGCAGGGTCACTATGATGGCACAGAGGCACAGCGTCTCAGGCAGGGTCACTATGACGGCAGAGAGGCACAGCGTGTCAGGCAGGGTCACTATGATGGCACAGAGGCACAGCGTCTCAGACAGAGTCACTATGACGGCACAGCGTCTCCAGGCAGGGTCACTATGATGGCACAGAGGCACAGCGTCTCAGGCAGGGTCACTATGATGGCACAGAGGCACAGCGTCTCCAGGCAGGGTCACTATGATGGCACAGCGTCTCAGGCAGGGTCACTATGATGGCACAGAGGCACAGCGTCTCAGGCAGGGTCACTATGATGGCACAGAGGCACAGCGTCTCTAGGCAGGGTCACTATGATGGCACAGATGCACAGCGTCTCAGGCAGGGTCACTATGATGGCACAGAGGCACAGCGTCTCCAGGCAGGGTCACTATGATGGCACAGAGGCACAGCGTCTCAGGCAGGGTCACTATGACGGCAGAGAGGCACAGCGTGTCAGGCAGGGTCACTATGATGGCACAGAGGCACAGCGTCTCAGACAGAGTCACTATGACGGCACAGCGTCTCCAGGCAGGGTCACTATGATGGCACAGAGGCACAGCGTCTCAGGCAGGGTCACTATGATGGCACAGAGGCACAGCGTCTCCAGGCAGGGTCACTATGATGGCACAGCGTCTCAGGCAGGGTCACTATGATGGCACAGAGGCACAGCGTCTCAGGCAGGGTCACTATGATGGCACAGAGGCACAGCGTCTCTAGGCAGGGTCACTATGATGGCACAGAGGCACAGTGTCTCAGGCAGGGTCACTATGATGGCACAGAGGCACAGCGTGTCAGGCAGGGTCACTATGATGCCAGAGAGGCACAGCGTCTCCAGGCAGGGTCACTATGATGGCACAGAGGCACAGCGTGTCAGGCAGGGTCACTATGATGGCACAGAGGCACAGCGTCCCAGGCAGGGTCACTATGATGGCACAGAGGCACAGCGTCTCCAGGCAGGGTCACTGTGATGGCACAGCGTCTCAGGCAGGGTCACTATGATGGCACAGAGGCACAGCGTCTCAGGCAGGGTCACTATGATGGCACAGCGGCACAGCGTCTCCAGGCAGGGTCACTGTGATGGCACAGCGTCTCCAGGCAGGGTCACTATGATGGCAGAGAGGCACAGTGTCTCCAGGCAGGGTCACTATGATGGCACAGAGGCGCAGCGTCTCTAGGCAGGGTCACTATGATGGCACAGAGGCCCAGCGTGTCAGGCAGGGTCAAGATGATGGCACAGAGGCACAGCGTCTCAGCCAGGGTCACTATGATGGCACAGAGGCACAGCGTCTCCAGGCAGGGTCACTATGATGGCACAGAGGCAGAGCGTCTCCGGCAGGGTCACTATGATGGCACAGCGGCACAGCGTCTCAGGCAGGGTCACTATGATGGCACAGAGGCACAGCGTCTCCAGGCAGCGTCACTGTGATGGCACAGAGTCTCAGGCAGGGTCACTATGATGGCACAGAGGCACAGCGTCTCAGGCAGGGTCACTATGATGGCACAGAGGCACAGCGTCTCCAGGCAGGGTCACTATGATGGCACAGAGGCACAGCGTCTCAGGCAGGGTCACTATGACGGCACAGAGGCACAGCGTGTCAGGCAGGGTCACTATGATGGCACAGAGGCACAGTGTCTCAGACAGAGTCACTATGATGGCACAGAGGCACAGCGTCTCCAGGCAGGGTCACTGTGATGGCACAGCGTCTCAGGCAGGGTCACTATGATGGCACAGAGGCACTGCGTCTCACGCAGGGTCACTATGATGGCACAGAGGCACAGCGTCTCAGGCAGGGTCGCTATAATGGCACAGAGGCACAGTGTCTCAGGCAGGGTCACTATGATGGCACAGAGGCACAGCATTTCTAGGCAGGGTCACTATGATGGCACAGAGGCACAGTGTCTCAGGCAGGGTCACTATGATGGCACAGAGGCACAGCGTCTCAGGCAGATTCACTATGATGGCACAGAGGCACAGCGCCTCCAGGCAGGGTCACTATGATAGCACAGAGGCACACCGTCTCAGGCAGGGTCACTATGATGGCACAGAGGCACAGCGTCTCCAGGCAGGGTCACTATGATGGCACAGCGTCTCATGCAGGCTCACTATGATGGCACAGAGGCACAGCGTCTCCGGCAGGGTCACTATGATGGCACAGAGGCACAGCGTCTCCAGGCAGGGTCACTATGATGGCACAGCGTCTCATGCAGGGTCACTATGATGGCACAGAGGCACAGCGTCTCCGGCAGGGTCACTATGATGGCACAGAGGCACAGCGTCTCCAGGCAGGGTCACTATGATGGCACAGAGGCACAGCGTCTCAGGCAGGGTCACTATGATGGCACAGAGGGACAGCATCTCCAGGCAGGGTCACTATGATGGCACAGAGGCACAGCGTCTCCAGGCAGGGTCACTATGATGGCACAGCGGCACAGCGTCTCAGGCAGGGTCACTATGATGGCACAGAGGCACAGCGTCTCAGGCAGGGTCACTATGATGGCACAGAGGCACAGCGTCTCCAGGCAGGGTCACTATTATGGCACAGCGTCTCAGGCAGGGTCACTATGATGGCACAGAGGCACAGCGCCTCAGGCAGGGTCACTATGATGGCACAGAGGCACAGCGTCTCCAGGCAGGGTCACTATGATGGCACAGAGGCACAGGGTCTCAGGCAGGGTCACTATGATGGCACAGAGGCACAGCGTCTCCAGGCAGGGTCACTATGATGGCACAGAGGCACAGCGCCTCCAGGCAGGGTCACTATGATGGCACAGAGGCACAGCGTCTCCAGGCAGGGTCACTATGATGGCACAGAGGCACAGCGTCTCCAGGCAGGATCACTGTGATGGCACAGCGTCTCAGGCAGGGTCACTATGATGGCACAGCGTCTCCAGGAAGGGACACTATGATGGCACAGAGGCACAGCGTCTCCAGGCAGGGTCACTATGATGGCACAGCGTCTCCAGGCAGGGGCACTATGATGGCACAGAGGTACAGCGTCTCAGGCAGGGTCACTATGATGGCACAGAGGCACAGCGTGTCAGGCAAGGTCACTATGATGGCACAGAGGCACAGAGTCTCCAGGCAGGGTAAATATGATGGCACAGAGGCAAAGCGTCTCAGGCAGGGTAACTATGATGGCACAGAGGCACAGCGTCTCTGGCAGGGTCACTATGATGGCACAGATGCACAGCATCTCAGGCAGGGTCACTATGATGGCACAGAGGCACAGCGTCTCCAGGCAGGGTCACTATGATGGCACAGAGGCACAGCGTCTCAGGCAGGGTCACTATGACGGCAGAGAGGCACAGCGTGTCAGGCAGGGTCACTATGATGGCACAGAGGCACAGCGTCTCAGACAGAGTCACTATGACGGCACAGCGTCTCCAGGCAGGGTCACTATGATGGCACAGAGGCACAGCGTCTCAGGCAGGGTCACTATGATGGCACAGAGGCACAGCGTCTCCAGGCAGGGTCACTATGATGGCACAGCGTCTCAGGCAGGGTCACTATGATGGCACAGAGGCACAGCGTCTCAGGCAGGGTCACTATGATGGCACAGAGGCACAGCGTCTCTAGGCAGGGTCACTATGATGGCACAGAGGCACAGTGTCTCAGGCAGGGTCACTATGATGGCACAGAGGCACAGCGTGTCAGGCAGGGTCACTATGATGCCAGAGAGGCACAGCGTCTCCAGGCAGGGTCACTATGATGGCACAGAGGCACAGCGTGTCAGGCAGGGTCACTATGATGGCACAGAGGCACAGCGTCCCAGGCAGGGTCACTATGATGGCACAGAGGCACAGCGTCTCCAGGCAGGGTCACTGTGATGGCACAGCGTCTCAGGCAGGGTCACTATGATGGCACAGAGGCACAGCGTCTCAGGCAGGGTCACTATGATGGCACAGCGGCACAGCGTCTCCAGGCAGGGTCACTGTGATGGCACAGCGTCTCCAGGCAGGGTCACTATGATGGCAGAGAGGCACAGTGTCTCCAGGCAGGGTCACTATGATGGCACAGAGGCGCAGCGTCTCTAGGCAGGGTCACTATGATGGCACAGAGGCCCAGCGTGTCAGGCAGGGTCAAGATGATGGCACAGAGGCACAGCGTCTCAGCCAGGGTCACTATGATGGCACAGAGGCACAGCGTCTCCAGGCAGGGTCACTATGATGGCACAGAGGCAGAGCGTCTCCGGCAGGGTCACTATGATGGCACAGCGGCACAGCGTCTCAGGCAGGGTCACTATGATGGCACAGAGGCACAGCGTCTCCAGGCAGGGTCACTGTGATGGCACAGAGTCTCAGGCAGGGTCACTATGATGGCACAGAGGCACAGCGTCTCAGGCAGGGTCACTATGATGGCACACAGGCACAGCGTCTCCAGGCAGGGTCACTATGATGGCACAGAGGCACAGCGTCTCAGGCAGGGTCACTATGACGGCACAGAGGCACAGCGTGTCAGGCAGGGTCACTATGATGGCACAGAGGCACAGTGTCTCAGACAGAGTCACTATGATGGCACAGAGGCACAGCGTCTCCAGGCAGGGTCACTGTGATGGCACAGCGTCTCAGGCAGGGTCACTATGATGGCACAGAGGCACTGCGTCTCACGCAGGGTCACTATGATGGCACAGAGGCACAGCGTCTCAGGCAGGGTCGCTATAATGGCACAGAGGCACAGTGTCTCAGGCAGGGTCACTATGATGGCACAGAGGCACAGCATTTCTAGGCAGGGTCACTATGATGGCACAGAGGCACAGTGTCTCAGGCAGGGTCACTATGATGGCACAGAGGCACAGCGTCTCAGGCAGATTCACTATGATGGCACAGAGGCACAGCGCCTCCAGGCAGGGTCACTATGATAGCACAGAGGCACACCGTCTCAGGCAGGGTCACTATGATGGCACAGAGGCACAGCGTCTCCAGGCAGGGTCACTATGATGGCACAGCGTCTCATGCAGGCTCACTATGATGGCACAGAGGCACAGCGTCTCCGGCAGGGTCACTATGATGGCACAGAGGCACAGCGTCTCCAGGCAGGGTCACTATGATGGCACAGAGGCACAGCGTCTCCAGGCAGGGTCACTATGATGGCACAGCGTCTCATGCAGGGTCACTATGATGGCACAGAGGCACAGCGTCTCCGGCAGGGTCACTATGATGGCACAGAGGCACAGCGTCTCCAGGCAGGGTCACTATGATGGCACAGAGGCACAGCGTCTCAGGCAGGGTCACTATGATGGCACAGAGGGACAGCATCTCCAGGCAGGGTCACTATGATGGCACAGAGGCACAGCGTCTCCAGGCAGGGTCACTATGATGGCACAGCGGCACAGCGTCTCAGGCAGGGTCACTATGATGGCACAGAGGCACAGCGTCTCCAGGCAGGGTCACTATGATGGCACAGAGGCACAGCGTCTCAGGCAGGGTCACTATGATGGCACAGAGGCACAGCGTCTCCAGGCAGGGTCACTATGATGGCAGAGAGGCACAGCGTCTCCAGGCAGGGTCACTATGATGGCACAGAGGCACAGCGTCTCCAGGCAGGGTCACTATGATGGCACAGAGGCACAGCGTCCCAGGCAGGGTCACTATGTTGGCACAGAGGCACAGAGTCTCCAGGCAGGGTCAATATGATGGCACAGAGGCAAAGCGTCTCAGGCAGGGTAACTATGATGGCACAGAGGCACAGCGTCTCTAGGCAGGGTCACTATGATGGCACAGAGGCACAGCGTCTCCGGCAGGGTCACTATGATGGCACAGAGGCACAGCGTCTCAGGCAGGGTCACTATGATGGCACAGAGGCACAGCGTCTCCAGGCAGGGTCACTATGATGGCAAAGCGTCTCAGGCAGGGTAACTATGATGGCACAGAGGCACAGCGTCTCCGGCAGGGTCACTATGATGGCACAGAGGCACAGCGTCTCAGGCAGGGTCACTATGATAGCACAGAGGCACAGCATCTCCAGGCAGGATCACTATGATGGCACAGAGGCACAGCGTCTCAGGCAGGGTCACTATGATGGCACAGAGGCACACGTCTGTAGGCAGGGTCATTATGATGGCACAGAGGCACAGCGTCTCCAGGCAGGGTCACTATGATGGCACAGAGGCACAGCGTCTCCGGCAGGGTCACTACGATGGCACAGAGGCACAGCGTCTCCGGCAGGGTCACTACGATGGCACAGAGGCACAGCGTCTCCGGCAGGGTCACTACGATGGCACAGAGGCACAGCGTCTCAGGCAGGGTCACTATGATGCCACAGAGGCACAGCGTCTCCAGGCAGGTTCACTACGATGGCACAGAGGCACAGCGTCTCAGGCAGGGTCACTATGATGGCAGAGAGGCACAGCGTCTAGGCAGGGTCACTATGATGGCACAGAGGCACAGCGTCTCCAGGCAGGGTCACTGTGATGGCACAGCGTCTCAGGCAGGGTCACTATGATGGCACAGAGGCACAGCGTCTCTAGGCAGGGTCACTATGATGGCACAGAGGCACAGCGTCTCCAGGCAGGGTCACTATGATGGCAAAGAGGCACAGCGTCTCGGGCAGGGTCACTATGATGGCACAGAGGCACAGCGTCTCAGGCAGGGTCACTATGATGGCAGAGAGGCACAGCGTCTCCAGGAAGGGTCACTATGATGGCACAGAGGCACAGCGTCTCAGGCAGGGTCACTATGATGGCAGAGAGGCACAGCATCTCAGGCAGGGTCACTATGATGGCACAGAGGCACAGCGTCTCCAGGCAGGGTCACTATGATGGCAAAGCTTCTCAGGCAGGGTAACTATGATGTCACAGAGGCACAGCGTCTCCGGAAGGGTCACTATGATGGCACAGAGGCACAGCGTCTCAGGCAGGGTCACTATGATGGCACAGAGGCACAGCGTCTCCAGGCAGGATCACTATGATGGCACAGAGGCACAGCGTCTCAGGCAGGGTCACTATGATGGCACAGAGGCACAGCGTCTCCAGGCAGGGTCACTATGATGGCACAGAGGCACAGCGTCTCCAGGAAGGGTCACTATGATGGCACAGAGGCACAGCGTCTCCGGCAGGGTCACTATGATGGCACAGAGGCACAGCGTCTCAGGCAGGGTCACTACGATGGCACAGAGGCACAGCGTCTCCGGCAGGGTCACTACGATGGCACAGAGGCACAGCGTCTCAGGAAGGGTCACTACGATGACACAGAGGCACAGAGTCTCAGGCAGGGTCACTACGATGGCACAGAGGCACAGCATCTCCAGGCAGGGTCACTATGATGGCACAGAGGCACAGCGTCTCCGGCAGGGTCACTATGATGGCACAGCGGCACAGCGTCTCAGGCAGGGTCACTATGATGGCACAGAGGCACAGCGTCTCCAGGCAGGGTCACTGTGATGGCACAGCGTCTCAGGCAGGGTCACTATGATGGCACAGAGGCACAGCGTGTCAGGCAGGGTCACTATGATGGCACAGAGGCACAGCGTCTCAGTCAGGGTCACTATGATGGCACAGAGGCACAGCGTCTCAGGCAGGGTCACTATGATGGCACAGAGGCACAGCGTCTCCAGGCAGGGTCACTATGATGGCACAGCGTCTCCAGGCAGGGTCACTATGATGGCACAGAGGCACAGCGTCTCAGGCAGGGTCACTATGATGGCAGAGAGGCACAGCGTCTCCAGGCAGGGTCACTATGATGGCACAGAGGCACAGCGTCTCCAGGCAGGGTCACTATGATGGCACAGCGGCACAGCGTCTCAGGCAGGGTCACTATGATGGCACAGAGGCACAGCGTCTCCAGGCAGGGTCACTATGATGGCACAGAGGCACAGCGTCTCCAGGCAGGGTCACTATGATGGCAAAGCTTCTCAGGCAGGGTAACTATGATGTCACAGAGGCACAGCGTCTCCGGAAGGGTCACTATGATGGCACAGAGGCACAGCGTCTCAGGCAGGGTCACTATGATGGCACAGAGGCACAGCGTCTCCAGGCAGGATCACTATGATGGCACAGAGGCACAGCGTCTCAGGCAGGGTCACTATGATGGCACAGAGGCACAGCGTCTCAGGCAGGGTCACTATGATGGCACAGAGGCACAGCGTCTCCAGGCAGGATCACTATGATGGCACAGAGGCACAGCGTCTCAGGCAGGGTCACTATGATGGCACAGAGGCACAGCGTCTCCAGGCAGGGTCACTATGATGGCACAGAGGCACAGCGTCTCCAGGAAGGGTCACTATGATGGCACAGAGGCACAGCGTCTCCGGCAGGGTCACTATGATGGCACAGAGGCACAGCGTCTCAGGCAGGGTCACTACGATGGCACAGAGGCACAGCGTCTCCGGCAGGGTCACTACGATGGCACAGAGGCACAGCGTCTCAGGAAGGGTCACTACGATGACACAGAGGCACAGAGTCTCAGGCAGGGTCACTACGATGGCACAGAGGCACAGCATCTCCAGGCAGGGTCACTATGATGGCACAGAGGCACAGCGTCTCCGGCAGGGTCACTATGATGGCACAGCGGCACAGCGTCTCAGGCAGGGTCACTATGATGGCACAGAGGCACAGCGTCTCCAGGCAGGGTCACTGTGATGGCACAGCGTCTCAGGCAGGGTCACTATGATGGCACAGAGGCACAGCGTGTCAGGCAGGGTCACTATGATGGCACAGAGGCACAGCGTCTCAGTCAGGGTCACTATGATGGCACAGAGGCACAGCGTCTCAGTCAGGGTCACTATGATGGCACAGAGGCACAGCGTCTCCAGGCAGGGTCACTATGATGGCACAGCGTCTCCAGGCAGGGTCACTATGATGGCACAGAGGCACAGCGTCTCAGGCAGGGTCACTATGATGGCAGAGAGGCACAGCGTCTCCAGGCAGGGTCACTATGATGGCACAGAGGCACAGCGTCTCCAGGCAGGGTCACTATGATGGCACAGCGGCACAGCGTCTCAGGCAGGGTCACTATGATGGCACAGAGGCACAGCGTCTCCAGGCAGGGTCACTATGATGGCACAGAGGCACAGCGTCTCAGGCAGGGTCACTATGATGGCACAGAGGCGCAGCGTCTCCAGGCAGGGTCACTATGATGGCACAGAGGCACAGCGCCTCCAGGCAGGGTCACTATGATGGCACAGCGGCACAGCGTCTCAGGCAGGGTCACTATGATGGCACAGAGGCACAGCGTCTCCAGGCAGGGTCACTATGATGGCACAGAGGCAGAGCGTCTCCGGCAGGGTCACTATGATGGCACAGCGGCACAGCGTCTCAGGCAGGGTCACTATGATGGCACAGAGGCACAGCGTCTCCAGGCAGGGTCACTGTGATGGCACAGCGTCTCAGGCAGGGTCACTATGATGGCACAGAGGCACAGCGTCTCTAGGCAGGGTCACTATGATGGCACAGAGGCACAGCGTCTCAGGCAGGGTCACTATGATGGCACAGAGGCACAGCGTCTCAGGCAGGGTCACTATGATGGCACAGAGGCACAGCATCTCCAGGCAGGATCACTATGATGGCACAGAGGCACAGCGTCTCAGGCAGGGTCACTATGATGGCACAGAGGCACAGCGTCTCCAGGCAGGGTCACTATGATGGCACAGAGGCACAGCGTCTCCAGGCAGGGTCACTATGATGGCACAGAGGCACAGCGTCTCCGGCAGGGTCACTACAACGGCACAGAGGCACAGCGTCTCAGGCAGGGTCACTACGATGGCACAGAGGCACAGCGTCTCCGGCAGGGTCACTACGATGGCACAGAGGCACAGCGTCTCAGGCAGGGTCACTACGATGGCACAGAGGCACAGAGTCTCAGGAAGGGTCACTACGATGGCACAGAGGCACAGCGTCTCAGGCAGGGTCACTATGATGGCACAGAGGCACAGCGTCTCCAGGCAGGGTCACTATGATGGCACAGAGGCACAGCGTCTCTAGGCAGGGTCACTATGATGGCACAGAGGCACAGTGTCTCAGGCAGGGTCACTATGATGGCACAGAGGCACAGCGTCTCCAGGCAGGTTCACTATGATGGCACAGCGGCACAGCGTCTCTGGCAGGGTCACTATGATGGCACAGAGGCACAGCGTCTCCAGGCAGGGTCACTGTGATGGCACAGCGTCTCAGGCAGGGTCACTATGATTGCACAGAGGCACAGCGTCTCTAGGCAGGGTCACTATGATGACACAGAGGCACAGCGTCTCCAGGCAGGGTCACTATGATGGCAAAGAGGCACAGCGTCTCGGGCAGGGTCACTATGATGGCACAGAGGCACAGCGTCTCAGGCAGGGTCACTATGATGGCACAGAGGCACAGCGTCTCCAGGCAGGGTCACTATGATGGCACAGAGGCACAGCGTCTCAGGCAGGGTCACTATGATGGCACAGAGGCACAGCGTCTCCAGGCAGGGTCACTATGATGGCAAAGCTTCTCAGGCAGGGTAACTATGATGGCACAGAGGCACAGCGTCTCCGGAAGGGTCACTATGATGGCACAGAGGCACAGCGTCTCAGGCAGGGTCACTATGATGGCACAGAGGCACAGCGTCTCCAGGCAGGATCACTATGATGGCACAGAGGCACAGCGTCTCAGGCAGGGTCACTATGATGGCACAGAGGCACAGCGTCTCCAGGCAGGGTCACTATGATGGCACAGAGGCACAGCGTCTCCAGGCAGGGTCACTATGATGGCACAGAGGCACAGCGTCTCAGGCAGGGTCACTACGATGGCACAGAGGCACAGCGTCTCAGGCAGGGTCACTACGATGGCACAGAGGCACAGCGTCTCCGGCAGGGTCACTATGATGGCACAGAGGCACAGGGTCTCAGGCAGGGTCACTACGATGGCACAGAGGCACAGCGTCTCCAGGCAGGGTCACTATGATGGCACAGAGGCACAGCGTCTCAGGCAGATTCACTATGATGGCACAGAGGCACAGCGCCTCCAGGCAGGGTCACTATGATAGCACAGAGGCACACCGTCTCAGGCAGGGTCACTATGATGGCACAGAGGCACAGCGTCTCCAGGCAGGGTCACTATGATGGCACAGCGTCTCATGCAGGCTCACTATGATGGCACAGAGGCACAGCGTCTCCGGCAGGGTCACTATGATGGCACAGAGGCACAGCGTCTCCAGGCAGGGTCACTATGATGGCACAGAGGCACAGCGTCTCCAGGCAGGGTCACTATGATGGCACAGCGTCTCATGCAGGGTCACTATGATGGCACAGAGGCACAGCGTCTCCGGCAGGGTCACTATGATGGCACAGAGGCACAGCGTCTCCAGGCAGGGTCACTATGATGGCACAGAGGCACAGCGTCTCAGGCAGGGTCACTATGATGGCACAGAGGGACAGCATCTCCAGGCAGGGTCACTATGATGGCACAGAGGCACAGCGTCTCCAGGCAGGGTCACTATGATGGCACAGCGCCACAGCGTCTCAGGCAGGGTCACTATGATGGCACAGAGGCACAGCGTCTCCAGGCAGGGTCACTATGATGGCACAGAGGCACAGCGTCTCCAGGCAGGGTCACTATGATGGCACAGAGGCACAGCGTCTCCGGCAGGGTCACTATGATGGCAGAGAGGCACAGCGTCTCCAGGCAGGGTCACTATGATGGCACAGAGGCACAGCGTCTCCAGGCAGGGTCACTATGATGGCACAGAGGCACAGCGTCCCAGGCAGGGTCACTATGTTGGCACAGAGGC
Source organism: Streptopelia decaocto (assembly GCF_964273445.1). NCBI lineage: Eukaryota > Metazoa > Chordata > Aves > Columbiformes > Columbidae > Streptopelia > Streptopelia decaocto. Next base: position 186,821 of record NW_028117033.1, on the reverse strand, counting down.
ACAGAGTCTCCAGGCAGGGTCAATATGATGGCACAGAGGCAAAGCGTCTCAGGCAGGGTAACTATGATGGCACAGAGGCACAGCGTCTCTAGGCAGGGTCACTATGATGGCACAGAGGCACAGCGTCTCCGGCAGGGTCACTATGATGGCACAGAGGCACAGCGTCTCAGGCAGGGTCACTATGATGGCACAGAGGCACAGCGTCTCCAGGCAGGGTCACTATGATGGCAAAGCGTCTCAGGCAGGGTAACTATGATGGCACAGAGGCACAGCGTCTCCGGAAGGGTCACTATGATGGCACAGAGGCACAGCGTCTCAGGCAGGGTCACTATGATAGCACAGAGGCACAGCATCTCCAGGCAGGATCACTATGATGGCACAGAGGCACAGCGTCTCCGGCAGGGTCACTATGATGGCACAGAGGCACACGTCTGTAGGCAGGGTCATTATGATGGCACAGAGGCACAGCGTCTCCAGGCAGGGTCACTATGATGGCACAGAGGCACAGCGTCTCCGGCAGGGTCACTACGATGGCACAGAGGCACAGCGTCTCCGGCAGGGTCACTACGATGGCACAGAGGCACAGCGTCTCCGGCAGGGTCACTACGATGGCACAGAGGCACAGCGTCTCAGGCAGGGTCACTATGATGCCACAGAGGCACAGCGTCTCCAGGCAGGTTCACTACGATGGCACAGAGGCACAGCGTCTCAGGCAGGGTCACTATGATGGCAGAGAGGCACAGCGTCTAGGCAGGGTCACTATGATGGCACAGAGGCACAGCGTCTCCAGGCAGGGTCACTGTGATGGCACAGCGTCTCAGGCAGGGTCACTATGATGGCACAGAGGCACAGCGTCTCCAGGCAGGGTCACTATGATGGCAAAGAGGCACAGCGTCTCGGGCAGGGTCACTATGATGGCACAGAGGCACAGCGTCTCAGGCAGGGTCACTATGATGGCAGAGAGGCACAGCGTCTCCAGGAAGGGTCACTATGATGGCACAGAGGCACAGCGTCTCAGGCAGGGTCACTATGATGGCAGAGAGGCACAGCATCTCAGGCAGGGTCACTATGATGGCACAGAGGCACAGCGTCTCCAGGCAGGGTCACTATGATGGCAAAGCTTCTCAGGCAGGGTAACTATGATGTCACAGAGGCACAGCGTCTCCGGAAGGGTCACTATGATGGCACAGAGGCACAGCGTCTCAGGCAGGGTCACTATGATGGCACAGAGGCACAGCGTCTCCAGGCAGGATCACTATGATGGCACAGAGGCACAGCGTCTCAGGCAGGGTCACTATGACGGCACAGAGGCACAGCGTCTCCAGGCAGGGTCACTATGATGGCACAGAGGCACAGCGTCTCCAGGAAGGGTCACTATGATGGCACAGAGGCACAGCGTCTCCGGCAGGGTCACTATGATGGCACAGAGGCACAGCGTCTCAGGCAGGGTCACTACGATGGCACAGAGGCACAGCGTCTCCGGCAGGGTCACTACGATGGCACAGAGGCACAGCGTCTCAGGAAGGGTCACTACGATGACACAGAGGCACAGAGTCTCAGGCAGGGTCACTACGATGGCACAGAGGCACAGCATCTCCAGGCAGGTCACTATGATGGCACAGAGGCACAGCGTCTCCGGCAGGGTCACTATGATGGCACAGCGGCACAGCGTCTCAGGCAGGGTCACTATGATGGCACAGAGGCACAGCGTCTCCAGGCAGGGTCACTGTGATGGCACAGCGTCTCAGGCAGGGTCACTATGATGGCACAGAGGCACAGCGTGTCAGGCAGGGTCACTATGATGGCACAGAGGCACAGCGTCTCAGTCAGGGTCACTATGATGGCACAGAGGCACAGCGTCTCAGGCAGGGTCACTATGATGGCACAGAGGCACAGCGTCTCCAGGCAGGGTCACTATGATGGCACAGCGTCTCCAGGCAGGGTCACTATGATGGCACAGAGGCACAGCGTCTCAGGCAGGGTCACTATGATGGCAGAGAGGCACAGCGTCTCCAGGCAGGGTCACTATGATGGCACAGAGGCACAGCGTCTCCAGGCAGGGTCACTATGATGGCACAGCGGCACAGCGTCTCAGGCAGGGTCACTATGATGGCACAGAGGCACAGCGTCTCCAGGCAGGGTCACTATGATGGCACAGAGGCACAGCGTCTCCAGGCAGGGTCACTATGATGGCAAAGCTTCTCAGGCAGGGTAACTATGATGTCACAGAGGCACAGCGTCTCCGGAAGGGTCACTATGATGGCACAGAGGCACAGCGTCTCAGGCAGGGTCACTATGATGGCACAGAGGCACAGCGTCTCCAGGCAGGATCACTATGATGGCACAGAGGCACAGCGTCTCAGGCAGGGTCACTATGATGGCACAGAGGCACAGCGTCTCAGGCAGGGTCACTATGATGGCACAGAGGCACAGCGTCTCCAGGCAGGATCACTATGATGGCACAGAGGCACAGCGTCTCAGGCAGGGTCACTATGATGGCACAGAGGCACAGCGTCTCCAGGCAGGGTCACTATGATGGCACAGAGGCACAGCGTCTCCAGGAAGGGTCACTATGATGGCACAGAGGCACAGCGTCTCCGGCAGGGTCACTATGATGGCACAGAGGCACAGCGTCTCAGGCAGGGTCACTACGATGGCACAGAGGCACAGCGTCTCCGGCAGGGTCACTACGATGGCACAGAGGCACAGCGTCTCAGGAAGGGTCACTACGATGACACAGAGGCACAGAGTCTCAGGCAGGGTCACTACGATGGCACAGAGGCACAGCATCTCCAGGCAGGGTCACTATGATGGCACAGAGGCACAGCGTCTCCGGCAGGGTCACTATGATGGCACAGCGGCACAGCGTCTCAGGCAGGGTCACTATGATGGCACAGAGGCACAGCGTCTCCAGGCAGGGTCACTGTGATGGCACAGCGTCTCAGGCAGGGTCACTATGATGGCACAGAGGCACAGCGTGTCAGGCAGGGTCACTATGATGGCACAGAGGCACAGCGTCTCAGTCAGGGTCACTATGATGGCACAGAGGCACAGCGTCTCAGGCAGGGTCACTATGATGGCACAGAGGCACAGCGTCTCCAGGCAGGGTCACTATGATGGCACAGCGTCTCCAGGCAGGGTCACTATGATGGCACAGAGGCACAGCGTCTCAGGCAGGGTCACTATGATGGCAGAGAGGCACAGCGTCTCCAGGCAGGGTCACTATGATGGCACAGAGGCACAGCGCCTCCAGGCAGGGTCACTATGATGGCACAGCGGCACAGCGTCTCCGGCAGGGTCACTATGATGGCACAGAGGCACAGCGTCTCCAGGCAGGGTCACTATGATGGCACAGAGGCACAGCGTCTCAGGCAGGGTCACTATGATGGCACAGAGGCGCAGCGTCTCCAGGCAGGGTCACTATGATGGCACAGAGGCACAGCGCCTCCAGGCAGGGTCACTATGATGGCACAGCGGCACAGCGTCTCAGGCAGGGTCACTATGATGGCACAGAGGCACAGCGTCTCCAGGCAGGGTCACTATGATGGCACAGAGGCAGAGCGTCTCCGGCAGGGTCACTATGATGGCACAGCGGCACAGCGTCTCAGGCAGGGTCACTATGATGGCACAGAGGCACAGCGTCTCCAGGCAGGGTCACTGTGATGGCACAGCGTCTCAGGCAGGGTCACTATGATGGCACAGAGGCACAGCGTCTCTAGGCAGGGTAACTATGATGGCACAGAGGCACAGCGTCTCCGGCAGGGTCACTATGATGGCACAGAGGCACAGCGTCTCAGGCAGGGTCACTATGATGGCACAGAGGCACAGCATCTCCAGGCAGGATCACTATGATGGCACAGAGGCACAGCGTCTCAGGCAGGGTCACTATGATGGCACAGAGGCACAGCGTCTCCAGGCAGGGTCACTATGATGGCACAGAGGCACAGCGTCTCCAGGCAGGGTCACTATGATGGCACAGAGGCACAGCGTCTCCGGCAGGGTCACTACGACGGCACAGAGGCACAGCGTCTCAGGCAGGGTCACTACGATGGCACAGAGGCACAGCGTCTCCGGCAGGGTCACTACGATGGCACAGAGGCACAGCGTCTCAGGCAGGGTCACTACGATGGCACAGAGGCACAGAGTCTCACGAAGGGTCACTACGATGGCACAGAGGCACAGCGTCTCAGGCAGGGTCACTATGATGGCACAGAGGCACAGCGTCTCCAGGCAGGGTCACTATGATGGCACAGAGGCACAGCGTCTCTAGGCAGGGTCACTATGATGGCACAGAGGCACAGTGTCTCAGGCAGGGTCACTATGATGGCACAGAGGCACAGCGTCTCCAGGCAGGTTCACTATGATGGCACAGCGGCACAGCGTCTCTGGCAGGGTCACTATGATGGCACAGAGGCACAGCGTCTCCAGGCAGGGTCACTGTGATGGCACAGCGTCTCAGGCAGGGTCACTATGATTGCACAGAGGCACAGCGTCTCTAGGCAGGGTCACTATGATGGCACAGAGGCACAGCGTCTCCAGGCAGGGTCACTATGATGGCAAAGAGGCACAGCGTCTCGGGCAGGGTCACTATGATGGCACAGAGGCACAGCGTCTCAGGCAGGGTCACTATGATGGCACAGAGGCACAGCGTCTCCAGGCAGGGTCACTATGATGGCACAGAGGCACAGCGTCTCAGGCAGGGTCACTATGATGGCACAGAGGCACAGCGTCTCCAGGCAGGGTCACTATGATGGCAAAGCTTCTCAGGCAGGGTAACTATGATGGCACAGAGGCACAGCGTCTCCGGAAGGGTCACTATGATGGCACAGAGGCACAGCGTCTCAGGCAGGGTCACTATGATGGCACAGAGGCACAGCGTCTCCAGGCAGGATCACTATGATGGCACAGAGGCACAGCGTCTCAGGCAGGGTCACTATGATGGCACAGAGGCACAGCGTCTCCAGGCAGGGTCACTATGATGGCACAGAGGCACAGCGTCTCCAGGCAGGGTCACTATGATGGCACAGAGGCACAGCGTCTCAGGCAGGGTCACTACGATGGCACAGAGGCACAGCGTCTCAGGCAGGGTCACTACGATGGCACAGAGGCACAGCGTCTCCGGCAGGGTCACTATGATGGCACAGAGGCACAGCGTCTCAGGCAGGGTCACTACGATGTCACAGAGGCACAGCGTCTCAGGAAGGGTCACTACGATGGCACAGAGGCACAGCGTCTCAGGCAGGGTCACTACGATGGCACAGAGGCACAGCGTCTCAGGCAGGGTCACTACGATGGCACAGAGGCACAGCGTCTCAGGCAGGGTCACTATGATGGCACAGAGGCACAGCGTCTCCAGGCAGGGTCACTATGATGGCACAGAGGCACAGCGTGTCAGGCAGGGTCACTATGATGGCACAGAGGCACAGCGTCTCCAGGCAGGGTCACTATGATGGCACAGCGTCTCCAGGAAGGGTCACTATGATGGCACAGAGGCACAGCGTCTCAGGCAGGGTCACTATGATGGCACAGAGGCACAGCGTCTCCAGGCAGGGTCACTATGATGGCACAGAGGCACAGCGTCTCAGGCAGGGTCACTACGATGGCACAGAGGCACAGCGTCTCAGGCAGGTGCTATGATGGCACAGAGGCACAGCGTCTCCAGGCAGGGTCACTATGATGGCACAGAGGCACAGCGTCTCAGGCAGGGTCGCTATGATGGCAAAGAGGCACAGCGTCTCAGGCAGGGTCACTATGATGGCACAGAGGCACAGCGTCTCAGGCAGGGTCACTATGATGGCACAGAGGCACAGCGTCTCCAGGCAGGGTCACTATGATGGCACAGAGGCACAGCGTCTCCAGGCAGGGTCACTATGATGGCACAGCGTCTCCAGGAAGGGTCACTATGATGGCACAGAGGCACAGCGTCTCCAGGCAGGGTCACTATGATGGCACAGCGTCTCCAGGCAGGGTCACTATGACGGCACAGAGGCACAGCGTCTCAGGCAGGGTCACTATGATGGCACAGAAGCACAGCGTCTCCAGGCAGGGTCGCTATGATGGCACAGAGGCACAGCGTCTCCAGGCAGGGTCACTATGATGGCACAGAGGCACAGCGTCTCCAGGCAGGGTCACTATGATGGCACAGAGGCACAGTGTCTCAGGCAGGGTCACTATGATGGCACAGAGGCACAGCGTCTCCAGGCAGGGTCACTGTGATGGCACAGCGTCTCAGGCAGGGTCACTATGATGGCACAGAGGCACTGCGTCTCCAGGCAGGGTCACTATGATGGCACAGAGGCACAGCGTCTCAGGCAGGGTCACTATGATGGCACAGAGGCACAGCGTCTCAGGCAGGGTCACTATGATGGCACAGAGGCACAGCGTCTCAGGCAGGGTCACTATGATGGCACAGAGGCACAGAGTCTCCAGGCAGGGTCAATATGATGGCACAGAGGCAAAGCGTCTCAGGCAGGCTAACTATGATGGCACAGAGGCACAGCGTCTCCAGGCAGGGTCACTATGATGGCACAGCGTCTCCAGGCAGGGTCACTATGATGGCAAAGCGTCTCAGACAGGGTAACTATGATGGCACAGAGGCACAGCGTCTCCGGCAGGGTCACTATGATGGCACAGAGGCACAGCGTCTCAGGCAGGGTCACTATGATGGCACAGAGGCACAGCATCTCCAGGCAGGATCACTATGATGGCACAGAGGCACAGCGTCTCAGGCAGGGTCACTATGATGGCACAGAGGCACAGCGTCTCCAGGCAGGGTCACTACGATGGCACAGAGGCACAGCGTCTCCAGGCAGGCTCACTATGATGGCACAGAGGCACAGCGTCTCCGGCAGGGTCACTACGATGGCACAGAGGCACAGCGTCTCAGGCAGGGTCACTATGATGGCACAGAGGCACAGCGTCTCAGGCAGGGTCACTATGATGCCACAGAGGCACAGCGTCTCCAGGCAGGTTCACTATGATGGCACAGAGGCACAGCGTCTCTGGCAGGGTCACTATGATGGCACAGAGGCACAGCGTCTCAGGCAGGGTCACTATGATGGCACAGAGGCACAGCGTCTCCAGGCAGGGTCACTATGATGGCACAGAGGCACAGCGTCTCCAGGCAGGGTCACTATGATGGCACAGCGTCTCCAGGAAGGGTCACTATGATGGCACAGAGGCACAGCGTCTCCAGGCAGGGTCACTATGATGGCACAGCGTCTCCAGGCAGGGTCACTATGATGGCACAGAGGCACAGCGTCTCAGGCAGGGTCACTATGATGGCACAGAAGCACAGCGTCTCCAGGCAGGGTCGCTATGATGGCACAGAGGCACAGCGTCTCCAGGCAGGGTCACTATGATGGCACAGAGGCACAGCGTCTCCAGGCAGGGTCACTATGATGGCACAGAGGCACAGTGTCTCAGGCAGGGTCACTATGATGGCACAGAGGCACAGCGTCTCCAGGCAGGGTCACTGTGATGGCACAGCGTCTCAGGCAGGGTCAATATGATGGCACAGAGGCAAAGCGTCTCAGGCAGGCTAACTATGATGGCACAGAGGCACAGCGTCTCCAGGCAGGGTCACTATGATGGCACAGCGTCTCCAGGCAGGGTCACTATGATGGCAAAGCGTCTCAGGCAGGGTAACTATGATGGCACAGAGGCACAGCGTCTCCGGCAGGGTCACTATGATGGCACAGAGGCACAGCGTCTCAGGCAGGGTCACTATGATGGCACAGAGGCACAGCATCTCCAGGCAGGATCACTATGATGGCACAGAGGCACAGCGTCTCAGGCAGGGTCACTATGATGGCACAGAGGCACAGCGTCTCCAGGCAGGGTCACTACGATGGCACAGAGGCACAGCGTCTCCAGGCAGGCTCACTATGATGGCACAGAGGCACAGCGTCTCCGGCAGGGTCACTACGATGGCACAGAGGCACAGCGTCTCAGGCAGGGTCACTATGATGGCACAGAGGCACAGCGTCTCAGGCAGGGTCACTATGATGCCACAGAGGCACAGCATCTCAGCCAGGTTCACTATGATGGCACAGAGGCACAGCGTCTCAGGCAGGGTCACTATGATGGCACAGAGGCACAGCGTCTCAGGCAGGGTCACTATGATGGCACAGAGGCACAGCGTGTCAGGCAGGGTCACTATGATGGCACAGAGGCACAGCGTCTCAGGCAGGGTCACTATGATGGCACAGAGGCACAGAGTCTCCAGGCAGGGTCAATATGATGGCACAGAGGCAAAGCGTCTCAGGCAGGCTAACTATGATGGCACAGAGGCACAGCGTCTCCAGGCAGGGTCACTATGATGGCACAGCGTCTCCAGGCAGGGTCACTATGATGGCAAAGCGTCTCAGGCAGGGTAACTATGATGGCACAGAGGCACAGCGTCTCCGGCAGGGTCACTATGATGGCACAGAGGCACAGCGTCTCAGGCAGGGTCACTATGATGGCACAGAGGCACAGCATCTCCAGGCAGGATCACTATGATGGCACAGAGGCACAGCGTCTCAGGCAGGGTCACTATGATGGCACAGAGGCACAGCGTCTCCAGGCAGGGTCACTACGATGGCACAGAGGCACAGCGTCTCCAGGCAGGCTCACTATGATGGCACAGAGGCACAGCGTCTCCGGCAGGGTCACTACGATGGCACAGAGGCACAGCGTCTCAGGCAGGGTCACTATGATGGCACAGAGGCACAGCGTCTCAGGCAGGGTCACTATGATGCCACAGAGGCACAGCATCTCAGCCAGGTTCACTATGATGGCACAGAGGCACAGCGTCTCTGGCAGGGTCACTATGATGGCACAGAGGCACAGCGTCTCAGGCAGGTGCTATCATGGCACAGAGGCACAGCGTCTCCAGGCAGGGTCACTGTGATGGCACAGCGTCTCAGGCAGGGTCACTATGATGGCACAGAGGCACAGCGTCTCTAGGCAGGGTCACTATGATGGCACAGAGGTACAGCGTCTCCAGGCAGGGTCACTATGATGGCAAAGAGGCACAGCGTCTCGGGCAGGGTCATTATGATGGCACAGAGGCACAGCGTCTCAGGCAGGGTCACTATGATGGCACAGAGGCACAGCGTCTCAGGCAGGGTCACTATGATGGCACAGAGGCACAGCGTCTCAGGCAGGGTCACTATGATGGCACAGAGGCACAGCGTCTCCAGGCAGGGTCACTATGATGGCAAAGCTTCTCAGGCAGGGTAACTATGATGGCACAGAGGCACAGCGTCTCCGGAAGGGTCACTATGATGGCACAGAGGCACAGCGTCTCAGGCAGGGTCACTATGATGGCACAGAGGCACAGCGTCTCCAGGCAGGATCACTATGATGGCACAGAGGCACAGCGTCTCAGGCAGGGTCACTATGATGGCACAGAGGCACAGCGTCTCCATGCAGGGTCACTATGATGGCACAGAGGCACAGCGTCTCCGGCAGGGTCACTACGATGGCACAGAGGCACAGCGTCTCAGGCAGGGTCACTACGATGGGACAGAGGCACAGCGTCTCAGGCAGGGTCACTATGATGGCACAGAGGCACAGCGTCTCAGGCAGGGTCACTACGATGGCACAGAGGCACAGCGTCTCAGGAAGGGTCACTACGATGACACAGAGGCACAGCGTCTCTAGGCAGGGTCACTATGATGGCACAGAGGCACAGCGTCTCCAGGCAGGGTCACTATGATGGCAAAGAGGCACAGCGTCTCGGGCAGGGTCACTATGATGGCACAGAGGCACAGCGTCTCAGGCAGGGTCACTATGATGGCAGAGAGGCACAGCGTCTCCAGGAAGGGTCACTATGATGGCACAGAGGCACAGCGTCTCAGGCAGGGTCACTATGATGGCAGAGAGGCACAGCATCTCAGGCAGGGTCACTATGATGGCACAGAGGCACAGCGTCTCCAGGCAGGGTCACTATGATGGCAAAGCTTCTCAGGCAGGGTAACTATGATGTCACAGAGGCACAGCGTCTCCGGAAGGGTCACTATGATGGCACAGAGGCACAGCGTCTCAGGCAGGGTCACTATGATGGCACAGAGGCACAGCGTCTCCAGGCAGGATCACTATGATGGCACAGAGGCACAGCGTCTCAGGCAGGGTCACTATGATGGCACAGAGGCACAGCGTCTCCAGGCAGGGTCACTATGATGGCACAGAGGCACAGCGTCTCCAGGAAGGGTCACTATGATGGCACAGAGGCACAGCGTCTCCGGCAGGGTCACTATGATGGCACAGAGGCACAGCGTCTCAGGCAGGGTCACTACGATGGCACAGAGGCACAGCGTCTCCGGCAGGGTCACTACGATGGCACAGAGGCACAGCGTCTCAGGAAGGGTCACTACGATGACACAGAGGCACAGAGTCTCAGGCAGGGTCACTACGATGGCACAGAGGCACAGCATCTCCAGGCAGGTCACTATGATGGCACAGAGGCACAGCGTCTCCGGCAGGGTCACTATGATGGCACAGCGGCACAGCGTCTCAGGCAGGGTCACTATGATGGCACAGAGGCACAGCGTCTCCAGGCAGGGTCACTGTGATGGCACAGCGTCTCAGGCAGGGTCACTATGATGGCACAGAGGCACAGCGTGTCAGGCAGGGTCACTATGATGGCACAGAGGCACAGCGTCTCAGTCAGGGTCACTATGATGGCACAGAGGCACAGCGTCTCAGGCAGGGTCACTATGATGGCACAGAGGCACAGCGTCTCCAGGCAGGGTCACTATGATGGCACAGCGTCTCCAGGCAGGGTCACTATGATGGCACAGAGGCACAGCGTCTCAGGCAGGGTCACTATGATGGCAGAGAGGCACAGCGTCTCCAGGCAGGGTCACTATGATGGCACAGAGGCACAGCGTCTCCAGGCAGGGTCACTATGATGGCACAGCGGCACAGCGTCTCAGGCAGGGTCACTATGATGGCACAGAGGCACAGCGTCTCCAGGCAGGGTCACTATGATGGCACAGAGGCACAGCGTCTCCAGGCAGGGTCACTATGATGGCAAAGCTTCTCAGGCAGGGTAACTATGATGTCACAGAGGCACAGCGTCTCCGGAAGGGTCACTATGATGGCACAGAGGCACAGCGTCTCAGGCAGGGTCACTATGATGGCACAGAGGCACAGCGTCTCCAGGCAGGATCACTATGATGGCACAGAGGCACAGCGTCTCAGGCAGGGTCACTATGATGGCACAGAGGCACAGCGTCTCAGGCAGGGTCACTATGATGGCACAGAGGCACAGCGTCTCCAGGCAGGATCACTATGATGGCACAGAGGCACAGCGTCTCAGGCAGGGTCACTATGATGGCACAGAGGCACAGCGTCTCCAGGCAGGGTCACTATGATGGCACAGAGGCACAGCGTCTCCAGGAAGGGTCACTATGATGGCACAGAGGCACAGCGTCTCCGGCAGGGTCACTATGATGGCACAGAGGCACAGCGTCTCAGGCAGGGTCACTACGATGGCACAGAGGCACAGCGTCTCCGGCAGGGTCACTACGATGGCACAGAGGCACAGCGTCTCAGGAAGGGTCACTACGATGACACAGAGGCACAGAGTCTCAGGCAGGGTCACTACGATGGCACAGAGGCACAGCATCTCCAGGCAGGGTCACTATGATGGCACAGAGGCACAGCGTCTCCGGCAGGGTCACTATGATGGCACAGCGGCACAGCGTCTCAGGCAGGGTCACTATGATGGCACAGAGGCACAGCGTCTCCAGGCAGGGTCACTGTGATGGCACAGCGTCTCAGGCAGGGTCACTATGATGGCACAGAGGCACAGCGTGTCAGGCAGGGTCACTATGATGGCACAGAGGCACAGCGTCTCAGTCAGGGTCACTATGATGGCACAGAGGCACAGCGTCTCAGGCAGGGTCACTATGATGGCACAGAGGCACAGCGTCTCCAGGCAGGGTCACTATGATGGCACAGCGTCTCCAGGCAGGGTCACTATGATGGCACAGAGGCACAGCGTCTCAGGCAGGGTCACTATGATGGCAGAGAGGCACAGCGTCTCCAGGCAGGGTCACTATGATGGCACAGAGGCACAGCGCCTCCAGGCAGGGTCACTATGATGGCACAGCGGCACAGCGTCTCCGGCAGGGTCACTATGATGGCACAGAGGCACAGCGTCTCCAGGCAGGGTCACTATGATGGCACAGAGGCACAGCGTCTCAGGCAGGGTCACTATGATGGCACAGAGGCGCAGCGTCTCCAGGCAGGGTCACTATGATGGCACAGAGGCACAGCGCCTCCAGGCAGGGTCACTATGATGGCACAGCGGCACAGCGTCTCAGGCAGGGTCACTATGATGGCACAGAGGCACAGCGTCTCCAGGCAGGGTCACTATGATGGCACAGAGGCAGAGCGTCTCCGGCAGGGTCACTATGATGGCACAGCGGCACAGCGTCTCAGGCAGGGTCACTATGATGGCACAGAGGCACAGCGTCTCCAGGCAGGGTCACTGTGATGGCACAGCGTCTCAGGCAGGGTCACTATGATGGCACAGAGGCACAGCGTCTCTAGGCAGGGTAACTATGATGGCACAGAGGCACAGCGTCTCCGGCAGGGTCACTATGATGGCACAGAGGCACAGCGTCTCAGGCAGGGTCACTATGATGGCACAGAGGCACAGCATCTCCAGGCAGGATCACTATGATGGCACAGAGGCACAGCGTCTCAGGCAGGGTCACTATGATGGCACAGAGGCACAGCGTCTCCAGGCAGGGTCACTATGATGGCACAGAGGCACAGCGTCTCCAGGCAGGGTCACTATGATGGCACAGAGGCACAGCGTCTCCGGCAGGGTCACTACGACGGCACAGAGGCACAGCGTCTCAGGCAGGGTCACTACGATGGCACAGAGGCACAGCGTCTCCGGCAGGGTCACTACGATGGCACAGAGGCACAGCGTCTCAGGCAGGGTCACTACGATGGCACAGAGGCACAGAGTCTCACGAAGGGTCACTACGATGGCACAGAGGCACAGCGTCTCAGGCAGGGTCACTATGATGGCACAGAGGCACAGCGTCTCCAGGCAGGGTCACTATGATGGCACAGAGGCACAGCGTCTCTAGGCAGGGTCACTATGATGGCACAGAGGCACAGTGTCTCAGGCAGGGTCACTATGATGGCACAGAGGCACAGCGTCTCCAGGCAGGTTCACTATGATGGCACAGCGGCACAGCGTCTCTGGCAGGGTCACTATGATGGCACAGAGGCACAGCGTCTCCAGGCAGGGTCACTGTGATGGCACAGCGTCTCAGGCAGGGTCACTATGATTGCACAGAGGCACAGCGTCTCTAGGCAGGGTCACTATGATGGCACAGAGGCACAGCGTCTCCAGGCAGGGTCACTATGATGGCAAAGAGGCACAGCGTCTCGGGCAGGGTCACTATGATGGCACAGAGGCACAGCGTCTCAGGCAGGGTCACTATGATGGCACAGAGGCACAGCGTCTCCAGGCAGGGTCACTATGATGGCACAGAGGCACAGCGTCTCAGGCAGGGTCACTATGATGGCACAGAGGCACAGCGTCTCCAGGCAGGGTCACTATGATGGCAAAGCTTCTCAGGCAGGGTAACTATGATGGCACAGAGGCACAGCGTCTCCGGAAGGGTCACTATGATGGCACAGAGGCACAGCGTCTCAGGCAGGGTCACTATGATGGCACAGAGGCACAGCGTCTCCAGGCAGGATCACTATGATGGCACAGAGGCACAGCGTCTCAGGCAGGGTCACTATGATGGCACAGAGGCACAGCGTCTCCAGGCAGGGTCACTATGATGGCACAGAGGCACAGCGTCTCCAGGCAGGGTCACTATGATGGCACAGAGGCACAGCGTCTCAGGCAGGGTCACTACGATGGCACAGAGGCACAGCGTCTCAGGCAGGGTCACTACGATGGCACAGAGGCACAGCGTCTCCGGCAGGGTCACTATGATGGCACAGAGGCACAGCGTCTCAGGCAGGGTCACTACGATGTCACAGAGGCACAGCGTCTCAGGAAGGGTCACTACGATGGCACAGAGGCACAGCGTCTCAGGCAGGGTCACTACGATGGCACAGAGGCACAGCGTCTCAGGCAGGGTCACTACGATGGCACAGAGGCACAGCGTCTCAGGCAGGGTCACTATGATGGCACAGAGGCACAGCGTCTCCAGGCAGGGTCACTATGATGGCACAGAGGCACAGCGTGTCAGGCAGGGTCACTATGATGGCACAGAGGCACAGCGTCTCCAGGCAGGGTCACTATGATGGCACAGCGTCTCCAGGAAGGGTCACTATGATGGCACAGAGGCACAGCGTCTCAGGCAGGGTCACTATGATGGCACAGAGGCACAGCGTCTCCAGGCAGGGTCACTATGATGGCACAGAGGCACAGCGTCTCAGGCAGGGTCACTACGATGGCACAGAGGCACAGCGTCTCAGGCAGGTGCTATGATGGCACAGAGGCACAGCGTCTCCAGGCAGGGTCACTATGATGGCACAGAGGCACAGCGTCTCAGGCAGGGTCGCTATGATGGCAAAGAGGCACAGCGTCTCAGGCAGGGTCACTATGATGGCACAGAGGCACAGCGTCTCAGGCAGGGTCACTATGATGGCACAGAGGCACAGCGTCTCCAGGCAGGGTCACTATGATGGCACAGAGGCACAGCGTCTCCAGGCAGGGTCACTATGATGGCACAGCGTCTCCAGGAAGGGTCACTATGATGGCACAGAGGCACAGCGTCTCCAGGCAGGGTCACTATGATGGCACAGCGTCTCCAGGCAGGGTCACTATGACGGCACAGAGGCACAGCGTCTCAGGCAGGGTCACTATGATGGCACAGAAGCACAGCGTCTCCAGGCAGGGTCGCTATGATGGCACAGAGGCACAGCGTCTCCAGGCAGGGTCACTATGATGGCACAGAGGCACAGCGTCTCCAGGCAGGGTCACTATGATGGCACAGAGGCACAGTGTCTCAGGCAGGGTCACTATGATGGCACAGAGGCACAGCGTCTCCAGGCAGGGTCACTGTGATGGCACAGCGTCTCAGGCAGGGTCACTATGATGGCACAGAGGCACTGCGTCTCCAGGCAGGGTCACTATGATGGCACAGAGGCACAGCGTCTCAGGCAGGGTCACTATGATGGCACAGAGGCACAGCGTCTCAGGCAGGGTCACTATGATGGCACAGAGGCACAGCGTCTCAGGCAGGGTCACTATGATGGCACAGAGGCACAGAGTCTCCAGGCAGGGTCAATATGATGGCACAGAGGCAAAGCGTCTCAGGCAGGCTAACTATGATGGCACAGAGGCACAGCGTCTCCAGGCAGGGTCACTATGATGGCACAGCGTCTCCAGGCAGGGTCACTATGATGGCAAAGCGTCTCAGACAGGGTAACTATGATGGCACAGAGGCACAGCGTCTCCGGCAGGGTCACTATGATGGCACAGAGGCACAGCGTCTCAGGCAGGGTCACTATGATGGCACAGAGGCACAGCATCTCCAGGCAGGATCACTATGATGGCACAGAGGCACAGCGTCTCAGGCAGGGTCACTATGATGGCACAGAGGCACAGCGTCTCCAGGCAGGGTCACTACGATGGCACAGAGGCACAGCGTCTCCAGGCAGGCTCACTATGATGGCACAGAGGCACAGCGTCTCCGGCAGGGTCACTACGATGGCACAGAGGCACAGCGTCTCAGGCAGGGTCACTATGATGGCACAGAGGCACAGCGTCTCAGGCAGGGTCACTATGATGCCACAGAGGCACAGCGTCTCCAGGCAGGTTCACTATGATGGCACAGAGGCACAGCGTCTCTGGCAGGGTCACTATGATGGCACAGAGGCACAGCGTCTCAGGCAGGGTCACTATGATGGCACAGAGGCACAGCGTCTCCAGGCAGGGTCACTATGATGGCACAGAGGCACAGCGTCTCCAGGCAGGGTCACTATGATGGCACAGCGTCTCCAGGAAGGGTCACTATGATGGCACAGAGGCACAGCGTCTCCAGGCAGGGTCACTATGATGGCACAGCGTCTCCAGGCAGGGTCACTATGATGGCACAGAGGCACAGCGTCTCAGGCAGGGTCACTATGATGGCACAGAAGCACAGCGTCTCCAGGCAGGGTCGCTATGATGGCACAGAGGCACAGCGTCTCCAGGCAGGGTCACTATGATGGCACAGAGGCACAGCGTCTCCAGGCAGGGTCACTATGATGGCACAGAGGCACAGTGTCTCAGGCAGGGTCACTATGATGGCACAGAGGCACAGCGTCTCCAGGCAGGGTCACTGTGATGGCACAGCGTCTCAGGCAGGGTCAATATGATGGCACAGAGGCAAAGCGTCTCAGGCAGGCTAACTATGATGGCACAGAGGCACAGCGTCTCCAGGCAGGGTCACTATGATGGCACAGCGTCTCCAGGCAGGGTCACTATGATGGCAAAGCGTCTCAGGCAGGGTAACTATGATGGCACAGAGGCACAGCGTCTCCGGCAGGGTCACTATGATGGCACAGAGGCACAGCGTCTCAGGCAGGGTCACTATGATGGCACAGAGGCACAGCATCTCCAGGCAGGATCACTATGATGGCACAGAGGCACAGCGTCTCAGGCAGGGTCACTATGATGGCACAGAGGCACAGCGTCTCCAGGCAGGGTCACTACGATGGCACAGAGGCACAGCGTCTCCAGGCAGGCTCACTATGATGGCACAGAGGCACAGCGTCTCCGGCAGGGTCACTACGATGGCACAGAGGCACA
Organism: Streptopelia decaocto; assembly: GCF_964273445.1. Classification (NCBI taxonomy): domain Eukaryota; kingdom Metazoa; phylum Chordata; class Aves; order Columbiformes; family Columbidae; genus Streptopelia; species Streptopelia decaocto. The sequence goes on along the minus strand of NW_028117033.1, from coordinate 170,050 downwards.
GCGTCTCAGGCAGGGTCACTATGATGGCACAGAGGCACAGCGTCTCAGGCAGGGTCACTATGATGCCACAGAGGCACAGCATCTCAGCCAGGTTCACTATGATGGCACAGAGGCACAGCGTCTCAGGCAGGGTCACTATGATGGCACAGAGGCACAGCGTCTCAGGCAGGGTCACTATGATGGCACAGAGGCACAGCGTGTCAGGCAGGGTCACTATGATGGCACAGAGGCACAGCGTCTCAGGCAGGGTCACTATGATGGCACAGAGGCACAGAGTCTCCAGGCAGGGTCAATATGATGGCACAGAGGCAAAGCGTCTCAGGCAGGCTAACTATGATGGCACAGAGGCACAGCGTCTCCAGGCAGGGTCACTATGATGGCACAGCGTCTCCAGGCAGGGTCACTATGATGGCAAAGCGTCTCAGGCAGGGTAACTATGATGGCACAGAGGCACAGCGTCTCCGGCAGGGTCACTATGATGGCACAGAGGCACAGCGTCTCAGGCAGGGTCACTATGATGGCACAGAGGCACAGCATCTCCAGGCAGGATCACTATGATGGCACAGAGGCACAGCGTCTCAGGCAGGGTCACTATGATGGCACAGAGGCACAGCGTCTCCAGGCAGGGTCACTACGATGGCACAGAGGCACAGCGTCTCCAGGCAGGCTCACTATGATGGCACAGAGGCACAGCGTCTCCGGCAGGGTCACTACGATGGCACAGAGGCACAGCGTCTCAGGCAGGGTCACTATGATGGCACAGAGGCACAGCGTCTCAGGCAGGGTCACTATGATGCCACAGAGGCACAGCATCTCAGCCAGGTTCACTATGATGGCACAGAGGCACAGCGTCTCTGGCAGGGTCACTATGATGGCACAGAGGCACAGCGTCTCAGGCAGGTGCTATCATGGCACAGAGGCACAGCGTCTCCAGGCAGGGTCACTGTGATGGCACAGCGTCTCAGGCAGGGTCACTATGATGGCACAGAGGCACAGCGTCTCTAGGCAGGGTCACTATGATGGCACAGAGGTACAGCGTCTCCAGGCAGGGTCACTATGATGGCAAAGAGGCACAGCGTCTCGGGCAGGGTCATTATGATGGCACAGAGGCACAGCGTCTCAGGCAGGGTCACTATGATGGCACAGAGGCACAGCGTCTCAGGCAGGGTCACTATGATGGCACAGAGGCACAGCGTCTCAGGCAGGGTCACTATGATGGCACAGAGGCACAGCGTCTCCAGGCAGGGTCACTATGATGGCAAAGCTTCTCAGGCAGGGTAACTATGATGGCACAGAGGCACAGCGTCTCCGGAAGGGTCACTATGATGGCACAGAGGCACAGCGTCTCAGGCAGGGTCACTATGATGGCACAGAGGCACAGCGTCTCCAGGCAGGATCACTATGATGGCACAGAGGCACAGCGTCTCAGGCAGGGTCACTATGATGGCACAGAGGCACAGCGTCTCCATGCAGGGTCACTATGATGGCACAGAGGCACAGCGTCTCCGGCAGGGTCACTACGATGGCACAGAGGCACAGCGTCTCAGGCAGGGTCACTACGATGGGACAGAGGCACAGCGTCTCAGGCAGGGTCACTATGATGGCACAGAGGCACAGCGTCTCAGGCAGGGTCACTACGATGGCACAGAGGCACAGCGTCTCAGGAAGGGTCACTACGATGACACAGAGGCACAGCGTCTCAGGCAGGGTCACTACGATGGCACAGAGGCACAGCGTCTCCAGGCAGGGTCACTATGATGGCACAGAGGCACAGCGTCTCAGGCAGGGTCACTATGATGGCACAGAGGCACAGCGTCTCCAGGCAGGGTCACTATGATGGCACAGCGTCTCCAGGAAGGGTCACTATGATGGCACAGAGGCACAGCGTCTCAGGCAGGGTAACTATGATGGCACAGAGGCACAGCGTCTCCAGGCAGGGTCACTATGATGGCACAGAGGCACAGCGTCTCAGGCAGGGTCACTATGATGGCACAGAGGCACAGCGTCTCAGGCAGGATCACTACGATGGCACAGAGGCACAGCGTCTCCAGGCAGGGTCACTGTGATGGCACAGCGTCTCAGGCAGGGTCACTATGATGGCACAGAGGCACAGCGTCTCTAGGCAGGGTCACTATGATGGCACAGAGGCACAGCGTCTCCAGGCAGGGTCACTATGATGGCAAAGAGGCACAGCGTCTCAGGCAGGGTCACTATGATGGCACAGAGGCACAGCGTCTCAGGCAGGTGCTATCATGGCACAGAGGCACAGCGTCTCCAGGCAGGGTCACTGTGATGGCACAGCGTCTCAGGCAGGGTCACTATGATGGCACAGAGGCACAGCGTCTCTAGGCAGGGTCACTATGATGGCACAGAGGCACAGCGTCTCCAGGCAGGGTCACTATGATGGCAAAGAGGCACAGCGTCTCGGGCAGGGTCACTATGATGGCACAGAGGCACAGCGTCTCAGGCAGGGTCACTATGATGGCACAGAGGCACAGCGTCTCAGGCAGGGTCACTATGATGGCACAGAGGCACAGCGTCTCAGGCAGGGTCACTATGATGGCACAGAGGCACAGCGTCTCCAGGCAGGGTCACTATGATGGCAAAGCTTCTCAGGCAGGGTAACTATGATGGCACAGAGGCACAGCGTCTCAGGCAGGGTCACTATGATGGCACAGAGGCACAGCGTCTCAGGCAGGGTCACTATGATGGCACAGAGACACAGCATCTCCAGGCAGGATCACTATGATGGCACAGAGGCACAGCGTCTCAGGCAGGGTCACTATGATGGCACAGAGGCACAGCGTCTCCAGGCAGGGTCACTACGATGGCACAGAGGCACAGCGTCTCCAGGCAGGCTCACTATGATGGCACAGAGGCACAGCGTCTCCGGCAGGGTCACTACGATGGCACAGAGGCACAGCGTCTCAGGCAGGGTCACTACGATGGCACAGAGGCTCAGCGTCTCAGGAAGGGTCACTACGATGGCACAGAGGCACAGCGTCTCAGGCAGGGTCACTACGATGGCACAGAGGCACAGCGTCTCAGGCAGGATCACTATGATGGCACAGAGGCACAGCGTCTCCAGGCAGGGTCACTATGATGGCACAGAGGCACAGCGTCTCCAGGCAGGGTCACTATGATGGCACAGAGGCACAGTGTCTCAGGCAGGGTCACTATGATGCCACAGAGGCACAGCGTCTCCAGGCAGGTTCACTATGATGGCACAGAGGCACAGCGTCTCTTGCAGGGTCACTATGATGGCACAGAGGCACAGCGTCTCAGGCAGGTTCTATCATGGCACAGAGGCACAGCGTCTCCAGGCAGGGTCACTGTGATGGCACAGCGTCTCCGGCAGGGTCACTATGATGGCACAGAGGCACAGCGTCTCTAGGCAGGGTCACTATGATGGCACAGAGGCACAGCGTCTCCAGGCAGGGTCACTATGATGGCAAAGAGGCACAGCGTCTCGGGCAGGGTCACTATGATGGCACAGAGGCACAGCGTCTCAGGCAGGGTCACTATGATGGCACAGAGGCACAGCGTCTCAGGCAGGGTCACTATGATGGCACAGAGGCACAGCGTCTCAGGCAGGGTCACTATGATGGCACAGAGGCACAGCGTCTCCAGGCAGGGTCACTATGATGGCAAAGCTTCTCAGGCAGGGTAACTATGATGGCACAGAGGCACAGCGTCTCCGGAAGGGTCACTATGATGGCACAGAGGCACAGCGTCTCAGGCAGGGTCACTATGATGGCACAGAGGCACACCGTCTCCAGGCAGGATCACTATGATGGCACAGAGGCACAGCGTCTCAGGCAGGGTCACTATGATGGCACAGAGGCACAGCGTCTCTAGGCAGGGTCACTATGATGGCACAGAGGCACAGCGTCTCCAGGCAGGGTCACTATGATGGCAAAGAGGCACAGCGTCTCAGGCAGGGTCACTATGATGGCACAGAGGCACAGCGTCTCAGGCAGGGTCACTATGATTGCACAGAGGCACAGCATCTCCAGGCAGGGTCACTATGATGGCACAGAGGCACAGCGTCTCCAGGCAAGGTCACTATGATGGCACAGCGTCTCCAGGAAGGGTCACTATGATGGCACAGAGGCACAGCGTCTCCAGGCAGGGTCACTATGATGGCACAGCGTCTCCAGGCAGGGTCACTATGATGGCACAGAGGCACAGCGTGTCAGGCAGCGTCACTATGATAGCACAGAGGCACAGAGTCTCCAGGCAGGGTAAATATGATGGCACAGAGGCTAAGCGTCTCAGGCAGGGTAACTATGATGGCACAGAGGCGCAGCGTCTCTAGGCAGGGTCACTATGATGGCACAGAGGCACAGCGTGTCAGGCAGGGTCACGATGATGGCACAGAGGCACAGCATCTCAGCCAGGGTCACTATGATGGCAAAGAGGCACAGTGTCTCCAGGCAGGGTCACTATGATGGCACAGAGGCACAGCGTCTCCAGGCAGGGTCACTATGATGGCACAGAGGCACAGCGTCTCCGGCAGGGTCACTATGATGGCACAGAGGCAAAGCGTCTCAGGCAGGGTCACTATGATGGCACAGAGGCACAGCGTCTCCGGGCAGGGTCACTGTGATGGCACAGCGTCTCAGGCAGGGTCACTATGATGGCACAGAGGCACAGCGTGTCTAGGCAGGGTCACTATGATGGCACAGAGGCACAGCGTCTCAGTCAGGGTCACTATGATGGCACAGAGGCACAGCGTCTCAGGCAGGGTCACTATGATGGCACAGAGGCACAGAGTCTCCAGGCAGGGTCAATATGATGGCACAGAGGCAAAGCGTCTCAGGCAGGGTCACTATGATGGCACAGAGGCACAGCGTCTCCGGCAGGGTCACTATGATGGCACAGAGGCACAGCGTCTCAGGCAGAGTCACTATGACGGCAAAGCGTCTCCAGGCAGGGTCACGATGATGGCACAGAGGCACGGCGTCTCCAGGCAGGGTCACTATGATGGCAAAGCGTCTCTAGGCAGGGTCACTATGATGGCACAGAGGCACAGCGTCTCTAGGCAGGGTCACTATGATGGCACAGAGGCACAGGGTCTCAGGCAGGGTCACTATGTTGGCACAGAGGCACAGAGTCTCTAGGCAGGGTCACTATGATGGCACAGAGGCACAGCGTCTCCAGGCAGGGTCACTATGATGGCACAGAGGCACAGCGTCTCAGGCAGGGTCACTATGATGGCACAGAGGCACAGCGTATCCAGGCTGGGTCACTATGATGGCACAGAGGCACAGCGTCTCAGGCAGGGTCGCTAAGATGGCACAGAGGCACAGCGTCTCAGGCAGGGTCACTATGATGGCACAGAGGCACAGCGTCTCCGGCAGGGTCACTATGATGGCACAGAGGCACAGCGTCTCAGGCAGGGTCACTATGATGGCACAGCGTCTTCAGGCAGGGTCACTATGATGGCACAGAGGCACAGCGTCTCAGGCAGGGTCACTATGATGGCACAGCGTCTTCAGGCAGGGTCACTATGATGGCACAGAGGCACAGCGTGTCAGGCAGGGTCACTATGATGGCACAGAGGCACAGCGTCTCAGGCAGGGTCACTATGATGGCACAGAGGCACAGCGTCTCCAGGCAGGGTCACTATGATGGCAAAGCTTCTCAGGCAGGGTAACTATGATGGCACAGAGGCACAGCGTCTCCGGAAGGGTCACTATGATGGCACAGAGGCACAGCGTCTCAGGCAGGGTCACTATGATGGCACAGAGGCACAGCGTCTCCAGGCAGGGTCACTATGATGGCACAGAGGCACAGCGTCTCCAGGCAGGGTCACTATGATGGCACAGAGGCACAGCGTCTCAGGAAGGGTCACTACGATGACACAGAGGCACAGCGTCTCAGGCAGGGTCACTACGATGGCACAGAGGCACAGCGTCTCCAGGCAGGGTCACTATGATGGCACAGAGGCACAGCGTCTCAGGCAGGGTCACTATGATGGCACAGAGGCACAGCGTCTCCAGGCAGGGTCACTATGATGGCACAGCGTCTCCAGGAAGGGTCACTATGATGGCACAGAGGCACAGCGTCTCCGGAAGGGTCACTATGATGGCACAGAGGCACAGCGTCTCAGGCAGGGTCACTATGATGGCACAGAGGCACAGCGTCTCCAGGCAGGATCACTATGATGGCACAGAGGCACAGCGTCTCAGGCAGGGTCACTATGATGGCACAGAGGCACAGCGTCTCCATGCAGGGTCACTATGATGGCACAGAGGCACAGCGTCTCCAGGCAGGGTCACTATGATGGCACAGAGGCACAGCGTCTCAGGAAGGGTCACTACGATGACACAGAGGCACAGCGTCGCAGGCAGGGTCACTACGATGGCACAGAGGCACAGCGTCTCCAGGCAGGGTCACTATGATGGCACAGAGGCACAGCGTCTCAGGCAGGGTCACTATGATGGCACAGAGGCACAGCGTCTCCAGGCAGGGTCACTATGATGGCACAGCGTCTCCAGGAAGGGTCACTATGATGGCACAGAGGCACAGCGTCTCAGGCAGGGTCACTATGATGGCACAGAGGCACAGCGTCTCTAGGCAGGGTCACTATGATGGCACAGAGGCACAGCGTCTCCAGGCAGGGTCACTATGATGGCAAAGCTTCTCAGGCAGGGTAACTATGATGGCACAGAGGCACAGCGTCTCCGGAAGGGTCACTATGATGGCACAGAGGCACAGCGTCTCAGGCAGGGTCACTATGATGGCACAGAGGCACAGCGTCTCCAGGCAGGATCACTATGATGGCACAGAGGCACAGCGTCTCAGGCAGGGTCACTATGATGGCACAGAGGCACAGCGTCTCCAGGCAGGGTCACTATGATGGCACAGAGGCACAGCGTCTCCAGGCAGGGTCACTATGATGGCACAGAGGCACAGCGTCTCAGGAAGGGTCACTACGATGACACAGAGGCAGAGCGTCTCAGGCAGGGTCACTACGATGGCACAGAGGCACAGCGTCTCCAGGCAGGGTCACTATGATGGCACAGAGGCACAGCGTCTCAGGCAGGGTCACTATGATGGCACAGAGGCACAGCGTCTCAGGCAGGGTCACTATGATGGCACAGAGGCACAGCGTCTCCAGGCAGGGTCACTATGATGGCACAGCGTCTCCAGGAAGGGTCACTATGATGGCACAGAGGCACAGCGTCTCAGGCAGGGTCACTATGATGGCACAGAGGCACAGCGTCTCCAGGCAGGGTCACTATGATGGCACAGAGGCACAGCGTCTCAGGCAGGGTCACTACGATGGCACAGAGGCACAGCGTCTCAGGCAGGGTCACTACGATGGCACAGAGGCATAGCGTCTCCAGGCAGGGTCACTGTGATGGCACAGAGTCTCAGGCAGGGTCACTATGATGGCACAGAGGCACAGCGTCTCTAGGCAGGGTCACTATGATGGCACAGAGGCACAGCGTCTCCAGGCAGGGTCACTAAGATGGCAAAGAGGCACAGCGTCTCAGGCAGGGTCACTATGATGGCACAGAGGCACAGCGTCTCAGGCAGGGTCACTATGATTGCACAGAGGCACAGCGTCTCCAGGCAGGGTCACTATGATGGCACAGAGGCACAGCGTCTCCAGGCAAGGTCACTATGATGGCACAGCGTCTCCAGGAAGGGTCACTACGATGGCACAGAGGCACAGCGTCTCCAGGCAGGGTCACTATGATGGCACAGCGTCTCCAGGCAGGGTCACTATGATGGCACAGAGGCACAGCGTATCAGGCAGCGTCACTATGATAGCACAGAGGCACAGAGTCTCCAGGCAGGGTAAATATGATGGCACAGAGGCTAAGCGTCTCAGGCAGGGTAACTATGATGGCACAGAGGCGCAGCGTCTCTAGGCAGGGTCACTATGATGGCACAGAGGCACAGCGTCTCAGGCAGGGTCACTGTGGATTGTCTGGATTTAGAGTTAATAAGTTAGTTTGTTGTATGTTTGCCGTGTGTGTGAGGCTAAGTGTTGCCATGGTTACGAAGTACGGGGGAGGCGGTGCCTGTACCCTGAGGCGGGAAGCAGTTTGTGACTATGAAGCCGCAGTCTTCTTGTTATGCGAATACTGCCTGACCAGTGTTCCCGCCGGGGATGGCCAGCCTCCTGTCTGTTAAGGTGATTAGCCAATTAGCATAAGACACGCACGCCTTTTGATGTATAAATGCGGACATTTTGAATAATAAAGGTGGATACTATGCTTGTATCAAGTGGCGTCCCCGTCTCTCAATCGCGATAAATTGGTGACCCCGACGTGATCTTCAGTGAAGAAATCGCCAGAGGCAGAAAACCACCTATCTGGTGGCATGTCGCGAGTCCCGCAGAACGTGGAATGAGCTGCTGAAAGGAAGCAGGATAAGCCGGCCGGCCAAACAATCACCCCCGTCTAGAACGAGAGGTGAGCTGCGGGAAACTAAAAAATGGGGAATCAGGAGTCTTCCCCTGAGAGAGACGTTTATGAACTAATGAAAGCGGAGTCTTCCCCTGAGAGAGATGTTTATGAATTAATGAAAGCTCTCCTTAAGAAACACGGGAGGGAGACGCTTTCAGGACAAGATCTTGAGCTAATCCTTAAATGGGCGCAGGTTGAGATTCCTACAGTGACTGCTGTTTCTATTTTTACGCGTGAATTTTGGGACGAAGTGGGGATAAAGTTATGGGACGCAGCCACCTCGGGAAATGAGGAAGCGCAGCGTATGCTCCCCAGCTGGAGAAAAATTTCTGAAACTGTAAAGGCACAAGAGCAAAATCAGCGAGACTCCGAGGAGGGAGTTCAGTTGCCCCCCCCATTCCGCCCGGCGGCTGTTTTGTCTCAGCCACTTCCTTCCTGTGCTGCTACCGCCACCGCGGCTGCCGCTGCTTTTGCGCCGCCGCCCTATTCTCTCTCGCACGCACCTTCTGCGCCGCCATTAGCTTGTGCTGCTGGATATCCCCCGGAGGATGATCCCTTTGACCCGGGTCCGATTGACCCTGAAAAGAAACCTGATCTTTTTCCCCCTGATCCTCATGAGGTTTGGGGAAAAATTAAGCGCCAAGCGATAAACGAGGGGGAGTTGGAGATAGCCAGAACTATAGTAGCCCCCGTTATATATCAAGGACGGGGGGGGGCTCAGGCTCAGTGGGAAGCTCTTTCTTTTTCGGTTATTAAGGAGTTGCGCCGTACAGTTACTGAACATGGATTGTCTTCCCCTTATTTTGCAAGCCTTTTATCTTCTGTATTTGATACGTATGTTATGACCCCACATGATTTAAAATCCCTTGCGCGGTTGTTATTAACCCCAACGCAATATACAATGTGGGAGTCTCAGTGGAGAACGGGATTGCAAACAATTTTGCAGGGTTATGTAGGACATGCTAATGCCGCCTTAGCTGCATTAACTATAGAACACCTCATGGGAATTGGGCAGCATTCTGATCCGGCTGGCCAAGCTAGGGATATCCCCCGGGAGGCTTTAGAAGCAATTCGTGAGGAAGCAAAAAAGGCCCTGTTAAGAGTCCCTGACTCTAGTAAACCTCAAAAAGCCTTTGTTAGCATTACCCAAGAATCTCGCGAGCCGTATATGCAGTTTATAGATAGATTAAAACAAGCCTTAGAGCGGCAAGTTGATAACGTACAAGCTCGGGAGATTCTGCTCCTCAAATTGGCTGTGGAAAATGCTAACGCTGATTGTAAAAAACTCTTAAAATCTCTTCCAAATCAGAACCCTACTTTAATTGAAATGGTGGAAGCCTGTAACAGAATTGGCACTATGGAGCATAAATATGAGGCAATGGCCGCTGCTTTTGCGGCCATGCGCGGCCCGATGGGCGCCAATCCACAGCGAAACTGCTATGAGTGTGGAAAACCGGGACATCTTAAAAAAGACTGTTTTAGTGCCAAACGACCCCAAACACCTGGGGTTTGTCCCAAGTGCCAAAAAGGGCGCCACTATGCCAATCAATGTCGATCTAAATATGACTTCCAAGGACGTCCCATACCGGGAAACCGATCGCAGAGCGCGGGACCGCGGCGCGCACAGACACAAGTTCCGCGGCCAGTCTCCATCCAGCAACAGCAGGGAGCGCAGGAAACAGGAGTGTTTCCAGCCTCCGCTCAGCAACAGCAGGGAGCGCAGGCCTGGACCTGGCAACCACCCACACAGTAACGCTACTTGATTCCTCTATTCACTTACTGCCTACTAAAGTCGCAGGTCCTTTACCTCCTCGAACACAAGCATTATTATTAGGAAGGTCATCTGCCACTCTGTCAGGACTTTTTGTATTGCCTGGAGTAATTGATCCTGACAGTAATTCAGAAATTAAAATTATGGCTTGGACCCCGTTTCCTCCTTGTACAGTGCCAGAGGGAAGTTGTATTGCACAATTAATACTGATTCCTAAGGAAGATTATGCCCCAATTTTTGATCAATCGCTCCCGCAAAGACAGGGAAATTTTGGATCTACGGGAGAACCACTAATTTTATGGGTTCAAGCCATTTCACAAAAACGTCCTATATGCCAATGCACCCTTATTCGTGGAGGTCAGCAAGTTGTGTTAAGTGGAATTATTGATACAGGTGCAGATGTTACAGTTATTTCTCAAGCAAAGTGGCCTTCTAAGTGGCCTTTAGCTGATGTCTCTCAGACATTAGCAGGAATCGGGGGGTATGGAGCTAGTCGCCAAAGTGCAGAAATAATACAAGTTCAAAATTCAGAAGGACAAGTTGCCTCAGTCAAACCGTTCATCTTACCAGTACCTATGGTCTTGTGGGGGCGCGATGTCTTGTCCCAGTGGGGGATGTCTATTCAGACACATTTTTAGGTGGGGCCATTGAGGGGCGTGAAACCCTAAAGTTAACTTGGAAAACGGAAGCTCCTATTTGGGTTGATCAATGGCCCCTGCCACTGGAAAAACTTCGCGCCCTCCAAGATATAGTTAATGAACAATTATCTATGGGACATATTGTGCCCTCTATGAGTCCCTGGAACTCGCCTGTTTTTGTTATTAAAAAACCGACTGGCAAGTGGCGCTTGCTCCATGACCTCCGAAAAATTAATGACGCTATGGAAGACATGGGAGCCCTGCAACCCGGGCTTCCGTCACCTACCATGATCCCTCGAGATTGGCATTTAACTATTATAGATCTCAAAGATTGTTTTTTCAATATTCCATTGCATCCGGATGATGCTTCTAAATTTGCCTTTTCGGTCCCTAGCGTCAACATGCAGGCTCCTTTACAAAGATACCAGTGGGTTGTGCTACCGCAGGGAATGAAAAATAGTCCCACAATATGCCAATGGTATGTGGCGAAAATACTTAGTCCTGTTAGAACTGTGGTACCTGCTGTATTGTTATATCATTACATGGATGACATTCTAGTGGCAGCACAACACCATGAGGTCATGGAGAAAGCTGTAGCCCTTGTCATGGCTGCTGTAAAAACAGCAGGCCTTTGTATTGCACCAGAAAAAATTCAAAAAATACCACCTTGGAAATATTTAGGATGGCGTATAAGGGCTCAGACTATTACCCCGCAACCTTTACAAATACAGGTGAATATAAAGAATTTACATGATGTGCAAAAACTGTTAGGAACAATTAATTGGGTTAGACCATTGTTAGGAATCACTAATGCGGATCTTTGTTCCTTATTCGAAATGCTTAAAGGAAGTTCAGATTTAAACGCTCCACGAAGTCTCAGTCCTGAGGCCGTAGCTTCCTTGCATAAAGTTGCAGCAGCAATTACCTCTAGACAAGCGCATCGGTGGGAACCAGAATTGCCTTTTCAATTAATCATCCTTAACCCTGTTCGACAGCCTCATGCACTTATTTTTCAATGGGATTGCCAGAAAACGGACCCTTTATTGATTATTGAATGGATTTTCTTACCTAACCAAGCCACAAAAACGATTTCTACCCAGCATGAGATGTTTGCATCTTTAATCATCAGGGCTCGACAGCGATTACTTACCCTGGCGGGCACGGACTTTATTCTTATATGTATGCCAGTAACAAATGTTTACCTGCAGTGGTTACAACAGCAATCAGACGCATTGGGTATAGCTCTAGCTAATTATTCAGGTCAGCTTACTTCTCATCCGCCTTCTCATAAATTGTTAAATGTTGATTTTCACCTTTTACCTATTCCAAAGCGGAGTGACCAACCTTTACAAGCCTTTACTGTTTTTACAGATGGCTCTGGGAGATCTTACAGGTCGGTTATTCTTTGGTGGAATGGTCAATGTCAACGGTGGGAATCTGATATTGAAATTGTACAGGGTTCTCCTCAAATAGTGGAGTTGTCTGCAGTTGTTCGAGCCTTTCGCAAATGGTCTGTTCCTCTTAATATAATTACTGATTCTGCTTATGTTGCAGGAATTGTTAGTCGAGCAGAAGCTTCTGTGCTACGAGATGTCTCTCATACGGCACTGTTTAATTTGCTACAAGAACTTATTTTTTTGTTAAACTCCCGTCTTCACCCTTATTTTATTATGCATGTTAGATCTCACACTTCTCTACCAGGTTTTATAGCAGAAGGAAACCGGCAGGCTGATATGCTGACGTTACCAGTACAGGTATTACCAGACCGTGTAGCGCAAGCTAAACTTAGTCATTCTTTTTTCCACCAAAACGCTGGAGGCCTAAAACGCCAGTTCAATCTTACTTTACAACAAGCTAATAATATCATTGCGGTGTGTCCTGATTGTCAAAGACATTCTTTTCCTTCCATAGCTGGAGGAGTCAATCCTAGAGGTTTACAGAGTCTTCAACTCTGGCAAACAGATGTCACCCATTTTGCTGAATTTGGTCGTTTAAAGTATATTCATTGCTCTATTGACACTTTTTCTGGAGCTTTGTTCGCCTCGTGCCATACTGGTGAAAAAGCACGCGATGTGCGGAAACACTTAATGCGTGCTTTTTCTACCCTGGGGATACCTTCCCAAATTAAAACAGATAATGGTCCTGCATATATCTCTCAATCAATAAAAACCTTTTTTGCCACTTGGGGAATTTCTCACATCACAGGCATCCCTCATTCTCCCACGGGTCAAGCTTTGATAGAACGTTCTCACCAAACTTTAAAACGTTTATTATTAAAACAAAAAGGGGGAATAGGGGCTGCTACGCCAGAGGAGCGAATACAGAAAGCCTTGTATGTTTTTAATTTTTTGAATTGTTCTCTATTAGATAATAATCCTCCAGTAGTTCGCCATTTTAGTACAAATAACCTTTTTGAACCCAAGGTTAAGCCGTCAGTGTTGATTCGGGACCCAGAAACAGGTAAGATAATGGGACCCTATCCCCTTGTTACATGGGGAAGAGGTTATGCTTGTGTTTCTACAGAAAGAGGCCCTCGCTGGATCCCGGCTAAAAACGTGAGACCTTTCCGAGAGACACTACAGCAGTCTCCTGAAGATATTCCTGGTCCTGATCTCGCGATTGATACAGAAGACACTACTGATTAGTAATTGAATGAACTTTGTTTTAGAGGTCATGAAAATGGGCGAAATATTTGCTTGAACAAGGAGTTTCTATTCTCTTAATGATTTGTACATTGTTGGTGGTGGTTCTGTGTGTGTTCTTTAGTATAGAGGTGTTGGTGAGACAGGATGTCCTCGAGTTGGTCGGTTACCGACCTTGGGAGGAACCAGTTAATTAAAATAAAATAAAAAAGGGGGAGATGTGGATTGTCTGGATTTAGAGTTAATAAGTTAGTTTGTTGTATGTTTGCCGTGTGTGTGAGGCTAAGTGTTGCCATGGTTACGAAGTACGGGGGAGGCGGTGCCTGTACCCTGAGGCGGGAAGCAGTTTGTGACTATGAAGCCGCAGTCTTCTTGTTATGCGAATACTGCCTGACCAGTGTTCCCGCCGGGGATGGCCAGCCTCCTGTCTGTTAAGGTGATTAGCCAATTAGCATAAGACACGCACGCCTTTTGATGTATAAATGCGGACATTTTGAATAATAAAGGTGGATACTATGCTTGTATCAAGTGGCGTCCCCGTCTCTCAATCGCGATAGGTCACGATGGTGGCACAGAGGCACAGCATCTCAGCCAGGGTCACTATGATGGCAAAGAGGCACAGTGTCTCCAGGCAGGGTCACTATGATGGCACAGAGGCACAGCGTCTCAGGCAGGGTCACTATGATGGCACAGAGGCACAGCGTCTCCAGGCAGGGTCACTATGATGGCACAGCGTCTCCAGGAAGGGTCACTATGATGGCACAGAGGCACAGCGTCTCAGGCAGGGTCACTATGATGGCACAGAGGCACAGCGTCTCAGGCAGGATCACTACGATGGCACAGAGGCACAGCGTCTCCAGGCAGGGTCACTGTGATGGCACAGCGTCTCAGGCAGGGTCACTATGATGGCACAGAGGCACAGCGTCTCTAGGCAGGGTCACTATGATGGCACAGAGGCACAGCGTCTCCAGGCAGGGTCACTATGATGGCAAAGAGGCACAGCGTCTCAGGCAGGGTCACTATGATGGCACAGAGGCACAGCGTCTCAGGCAGGTGCTATCATGGCACAGAGGCACAGCGTCTCCAGGCAGGGTCACTGTGATGGCACAGCGTCTCAGGCAGGGTCACTATGATGGCACAGAGGCACAGCGTCTCAGGCAGGGTCACTATGATGGCACAGAGGCACAGCGTCTCCAGGCAGGGTCACTATGATGGCAAAGAGGCACAGCGTCTCGGGCAGGGTCACTATGATGGCACAGAGGCACAGCGTCTCAGGCAGGGTCACTATGATGGCACAGAGGCACAGCGTCTCAGGCAGGGTCACTATGATGGCACAGAGGCACAGCGTGTCAGGCAGGGTCACTATGATGGCACAGAGGCACAGCGTCTCCAGGCAGGGTCACTATGATGGCAAAGCTTCTCAGGCAGGGTAACTATGATGGCACAGAGGCACAGCGTCTCTGGCAGGGTCACTATGATGGCACAGAGGCACAGCGTCTCAGGCAGGGTCACTATGATGGCACAGAGACACAGCATCTCCAGGCAGGATCACTATGATGGCACAGAGGCACAGCGTCTCAGGCAGGGTCACTATGATGGCACAGAGGCACAGCGTCTCCAGGCAGGGTCACTACGATGGCACAGAGGCACAGCGTCTCCAGGCAGGCTCACTATGATGGCACAGAGGCACAGCGTCTCCGGCAGGGTCACTACGATGGCACAGAGGCACAGCGTCTCAGGCAGGGTCACTACGATGGCACAGAGGCTCAGCGTCTCAGGAAGGGTCACTACGATGGCACAGAGGCACAGCGTCTCAGGCAGGGTCACTACGATGGCACAGAGGCACAGCGTCTCAGGCAGGATCACTATGATGGCACAGAGGCACAGCGTCTCCAGGCAGGGTCACTATGATGGCACAGAGGCACAGCGTCTCCAGGCAGGGTCACTATGATGGCACAGAGGCACAGCGTCTCAGGCAGGGTCACTATGATGCCACAGAGGCACAGCGTCTCCAGGCAGGTTCACTATGATGGCACAGAGGCACAGCGTCTCTTGCAGGGTCACTATGATGGCACAGAGGCACAGCGTCTCAGGCAGGTGCTATCATGGCACAGAGGCACAGCGTCTCCAGGCAGGGTCACTGTGATGGCACAGCGTCTCAGGCAGGGTCACTATGATGGCACAGAGGCACAGCGTCTCTAGGCAGGGTCACTATGATGGCACAGAGGCACAGCGTCTCCAGGCAGGGTCACTATGATGGCAAAGAGGCACAGCGTCTCAGGCAGGGTCACTATGATGGCACAGAGGCACAGCGTCTCAGGCAGGGTCACTATGATGGCACAGAGGCACAGCGTCTCAGGCAGGGTCACTATGATGGCACAGAGGCACAGCGTCTCCAGGCAGGGTCACTATGATGGCAAAGCTTCTCAGGCAGGGTAACTATGATGGCACAGAGGCACAGCGTCTCCGGAAGGGTCACTATGATGGCACAGAGGCACAGCGTCTCAGGCAGGGTCACTATGATGGCACAGAGGCACAGCGTCTCCAGGCAGGATCACTATGATGGCACAGAGGCACAGCGTCTCAGGCAGGGTCACTATGATGGCACAGAGGCACAGCGTCTCTAGGCAGGGTCACTATGATGGCACAGAGGCACAGCGTCTCCAGGCAAGGTCACTATGATGGCACAGCGTCTCCAGGAAGGGTCACTATGATGGCACAGAGGCACAGCGTCTCCAGGCAAGGTCACTATGATGGCACAGCGTCTCCAGGAAGGGTCACTATGATGGCACAGAGGCACAGCGTCTCCAGGCAGGGTCACTATGATGGCACAGCGTCTCCAGGCAGGGTCACTATGATGGCACAGAGGCACAGCGTGTCAGGCAGCGTCACTATGATAGCACAGAGGCACAGAGTCTCCAGGCAGGGTAAATATGATGGCACAGAGGCTAAGCGTCTCAGGCAGGGTAACTATGATGGCACAGAGGCGCAGCGTCTCTAGGCAGGGTCACTATGATGGCACAGAGGCACAGCGTGTCAGGCAGGGTCACGATGATGGCACAGAGGCACAGCATCTCAGCCAGGGTCACTATGATGGCAAAGAGGCACAGTGTCTCCAGGCAGGGTCACTATGATGGCACAGAGGCACAGCGTCTCCAGGCAGGGTCACTATGATGGCACAGAGGCACAGCGTCTCCGGCAGGGTCACTATGATGGCACAGAGGCACAGCGTCTCAGGCAGGGTCACTATGATGGCACAGAGGCACAGAGTCTCCAGGCAGGGTCAATATGATGGCACAGAGGCAAAGCGTCTCAGGCAGGGTCACTATGATGGCACAGAGGCACAGCGTCTCCGGCAGGGTCACTATGATGGCACAGAGGCACAGCGTCTCAGGCAGAGTCACTATGACGGCAAAGCGTCTCCAGGCAGGGTCACGATGATGGCACAGAGGCACGGCGTCTCCAGGCAGGGTCACTATGATGGCAAAGCGTCTCTAGGCAGGGTCACTATGATGGCACAGAGGCACAGCGTCTCTAGGCAGGGTCACTATGATGGCACAGAGGCACAGGGTCTCAGGCAGGGTCACTATGTTGGCACAGAGGCACAGCGTCTCTAGGCAGGGTCACTATGATGGCACAGAGGCACAGCGTCTCCAGGCAGGGTCACTATGATGGCACAGAGGCACAGCGTCTCAGGCAGGGTCACTATGATGGCACAGAGGCACAGCGTATCCAGGCTGGGTCACTATGATGGCACAGAGGCACAGCGTCTCAGGCAGGGTCGCTAAGATGGCACAGAGGCACAGCGTCTCCGGCAGGGTCACTATGATGGCACAGAGGCACAGCGTCTCAGGCAGGGTCACTATGATGGCACAGCGTCTTCAGGCAGGGTCACTATGATGGCACAGAGGCACAGCGTCTCAGGCAGGGTCACTATGATGGCACAGCGTCTTCAGGCAGGGTCACTATGATGGCACAGAGGCACAGCGTCTCAGGCAGGGTCACTATGATGGCACAGAGGCACAGCGTCTCAGGCAGGGTCACTATGATGGCACAGAGGCACAGCGTCTCCAGGCAGGGTCACTATGATGGCAAAGCTTCTCAGGCAGGGTAACTATGATGGCACAGAGGCACAGCGTCTCCGGAAGGGTCACTATGATGGCACAGAGGCACAGCGTCTCAGGCAGGGTCACTATGATGGCACAGAGGCACAGCGTCTCCAGGCAGGATCACTATGATGGCACAGAGGCACAGCGTCTCAGGCAGGGTCACTATGATGGCACAGAGGCACAGCGTCTCCAGGCAGGGTCACTATGATGGCACAGAGGCACAGCGTCTCAGGAAGGGTCACTACGATGACACAGAGGCACAGCGTCTCAGGCAGGGTCACTACGATGGCACAGAGGCACAGCGTCTCCAGGCAGGGTCACTATGATGGCACAGAGGCACAGCGTCTCAGGCAGGGTCACTATGATGGCACAGAGGCACAGCGTCTCCAGGCAGGGTCACTATGATGGCACAGCGTCTCCAGGAAGGGTCACTATGATGGCACAGAGGCACAGCGTCTCCGGAAGGGTCACTATGATGGCACAGAGGCACAGCGTCTCAGGCAGGGTCACTATGATGGCACAGAGGCACAGCGTCTCCAGGCAGGATCACTATGATGGCACAGAGGCACAGCGTCTCAGGCAGGGTCACTATGATGGCACAGAGGCACAGCGTCTCCATGCAGGGTCACTATGATGGCACAGAGGCACAGCGTCTCCAGGCAGGGTCACTATGATGGCACAGAGGCACAGCGTCTCAGGAAGGGTCACTACGATGACACAGAGGCACAGCATCGCAGGCAGGGTCACTACGATGGCACAGAGGCACAGCGTCTCCAGGCAGGGTCACTATGATGGCACAGAGGCACAGCGTCTCAGGCAGGGTCACTATGATGGCACAGAGGCACAGCGTCT
Source organism: Streptopelia decaocto (assembly GCF_964273445.1). Taxonomy (NCBI): domain Eukaryota; kingdom Metazoa; phylum Chordata; class Aves; order Columbiformes; family Columbidae; genus Streptopelia; species Streptopelia decaocto. The sequence continues at coordinate 151,612 of NW_028117033.1, read as the reverse complement.
CCAGGCAGGGTCACTATGATGGCACAGCGTCTCCAGGAAGGGTCACTATGATGGCACAGAGGCACAGCGTCTCAGGCAGGGTCACTATGATGGCACAGAGGCACAGCGTCTCAGGCAGGGTCACTATGATGGCACAGAGGCACAGCGTCTCCGGCAGGGTCACTATGATGGCACAGAGGCACAGCGTCTCAGGCAGGGTCACTATGATGGCACAGCGTCTTCAGGCAGGGTCACTATGATGGCACAGAGGCACAGCGTCTCAGGCAGGGTCACTATGATGGCACAGCGTCTTCAGGCAGGGTCACTATGATGGCACAGAGGCACAGCGTCTCAGGCAGGGTCACTATGATGGCACAGAGGCACAACATCTCTAGGCAGGGTCACTATGATGGCACAGAGGCACAGCGTCTCAGTCAGGGTCACTATGATGGCACAGTGGCACAGAGTCTCAGGCAGGGTCATTATGATGGCACAGAGGCACAGCGTCTCCAGGCAGGGTCACTATGATGCCACAGCGTGTCAGGCAGGGTCAGTATGATGGCACAGAGGCACAGCGTCTCCGGCACGGTCACTATCACGGCACAGCGTCTCCAGGCAGGGTCACTATGATGGCAAAGCGTCTCAGGCAGGGTCACTATGATGGCACAGAGGCACAGCGTTTCTAGGCAGGGTCACTATGATGGCACAGAGGCACAGCGTCTCCAGGCAGGGTCACTATGATGACACAGAGGCACAGCGTCTCAGGCAGGGTCACTATGATGGCACAGAGGCACAGCGTCTCAGGCAGGGTCACTATGATGGCACAGAGGCACAGCGTCTCCAGGCAGGGTCACTATGATGGCACAGAGGCACAGCGTCTCATGCAGGGTCACTATGATGGCACAGAGGCACAGCGTCTCAGGCAGGGTCACTATGATGGCACAGAGGCACAGCGTCTCCAGGCAGGGTAACTATGATGGCACAGAGGCACAACGTCTCAGGCAGGGTCACTATGATGGTACAGAGGCACAGCGTCTCCAGGCAGGGTCACTATGATGGCACAGAGGCACAGCGTCTCAGGCAGGGTCACTATGATGGCACAGAGGCACAGTGTCTGCAAACAGGGTCACTATGATGGCACAGAGGCACAGCGTCTAAGGCAGGATCACTATGATGGCACAGAGGCACAGCGTGTCAGGCAGGGTCACTATGATGGCACAGAGGCACAGCGTCTCGGGCAGGGTCACTATGATGGCACAGAGGCACAGCGTCTCCAGGCAGGGTCACTATGATGGCACAAAGGCACAGCGTCTCCGGCAGGGTCACTATGATGGCACAGAGGCACAGCGTCTCAGGCAGGGTCACTATGATGGCACAGAGGCACAGAGTCTCAGGAAGGGTCACTACGATGGCACAAAGGCACAGCGTCTCAGGCAGGGTCACTATGATGGCACAGAGGCACAGCGTCTCAGGCAGGGTCACTATGATGGCACAGAGGCACAGCGTCTCAGGCAGGGTCACTATGATGGCACAGAGGCACAGCGTCTCAGGCAGGGTCACTATGATGGCGCAGAGGCACAGCGTCTCGGGCAGGGTCACTATGATGGCACAGCGTGTCAGGCAGGGTCACTATGATGGCACAGAGGCACAGCGTCTCAGGCAGGGTCACTATGATGGCACAGAGGCACAGCGTCTCAGGCAGGGTCACTACGGTGGCAGAGAGGCACAGCGTCTTCAGGCAGGGTCACTATGACGGCACAGAGGCACAGCATTTCAGGCGGGATCACTATGGTGGCACAGAGGCACAGCATCTCAGGCTGGGCCACTATGGTGGCACAGTGGCACAGCGTCTCAGGCAGGGTCACTATGATGGCACACAGGCACAGCGTCAAAGGCAGGGTCACTATGATGGCACAGATGCAGAGCGTCTCAGGCAGGGTCACTATGATGGCACAGAGGCACAGCGTCTCAGGCAGGGTCACTATGATGGCACAGAGGCACAGCGTCTCCAGGCAGGGTCACTATGATGGCACAGAGGCACAGCGTATCCAGGCAGGGTCACTATGATGGCACAGAGGCACAGCGTCTCAGGCAGGGTCACTATGGAGGCACAGAGGCACAGCGTCTCAGGCAGGGTCTCTATGACGGCACAGACGCACAGCGTCTCAGGCGGGGTCACTATGATGGCACAGAGGCACAGCGTCTCAGGAAGGGTCACTATGATGGCACAGAGGCACAGCGTCTCAGGCAGGGTCACTATGATGGCACAGAGGCACAGCATCTCCGGCAGGGTCACTATGATGGCACAGAGGCACAGCGTCACAGGCAGGGTCACTATGATGGCACAGCGTCTTCAGGCAGGGTCACTATGGTGGCACAGAGGCACAGCGTCTCAGGCAGGGTCAGTATGATGGCACACAGGCACAGCGTCTCTAGGCAAGGTCACTATGATAGCACAGAGGCAGAGCGTCTCAGGCAGAGTCACTATGATGGCACAGAGGCACAGCGTCTCAGGCAGGGTCACTATGATGGCACAGAGGCACAGCGTCTCCGGCAGGGTCACTATGATGGCACAGAGGCACACGTCTGTAGGCAGGGTCACTATGATGGCACAGAGGCACAGCGTCTCAGGCAGGGTCACTATGATGGCGCAGAGGCAAAGCGTTTCAGGCAGGGTCACTATGATGGCGCAGAGCACAGCGTCTCAGGCAGGGTCTCTATGATGGCACAGAGGCACAGCGTCTCAGGCGGGGTCACAATGGCGGCACAGAGGCACAGCGTCTTCAGGCAGGGCCACTATGGCGGCACAGAGGCACAGCGTCTCAGGCAGGGTCACTATGATGGCACAGTGGCACAGCGTCTCCAGGCAGGGTCACTATGGTGGCACAGAGGCACAGCGTCTCCAGGCAGGGTCACTATGGTGGCACAGAGGCACAGCGTCTGTAGGCAGGGTCACTATGGCGGCACAGAGGCACAGCATCTCAGGCAGGGCCACTATGGTGGCACAGTTGCACAGCGTCTCAGGCAGGGTCACTATGGTGGCACAGAGGCACAGCGTCTCTAGGCAGGGTCACTATGGCGGCACAGAGGCACAGCATCTCAGGCAGGGCCACTATGGTGGCACAGTTGCACAGCGTCTCAGGCAGGGTCACTATGGTGGCACAGAGGCACGGCGTCTCTAGGCAGGGTCACTATGATGGCACAGAGGCACAGCGTCTCTAGGCAGGTTCACTATGATAGCACAGTGTCAGAGAGTATCAGGCAGGGTCACTATGATGGCACAGAGGCACAGCGTCTCAGGAAGGGTCACTATGATGGCACAGATGCACAGCGTCTCTAGGCCGGGTCACTATGATGGCACAGAGGCACAGCGTCTCAGGCAGGGTCACTATGGAGGTACAGAGGCACAGCGTCTCAGGCAGGGTCACTATGATGGCACAGAGGCACAGCGTCTCAGGCAGGGTCACTACGGTGGCAGAGAGGCACAGCGTCTTCAGGCAGGGTCACTATGATGGCACAGAGGCACAGCGTCTCAGGCAGGGTCACTATGATGGTACAGAGGCACAGCGTCTCCAGGCAGGGTCACTATGATGGCACAGAGGCACAGCGTCTCAGGCAGGGTGACTATGATGGCACAGAGGCACAGCGTCTCAGGCAGAGTCACTATGACGGCACAGCGTCTCCAGGCAGGGTCACTATGATGGCACAGAGGCACAGCGTCTCAGGCAGGGTCACTATGATGGCACAGAGGCACAGTGTCTGCAGGCAGGGTCACTATGATGGCACAGAGGCACAGCGTCTAAGGCAGGATCACTATGATGGCACAGAGGCACAGCGTGTCAGGCAGGGTCACTATGATGGCACAGAGGCACAGCGTCTCGGGCAGGGTCACTATGATGGCACAGAGGCACAGCGTCTCCGGCAGGGTCACTATGATGGCACAGAGGCACAGCGTGTCAGGCAGGGTCACTATGATGGCACAGAGGCACAGAGTCTCAGGAAGGGTCACTACGATGGCACAAAGGCACAGCGTCTCAGGCAGGGTCACTATGATGGCACAGAGGCACAGCGTCTCAGGCAGGGTCACTATGATGGCACAGAGGCACAGCGTCTCAGGCAGGGTCACTATGATGGCACAGAGGCACAGCGTCTCAGGCAGGGTCACTATGATGGCGCAGAGGCACAGCGTCTCAGGCAGGGTCACTATGATGGCACAGCGTGTCAGGCAGGGTCACTATGATGGCACAGAGGCACAGCGTCTCAGGCAGGGTCACTATGATGGCACAGAGGCACAGCGTCTCAGGCAGGGTCACTATGGAGGCACAGAGGCACAGCGTCTCAGGCAGGGTCACTATGATGGCACAGAGGCACAGCGTCTCAGGCAGGATCACTATGATGGCACAGAGGCACAGCGTCTCCAGGCAGGGTCACTATGATGGCACAGAGGCACAGCGTCTCAGGCAGGGTCACTATGATGGCACAGAGGCACAGCGTCTCAGGCAGGGTCACTACGGTGGCAGAGAGGCACAGCGTCTTCAGGCAGGGTCACTATGACGGCACAGAGGCACAGCATTTCAGGCGGGATCACTATGGTGGCACAGAGGCACAGCATCTCAGGCTAGGCCACTATGGTGGCACAGTGGCACAGCGTCTCAGGCAGGTTCACTATGATGGCACACAGGCACAGCGTCAAAGGCAGGCTCACTATGATGGCACAGATGCAGAGCGTCTCAGGCAGGGTCACTATGATGGCACAGAGGCACAGCGTCTCAGGCAGGGTCACTATGATGGCACAGAGGCACAGCGTCTCCAGGCAGGGTCACTATGATGGCACAGAGGCACAGCGTCTCCAGGTAGGGTCACTATGATGGCACAGAGGAACAGCGTCTCAGGCAGGGTCACTATGGAGGCACAGAGGCACAGCGTCTCAGGCAGGGTCTCTATGACGGCACAGACGCACAGCGTCTCAGGCGGGGTCACTATGGCGGCACAGAGGCACAGCGTCTCAGGCAGGGCCACTATGGTGGCACAGAGGCACAGCGTCTCAGGCAGGGTCACTATGATGGCACAGAGGCACAGTGTCTCAGGCAGGGTCACTATGATGGCACAGAGGCACAGCGTCTAAGGCAGGATCACTATGATGGCACAGAGGCACAGCGTGTCAGGCAGGGTCACTATGATGGCACAGACGCACAGCGTCTCCAGGCAAGGTCACTATGATGGCACAGAGGCGCAGCGTCTCTAGGCAGGGTCACTATGATGGCACAGAGGCACAGCGTCTCAGGCAGGGTCACTATGATGGCACAGAGGCACAGCGTCTCAGGCAGGGTCACTATGATGGCACAGAGGCACAGCGTCTCAGGCAGGGTCACTATGATGGCACAGAGGCACAGCGTCTCCAGGCAGGGTCACTATGATGGCACAGAGGCACAGCGTCTTCAGGCCGGGTCACTATGATGGCACAGAGGCACAGCGTCTCAGGCAGGGTCACTATGATGGCACAGAGGCACAGCGTCTCCAGGCAGGGTCACTATTATGGCACAGCGTCTCCAGGAAGGGTCACTATGATGGCACAGAGGCACAGCGCCTCAGGCAGGGTCACTATGATGGCACAGAGGCACAGCGTCTCCAGGCAGGGTCACTATGATGGCACAGAGGCACAGCGCCTCCAGGCAGGGTCACTATGATGGCACAGAGGCACAGCGTCTCCAGGCAGGGTCACTATGATGGCACAGAGGCACAGCGTCTCCAGGCAGGGTCACTGTGATGGCACAGCGTCTCAGGCAGGGTCACTATGATGGCACAGCGTCTCCAGGAAGGGTCACTATGATGGCACAGAGGCACAGCGTCTCCAGGCAGGGTCACTATGATGGCACAGCGTCTCCAGGCAGGGGCACTATGATGGCACAGAGGCACAGCGTCTCAGGCAGGGTCACTATGATGGCACAGAGGCACAGCGTGTCAGGCAAGGTCACTATGATGGCACAGAGGCACAGAGTCTCCAGGCAGGGTAAATATGATGGCACAGAGGCAAAGCGTCTCAGGCAGGGTAACTATGATGGCACAGAGGCACAGCGTCTCTGGCAGGGTCACTATGATGGCACAGATGCACAGCGTCTCAGGCAGGGTGGCTATGATGGCACAGAGGCACAGCGTCTCCAGGCAGGGTCACTATGATGGCACAGAGGCACAGCGTCTCAGGTAGGGTCACTATGACGGCACAGAGGCACAGCGTGTCAGGCAGGGTCACTATGATGGCACAGAGGCACAGCGTCTCAGACAGAGTCACTATGACGGCACAGCGTCTCCAGGCAGGGTCACTATGATGGCAGAGAGTCACAGCGTCTCAGGCAGGGTCACTATGATGGCACAGAGGCACAGCGTCTCCAGGCAGGGTCACTATGATGGCACAGCGTCTCAGGCAGGGTCACTATGATGGCACAGAGGCACAGCGTCTCAGGCAGGGTCACTATGATGGCACAGAGGCACAGTGTCTCAGGCAGGGTCACTATGATGGCACAGAGGCACAGCGTGTCAGGCAGGGTCACTATGATGCCACAGAGGCACAGCGTCTCCAGGCAGGGTCACTATGATGGCACAGAGGCACAGCGTGTCAGGCAGGGTCACTATGATGGCACAGAGGCACAGCGTCCCAGGCAGGGTCACTATGATGGCACAGAGGCACAGCGTCTCCAGGCAGGGTCACTGTGATGGCACAGCGTCTCAGGCAGGGTCACTATGATGGCACAGAGGCACAGCGTCTCAGGCAGGGTCACTATGATGGCACAGCGGCACAGCGTCTCCAGGCAGGGTCACTGTGATGGCACAGCGTCTCCAGGCAGGGTCACTATGATGGCAGAGAGGCACAGTGTCTCCAGGCAGGGTCACTATGATGGCACAGAGGCGCAGCGTCTCTAGGCAGGGTCACTATGATGGCACAGAGGCGCAGCGTGTCAGGCAGGGTCAAGATGATGGCACAGAGGCACAGCGTCTCAGCCAGGGTCACTATGATGGCACAGAGGCACAGCGTCTCCAGGCAGGGTCACTATGATGGCACAGAGGCAGAGCGTCTCCGGCAGGGTCACTATGATGGCACAGCGGCACAGCGTCTCAGGCAGGGTCACTATGATGGCACAGAGGCACAGCGTCTCCAGGCAGGGTCACTGTGATGGCACAGCGTCTCAGGCAGGGTCACTATGATGGCAGAGAGGCACAGCGTCTCAGGCAGGGTCACTATGATGGCAGAGAGGCACAGCGTCTCCAGGCAGGGTCACTATGATGGCACAGAGGCACAGCGTCTCAGGCAGGGTCACTATGACGGCACAGAGGCACAGCGTGTCAGGCAGGGTCACTATGATGGCACAGAGGCACAGTGTCTCAGACAGAGTCACTATGATGGCAGAGAGGCACAGCGTCTCCAGGCAGGGTCACTGTGATGGCACAGCGTCTCAGGCAGGGTCACTATGATGGCACAGAGGCACTGCGTCTCACGCAGGGTCACTATGATGGCACAGAGGCACAGCGTCTCAGGCAGGGTCACTATAATGGCACAGAGGCACAGTGTCTCAGGCAGGGTCACTATGATGCCACAGAGGCACAGCATTTCTAGGCAGGGTCACTATGATGGCACAGAGGCACAGTGTCTCAGGCAGGGTCACTATGATGGCACAGAGGCACAGCGTCTCAGGCAGATTCACTATGATGGCACAGAGGCACAGCGCCTCCAGGCAGGGTCACTATGATAGCACAGAGGCACACCGTCTCAGGCAGGGTCACTATGATGGCACAGAGGCACAGCGTCTCCAGGCAGGGTCACTATGATGGCACAGCGTCTCATGCAGGGTCACTATGATGGCACAGAGGCACAGCGTCTCCAGGCAGGGTCACTATGATGGCACAGAGGCACAGCGTCTCCAGGCAGGGTCACTATGATGGCACAGCGTCTCATGCAGGGTCACTATGATGGCACAGAGGCACAGCGTCTCCGGCAGGGTCACTATGATGGCACAGAGGCACAGCGTCTCCAGGCAGGGTCACTATGATGGCACAGAGGCACAGCGTCTCAGGCAGGGTCACTATGATGGCACAGAGGCACAGCATCTCCAGGCAGGGTCACTATGATGGCACAGAGGCACAGCGTCTCCAGGCAGGGTCACTATGATGGCACAGCGGCACAGCGTCTCAGGCAGGGTCACTATGATGGCACAGAGGCACAGCGTCTCCAGGCAGGGTCACTATGATGGCACAGAGGCACAGCGTCTCAGGCAGGGTCACTATGATGGCACAGAGGCACAGCGTCTCAGGCAGGGTCACTATGATGGCACAGAGGCACAGCGTCTCCAGGCAGGGTCACTATGATGGCACAGAGGCACAGCATCTCCAGGCAGGGTCACTATGATGGCACAGAGGCACAGCGTCTCCAGGCAGGGTCACTATGATGGCACAGAGGCACAGCGTCCCAGGCAGGGTCACTATGTTGGCACAGAGGCACAGAGTCTCTAGGCAGGGTCAATATGATGGCACAGAGGCAAAGCGTCTCAGGCAGGGTAACTATGATGGCACAGAGGCACAGCGTCTCTAGGCAGGGTCACTATGATGGCACAGAGGCACAGCGTCTCCGGCAGGGTCACTATGATGGCACAGAGGCACAGCGTCTCAGGCAGGGTCACTATGATGGCACAGAGGCACAGCGTCTCCAGGCAGGGTCACTATGATGGCAAAGCGTCTCAGGCAGGGTAACTATGATGGCACAGAGGCACAGCGTCTCCGGAAGGGTCACTATGATGGCACAGAGGCACAGCGTCTCAGGCAGGGTCACTATGATGGCACAGAGGCACAGCATCTCCAGGCAGGATCACTATGATGGCACAGAGGCACAGCGTCTCAGGCAGGGTCACTATGATGGCACAGAGGCACAGGTCTGTAGGCAGGGTCACTATGATGGCACAGAGGCACAGCGTCTCCAGGCAGGGTCACTATGATGGCACAGAGGCACAGCGTCTCCGGCAGGGTCACTACGATGGCACAGAGGCACAGCGTCTCCGGCAGGGTCACTACGATGGCACAGAGGCACAGCGTCTCCGGCAGGGTCACTACGATGGCACAGAGGCACAGCGTCTCAGGCAGGGTCACTATGATGCCACAGAGGCACAGCGTCTCCAGGCAGGTTCACTATGATGGCACAGAGGCACAGCGTCTCAGGCAGGGTCACTATGATGGCAGAGAGGCACAGCGTCTAGGCAGGGTCACTATGATGGCACAGAGGCACAGCGTCTCCAGGCAGGGTCACTGTGATGGCACAGCGTCTCAGGCAGGGTCACTATGATGGCACAGAGGCACAGCGTCTCTAGGCAGGGTCACTATGATGGCACAGAGGCACAGCGTCTCCAGGCAGGGTCACTATGATGGCAAAGAGGCACAGCGTCTCGGGCAGGGTCACTATGATGGCACAGAGGCACAGCGTCTCAGGCAGGGTCACTATGATGGCAGAGAGGCACAGCGTCTCCAGGCAGGGTCACTATGATGGCACAGAGGCACAGCGTCTCAGGCAGGGTCACTATGATGGCACAGCGGCACAGCGTCTCAGGCAGGGTCACTATGATGGCACAGAGGCACAGCGTCTCCAGGCAGGGTCACTATGATGGCAAAGCTTCTCAGGCAGGGTAACTATGATGTCACAGAGGCACAGCGTCTCCGGAAGGGTCACTATGATGGCACAGAGGCACAGCGTCTCAGGCAGGGTCACTATGATGGCACAGAGGCACAGCGTCTCCAGGCAGGATCACTATGATGGCACAGAGGAACAGCGTCTCCAGGCAGGGTCACTATGATGGCACAGAGGCACAGCGTCTCCAGGCAGGGTCACTATGATGGCACAGAGGCACAGCGTCTCCAGGCAGGGTCACTATGATGGCACAGAGGCACAGCGTCTCCGGCAGGGTCACTATGATGGCACAGAGGCACAGCGTCTCAGGCAGGGTCACTACGATGGCACAGAGGCACAGCGTCTCCGGCAGGGTCACTATGATGGCACAGAGGCACAGCGTCTCAGGAAGGGTCACTACGATGACACAGAGGCACAGAGTCTCAGGCAGGGTCACTACGATGGCACAGAGGCACAGCATCTCCAGGCAGGGTCACTATGATGGCACAGAGGCACAGCGTCTCCGGCAGGGTCACTATGATGGCACAGCGGCACAGCGTCTCAGGCAGGGTCACTATGATGGCACAGAGGCACAGCGTCTCCAGGCAGGGTCACTGTGATGGCACAGCGTCTCAGGCAGGGTCACTATGATGGCACAGAGGCACAGCGTCTCAGGCAGGGTCACTATGATGGCACAGAGGCACAGCGTCTCAGTCAGGGTCACTATGATGGCACAGAGGCACAGCGTCTCAGGCAGGGTCACTATGATGGCACAGAGGCACAGCGTCTCAGGCAGGGTCACTATGATGGCACAGAGGCACAGCGTCTCCAGGCAGGGTCACTATGATGGCACAGCGTCTCCAGGCAGGGTCACTATGATGGCACAGAGGCACAGCGTCTCAGGCAGGGTCACTATGATGGCAGAGAGGCACAGCGTCTCCAGGCAGGGTCACTATGATGGCACAGAGGCACAGCGTCTCCAGGCAGGGTCACTATGATTGCACAGCGGCACAGCGTCTCAGGCAGGGTCACTATGATGGCACAGAGGCACAGCGTCTCCAGGCAGGGTCACTATGATGGCACAGAGGCACAGCGTCTCAGGCAGGGTCACTATGATGGCACAGAGGCGCAGCGTCTCCAGGCAGGGTCACTATGATGGCACAGAGGCACAGCGCCTCCAGGCAGGGTCACTATGATGGCACAGCGGCACAGCATCTCAGGCAGGGTCACTATGATGGCACAGAGGCACAGCGTCTCCAGGCAGGGTCACTATGATGGCACAGAGGCAGAGCGTCTCCGGCAGGGTCACTATGATGGCACAGCGGCACAGCGTCTCAGGCAGGGTCACTATGATGGCACAGAGGCACAGCGTCTCCAGGCAGGGTCACTGTGATGGCACAGCGTCTCAGGCAGGGTCACTATGATGGCACAGAGGCACAGCGTCTCTAGGCAGGGTAACTATGATGGCACAGAGGGACAGCGTCTCCGGCAGGGTCACTATGATGGCACAGAGGCACAGCGTCTCCGGCAGGGTCACTACGATGGCACAGAGGCACAGCGTCTCAGGCAGGGTCACTACGATGGCACAGAGGCACAGCGTCTCAGGAAGGGTCACTACGATGGCACAGAGGCACAGCGTCTCAGGCAGGGTCACTACGATGGCACAGAGGCACAGCGTCTCAGGCAGGGTCACTATGATGGCACAGAGGCACAGCGTCTCCAGGCAGGGTCACTATGATGGCACAGAGGCACAGCGTCTCTAGGCAGGGTCACTATGATGGCACAGAGGCACAGTGTCTCAGGCAGGGTCACTATGATGGCACAGAGGCACAGCGTCTCCAGGCAGGTTCACTATGATGGCACAGCGGCACAGCGTCTCTGGCAGGGTCACTATGATGGCACAGAGGCACAGCGTCTCCAGGCAGGGTCACTGTGATGGCACAGCGTCTCAGGCAGGGTCACTATGATTGCACAGAGGCACAGCGTCTCTAGGCAGGGTCACTATGATGGCACAGAGGCACAGCGTCTCCAGGCAGGGTCACTATGATGGCAAAGAGGCACAGCGTCTCGGGCAGGGTCACTATGATGGCACAGAGGCACAGCGTCTCAGGCAGGGTCACTATGATGGCACAGAGGCACAGCGTCTCCAGGCAGGGTCACTATGATGGCACAGAGGCACAGCGTCTCAGGCAGGGTCACTATGATGGCAGAGAGGCACAGCGTCTCAGGCAGGGTCACTATGATGGCACAGAGGCACAGCGTCTCCAGGCAGGGTCACTATGATGGCAAAGCTTCTCAGGCAGGGTAACTATGATGGCACAGAGGCACAGCGTCTCCGGAAGGGTCACTATGATGGCACAGAGGCACAGCGTCTCAGGCAGGGTCACTATGATGGCACAGAGGCACAGCGTCTCCAGGCAGGATCACTATGATGGCACAGAGGCAGAGCGTCTCAGGCAGGGTCACTATGATGGCACAGAGGCACAGCGTCTCCAGGCAGGGTCACTATGATGGCACAGAGGCACAGCGTCTCCAGGCAGGGTCACTATGATGGCACAGAGGCACAGCGTCTCAGGCAGGGTCACTACGATGGCACAGAGGCACAGCGTCTCAGGCAGGGTCACTACGATGGCACAGAGGCACAGCGTCTCCGGCAGGGTCACTATGATGGCACAGAGGCACAGCGTCTCCAGGCAGGGTCACTACGATGTCACAGAGGCACAGCGTCTCAGGAAGGGTCACTACGATGACACAGAGGCACAGCGTCTCAGGCAGGGTCACTACGATGGCACAGAGGCACAGCGTCTCCAGGCAGGGTCACTATGATGGCACAGAGGCACAGCGTCTCAGGCAGGGTCACTATGATGGCACAGAGGCACAGCGTCTCCAGGCAGGGTCACTATGATGGCACAGAGGCACAGCGTGTCAGGCAGGGTCACTATGATGGCACAGAGGCACAGCGTCTCCAGGCAGGGTCACTATGATGGCACAGCGTCTCCAGGAAGGGTCACTATGATGGCACAGAGGCACAGCGTCTCAGGCAGGGTCACTATGATGGCACAGAGGCACAGCGTCTCCAGGCAGGGTCACTATGATGGCACAGAGGCACAGCGTCTCAGGCAGGGTCACTACGATGGCACAGAGGCACAGCGTCTCAGGCAGGTTCTATGATGGCACACAGGCACAGCGTCTCCAGGCAGGGTCACTATGATGGCACAGAGGCACAGCGTCTCAGGCAGGGTCGCTATGATGGCAAAGAGGCACAGCGTCTCAGGCAGGGTCACTATGATGGCACAGAGGCACAGCGTCTCAGGCAGGGTCACTATGATGGCACAGAGGCACAGCGTCTCCAGGCAGGGTCACTATGATGGCACAGAGGCACAGCGTCTCCAGGCAGGGTCACTATGATGGCACAGCGTCTCCAGGAAGGGTCACTATGATGGCACAGAGGCACAGCGTCTCCAGGCAGGGTCACTATGATGGCACAGCGTCTCCAGGCAGGGTCACTATGATGGCACAGAGGCACAGCGTCTCAGGCAGGGTCACTATGATGGCAGAGAGGCACAGCGTCTCCAGGCAGGGTCACTATGATGGCACAGAGGCACAGCGTCTCCAGGCAGGGTCACTATGATGGCACAGCGGCACAGCGTCTCAGGCAGGGTCACTATGATGGCACAGAGGCACAGCGTCTCCAGGCAGGGTCACTATGATGGCACAGAGGCACAGCGTCTCAGGCAGGGTCACTATGATGGCACAGAGGCGCAGCGTCTCCAGGCAGGGTCACTATGATGGCACAGAGGCACAGCGCCTCCAGGCAGGGTCACTATGATGGCACAGCGGCACAGCATCTCAGGCAGGGTCACTATGATGGCACAGAGGCACAGCGTCTCCAGGCAGGGTCACTATGATGGCACAGAGGCAGAGCGTCTCCGGCAGGGTCACTATGATGGCACAGCGGCACAGCGTCTCAGGCAGGGTCACTATGATGGCACAGAGGCACAGCGTCTCCAGGCAGGGTCACTGTGATGGCACAGCGTCTCAGGCAGGGTCACTATGATGGCACAGAGGCACAGCGTCTCTAGGCAGGGTAACTATGATGGCACAGAGGGACAGCGTCTCCGGCAGGGTCACTATGATGGCACAGAGGCACAGCGTCTCCGGCAGGGTCACTACGATGGCACAGAGGCACAGCGTCTCAGGCAGGGTCACTACGATGGCACAGAGGCACAGCGTCTCAGGAAGGGTCACTACGATGGCACAGAGGCACAGCGTCTCAGGCAGGGTCACTACGATGGCACAGAGGCACAGCGTCTCAGGCAGGGTCACTATGATGGCACAGAGGCACAGCGTCTCCAGGCAGGGTCACTATGATGGCACAGAGGCACAGCGTCTCTAGGCAGGGTCACTATGATGGCACAGAGGCACAGTGTCTCAGGCAGGGTCACTATGATGGCACAGAGGCACAGCGTCTCCAGGCAGGTTCACTATGATGGCACAGCGGCACAGCGTCTCTGGCAGGGTCACTATGATGGCACAGAGGCACAGCGTCTCCAGGCAGGGTCACTGTGATGGCACAGCGTCTCAGGCAGGGTCACTATGATTGCACAGAGGCACAGCGTCTCTAGGCAGGGTCACTATGATGGCACAGAGGCACAGCGTCTCCAGGCAGGGTCACTATGATGGCAAAGAGGCACAGCGTCTCGGGCAGGGTCACTATGATGGCACAGAGGCACAGCGTCTCAGGCAGGGTCACTATGATGGCACAGAGGCACAGCGTCTCCAGGCAGGGTCACTATGATGGCACAGAGGCACAGCGTCTCAGGCAGGGTCACTATGATGGCAGAGAGGCACAGCGTCTCAGGCAGGGTCACTATGATGGCACAGAGGCACAGCGTCTCCAGGCAGGGTCACTATGATGGCAAAGCTTCTCAGGCAGGGTAACTATGATGGCACAGAGGCACAGCGTCTCCGGAAGGGTCACTATGATGGCACAGAGGCACAGCGTCTCAGGCAGGGTCACTATGATGGCACAGAGGCACAGCGTCTCCAGGCAGGATCACTATGATGGCACAGAGGCACAGCGTCTCAGGCAGGGTCACTATGATGGCACAGAGGCACAGCGTCTCCAGGCAGGGTCACTATGATGGCACAGAGGCACAGCGTCTCCAGGCAGGGTCACTATGATGGCACAGAGGCACAGCGTCTCAGGCAGGGTCACTACGATGGCACAGAGGCACAGCGTCTCAGGCAGGGTCACTACGATGGCACAGAGGCACAGCGTCTCCGGCAGGGTCACTATGATGGCACAGAGGCACAGCGTCTCCAGGCAGGGTCACTACGATGTCACAGAGGCACAGCGTCTCAGGAAGGGTCACTACGATGACACAGAGGCACAGCGTCTCAGGCAGGGTCACTACGATGGCACAGAGGCACAGCGTCTCTAGGCAGGGTCACTATGATGGCACAGAGGCACAGCGTCTCAGGCAGGGTCACTATGATGGCACAGAGGCACAGCGTCTCCAGGCAGGGTCACTATGATGGCACAGAGGCACAGCGTGTCAGGCAGGGTCACTATGATGGCACAGAGGCACAGCGTCTCCAGGCAGGGTCACTATGATGGCACAGCGTCTCCAGGAAGGGTCACTATGATGGCACAGAGGCACAGCGTCTCAGGCAGGGTCACTATGATGGCACAGAGGCACAGCGTCTCCAGGCAGGGTCACTATGATGGCACAGAGGCACAGCGTCTCAGGCAGGGTCACTACGATGGCACAGAGGCACAGCGTCTCAGGCAGGTTCTATGATGGCACACAGGCACAGCGTCTCCAGGCAGGGTCACTATGATGGCACAGAGGCACAGCGTCTCAGGCAGGGTCGCTATGATGGCAAAGAGGCACAGCGTCTCAGGCAGGGTCACTATGATGGCACAGAGGCACAGCGTCTCAGGCAGGGTCACTATGATGGCACAGAGGCACAGCGTCTCCAGGCAGGGTCACTATGATGGCACAGAGGCACAGCGTCTCCAGGCAGGGTCACTATGATGGCACAGCGTCTCCAGGAAGGGTCACTATGATGGCACAGAGGCACAGCGTCTCCAGGCAGGGTCACTATGATGGCACAGCGTCTCCAGGCAGGGTCACTATGATGGCACAGAGGCACAGCGTCTCAGGCAGGGTCACTATGATGGCACAGAAGCACAGCGTCTCCAGGCAGGGTCGCTATGATGGCACAGAGGCACAGCGTCTCCAGGCAGGGTCACTATGATGGCACAGAGGCACAGCGTCTCCAGGCAGGGTCACTATGATGGCACAGAGGCACAGTGTCTCAGGCAGGGTCACTATGATGGCACAGAGGCACAGCGTCTCCAGGCAGGGTCACTGTGATGGCACAGCGTCTCAGGCAGGGTCACTATGATGGCACAGAGGCACTGCGTCTCCAGGCAGGGTCACTATGATGGCACAGAGGCACAGCGTCTCAGGCAGGGTCACTATGATGGCACAGAGGCACAGCGTCTCAGGCAGGGTCACTATGATGGCACAGAGGCACAGCGTCTCAGGCAGGGTCACTATGATGGCACAGAGGCAAAGCGTCTCAGGCAGGCTAACTATGATGGCACAGAGGCACAGCGTCTCCAGGCAGGGTCACTATGATGGCACAGCGTCTCCAGGCAGGGTCACTATGATGGCAAAGCGTCTCAGGCAGGGTAACTATGATGGCACAGAGGCACAGCGTCTCCGGCAGGGTCACTATGATGGCACAGAGGCACAGCGTCTCAGGCAGGGTCACTATGATGGCACAGAGGCACAGCATCTCCAGGCAGGATCACTATGATGGCACAGAGGCACAGCGTCTCAGGCAGGGTCACTACGATGGCACAGAGGCACAGCGTCTCCAGGCAGGCTCACTATGATGGCACAGAGGCACAGCGTCTCCGGCAGGGTCACTACGATGGCACAGAGGCACAGCGTCTCAGGCAGGGTCACTATGATGGCACAGAGGCACAGCGTCTCAGGCAGGGTCACTATGATGCCACAGAGGCACAGCGTCTCCAGGCAGGTTCACTATGATGGCACAGAGGCACAGCGTCTCTGGCAGGGTCACTATGATGGCACAGAGGCACAGCGTCTCAGGCAGGGTCACTATGATGGCACAGAGGCACAGCGTCTCCAGGCAGGGTCACTATGATGGCACAGAGGCACAGCGTCTCCAGGCAGGGTCACTATGATGGCACAGCGTCTCCAGGAAGGGTCACTATGATGGCACAGAGGCACAGCGTCTCCAGGCAGGGTCACTATGATGGCACAGCGTCTCCAGGCAGGGTCACTATGATGGCACAGAGGCACAGCGTCTCAGGCAGGGTCACTATGATGGCACAGAAGCACAGCGTCTCCAGGCAGGGTCGCTATGATGGCACAGAGGCACAGCGTCTCCAGGCAGGGTCACTATGATGGCACAGAGGCACAGCGTCTCCAGGCAGGGTCACTATGATGGCACAGAGGCACAGTGTCTCAGGCAGGGTCACTATGATGGCACAGAGGCACAGCGTCTCCAGGCAGGGTCACTGTGATGGCACAGCGTCTCAGGCAGGGTCACTATGATGGCACAGAGGCACTGCGTCTCCAGGCAGGGTCACTATGATGGCACAGAGGCACAGCGTCTCAGGCAGGGTCACTATGATGGCACAGAGGCACAGCGTCTCAGGCAGGGTCACTATGATGGCACAGAGGCACAGCGTCTCAGGCAGGGTCACTATGATGGCACAGAGGCACAGCGTCTCAGGCAGGGTCACTATGATGGCACAGAGGCACAGAGTCTCCAGGCAGGGTCAATATGATGGCACAGAGGCAAAGCGTCTCAGGCAGGCTAACTATGATGGCACAGAGGCACAGCGTCTCCAGGCGGGGTCACTATGATGGCACAGCGTCTCCAGGCAGGGTCACTATGATGGCAAAGCGTCTCAGGCAGGGTAACTATGATGGCACAGAGGCACAGCGTCTCCGGCAGGGTCACTATGATGGCACAGAGGCACAGCGTCTCAGGCAGGGTCACTATGATGGCACAGAGGCACAGCATCTCCAGGCAGGATCACTATGATGGCACAGAGGCACAGCGTCTCAGGCAGGGTCACTATGATGGCACAGAGGCACAGCGTCTCCAGGCAGGGTCACTACGATGGCACAGAGGCACAGCGTCTCCAGGCAGGCTCACTATGATGGCACAGAGGCACAGCGTCTCCGGCAGGGTCACTACGATGGCACAGAGGCACAGCGTCTCCATGCAGGGTCACTATGATGGCACAGAGGCACAGCGTCTCCAGGCAGGGTCACTATGATGGCACAGAGGCACAGCGTCTCAGGAAGGGTCACTACGATGACACAGAGGCAGAGCGTCTCAGGCAGGGTCACTACGATGGCACAGAGGCACAGCGTCTCCAGGCAGGGTCACTATGATGGCACAGAGGCACAGCGTCTCAGGCAGGGTCACTATGATGGCACAGAGGCACAGCGTCTCAGGCAGGGTCACTATGATGGCACAGAGGCACAGCGTCTCCAGGCAGGGTCACTATGATGGCACAGCGTCTCCAGGAAGGGTCACTATGATGGCACAGAGGCACAGCGTCTCAGGCAGGGTCACTATGATGGCACAGAGGCACAGCGTCTCCAGGCAGGGTCACTATGATGGCACAGAGGCACAGCGTCTCAGGCAGGGTCACTACGATGGCACAGAGGCACAGCGTCTCAGGCAGGGTCACTACGATGGCACAGAGGCATAGCGTCTCCAGGCAGGGTCACTGTGATGGCACACCGTCTCAGGCAGGGTCACTATGATGGCACAGAGGCACAGCGTCTCTAGGCAGGGTCACTATGATGGCACAGAGGCACAGCGTCTCCAGGCAGGGTCACTATGATGGCAAAGAGGCACAGCGTCTCAGGCAGGGTCACTATGATGGCACAGAGGCACAGCGTCTCAGGCAGGGTCACTATGATTGCACAGAGGCACAGCGTCTCCAGGCAGGGTCACTATGATGGCACAGAGGCACAGCGTCTCCAGGCAAGGTCACTATGATGGCACAGCGTCTCCAGGAAGGGTCACTATGATGGCACAGAGGCACAGCGTCTCCAGGCAGGGTCACTATGATGGCACAGCGTCTCCAGGCAGGGTCACTATGATGGCACAGAGGCACAGCGTGTCAGGCAGCGTCACTATGATAGCACAGAGGCACAGAGTCTCCAGGCAGGGTAAATATGATGGCACAGAGGCGCAGCGTCTCTAGGCAGGGTCACTATGATGGCACAGAGGCACAGCGTGTCAGGCAGGGTCACGATGATGGCACAGAGGCACAGCATCTCAGCCAGGGTCACTATGATGGCAAAGAGGCACAGTGTCTCCAGGCAGGGTCACTATGATGGCACAGAGGCACAGCGTCTCCAGGCAGGGTCACTATGATGGCACAGAGGCACAGCGTCTCCGGCAGGGTCACTATGATGGCACAGAGGCACAGCGTCTCAGGCAGGGTAACTATGATGGCACAGAGGCACAGCGTCTCCAGGCAGGGTCACTGTGATGGCACAGCGTCTCAGGCAGGGTCACTATGATGGCACAGAGGCACTGCGTCTCCAGGCAGGGTCACTATGATGGCACAGAGGCACAGCGTCTCAGTCAGGGTCACTATGATGGCACAGAGGCACAGCGTCTCAGGCAGGGTCACTATGATGGCACAGAGGCACAGAGTCTCCAGGCAGGGTCAATATGATGGCACAGAGGCAAAGCGTCTCAGGCAGGGTCACTATGATGGCACAGAGGCACAGCGTCTCCGGCAGGGTCACTATGATGGCACAGAGGCACAGCGTCTCAGGCAAGGTCACTATGATGGCACAGAGGCACAGCGTCTCCGGCAGGGTCACTACGATGGCACAGAGGCACAGCGTCTCAGGCAGGGTCACTACGATGGCACAGAGGCACAGCGTCTCAGGAAGGGTCACTACGATGGCACGGAGGCACAGCGTCTCAGGCAGGGTCACTACGATGGCACAGAGGCACAGCGTCTCAGGCAGGGTCACTATGATGGCACAGAGGCACAGCGTCTCCAGGCAGGGTCACTATGATGGCACAGAGGCACAGCGTCTCTAGGCAGGGTCACTATGATGGCACAGAGGCACAGCATCTCAGGCAGGGTCACTATGATGCCACAGAGGAACAGCGTCTCCAGGCAGGTTCACTATGATGGCACAGCGGCACAGCGTCTCTGGCAGGGTCACTATGATGGCACAGAGGCACAGCCTCTCCAGGCAGGGTCACTGTGATGGCACAGCGTCTCAGGCAGGGTCACTATGATGGCACAGAGGCACAGCGTCTCTAGGCAGGGTCACTATGATGGCACAGAGGCACAGCGTCTCCAGGCAGGGTCACTATGATGGCAAAGAGGCACAGCGTCTCGGGCAGGGTCACTATGATGGCACAGAGGCACAGCGTCTCAGGCACGGTCACTATGATGGCACAGAGGCACAGCGTCTCCAGGCAGGGTCACTATGATGGCACAGAGGCACAGCGTCTCAGGCAGGGTCACTATGATGGCAGAGAGGCACAGCGTCTCAGGCAGGGTCACTATGATGGCACAGAGGCACAGCGTCTCAGGCAGGGTCACTATGATGGCAAAGCTTCTCAGGCAGGGTAACTATGATGGCACAGAGGCACAGCGTCTCCGGAAGGGTCACTATGATGGCACAGAGGCACAGCGTCTCAGGCAGGGTCACTATGATGGCACAGAGGCACAGCGTCTCCAGGCAGGATCACTATGATGGCACAGAGGCACAGCGTCTCAGGCAGGGTCACTATAATGGCACAGAGGCACAGCGTCTCCAGGCAGGGTCACTATGATGGCACAGAGGCACAGCGTCTCAGGCAGGGTCACTACGATGGCACAGAGGCACAGCGTCTCAGGCAGGGTCACTACGATGGCACAGAGGCACAGCGTCTCCGGCAGGGTCACTATGATGGCACAGGGGCAAGCGTCTCAGGCAGGGTCACTACGATGTCACAGAGGCACAGCGTCTCAGGAAGGGTCACTACGATGACACAGAGGCACAGCGTCTCAGGTAGGGTCACTACGATGGCACAGAGGCACAGCGTCTCAGGCAGGGTCACTATGATGGCACAGAGGCACAGCGTCTCCAGGCAGGGTCACTATGATGGCACAGCGTCTCCAGGAAGGGTCACTATGATGGCACAGAGGCACAGCGTCTCAGGCAGGGTCACTATGATGGCACAGAGGCACAGCGTCTCCAGGCAGGGTCACTATGATGGCACAGAGGCACAGCGTCTCAGGCAGGGTCACTACGATGGCACAGAGGCACAGCGTCTCAGGCAGGTGCTATGATGGCACAGAGGCACAGCGTCTCCAGGCAGGGTCACTATGATGGCACAGAGGCACAGCGTCTCTAGGCAGGGTCACTATGATGGCACAGAGGCACAGCGTCTCAGGCAGGGTCACTATGATGGCAAAGAGGCACAGCGTCTCAGTCAGGGTGACTATGATGGCACAGAGGCACAGCGTCTCAGGCAGGGTCACTATGATGGCACAGAGGCACAGCGTCTCGGGCAGGGTCACTATGATGGCACAGAGGCACAGCGTCTCCAGGCAGGGTCACTATGATGGCACAGCGTCTCCAGGAAGGGTCACTATGATGGCACAGAGGCACAGCGTCTCCAGGCAGGGTCACTATGACGGCACAGCGTCTCCAGGCAGGGTCACTATGATGGCACAGAGGCACAGCGTCTCAGGCAGGGTCACTATGATGGCACAGAAGCACAGTGTCTCCAGGCAGGGTCGCTATGATGGCACAGAGGCACAGCGTCTCAGGCAGGGTCACTATGATGGCACAGAGGCACAGCGTCTCCAGGCAGGGTCACTATGATGGCACAGAGGCACAGTGTCTCAGGCAGGGTCACTATGATGGCACAGAGGCACAGCGTCTCCAGGCAGGGTCACTGTGATGGCACAGCGTCTCAGGCAGGGTCACTATGATGGCACAGAGGCACTGCGTCTCTAGGCAGGGTCACTATGATGGCACAGAGGCACAGCGTCTCAGGCAGGGTCACTATGATGGCACAGAGGCACAGCGTCTCAGGCAGGGTCACTATGATGGCACAGAGGCACAGCGTCTCAGGCAGGGTCACTATGATGGCACAGAGGCACAGCGTCTCAGGCAGGGTCACTATGATGGCACAGAGGCACTGCGTCTCCAGGCAGGGTCAATATGATGGCACAGAGGCAAAGCGTCTCAGGCAGGGTAACTATGATGGCACAGAGGCACAGCGTCTCAGGCAGGGTCACTATGATGGCACAGTGGCACAGCGTCTCCAGGCAGGGTCACTATGGTGGCACAGAGGCACAGCGTCTCTAGGCAGGGTCACTATGGTGGCACAGAGGCACAGCGTCTCTAGGCAGGGTCACTATGGCGGCACAGAGGCACAGCATCTCAGGCAGGGCCACTATGGTGGCACAGTTGCACAGCGTCTCAGGCAGGGTCACTATGGTGGCACAGAGGCACAGCGTCTCTAGGCAGGGTCACTATGGCGGCACAGAGGCACAGCATCTCAGGCAGGGCCACTATGGTGGCACAGTTGCACAGCGTCTCAGGCAGGGTCACTATGGTGGCACAGAGGCACAGCGTCTCTAGGCAGGGTCACTATGATGGCACAGAGGCACAGCGTCTCTAGGCAGGTTCACTATGATAGCACAGTGTCAGAGAGTATCAGGCAGGGTCACTATGATGGCACAGAGCACAGCGTCTCAGGAAGGGTCACTATGATGGCACAGATGCACAGCGTGTCAGGCCGGGTCACTATGATGGCACAGAGGCACAGCGTCTCAGGCAGGGTCACTATGGAGGTACAGAGGCACAGCGTCTCAGGCAGGGTCACTATGATGGCACAGAGGCACAGCGTCTCAGGCAGGGTCACTACGGTGGCAGAGAGGCACAGCGTCTTCAGGCAGGGTCACTATGATGGCACAGAGGCACAGCGTCTCCAGGCAGGGTCACTATGATGGCACAGAGGCACAGCGTCTCAGGCAGGGTCACTATGATGGTACAGAGGCACAGTGTCTCTAGGCAGGGTCACTATGATGGCACAGAGGCACAGCGTCTCAGGCAGGGTGACTATGATGGCACAGAGGCACAGCGTCTCAGGCAGAGTCACTATGACGGCACAGCGTCTCCAGGCAGGGTCACTATGATGGCACAGAGGCACAGCGTCTCAGGCAGGGTCACTATGATGGCACAGAGGCACAGTGTCTGCAGGCAGGGTCACTATGATGGCACAGAGGCACAGCGTCTAAGGCAGGATCACTATGATGGCACAGAGGCACAGCGTGTCAGGCAGGGTCACTATGATGGCACAGAGGCACAGCGTCTCGGGCAGGGTCACTATGATGGCACAGAGGCACAGCGTCTCCGGCAGGGTCACTATAATGGCACAGAGGCACAGCGTCTCAGGCAGGGTCACTATGATGGCACAGAGGCACAGAGTCTCAGGAAGGGTCACTACGATGGCACAAAGGCACAGCGTCTCAGGCAGGGTCACTATGATGGCACAGAGGCACAGCGTCTCAGGCAGGGTCACTATGATGGCACAGAGGCACAGCGTCTCAGGCAGGGTCACTATGATGGCACAGAGGCACAGCGTCTCAGGCAGGGTCACTACGATGGCGCAGAGGCACAGCGTCTCAGGCAGGGTCACTATGATGGCACAGCGTGTCAGGCAGGGTCACTATGATGGCACAGAGGCACAGCGTCTCAGGCAGGGTCACTATGATGGCACAGAGGCACAGCGTCTCAGGCAGGGTCACTATGGAGGCACAGAGGCACAGCGTCTCAGGCAGGGTCACTATGATGGCACAGAGGCACAGCGTCTCAGGCAGGATCACTATGATGGCACAGAGGCACAGCGTCTCCAGGCAGGGTCACTATGATGGCACAGAGCCACAGCGTCTCAGGCAGGGTCACTACGGTGGCAGAGAGGCACAGCGTCTTCAGGCAGGGTCACTATGACGGCACAGAGGCACAGCATTTCAGGCGGGATCACTATGGTGGCACAGAGGCACAGCATCTCAGGCTGGGCCACTATGGTGGCACAGTGGCACAGCGTCTCAGGCAGGGTCACTATGATGGCACACAGGCACAGCGTCAAAGGCAGGGTCACTATGATGGCACAGATGCAGAGCGTCTCAGGCAGGGTCACTATGATGGCACAGAGGCACAGCGTCTCAGGCAGGGTCACTATGATGGCACAGAGGCACAGCGTCTCCAGGCAGGGTCACTATGATGGCACAGAGGCACAGCGTCTCCAGGTAGGGTCACTATGATGGCACAGAGGCACAGCGTCTCAGGCAGGGTCACTATGGAGGCACAGAGGCACAGCGTCTTCAGGCAGGGTCACTATGATGGCACAGAGGCACAGCGTCTCCAGGCAGGGTCACTATGATGGCACAGAGGCACAGCGTCTCAGGCAGGGTCACTATGATGGCACAGAGGCACAGCGTCTCTAGGCAGGGTCACTATGATGGCACAGAGGCACAGCGTCTCAGGCAGGGTGACTATGATGGCACAGAGGCACAGCGTCTCAGGCAGAGTCACTATGACGGCACAGCGTCTCCAGGCAGGGTCACTATGATGGCACAGAGGCACAGCGTCTCAGGCAGGGTCACTATGATGGCACAGAGGCACAGTGTCTGCAGGCAGGGTCACTATGATGGCACAGAGGCACAGCGTCTAAGGCAGGATCACTATGATGGCACAGAGGCACAGCGTGTCAGGCAGGGTCACTATGATGGCACAGAGGCACAGCGTCTCGGGCAGGGTCACTATGATGGCACAGAGGCACAGCGTCTCCGGCAGGGTCACTATGATGGCACAGAGGCACAGCGTCTCAGGCAGGGTCACTATGATGGCACAGAGGCACAGAGTCTCAGGAAGGGTCACTACGATGGCACAAAGGCACAGCGTCTCAGGCAGGGTCACTATGATGGCACAGAGGCACAGCGTCTCAGGCATAGTCACTATGATGGCACAGAGGCACAGCGTCTCAGGCAGGGTCACTATGATGGCACAGAGGCACAGCGTCTCAGGCAGGGTCACTACGATGGCGCAGAGGCACAGCGTCTCAGGCAGGGTCACTATGATGGCACAGCGTGTCAGGCAGGGTCACTATGATGGCACAGAGGCACAGCGTCTCAGGCAGGGTCACTATGATGGCACAGAGGCACAGCGTCTCAGGCAGGGTCACTATGGAGGCACAGAGGCACAGCGTCTCAGGCAGGGTCACTATGATGGCACAGAGGCACAGCGTCTCAGGCAGGATCACTATGATGGCACAGAGGCACAGCGTCTCAGGCAGGGTCACTATGATGGCACAGAGGCACAGCGTCTCCAGGCAGGGTCACTATGATGGCACAGAGGCACAGCGTCTCCAGGTAGGGTCACTATGATGGCACAGAGGCACAGCGTCTCAGGCAGGGTCACTATGGAGGCACAGAGGCACAGCGTCTCAGGCAGGGTCTCTATGACGGCACAGACGCACAGCGTCTCAGGCGGGGTCACTATGGCGGCACAGAGGCACAGCGTCTCAGGCAGGGCCACTATGGTGGCACAGAGGCACAGCGTCTCAGGCAGGGTCACTATGATGGCACAGAGGCACAGTGTCTCAGGCAGGGTCACTATGATGGCACAGAGGCACAGCGTCTCAGGCAGGGTCACTATGATGGCACAGAGGCACAGCGTCTCAGGCAGGGTCACTATGATGGCACAGAGGCACAGCATCTCCGGCAGGGTCACTATGATGGCACAGAGGCACAGCGTCACAGGCAGGGTCACTATGATGGCACAGCGTCTTCAGGCAGGGTCACTATGGTGGCACAGAGGCACAGCGTCTCAGGCAGGGTCAGTATGATGGCACACAGGCACAGCGTCTCTAGGCAAGGTCACTATGATAGCACAGAGGCAGAGCGTCTCAGGCAGAGTCACTATGATGGCACAGAGGCACAGCGTCTCAGGCAGGGTCACTATGATGGCACAGAGGCACAGCGTCTCCGGCAGGGTCACTATGATGGCACAGAGGCACACGTCTGTAGGCAGGGTCACTATGATGGCACAGAGGCACAGCGTCTCAGGCAGGGTCACTATGATGGCGCAGAGGCAAAGCGTTTCAGGCAGGGTCACTATGATGGCGCAGAGGCACAGCGTCTCAGGCAGGGTCTCTATGATGGCACAGAGGCACAGCGTCTCAGGCGGGGTCACTATGGCGGCACAGAGGCACAGCGTCTCAGGCAGGGCCACTATGGCGGCACAGAGGCACAGCGTCTCAGGCAGGGTCACTATGATGGCACAGTGGCACAGCGTCTCCAGGCAGGGTCACTATGGTGGCACAGAGGCACAGCGTCTCTAGGCAGGGTCACTATGGTGGCACAGAGGCACAGCGTCTCCAGGCAGGGTCACTATGATGGCACAGAGGCACAGCATCTCAGGCAGGGCCACTATGGTGGCACAGTTGCACAGCGTCTCAGGCAGGGTCACTATGGTGGCACAGAGGCACAGCGTCTCAGGCAGGGTCTCTATGACGGCACAGACGCACAGCGTCTCAGGCGGGGTCACTATGGCGGCACAGAGGCACAGCGTCTCAGGCAGGGCCACTATGGTGGCACAGAGGCACAGCGTCTCAGGCAGGGTCACTATGATGGCACAGAGGCACAGTGTCTCAGGCAGGGTCACTATGATGGCACAGAGGCACAGCGTCTCAGGCAGGGTCACTATGATGGCACAGAGGCACAGCGTCTCAGGCAGGGTCACTATGATGGCACAGAGGCACAGCATCTCCGGCAGGGTCACTATGATGGCACAGAGGCACAGCGTCACAGGCAGGGTCACTATGATGGCACAGCGTCTTCAGGCAGGGTCACTATGGTGGCACAGAGGCACAGCGTCTCAGGCAGGGTCAGTATGATGGCACACAGGCACAGCGTCTCTAGGCAAGGTCACTATGATAGCACAGAGGCAGAGCGTCTCAGGCAGAGTCACTATGATGGCACAGAGGCACAGCGTCTCAGGCAGGGTCACTATGATGGCACAGAGGCACAGCGTCTCCGGCAGGGTCACTATGATGGCACAGAGGCACACGTCTGTAGGCAGGGTCACTATGATGGCACAGAGGCACAGCGTCTCAGGCAGGGTCACTATGATGGCGCAGAGGCAAAGCGTTTCAGGCAGGGTCACTATGATGGCGCAGAGGCACAGCGTCTCAGGCAGGGTCTCTATGATGGCACAGAGGCACAGCGTCTCAGGCGGGGTCACAATGGCGGCACAGAGGCACAGCGTCTCAGGCAGGGCCACTATGGCGGCACAGAGGCACAGCGTCTCAGGCAGGGTCACTATGATGGCACAGTGGCACAGCGTCTCCAGGCAGGGTCACTATGGTGGCACAGAGGCACAGCGTCTCTAGGCAGGGTCACTATGGTGGCACAGAGGCACAGCGTCTCCAGGCAGGGTCACTATGATGGCACAGAGGCACAGCATCTCAGGCAGGGCCACTATGGTGGCACAGTTGCACAGCGTCTCAGGCAGGGTCACTATGGTGGCACAGAGGCACAGCGTCTCTAGGCAGGGTCACTATGGCGGCACAGAGGCACAGCATCTCAGGCAGGGCCACTATGGTGGCACAGTTGCACAGCATCTCAGGCAGGGTCACTATGGTGGCACAGAGGCACAGCGTCTCTAGGCAGGGTCACTATGATGGCACAGAGGCACAGCGTCTCTAGGCAGGTTCACTATGATAGCACAGTGTCAGAGAGTATCAGGCAGGGTCACTATGATGGCACAGAGGCACAGCGTCTCAGGAAGGGTCACTATGATGGCACAGATGCACAGCGTCTCTAGGCCGGGTCACTATGATGGCACAGAGGCACAGCGTCTCAGGCAGGGTCACTATGGAGGTACAGAGGCACAGCGTCTCAGGCAGGGTCACTATGATGGCACAGAGGCACAGCGTCTCAGGCAGGGTCACTACGGTGGCAGAGAGGCACAGCGTCTTCAGGCAGGGTCACTATGACGGCACAGAGGCACAGCATTTCAGGCGGGATCACTATGGTGGCACAGAGGCACAGCATCTCAGGCTGGGCCTCTATGGTGGCACAGTGGCACAGCGTCTCAGGCAGGGTCACTATGATGGCACACAGGCACAGCGTCAAAGGCAGGGTCACTATGATGGCACAGATGCAGAGCGTCTCAGGCAGGGTCACTATGATGGTACAGAGGCACAGCGTCTCTAGGCAGGGTCACTATGATGGCACAGAGGCACAGCGTCTCAGGCAGGGTGACTATGATGGCACAGAGGCACAGCGTCTCAGGCAGAGTCACTATGACGGCACAGCGTCTCCAGGCAGGGTCACTATGATGGCACAGAGGCACAGCGTCTCAGGCAGGGTCACTATGATGGCACAGAGGCACAGTGTCTGCAGGCAGGGTCACTATGATGGCACAGAGGCACAGCGTCTAAGGCAGGATCACTATGATGGCACAGAGGCACAGCGTGTCAGGCAGGGTCACTATGATGGCACAGAGGCACAGCGTCTCGGGCAGGGTCACTATGATGGCACAGAGGCACAGCGTCTCCGGCAGGGTCACTATGATGGCACAGAGGCACAGCGTCTCAGGCAGGGTCACTATGATGGCACAGAGGCACAGAGTCTCAGGAAGGGTCACTACGATGGCACAAAGGCACAGCGTCTCAGGCAGGGTCACTATGATGGCACAGAGGCACAGCGTCTCAGGCAGGGTCACTATGATGGCACAGAGGCACAGCGTCTCAGGCAGGGTCACTATGATGGCACAGAGGCACAGCGTCTCAGGCAGGGTCACTATGATGGCGCAGAGGCACAGCGTCTCAGGCAGGGTCACTATGATGGCACAGCGTGTCAGGCAGGGTCACTATGATGGCACAGAGGCACAGCGTCTCAGGCAGGGTCACTATGATGGCACAGAGGCACAGCGTCTCAGGCAGGGTCACTATGGAGGCACAGAGGCACAGCGTCTCAGGCAGGGTCACTATGATGGCACAGAGGCACAGCGTCTCAGGCAGGATCACTATGATGGCACAGAGGCACAGCGTCTCCAGGCAGGGTCACTATGATGGCACAGAGGCACAGCGTCTCAGGCAGGGTCACTACGGTGGCAGAGAGGCACAGCGTCTTCAGGCAGGGTCACTATGACGGCACAGAGGCACAGCATTTCAGGCGGGATCACTATGGTGGCACAGAGGCACAGCATCTCAGGCTGGGCCACTATGGTGGCACAGTGGCACAGCGTCTCAGGCAGGGTCACTATGATGGCACACAGGCACAGCGTCAAAGGCAGGGTCACTATGATGGCACAGATGCAGAGCGTCTCAGGCAGGGTCACTATGATGGCACAGAGGCACAGCGTCTCAGGCAGGGTCACTATGATGGCACAGAGGCACAGCGTCTCCAGGCAGGGTCACTATGATGGCACAGAGGCACAGCGTCTCCAGGTAGGGTCACTATGATGGCACAGAGGCACAGCGTCTCAGGCAGGGTCACTATGGAGGCACAGAGGCACAGCGTCTCAGGCAGGGTCTCTATGACGGCACAGACGAACAGCGTCTCAGGCGGGGTCACTATGGCGGCACAGAGGCACAGCGTCTCAGGCAGGGCCACTATGGTGGCACAGAGGCACAGCGTCTCAGGCAGGGTCACTATGATGGCACAGAGGCACAGTGTCTCAGGCAGGGTCACTATGATGGCACAGAGGCACAGCGTCTCAGGCAGGGTCACTATGATGGCACAGAGGCACAGTGTCTCAGGCAGGGTCACTATGATGGCACAGAGGCACAGCATCTCCGGCAGGGTCACTATGATGGCACAGAGGCACAGCGTCACAGGCAGGGTCACTATGATGGCACAGCGTCTTCAGGCAGGGTCACTATGGTGGCACAGAGGCACAGCGTCTCAGGCAGGGTCAGTATGATGGCACACAGGCACAGCGTCTCTAGGCAAGGTCACTATGATAGCACAGAGGCAGAGCGTCTCAGGCAGAGTCACTATGATGGCACAGAGGCACAGCGTCTCAGGCAGGGTCACTATGATGGCACAGAGGCACAGCGTCTCCGGCAGGGTCACTATGATGGCACAGAGGCACACGTCTGTAGGCAGGGTCACTATGATGGCACAGAGGCACAGCGTCTCAGGCAGGGTCACTATGATGGCGCAGAGGCAAAGCGTTTCAGGCAGGGTCACTATGATGGCGCAGAGGCACAGCGTCTCAGGCAGGGTCTCTATGATGGCACAGAGGCACAGCGTCTCAGGCGGGGTCACAATGGCGGCACAGAGGCACAGCGTCTCAGGCAGGGCCACTATGGCGGCACAGAGGCACAGCGTCTCAGGCAGGGTCACTATGATGGCACAGTGGCACAGCGTCTCCAGGCAGGGTCACTATGGTGGCACAGAGGCACAGCGTCTCTAGGCAGGGTCACTATGGTGGCACAGAGGCACAGCGTCTCCAGGCAGGGTCACTATGATGGCACAGAGGCACAGCATCTCAGGCAGGGCCACTATGGTGGCACAGTTGCACAGCGTCTCAGGCAGGGTCACTATGGTGGCACAGAGGCACAGCGTCTCTAGGCAGGGTCACTATGGCGGCACAGAGGCACAGCATCTCAGGCAGGGCCACTATGGTGGCACAGTTGCACAGCATCTCAGGCAGGGTCACTATGGTGGCACAGAGGCACAGCGTCTCTAGGCAGGGTCACTATGATGGCACAGAGGCACAGCGTCTCTAGGCAGGTTCACTATGATAGCACAGTGTCAGAGAGTATCAGGCAGGGTCACTATGATGGCACAGAGGCACAGCGTCTCAGGAAGGGTCACTATGATGGCACAGATGCACAGCGTCTCTAGGCCGGGTCACTATGATGGCACAGAGGCACAGCGTCTCAGGCAGGGTCACTATGATGGCACAGAGGCACAGCGTCTCCAGGCAGGGTCACTATGGTGGCACAGACGCACAGCGTCTCAGGCAGGGTCACCGTGATGGCACAGAGGCAGAGCGTCTCAGGCAGGGTCACTATGATGGCACAGAGGCACAGCGTCTCCAGGCAGGGTCACTATGATGGCACAGAGGCACAGCGTCTCAGGCAGGGTCACCATGATGGCACAGAGGCAGAGCGTCTCAGGCAGGGTCACCGTGATGGCACAGAGGCACAGCGTCTCAGGCAGCGTCACCGTGATGGCACAGAGGCACAGCGTCTCAGGCAGGGTCACTATGATGGCACAGAGCCACAGCGCCACAGCGCCACAGTCAAAGGGTCTCAGTCATACTCACAGCATCACAAAGTCACAGACTCACATAGTCAGAGTCACATACACACTTAGACACAGAGTCAGAGTCACAGTCACAAAGTCGCAGTAACAGTCACAGAGTCACAGTCACCGTGTCACAATGTCATAGACAGACAGTGTCACAGTGACAGTCTCCTTCAGAGTCACAGAGTCACAGAGTCACAGAGTCACAGAGTCACAGTCAGTCACAGCGTCACAGAATCAGCGTCACAGCGTCAGAGCCACAGCGTCACAGCGTCAGAGCCACAGCGTCAGAGTCACTGTGTCACACTGTCACAGTGTCATAGAGACATAGTGTCACATAATCACAGTTTCACAGTCACAGGGTCACTATGTCACAGAGTCTCAGTGTGACAGTCAAAAAGTCAGAGTCACAGGGTTGTCACAGGGTCGTCACAGGGTCGTCACAGGGTCTGATTTATAGTTACAGAGCCACAGAATCACAGTGACAGTCACATATTCACAGACTCACAGTCACAGTGTCACAGAGTCACAGAATTACAGTGACAGTCACAGAGTCACAGTCAAAGTGTCACAGTGTCACAGAGTCATAGAGACACAGTGTCACAGTCAAAGTGTCTCAGTCACAATCACAGTGTCACAAAGTCACAGTCACAGAATCACAAAGACACAGAGTCACAGTCACTGTGTCACAGTGTCACAGAGAGACAGTGTCACAGTGTCGAGGGTTAAGATTGCAGGGTGACAATAAAACCCTGGCAGATGTATTGTTAACCTCCTCTCCCCGCTTCACACTAAGGACAGGCGATCGGGAGGGAAAGAAGAACAGAGAGAAGAGAGTTGGAAAAGTTAAAGATGTTTTACTAATGCTACTAATAAGAATAGAGAAAATAATACAAAATATACAAAACCAATCTTGAAAGTCTCAGCAACTGCAGAGCCGGCACCCAAAGTCCTGGATTAGACTCTGCAACCAGGCGGAGCTGGATTCAGTCTCTCACTAGGCCTCAGTTTGCAGGGACGACCAGCAAGGTCCTCTCCTAATGTCGGCCACAAGCAGAAGGGAAAAGGGCAAAAGGGAACGAGATCCTTGTGATCTCCCACTTTTATATGAAGTATTCACGTGAATGGAATGTTATACACAGTTGGTCAGTTTCTTAGTCACTTGTTTCTCGTTACCCCTCTCGCGAGAGGTCCATCCATGCTTATCAATAAGTTTGCATTCCATTGCTAGGTTTACCAAAACATGTGTCTGGTTCTCCAGGAAAATGCAGTTAATATGAAGGCTTTGGCTGACAGGCAAAATTCACTGAAAGAGAAACTTGTTTTTAACAAAACCAGGACATTCCACCCCTTATAATATGCCATTCACTGAATACTTAAACCTTATCAATACAATCTATCAACACAATCTAATTAATCACTACTACTATATATATATATATACATATATACACAGGAGTAATTAATCAGTGGACCATCCTTTAAAAAGTTCATTAAGTTCATTTTGTCACGACAGTCTCCCAGGGCAGGAAAAATGGTACAAGTGCATCTCATGACCACTGTTTGTGGGTTAAAGACATCAACTTCGAAGAATTTGTCAGGCGCCACTCGAAGAAGCCAGCTCTGGTTTCATCATCACTGTTTTGATCTGAAAGACACTTATTTAATACTGTTAGTATGGCAATTCACATCCTGCAGTTCAGTATTGAATATTTTCACCTAAACTCAAATCCCCTTGAGGCACACACCGAACTTCTCCATCCTTAAGCATCACCCACCAGGTGCTGCCAGGTCCCTGGGCAAAAACAATCCCACGAATGGGCTTGCCTTTGCCTGAGGCAGGAGGAACCCAGACTGCCTTTCCTAACATGTTTTTCATGTGTACTACAGGGACTTTATCTCCTTCTACAGTCCGTAGAATTCCTGATTGGGCAGGCCCGGATCGATTGGTTGATCCCCTGGTGTTGACCAAGTGGCTTTTGCTAAATGTGAATCCCAGTTTTTAAAGGTTCCACGACCAACTGCATTTAGTGTAGTTTTTAGCAAACCATTGTACCTTTCAATTTTCCCAGAGGCTGGTGCATGATATGGAATATGATATACCCACTCAATACCATGTTCTTTGGCCCAATTGTCTATAATACTGTTTTTGAAATGAGTACCATTGTCTGATTCAATTCTTTCTGGCGTACCGTGTTGCCAAAGGACTTGCTTTTCAAGGCCCAAAATAGTGTTTCAGGCTGTAGCATGAGGTACAGCACATGTTTCCAACCATCCAGTGGTTGCTTCCACCATTGTAAGTACATAACGCTTACCTTGACGTGTTTGTGGAAGTGTAATATAATCAATCTGCCAAGCTTCTCCATACTTATACTTTAACCATCGCCCCCCATACCATACAGGCTTTAACCGTTTCGCTTGTTTGATTTCGGCGCAAGTCTCACATTCATGAATAACCTGTGAAATAGTGTCCATAGTTAAATCCACCCCTTGATCGCGAGCCCATTTATACGTTGCATCTCTATGCCCTGAAGCATCATGGGCCCACCGAGCTAGGAAAAGTTCACCTTTATGTTGCCAGTCCAAGTCCACCTCAGCTACTTTAATCTTAGCAGCTTGATCCGCGTGTTGGTTGTTTAGATGTTCCTCGGTGGCTCGACTTTTAGGCACATGAGCATCTACATGCCGAACTTTCACAGGCAGGCTCTCTAGCCGAGCAGCAATGTCTTGCCACAGTGTGGCAGCCCAGATGGGTTTACCTCTGCGCTGCCAGTTGCTTTTCTTCCATTGCTGTAGCCACCCCCACAAGGCATTTGCTACCATCCATGAGTCAGTATAGAGATAAAGTATTGGCCACTTCTCTCGTTCAGCAATGTCCAAAGCCAGCTGGATGGCTTTTACTTCTGCAAATGGACTCGATTCACCTTGTCCTTCAGTGGCTTCTGTAACTTGTCGTGTGGGACTCCACACAGCAGCTTTGCACCTTCAATGTTTTCCTACAAGACGACAGGATCCATCTGTGAACAGTGCATACTGATTATCAGTCTCTGAAAGAGTATTATACGGTGGTGCTTCTTCAGCACGTTTTACTTCCTCATCTGGAGACATCCCAAAGTCTTTGCTTTCTGGCCAGTCTGTAATCACTTCTAAGATCCCTGGGCGATTGGGATTTCCAATTCGAGCTCGTTGCATGATCAATGCAATCCATTTACTCCACATAACTTCGGTCGCATGATGTGGAGAGGGAACTGTCCCTTTGAACATCCAGCTCAGCACCGGCAGTCGAGGTGCCAGGAGGAGCTGTGCTTCAGTACCGATCACTTCTGAAGCAGCTCGAACTCCTTCGTATGCTGCTAGTATCTCTTTTTCAGTTGGAGTATAGTTGGCCTCAGATCCTTTGTATCCTTGACTCCAAAAACCTAAGGGTTGACCTCGGGTTTCTCCTGGTGCTTTCTGCCAGAGGCTCCAGGTAAGTCCATTATCTCCGGCTGCGCTGTAGAGCACATTTTTAACATCTAGTCCAGTCCGAACTGGTCCAAGGGCCACCGCATGAGTTATCTCACGCTTCTTTTGTTCAAAGGCTTGTCGTTGTTCAGGGCCCCACTCAAACTGGTTCTTTTTTCGAGTCACTCGATAGAGAGGGCTCACAATCTGGCTGTAGTCAGGGATATGCATCCTCCAAAAACCTACAACGCCCAAGAAAGTCTGTGTCTCCTTTTTATTAGTAGGTGGAGACATTGCAGCAATTTTGTTGATCACATCCATTGGGATCTGACGACGGCCATCTTGCCATTTTATTCCTAAAAACTGGATCTCTCGTGCAGGTCCCTTGACCTTGCTTCGTTTTATGGCAAAACCAGCATCCAAAAGAATCTGAATTATTCTCTCACTTTTCTCGAAGACTTATTTTGCTGTGTCGCCCCATACAATGATGTCATCAATATATTGCAAGTGTTCTGGAGCTTTACCTTGCTCCAGCGTGGTCTGGATCAGTCCATGGCAGATGGTAGGCCTGTGTTTCCACCCCTGGGGCAAGCGATTCCACGTGTACTGGATGCCTCTCCAGGTGAAAGCAAACTGCGGCCTGCACTCTGCTGCTACAGAAATAGAGAAAAATGCATTAGCAATGTCAGTTGTAGCATACCACTTAGCTGCCTTTGACTCCAGTTCAAATTGCAGTTCTAGCATGTCAGGCACAGCAGCACTCAGTGGTGGCGTAACTTCATTCAGGCCACGATAGTCCACAGTTAGTCTCCACTCGTCACTAGACTTACGCACTGGCCAGACTGGGCTGTTAAAAGGTGAGCGAGTCTTACTGATCACACCCTGGCTTTCCAATTGACGGATCAACTTCTGGATAGGAATCAAAGAGTCTCGATTGGTGCGATATTGCCGACGTGGTAGCAATTGGCACCTGCTGATCGTCAACCATCAGCAGTCCTACAACAGAAGGATTGTCGTGAGACGATGTGGAGAATGCAAAATTGCCGGCAGGAGCTCTTTGAGCACGACGGGCGGGCCGGCGAGAGTAATGAGTCTAATTCAATATGAATTTAACATCAATACCCTTTAATGAACTCTTAACAACACTGAATATCAATGTCCCCAAGACCACGTTTTTCCAACCCTTATATACTCTATACCCAAAAGGCCATGCGGCAAGCACGGGCTACGATTGGTTACACTTGCAGTCATTCTTCCCCCCCCCCACGATGGTGATTAGCTGCAGGGCACTGTCCACATGCGCAGCGACGATGACGGCGCCCTCCTGCAGCCTGGGTCGAGGGCAGACCAGCTTCTGTTTACTTCCGTGCGGTCCTAGTGCACCCCAGCCACCTCAAGCCCTGGCTTGTTCACAGCATACAGCCCAAAAACTCCACAAAGGATTATCTGAAAGACCAGGCAAATCAGACAGCTGTTCAATTTTCTCAGTGTCCACAGCTGCTATACCAAATGCTCACCTATACCCTTTTGGGTCCTTAAAATACCCTCTCCTGAGGTAGTCTATGCCAAGGATGCACGGAGCATCTGGACCAGTCACAATGGGATGCTTTTGCCAGTTTTTTCCAGTTAGGCTCATTTCAGCCTCTACAACAGTCAGTTCCTGGGATCCCCCAGTCACTCCAACAATATTGATGGATTGCGTTCCTTTATAATTAGAAGGAATTATTGTGCACTCAGCACCAGTGTCCACTAAAGCTTTGTACTCCTGGGGGTGTGTTGTACCAGGCCATAGTATTTGTACAGTCCAATAAACTCTGTTATCCGTTTCCTCCACCTGGTTGGAGGCAGGGCACCTCTAATTTCTGTTTTGCACAGTCTCTGGGTGTGAATTAGAGGTTCCTTCGAGAGCATCAGAATCTCTTCTGCTCCTTTTGTAAACTGGAGCAGCCACCTTCCTAGGAGTTTTTCCTTTTATCTCACGTACTCGTTCTTGAAGTTCTGAGGTAGGTCTTCCATGCCACTTATTCATGTTTTCTCCCTGCTCATGTAGGAAGAACCACAGTGAACCTCTTTTTGTGGGCTGCCTCTGTCCTCTCTCTCGAGATTGGAAACGCCTTTTCCTAATAGCTGAAACATAGGTTTGTGCAGGTCGTGAATGGTATGTGTCTTCTCTGAGTTCTTTGATTTCTTGCAACAGCTTTTCAAACCGATCATCAGATTTTTCACACAGTTTCTCTACAGCAGAGACACAAGCCCGTAGAGAACCAGCAAGGCTGACCTCAAAGTTCCGGAGCTGCTCAATCACTTCAGTAATATCTTGTATACCTTGTGATGACTAGACCATTCCTGCCAATGACTTAGCATATGCAGGTGGTGCACTTTGTACAAATCTGCGCCACAGAGGTCGTGTACAATTGATTCTATCTGGGTCTGTCCCCTCTTGGCTGTTTGGTCCAAAATAGATGATCTCTCGCACAGCTAATTCTCTCAGGAAATGAATACCTCTCTCCACAGTATTCCATTTCCCTAACTTGGATACACAATCTTCCTTGTAGGGAAATCTTACTTTCATAGCTGCCAGGAGTCGGGTCCAGAGACTAGTGGCATTAGACTCTCTTGAAATTGCCCTATCAATGGTGGAATCTCTTGACAGAGATCCCAGCTGCCTGGCTTCACCACCTTCCAATTCAATTGTTTCTGCCCCATTGTCCCAGCATCGGAGCAGCCAGGTTAAAATATTCTCTCCTTCACGACGACTAAAGTCTTTTCGCAGATCTCTCAGCTCACCTGGAGAAAAGGACCGAGTGGTGGTCACTTCATCTCCTCCCTGTCCTGATGCTGATGCCCCTTGGGTTGATGGTGGCCCTGTGCCATCATCTGCTGCACGGGTAGTCTTTCTAGTGACTTTCTTACAACCGGCAACTGATGCTGATATGGGTTTACCATCATTTGATTCATTTCCAGAGTCTAAATGACTGTCACAGTGGTTACTGTGGTTACAGCAGCAACAGTGCCCAGTGTGTGAAGAAAGGGGGGCTGCCTTAGCCTGTGAGGCTGGAGAAGTAATGTTATCAGTAGCGGCAGAGGAACTCTGCGTAGGAGTTGTAGATTCAGCCTGCGAAGTGGCAGCAGCTGCACCTTTTGCTGTTTTGCTCTTTCTCGAGCAGCTAGGAGAGCTTTTTGCTAAAGCTTCCGAAGACGCACCGCAAATCTCAGGACAACAAAGAGACGCAAACCTCCTGTTGAATGCCATTTCTCTTAACAGAAGCACAAACTGACACACATTCAGCAAACCAGATAACACCATCACAGTTCTGTCAAAACTCCAAGGATATTCAAAATTCTCTAAAACATTTGCGAACTGTCCTAGCGAAAAAATGAAAGTATTGTTAGTCAGCCTTTCTAAAGATTCGCTTGACCAATTAGCAAACACAGAGCCGTACTGCTCTTTAATCTCTCCTGGAGGCTTTTCAAGGTAAAGCAGAAGCGAGAAGAAATTCATTAGTGGCTGCAGTATAATTAAGTAAACCAGTGACAAACCACACAGTATCATCATGATCATTGTCCAGTTCTTTGTTGTTATATAATGAATACTTCAATTTAAAAAGAAAGCCTAACACAGATATGGAATCAGTGAGCACAATGTAGAAAACAACTGATACAACTTATGCCATAACATCTTTAAATCAGTGTAATTCACTTTGCCTTAATACCACTAAATAATGTCCAAGCAAACAGACGCGCGAGTATCACAACTATATGAGTTGGCAACGTGCCAAGAAAACTGAAAGGTACGTTAGAGCAGCAGAAAAGCCAAAAATCTTCAAATTTACCCCTTTTCTCGAGCCCCACGTTGGGCACCAATTATCTGGCGAGGGTTAAGATTGTGGGGTGACAATAAAACCCTGGCAGATGTATTGTTAACCTCCTCTCCCCCCCCACTTCCCCCTTTTTGCCCCTCCCTCTCCCCCCTTCCCACTCAGGACAGGCGATCGGGAGGGAAAGAAGGACAGAGAGAAGAGAGTTGGAAAAATTAAAGATGTTTTAATAATGCTACTAATACGAATAGTGATAATAATACAAAATATACAAAACCAATCTTGAAAGTCTCAGCAACTGCAGAGCCGGCACCCAAAGTCCTGGATTAGACTCTGCAACCAGGCGGAGCTGGATTCAGTCTCTCACTAGGCCTCAGTTCACAGGGATGAGTAGCAAGGTCCTCTCCTAATGTCAGCCATAAGAAAAAGGGACGAGATCCTCGTGATCTCCCACTTTTATATGAAGTATTCACGTGAATGGGATGTTATACACAGTTGGTCAGTTTCTTAGTCACTTGTTTCTCGTCGCCCCTCTCGCGAGATGTCCATCCATGC
This sequence comes from Streptopelia decaocto, assembly GCF_964273445.1. Lineage (NCBI taxonomy): Eukaryota > Metazoa > Chordata > Aves > Columbiformes > Columbidae > Streptopelia > Streptopelia decaocto. The sequence continues at coordinate 112,806 of NW_028117033.1, read as the reverse complement.
TTATCAATAAGTTTGCATTCCATTGCTATGTTTACCAAAACATGTGTTTGGTTCTCCAGGAAAATGCAGTTAATATGAAGGCTTTAGCTGACAGGCAAAATTCACTGAAAGAGAAACTTGTTTTTAACAAAGCCAGGACACCTGGGTTATCACTTCTTACACTCATAAAAAACATACTTGTGTATAATCTGTTCAAGATCCTTTAGCTGGTTCCCACACCCAGGAACACATAGGCTTCACGTGTGGTGTGGATGATTAGAGATATTCCAGGAATAGCCAAACAGAGGCCATTTCCATAATAAAGAGCAATACAGCAGCATTTCTCCTGTTGCCTTCCACCCTTTCTCTCCTCCCCATTTCCAGAAGAGGTGGTAGCAGCAGCCTCCAATTTATATTGATCTGGGGCATCTCCTGATGAAGAAACAACAATATGTCACAAAAGTGGGTGCCTAAAGCACCACTTAAGTAAGGAGACAGTCCAGGACAGCTCAAGAGGAGTCACACTCCTCTGGACTAAGAGGTGGGTGTTCCTGGGAATCTCAGGTGCCACAGAACAGCGATACTTGTGTTCAGAGAGCTGGTCAAGTGACCCATCTCCTGTTCTGTAACGGTGTCTGAGTTTGCTCAGGTCACCCCTGACTTGAGCCCCACCCACTGCTGGGTGTTCTCCAGACCCCTGCCTTCAGGAGCAAAGTCCCAGGAGACCTTGCTGGTGAAGATGGAGGCAAAGAAGCCATGAAGAACCTCACTCCTGTCTGATTCTATTCTTATGAAGTTCAGCAGCAGGCCCGTGTTCACCATGTCTACTATTTTACTGTAAGGAAGCAATGTCAGCTCATCTTGCTGCCCTCAGTCTCCCCTGCAGGTACCAAGTCCAGGGCAGCTTTGGGATCATCCATGGACAAGGTTTCTAAATTCCTCCTTTGCAGCTTCCCCTGCTTCCATCTCCTGTGTGCTGCCTTTGTGCCCTGCAGCTCCAACAGTTCAGACAAACACCCTCACGAGATAAATGCTTCATTTCACGGGTTCTCGGATAGATCATTCTTGTGCTTGAAGCAGCCTGTCCTGTAAGGCTGATCAGATTTCCTGAGCTCCTTCACCCTTCTGAGCTTCTTCCCATGGCACCACATGAATCACCCCCCCCAGTTTGACACAGTCTTCTCCTCTGGAGCCCACCAGCCTGTGCTCTGCTGCTGGCCTTTTTCCCTCCCCTTTGGTGCCTGGGACGCCCCTGTGTCCTGGTCACAACAGACAAGCTGGACACTGATGTTCACATCCCTCACCAGGGTTTCCTTGTTTTCCAGTTCCAGATCCAGGTGAGCATCACTCTCATTGGTCCACGATGCAGACATGTTAAGCAGTTGGCCCAAGATCCTTTGGACTGTTGGCACTTGCCACTTTTCAGGCCAGTGAATATAACAGCAATTACAGTTCCCCATAGGAACCTGCTCATTGACTGGAGACTTCCTCCTTGAGTTGCTCACAGAAGATCTTGTCCATTTCTTCTACATGATCATGTAGTTTGTAACACCCAACACATTGTCATTCTCTATTGGGTTCACATGACAAAGTCTTGAAACTGGGGGTAGGTGTTGATGTGCTACAGTTGTCACCTCTCTAAGAAGACAACAGGAGTCTGACTGATGTCAGAGCCGATTTCAGCTGCTCCAAGATGCACCCACTCCTTGCCAAATCTGAGTCACTCAGTGATGCTGGCAGCACCTCTGGGATATTGTATTTGAGAAAGGGTAAAAAACACTGCACAACAACAGGTGGGAGAGAGGAGGGAGGAACTGTGAGAGAAAAGCACTGCAGACAACCAAGGTCATATCCCACAGGACCCAAGGAGGTCCCTCAGCAGGCCAAAGCTTGCTCTCCTGAAATCCTGCTCTTGACCTTGTGATCATCTCCCAGGAGCCTCAGCTGCATTTTCCCATCCCTGACTGTTCCATCCTGACCAACTCTTTCTGGTTTGTAAGTGTGAAGGCCCACAGGGCACCTCACCCCACTGACTCCTCAGTCACCCGTGTCAGGAAGATGTCAATGAGCTCCAAAACCCGCGTTGTCCCCAGCCAGGAACCTGGGAGGTGTGGGACCATAGTGCTGCCCTTGGCCTTGCACAGCCCCACATCACATTGTCCTAGGAGGGGCCCTGGGCAACGTAGGAGGGACAGGATCTAACTTCCCAGGGCTGGGGGTCAGGCCTTGGCTCTTTGGGTAATGAAACACATCCAGGTTTACTGATCATCAGAGAGACCTTTACTTTGCTTTTCCTGACCTGTCATCTCTGCCTCTAGTTTTCTTCTCTAACCAAACCTGACTATTGTTTCTCAGTTGTGTCCCTCAGTGTGACCCATTAACCTTACAAGAAACTTTGGAGTTTGAATCTAACTTTGACTTCTTGAGAAGTTTCTTCAACCTCCTCCAGGGTCTGAAGTCCATGGACTCAGCACCAAACCCACCCGAGGGGTCATTAAAGCACCTTGGGCTGCTCCTGTGCTGCTGAGCTGGGCTGGGCTCCTGGGACACAGGGAGCTCATGGCAGCGGCAGCGCTGCAGAGAGACAGCTCTGCCCAGGAGCAGCTCCTCTGCAAAGCGCAGCAGGGCTGAGGGCTCTGCCTGGGGATCTCAGCAGACGAGCAAGGCAGAGAGAGATTAAAGGTGGTCAGGACTGGGAGGATGACTGAGAGCTCACTGGAGGAGAAACCTTTGCAGCCCTTGCCATGGTAAGTCTCTGGGTGCAGGGCAGTGCAGCTGTAGCTCCTGGAGGCATCTCCTGAAACTGGCACAGGCACAGCTTGTGGGATCTGTAAGGACGGGGCTCTTGTCAGGCCATGTTGAACAGCTGTGAAGCCGGGTGAGCACCCAAGGGTGCCCAGGGCTGTCCTGCAGAGCAGGGTCCCTGCACCCCAGGGCTGTGCCGGGCAGGGACTCTGCCGCCTGCCAGGGTCAGCGCTCAGCCTGCCCGGGAGATCCCACGGCAGCAGCTGTGGGTGGAAGGAGCGACCCCCGGCAGGGCAGGCAGGGAGCATGTGGGGTTGAAGGGGGCTTGTGGGTCAGGGCTGCTCAGAGCTCCAGATCCCCCCACAAACATGGCAGAGGGTCCTTCTGAACAACAACATCGAGACAGCAAGAGGTTGGCTGGGTGTGCAGTGGGAGATGGGGATTTATTTCTCTCTTTGGAGAAGACACTGAGACCCCAGTTCTCGTTAGGACATGTCTGAGCTGCCCCTGAGCCCCTGCACACACAGAGCTGCCCCTGGGCAGTGCCAGGAGGTGTGAGCAGGACAGAGCTGAGCACACAGCGGGTGGGACGGGGTCTGTGACACTGACACGGAGCAGACCCAGGGACACAGACACAGCTGCAGGCAGCACAGACATGGGCAGGGAGAAGGAGCTCCTACCAGATATGCCAGGGACAGGATTTAGGAACCCCCATGCAATTCCCTGCAGTGCAGACACATTTCCCTGTGCAACCCCTGGTCTCCTCTCCTCCCCAGCAGACCCTCTGCCCCAAAGCCATGGGGTCCAGGTCACGAGTCTCCACCTCAGCAGCTGGACCTCCAGGTGAAGGGTTCCTGGAACGGTGTACTCAAAAAAGATGCTAAATGTACTTGCTCTACAGTGTCATTATGTGAGTGGCAGCAGCACAGCCGGGTCAGGAGAAGGTTCCACAGCATGCCCGTCTGCCTTTCTGTCCTTGCTTTATTTTCTGGTAGCACTGCAGTGTCCTTCCTTGTTTCTCCACCTGTCCCTGGTGCTCTTGCTCTCTGGGGTTGGGGTGGGAGTGTGGGTCAGTTTTTGTTCTGACACCAACTCAGGGGGTCTTGCCCCGGAGGTGTGTTCATGGAAACCAGATGCCCACGCTGCATTTTAAACTGTGATAAGCTATTTTTCTCAGCTGGTAGAAAGAGAGAATGAGCTGAAACATCCCTCCATCAGGGAGGGCGTTTTCCATGAGAAACAGCATGTTTATTTTCCTCAGAGAAGTGTCCCCTAATGTGTCATTTTCCTTTCCTCCTATGACAGATCCTCATGCCCACAGGCAGCAAATGTCCAACAGCAGCTCCATCACCCAGTTCCTCCTCCTGCCATTCTCAGACACACGGGAGCTGCAGCTCTTGCACTTCTGGCTCTTCTTGGGCATCTACCTGGCTGCCCTCCTGGGCAACGGCCTCATCATCACCACCATAGCCTGGGACCAGCACCTCCACACCCCCATGTACTTCTTCCTGCTCAACCTCGCCCTCCTTGACCTGGGCTCCATCTCCACCATTCTGCCCAAGTCCTTGGCCAATTCCCTCTGGCACAGCAGGGTCATCTTATTTTTGGGATGTGCTGCACAGCTCTTTTCACTTGCATTCTTGATAGTAGCAGAATATTCTATGCTCACAGTCATGTCGTACGACCGCTACGTTGCCATTTGCAAACCCCTGCACTACGGGACCCTCCTGGGCAGCAGAGCTTGTGTCCACATGGCAGCAGCTGCCTGGGCCACTGGGTTTCTCAATGCTCTGCTGCACACGGTCAATACATTTTCACTGCCCCTGTGCAAGGGCAATGCCCTGGGCCAGTTCTTCTGTGAAATCCCCCAGATCCTCAAGCTCTCCTGCTCACACTCCTCCCTCAGGGAACTTGGCCTTATTGTGTTTAGTGCCTGTTCAGTTTTCATGTGTTTTGTGTTCATCATCCTGTCTTATGTGCAGATCTTCAGGGCCGTGCTGAGGATCCCCTCTGAGCAGGGACGGCCCAAAGCCTTTTCCACCTGCCTCCCTCACCAGGCTGTTGTCTCCCTGTTTGTCAGCACTGTCATGTTTGCCAACCTGAAGCCCCCCTCCATCTCTTCTCCATCCATGGACCTGGTGGTGTCTGTTCTGTCCTCAGTGGTGCCTCCAGCAGTGAACCCCCTCATCTACAGCATGAGGAACGGGGAGCTCAAGGATTCCCTGTGGAAACTGATGCCTGGATTATTTTCTGAAGCAATAAACTGCCCATCATCTTCTGCATAACAGTTACAGTGTAAATTGTTGCAGGCCCAACCTGTCTTCTGCTTTTTTGTTGCCGCTTGTGGTTTTCTATATGTGATAATACTGTCATCCCCTTTATAATTCACTGTCTTCTCTGCTTATTGAGGAGCTGTGTAAATGAGGAGCTGTGCTCTATGTGTGTTTCAACAAATTAAAAGTCCCTGCAGCATGTATTTTTTCCTGAGAACCTTTTACCAAGGCCTGTTTGGAGCTGCAGAGACAGTTCCTGTGTACATGGGTGGAAGGGAACAGAGTCCATCCTGGCAGCCCTGCCAGGGAGCAGCAGCGCTTGTTCTTCCAGAGCTGTTCTGGTTCCACTCCCACACTCTCCTTCTCATCCCCTGTGTTGGTGCAAGGCCTGAGTGCTCTGGCAGCTTGGTCACCGTCCTGCTGTGTGTCAGTCCTGTGAGCGCAGGCAGGGACAGGCAATGGGCACTGCTGTGACAGAGGTGGCCTCACAACAACCTTTACAGATAGAAAGGTGATCTCCTATGGGCAGGGCCTGAAGGTTTAGGTCTTCTACCAAACCTTCTCTCAAGAATATACCCAAGAAACTGGCCCACAGATGAAAGACCATTGTACAGGTGAACAGTGTGTGTGTGCAGGGCTGGCACACAGCAGTGTCCTCTCACAGCCAGGCTCCTGCCAGAGACCTGCAGGACCAGCAGAGCAGGGGTTGGGCTGTGCCCCTGCGCACTGGACACCCCATGGAAGGAGCCCCAGGTCAATCACCATGGGCTGGCCCCTCACAACCACCATTTCCAGCACTGGCCTCTCACTCACAGAGGTTTTTCTTCCCTCTATGGATGGACACTCAATGAATAGTTCAGCAACCCATGTTTGCTTTGTACAGATGAGATGTGAGCACGCACATCATGTATGTCAGGTGAGATGAACCTGAGTGTGCACAAACACCATCAACTATTCCTTTCCATTCCGTGAAGGCCTGTGGCACAGCCGAGGTCTTGAGGTCACTTCATATTGGGAGGAACAACCTATGGAAAATTACCTGAATGCAGGACTGGTTTGTGCTTCCTTGAACTGAGCTCCCTGTGTCCATTCCTCATGACGTGGGACATCTCAGATGAGTGCAGAGCAGGTGACACACCACAGGGCTGAGGTGTCTCCCGTCCTTTGGGAGTGGCAACAGGAGGCCAGAGGGACACTGTGACTCCTGCCTCTGTGTGTAATAGGGACAGACTCTGTCTCTGAGCATCCCTGGGTGAACAAGGAGTCCTGAGACCAACTCAGATATGGATGCCTGACAGAACCTGACATTTCTGTGTGTGACTCCATTAACAAACCCCACTGGATCAGTGAGATTCGTCTCAGCTGCCTTGAAAAGGATCATTGCAAGTGCTCCAGTCTGCTCTGTCACCCTTTCTTGTGATTCCACATTGTGATCTCAAAAGTGCCATAGAAACCAGTATGGCTCTGGGGTCCTTAGAAAACTCGGACCTCAAATCCATCTTCAAGAAGAGCAGGAATAGGAATGGGGAGAATAACAGGCTGGCCACCCTACCTCCCTCCCTGGGAAGGGGATGGGACTCGTCCTCCTGCAGCCATTTCCAGGAATGTGAGTGACAAGGAAGGGATTGCTGAACCCAAACGGACAGGGGAAAGAAAGGCATGTTGTGTACAGGGCGTTTGCAAGGCTCAGACATGGTCTCCTTCTGGCCAGAGTGGTGCTGATGGGGCTCAAGAAGTGGATGCTGGGTGGGAAGTTGGCTGAACCATCAAGTCCAAATATCACCAGTGGTACAAAGTCCTGTGTGCAGCCAGTTACTGGTGTCATCTCTCAGTGACCAGCACTTGGACCAATGCTGTTGAACATCTTTATTCTCCCCTTTTATGATGTAACAGAGTGCACTTTCAGTGCCTTTGAGAATAATGCAAACCTGGGTGGAGGCCTTGAGCAACCTCACCTTGTTCACCCTGAGCAGGAGAGTGAGACAAGAAGAGTGAGACAAGGGCTCCCTGCAAACCTGAGTTACTCTGTGGTTTGACAGAACTTTTGCCTTGGAGAGGTTTCAAGAGAGAGAATAGGTATAGAGATATAGAAGGTGTTAACATACAAAAAAGCAGTTCCAGTGAGGAGTGCTTTTCACTCACATTGTTAGTAGGAAATCTATTTGGCAAATTTGAACAAGGTGATGAAGCGAGATGGGTGTCTACAGCCTGTGGGAAAGAGGGGCAGGTATAGGAATGTGCTTCTGTCTTTGTCAGGTCCTGGGTGCTAAAGAGGGGGATGGATGGGTGTGGTATTACGAGGTCAGTTGTGTCTCAGACACTCATAATCCAGTCAGAATCATGTGGCTGTGAAGGGGACAGTGAGGCCAGTTCTGTCTCTGGAGGTGACAGCCCAGCAGCAGGGACATGGCTGGGAAAGAACCTCAGCCTAATTATGACAGATCCTACCCAGGAAGAGGCCTTGGAGACAGGTTGTCACATCCATCCCACCTGAGAACATGACGGGACATCGACAGGGACATGGTCATGTGTATGAGAGAAGCTGAAAGGCCAGCAGCACTCATGGGATTTAGGAGATCATGGTGAGATTACTTCTCTCTAGTAAAGTGCAAGACCACATGAAGAATAACAGGTTGGGATCTCTGCTTGATGGGCAGTTTCTGAGGTGGTAAAGCTTTCTCAACTAGTGGGAAAAAGCAGCAGAGAAAAAAAAAACAAACCCACCAAGTGCAGATTGGGAAGTGGAGACTGGTTATCAGGAGTAAGAAATGTCGCTGGAAGGGCAGTGCTGTGGTGCAAGAGGTCACCCAGAGGTAGTCTGGATCAGCCCATGGTTTGTGATCCAAAGAACAGCCAGTGAGGGTGCAGACACAGCAGTGAAGGTGCAGAAATGCTGGGGTGAGAGCAGGTGGGGAAGCGAGATGGGCGTCTATAGCCTGCAGGGAAAGAGGGGAAGGTGTAGGTGTTGAGCAGCCTGTGGTGGAGATAGCAAAGGGCACTGGTGAGGCTGGAAGGGACCCACAGAACCCAGGTCTCTGTCCCCTTGGCCAGGGCAGTTGTCTCTGCCACTGAGGCCCAGGAGAAGACATGCTGTCCTCATGGCACTGGGGCCTCGGTGCCTCCTTGCAGCCCCACGGGGAAGCTGGAAGTTGTTGTCCCAGTGTTGTCCTTCCCTGGGCCTTGCACACACACATCCCACAGTCCCAGGAAGAGCCCTGAGCCGTGTGTGAGGGACAGGATCCTCCTTCCCATTGCCTGGAGGTCATGGCTTCTCCGTTCTGCTTCAGAAAGCAAACCAAGGGGTTTCTGAGCATCAGAGCTGAAGAAAAGACTCAAAGGAGACCTCATGGTGGCTACAGATTCCTCACAAGGGGAGAAGGAAGGGAAGGTACTGATCTGTTCTCTGTGGTGACCAGTAAAGGAACCCGAGTGAATGGCAGGAGATGTGCCAGTGAAGGGTCAAGTTGGACATGAGGAAAAGGTTCTTCACCCAGAGGTGCTGGACACTGAACAGGCTCCCCAGGGAGGTGTCACGGCCCCAACCTGACAGTGTTCAAGAAGAGACTGGACAACATCCTCAGACACACGGGGTGACCTGTGGGGTGTCCTGTGCAGGGACAGCAGTTGGACTCCATGATCCTTTGGGTCCTTCCAACTGAGGACGTTCTATGATTCTATGAAATACTAGGTCAAAAGTCCATGTTTTCATTGTCCAGATGAAATGTAAACACTGTGTACATGTGGTGAGATGAACCCAAGGGAGAACAAATCCATCAGCTGTTCCTTGGGGTGCCATAAAGGTCAGTGGGACAGAGATGGTGTTCAGGAGTCTCTTCCAACCTGCGTTATTGTAAGATTCCATGAATCTTTTCCTTGGAGATATAAAATGCCCCAGAGTAAATACAGCAGCTCCTCTGAGGAACGTTTCTCCACTCAAACCATTGATAGGAAATCTATCAGATACATTTGATGAAAGCAGCTCAGTTTGATCTGCTCACACACTGGACCACAAGGAGGGTGATGGTGGGTACGATGCCATGTGGTCACTTGTGTCTCAGGAACTCATAGTCCAGTAGGAAGCCAATGGCTGTGGAGGGCACTGTGTGGTCACTTCTGCCTCTGCAGGGGATTGGCCAACAGCAGGAACATGGCTGGGAAAGGACTGTGAGGTCACACACACGAGACGAGCAATCGGGCCCAATCAGCATGCCTTGACGAAAGGCAGATCCTGCTTGACCACCCTGATCTCCTTCTGTGACAAGGTGACCGGCTGAGCAGATGAGGGAAAGTCTGTCGTGGGGAGTAAATCTGCCACACAGGCTGTGGGTGTTGTGTCCTTAGACTGCAGTAAAGCCTTTGACACCGTATCCCACAGCATCTCCTGGAGAAGCTGCAGCTCATGGCCTGGATGGTGTATCTGCAATGGGTAAAGAACTGGCTGGAAGGCATTTTGTCCCCTGGAGCCATTTGTCCCCTTCCTGTTCACATGGGCATCCCATGAATGCATCACTGCTCTACCCCAGTGTAGACAGGCACAAGGCCTTCTCCTCCTGGAACTCTCACCTCACCTGTGCCACTGGTTTCTACAGCAGCCTCATCCTGGACTGTGGGATGTCCAGAACAGCTCTCCCGAGACAGTTTGACAAAGCTTTTTTTTTCTACTCCATCCCCACATCCCTGATCAATCGCCTCATCCACAGCTTAAGGACCAGAACGGCCATTCCTCTTGTCCTATCACTTGTTACTTGGGAAAAGAGACCAACACTCTCCATGATAAAACCTCTTTTCAGGCAGCTGTAGAGAGTAATAAGGTCTCTCCTCAGCCTCCTGTTCTCAAGGCTGAACAGCCCCAGCTCCCTCAACCGCTCCTCATAAGACTGGTGCTCCAGACCCTTCACCAGCCTTGTCACCCTCCTCTGAACTCTCTCCAGCACCTCAATGTCTTCCTTGCCATGAGGGGCCTAAAACTGACCCAAGGATTCAAGGTGCAGCCTCATCAGTGCCCAGTACAAAGGGATGAACACTTCTCTAGTCCTGCTAAAGCTCTGATTGAATCAAGGCTTGAACACCTTGGTGTGACCCAGTTGGTGACAGGTTGGACTGCAGACTCCTGAGGGCCCTTCAGCCTCAGTTCTCTCATGAACCCATTGTGATGTTGGGCTCTGTTTCAGACTGGACCAGAGCAGATGATGATGGGGCAGGATCCACCTGTGCTGTAGGTGACCATGTAAACCAACATCTCAGCCAGTGAACCAGCCAACACCTCAGTGTGACTTGCTCTGGGCAACGTGTGAGGAGTCCTGGGCAGGGAAGGTTCAGAGGGCATGGGGCACTGTGCAAGACACAACATGATCTTGGCTTCATGCCTGCAGGCCCATCAGATGTCAGTTAATGCAATGAATATTAAAATAAGAAGAACTGAAGACAAAGATCCAAAGCAAAGGAAGGTGTCAACTTTCTTTCTTTCTTTCTTTCTTTCTTTCTTTCTTTCTTTCTTTCTTTCTTTCTTTCTTTCTTTCTTTCTTTCTTTCTTTCTTTCTTTCTTTCTCTTTCTTTCTTCTTTCTTTCTTTCTTTCTTTCTTTCTTTCTTTCTTTCTTTCTTTCTTTCTTTCTTTCTTTCTTTCTTTCTATTCATGTATGTATTTATGTATTTATTTACTTATTTCCTTACCTATTTACCTTTTTTTTAACTTATTTACTTATTTACTTATTTATTTACTTACTTACTTATCTATCTATCTATCTATCTATTTATCTATCTATCTATCTATCTATCTATCTATCTATCTATCTATCTATTGATTTATTTAGAAGTCTTTGTAGGGGAGTTTCTTTTCCTTGGAAAGGAAAGAGTTCTCCAGAACTGGGCATGGATTTAAGACACAAATGTCTTCAGGTCCAGGGACACAAACACCTGGTGCCAGTGTAGATGCCCCGGGAACCCCTACCCAGGCTCCACCTGCACTGCAAGGTGCTCTGGTCTCCCCAGGTCCTGTGTGATAGATGCCAATCCCAGGCCAGCACCTCAGGTACACTGGGGCCCTAAAATGGCCCTGGCTGTTTATGGTGAGACAACTGGTGACTGATGTCTGTCTGGAAACATGCACTTTTTATTGTTGGTTTTTTTGTTGTCATTGTTGCTTTTGGTTTTTTGTGTGTTTGTCATTCCCTCGTCATTCAGGAGTTCCCACCTCTCCTGATTAAGTGTCCCTGTCAAAGGACAACCTTCCAGCACTGTCTGGACGTTTGCCCTTCCCAGTGCTCTCAGGTTTCTCCTCCACTTGCTCTTTGGTCATTCAGTGGCCTCTCAACTGTCTGGTTTCTGCTTTGAGCTTCAGGGAGTTACAAACTTGCCCCATTCTTCAGAGCTCTAATTGACATGGCAGTCAACACGTTCATTGTGTTTATTTCTATCCTCTCCTATCTCTCTATCTAAACCAATTCTTGTGTGGTTGTACCTTGTGTGTGCTGGACCTCATCCGATCCACTTACACACACAGCTGAGGAAAGTGTTTTGCTGTTTATTAAACTGTGCAGTGTTTGCACAGGAGAGCAGGTGGAGCTGGTGCACAGGAGCTGCAGCCTCTCCTGCAGAGCTCAGTGGAGAAGTCTGATGTAGGAAAAGTGATGCAATCTCTGGTGGCCAATGTGGGAACCGGCAGACTGGGGGTGGGAGTGAGGAGCCAGGTTGACCATACAGTGTCCAGCCTCAAGGGACTGTTCTCCTGCCTGTCCAGATGTCTTCAGGAGACCCTTGGGATCAATGTCCAGTGTAGAATGCTGCTGTCACTTCTTCCATACACTGGAAAATGATAGAAAATGCCCTTGAAAGAAAAAACCTCCTTTATGAAATCTTCTTTGAAACCTTCATCAGCAAGTGTCCCATTGAAACCTCTCCAGGTAGTTCTACAAGTCTGGAAGATTTGAAGAAAATTAGGGAAAGAAACATCGCTCATTAGGGCTTTCTGTGTTTTAATGAGCCCCATGGCGTATTTGGTGCTGAGACCATGAACCTCAGATACCAAGGACAGACTGAAGAATCCGCTCAAGAAGTCCAAGTCAGAAGCAAACTCCAAAGTACCTTGAAGCATTAATGGGCCCCACTGAGGGCTGTTACTGACAAAGCCTACCCAGGGACTCGTTAGAGCAGATAATTGGAGGCAGTGATTGCATCAGGCAAAGGCAAAGTGCAGCAGCTCTGATGCTGAGAAAGCCCTTGGTTTGTCTGATGAAGGACAATGGCCAAGCCTTGAGCCCCTGCCCCTAGGAAGGGAGATCCTGTCCCTCACGTGTGGCTCAGAGCTCTTCCTGGGGCTGTGGGGAGTGTGATGCCCAGTGCAGGACAATGGTGTGACACTCCCTGGGGTGTGCAAGGAGGCAATGGGGTGCCATGGCCATGACAACCATGTGTCTCCTCTTAGACCTCATTGGCAGGGACATCAGCCATAGCCAAGGGGACAAAGACCTTGGCTCTTTCAGGGACATCCAGCCTTGCCAGTGCCATTGGCCATGTCCACCACAGTCCATCCTGCACTGTCCCAGGCCTGTGGCTGTTTCCCCACAGGCTGCAGACACCCCATGCGCTTCCCCACCTTGTTCTCACCCCAGTGTGTCCCCACCTGTGCTGCTGTCTCTCCATCCTCACCAGCTGTTCCTGGAAACACAAAGCCATGGCTGATCCAGACTCCTCTGAATGACCACAGCACTCTGCTCAGAATGACATTTCTTGATCCTGAGCTCCACTCTGGACATCCAGAGCTGCAGTTTCTGATGGTTTTCCTTTCTCATGCTGTTTTCCTCCACCAAAAAAAAAAAAACCAAACAAAACCAAAACAAACCAAAAACAAAGCAAAAAACCAAACTGCCACCATCTTGGAAAGTGATTTTCAAGATTTCTGAAGCTACTACTGCCCTTCCTTGTCATGGTGTTACCACAGCCAACAACTAAGACCCTGATAGCTGCTCACATCCTGCCCCGAATCCCCAAAGTGGGACAAGGGAGAGAACTGAAAGGGAAGAGAATAACTCGTGGGCTTAGAAAATAAAATTCATAAGACAATAAAAGTAATTATAAAATACTACTACTACTAGTATACAGATACTAAAATATACATAAAATAAATGATACTCAGTGCAATCCCCAACAGATTTCCAGTCATGTGGAACAGCTAACCCAAAAGAAGGGAGCACCCCGGTCCTGAACAGCTGATCCCAGCAAGAGAAAGCAAAAATGTAAAAGGCAGAAAGGCCCAACGGCCAACTTAAACACAACAAAATGTCATAAAACTGAACTAACACTGACCTCCCAACAGAATGAACAGAACCAACCAACGTAGCCAGAAAATCTGAACTAACTAGCTGGAAAAGGCATCTCCAGTTTTATACTGAGCATGACACTAATGGTAGAGAATAGCTCATTGATTGACCTGGATGTCAATCAAGGTGCTGTCCTGTCTGTGCCCCCTCCTACCAATTTGCACCTGCAGCTGGACTTCAGAGAAGTCCTTGGTTTCACTGACAATAGTCCAGGTAAATTAAATAGAAATAGATAAATTAAATTAAGAAAATATACTTCGTTCAATCCCTCATGCAACTCCAGTCACACGGAGCAGCCAGTCCTGCAGAAGAGAGCACCTTGGTCCTGAACAGCCCATCCCAGCAAAAGAGAGCAAAAGAGCAACAGGCAGAAAGGCCCAAAGGCCAACTGCAAAATGGCAGAACGACAAAAGGCCGAACTGACATCGAACTCCTGACAGAATGAAACTTCTGAATGGAACTGACCAAACCAGCTGGAAAACCCAAGCAAGCCCTAAAAGCCAGCTCCAGCTTTAGACTGAGCATGACGCTAATCATAGGGAATATTTCATTGATCAGCCTGCATGTCAATCCAGGTGCTGTCCTGTCTGTGTCCCCTCCTGCCAGTCTGCATCTGCAGCTGGATGGACAAAGAAGTCCTTGGTTTCCCTGACAACAGCCAAGATATCAGTGAGTTCTGACATTCCTTTCATAGCAAATGACAAACACTGTAAAGCTGCTAAAAGACAAAATGAACTCTATCCCAGGGAAGAAACAGCATTACCTCATTATTCTCATAGTAAATCTAAACAAAAGACTGTAGTGGCTGTGAAGGAGAGAGGTTCAAAATGCATGAAGAAAATTAACTCAATTTCAGTAAAAACAGCACATTTCCTCAGGCTCCACTTCACCAGGCTCCACACTGTGTGTAGTACACCAGTAGTAGACACTACTACTACTACTCCACACATGACCCAGACTTTCTCTGGCCACATGGCAGCTCCTCCCCATTCCTCCAGAATGGGGAACCTCACACTGGGACACACGGCTCCAGATGTGACCACACCAGTGCTGAGTCACGATGGACAATAAGTGCCCTTGTCTGGGTGGCCACGCTCCTCCCGGTGCAGCCCAATGTGCTCATGGGCGTGTTCCTGTTTAGCACCACTGAGAACTGGCTGAACATTCAGGCTCAGAAGGTTGTGACCAGTGGCACAAAGCCCAGCAAGGAGGTACCATGAGGAACACTGAAGGACACCATATCCCCACCCAACATCTCCTCCCCACAGGTGTCTCTTGGGTCCCTGGAACCACCTCAGTGCCAAGGGGGAGAGCACTGCCTGTATGGGGTGGAGGAGATGGGGTCTGGAATGAGGGTCCTGGGGCAGTTTGTCCTGGTTGTTCATGCAGCAACAAGCTGGGCTGGATATTTGGAGAGAGGAACTCCAATGGGCATGGGGATGGTCTACAGTTTCCTGCATGCTGCCTTTTCTGGTGGAGATCGCAGAAGCTGCCACCCCTTTACAGGACCCAGGACAGGCCTTGTCCTTCCTCTGGTCACAGCTGGACAACAGTTCTCCAGCTCGGCCCCAGCTCATGAGCCTTGTCTAGGGGTGACGTTTGGGGTAAGGTTAACAAGAGGGGTGCATAAGTTTGTCTTAAGGACATGTGATGAGCACCAGAAGTGAAGTACCAGAGCAAAAGGATGTGGCTTATGGGTGAATACTTTCTTCAGTGCAAGTCCTGACACAGGGTCTCAACTTGCTTTCCATGCCGCCCTTCACGAGGGATGATGCACTAAGAGATGGCAAGTGGGGGACACCAATCCTTCTCCAGCTACTTCCCAGGCCTGGTGAAGCACCAGGACAGCAAGGACTTCTGGCCCTGCACCCTAAACTCTGGGTGTTATCTTGGGGCAGCTGAACATCAGCATTTTTTTTCTGCAGAGCAATTTCCAGCCTAGGTCAGCTCCTGTCTGATCTCCCCCATGCCTCCTCTGTTCTGCTCTTTTGCTCCTGGCCCCTTCCCTGTGCTCCCCACAGGGCCCCAACCTGGCACTGATGCTCTGCAGAGCAGGTTGGCTGCAGAACCATGGGGTGACTGCACACTGGTTGTGCTGCTCAATGAGGGACATAGATGCAACTGCATGGGCTGCACTATCACTGAGCTCATTCCCGGGGGTCTAAAGCTCTGGAATGGGTTCAGAGCATTTCATGGGACTCGTTGGGTTTTCTGCTCGTTTCGGTTCAGCAATGCCTTCCTTGTCCTTCAGGTTCCCCGAAACCAGTGCAGGAAGATGCTGCCTATCCCCTTCTCAGGGACAGAGGTAGGCTGACCAGCCCTTAATTCTTCAAATCCTCCTTCAGGCCCTTCTTGAAGATGGGCTTGACATCTTCCTTTCCTGAGGACCTCAGAACTTGACTCTGATTCTGCTGTCACTCTTGAAAGCACAATCCAGCATCATGGGCGAGGGTGATAGAGCAGACATGAGCACTTGCAATGAGCCTGTCCCAGCAGCTAAGATGAATCTCACTGGGCCAGTGGGGATTGTTCCTGGAGTCACACACAGAAATGTCAGGGCTCAGCTGGTCTCAGAAATTCTTATGCACCCAGGGATGCTCAGAGACAGAGGCTGTCCCTTTTACACAGAGGCAGGAATCACAGTGTTCCTTTGGCCTCCTGTTGCCACTCCCAAGGATGGGAGACACCTCAGCCTTGTGGTGTGTCACCCTGCTCTGCACTCATCTGAGATGTCCCACATCATGAGGAATGGACCACGGGGACCTCCGTTCAAGGAAGAAGATCCCAGTGGGTGGTTTCCCGTGGGCTGTTACTCCCAACGTGAAGTGACCTTGAAACACTGACTGTCCCACAGGCCTTCATGGAACCTCCAGGAATAGCTGGTGTCGTTAGTGTTCACCTGGCTTCACCTCACCTCACATCCATGATGTGCGTGCTCACATCTCATCAGAACAATGCAAACATGAATTTCTGATCTACTCATTCCGTGTCCCTCCCGGAGGGAAGAACAACCTCTGTGAGTGGGGGAGAGAGGCCAGAGCTACAAATGGTGGTTACGAGGGGCCAGTCCATGATGATGCCCTGGGGCAGCTTCTGTGGGGTGTCCAGTGCACAGGGGCACGGCCCAGCCCCTGCTCTGGTGGTCCTGCAGATCTCTGGCAGGAGCCTGGCTGTGAGAGGACACTGCCATGTGCCAGCCCTGCACACACACGCTGTTCAGCTGTACACTGGTGTTTGAATCTGTGGGACACTATCGTGAGCATATGCATGAAGATATAAACCATCGTGTATTGCCCTGAGGAGATCACCTTTCTATCTAGAAAGGCTGTTGTGAGGCAGCTCTGTCACAGCAGTGCCCATTGCCTGTCCCTGCCTGCGCCCACAGGACTGACACACAGCAGGACGGTGACCAAGCTGCCAGAGCACTCAGGCCTTGCACCAACACAAGGGATGAGAAGGAGAGAGTGGGAGTGGAACCAGAACAGCTCTGAAAGAACAAGCGCTGGTGCTCCTTGGCAGTTTTGCCTGGCTGGACTTTTCTCCCCTTCTCTCATGAACACAGGAACCATCCCTGGAGCTCTAAAAATGGGCTTGCAGGAAGGATATAATGAAAAAAAAGTCACTAAAGAGCCTTTAATTTTGTTTAGAGACAAGGAGAGCACGGCTTCTCATTTACACAGCCAACAGTTATAAAAGAAAAGCCAATAGTGAATTAGAAAGGGGATGACAACTTTATCAGAATAAGAAAACAACAAATAACAACAAAACATCCAGATGACAGGCTGGACCTGTAATTAGCTACATTAAAATGCCTATGTAGAAGCAGATGGGTGGTTTATTGCTTTACAAAACAATAAGATATGAGTTTCCAGAGGGCATCCTTGAGCTCCCCGTTCCTCATGCTGTAGATGAGGGGGTTCACTGCTGGAGGAACCACCGAGTACAGAACAGACACCACCAGGTCCAGGGATGGGGAGGAGATGGAGGGGGGCTTCAGGTGGGAAAACATGGCAGTGCTGACAAACAGGGAGACCACGGCCAGGTGAGGGAGGCAGGTGGAAAAGGCTTTGTGCCGTCCCTGCTCAGAGGGGATCCTCAGCACGGCCCTGAAGATCTGCACATAGGACACCACAATGAACACAAAACACCAGAGGTCAAAAAATACACTAACCACAAGAAGCGCATGTTCACTGAGGTAGGTGTTTGAACAAGAGAGCTTGAGGATCTGAGGGATTTCACAGAAGAACTGGCCCAGGGCATTGCCCTTGCACAGGGGCAGTGAAAATGTATTGGCCGTGTGCAGCAGAGCAGTGAGAAACCCAGTGGCCCAGGCAGCTGCTGCCATGTGGACACAAGCTCTGCTGCCCAGGAGGGTCCCGTAGTGCAGGGGTTTGCAGATGGCAACGTAGCGGTCGTAGGACATGACTGTGAGGAGACAATACTCTGCTACTATAAAGAAGGCAAATGAAAAGAGCTGTGCAGCACATCCTGAGTATGAGATGGCCCTGGTGTCCCAGAGAGAGTTGGCCATGGATTTGGGGACAATGGTTGAGATGGAGCCCAGGTCAAGGAGGGCGAGGTTGAGCAGGAAGAAGTACATGGGGGTGTGGAGGTGCTGGTCCCAGGCTATGGTGGTGATGATGAGGCCGTTGCCCAGGAGGGCAGCCAGGTAGATGCCCAGGAAGAGCCAGAAGTGCAAGAGCTGCAGCTCCCATGTGTCTGTGAAAGGCAGGAGGAGGAACTGGGTGATGGAGCTGCTGTTGGACGTTTGCATACTGGACATAGGGCACTGTTACAAGAAGTAAAGGCAGTGATAAGAGACGGGAGATTTCCCTGACTAAAATCAAAGCCATTACATACTCTCCCACTGTTCCACACCCCATTGTCCTTTTCCAGACCTTCCTCCAGCTCCATGTCTGAGCCCTGGGTGGTGCTGGCTGGAGGTGCCGTGAGGAGCAGGGCCTGTGCCCGCTAGCTGCCGAGGAGGCAGCCCTGCTCTGCAGCAGGGGGCATGGGAACAGGAGGCAGGGGAGAGTTGTGGGATTTAGCTGTGTCAGATGGACCCAGGAAATGTCTCAGCCTTTCCTAAGGTTTCAACACCCCACGTTTAGCCCAGGACACATACGGCTTCTTTCACAAACCCAACAGCATTTTATCTATTACAAAATCTCTGTGGTTCTCCATGGGTCTTTCAGATAACGCACAGATGCTGTAGGACAGGTTTGCATCCTGGAGGGTAGTTCAGAACTTGGAAGGAAACCGTCAGGAGATATCCAGGTGTCCTAATGATGGCATTTGATTCAGGGAGACTCAGCTCATTCCCCTGCCCCACAGACTGCATTGCCCACACCCCACAGGTCAGAGCAAAGCTGGGACACGTGTGCCCATGGACACACCTGCAGGAAAGGACCCACAAGATCAGGCTGTGACTCTGCAGCTGAAACTGCCATCCCCAGAGAGCCTGACAGCAAGAACAAGATCCCAACAGCAGTGACCCAGAGCAGGGGAGCAAGAAGGAAAATGCGGTGAGGGTGGGTGTGAGAGAGGCCAGGGCAGAGGCAGCCGGGCACTCAGACAGCGTCACCCTTCCCCAGCTGTGCAGCCACCTCCCAGACACCAACACTGCCGGGCAGCTGCTCTCAGCCCCTGTGCTCTGCAGAGGAACTGGAGCTCTGGCTGCACAGGAGCTGCTTCATGACTTGGAGCCCCCGGCCCTGAGGGCAGAGGCTTTGCTGGGTGGGAGAGGAGGCCATTTGGCTGCTCAGAGGAGGGATCTGCACTGCAGGGGATCACAGGGACTTTTCTCTCTTCTCCCTCCCATAACAATTTCGGGTTCAGTTTCCTCTCATTTCTGATAATTTCCCTGCTGCCTGGGGATTCTCCCCCTGGGAGGTGTTTCCCTCTCCATGTCTCTTCCCTGTCAGTGCTCACAGACCATCCCACCCTCTGTGCCCTCCCCCTGGCCCTACAGATCCTGCCTGTTCACAGGGCACTGCCTGGGGGCATCTTCCTGTTTGCAGGCTGGAAAACAGATTACAGATTAAGTGTAAGGTGTCCAGCAAAGGTGATGCTGGTTCTGCATAGGCAGAGGAGAGGCAAGGCATGCCAGGATTCTCTTGAAGACCTACTGCAGTTCATGTGTCTCAAGTATTTGTTAAAAATTAAAAACGGCCTTAATCACCACCCATTCCCCAGAGTAGGAGACTGAAAACACGGACTCAGGGAGGTTCCTTATCTTTGTAATACTCTTTGTCTTCTTCTCCTTGAAACCTCCTCTTGTCAATATTCTGGAATGAGCTGGAGCTGTGAGCAGCCCCGACCCACGGAGGACCCAGCAGCAGAAGGACCCTGTCCTGCCGGGGGTCGCTCCTTCCCCCCACAGCTTCTCCCCTCAGTGTTGCTGGTATCTCCCGGGCAGGCTGAGCGCTGACCCTGGCAGGCAGCAGAGTCGCTGCCCGGCACAGCCCTGGGGTGCAGGGACCCTGCTCTGCAGGACAGCCCTGGGCAGCCCTGCCTGCACATTGACATTTACACCCCACAGCCGCCCTGGGGAGAATGCAGCATTCACGTCTTGTCACTCTGACAGTGCAGAAGGCAACCCCTGCTCTGCAGCTCATCCTCCCCTCTGATCAGAGAACCTCTGAGAGCGGTACTTACATCTCTCGCAGGCTCTGCAATGTGACAGCTTTCTGAGATCCTACCATGATTTGCAGGTTCAATGCCCTGCAGCCACAGGCTTCATATCTGAGAGGAATTCATTTTCAGTGAACTCTCAGCATTCTCCCAGCCCAGACCGCGTTTCCCTCCCTTTGCCTGGCTCCTGTGCCCTCGGTGCTGCAGGCAGAGCCCTCAGCCCTGCTGCGTGTGCAGAGGAGCTGCTCCTGGGCAGAGCTGTCTCTCTGCAGCGCTGCCGCTGCCATGGGCTCCCTGTGTCCCAGGAGCCCAGCCCAGCTCAGCAGCACAGGAGCAGCCCATGATGTCCCTTTCTCTGTCCCCTCTGGGCTCCCTCCAGGTGTCCCTGGGGCTCCAGGGGCACATCCTTTGAGACAACCTCAAGTAATCAGTAATGTTAGTTGTGTCTGCTCTGCAGAGATACTTCTTGCCAGCATTGTATTCTTGCTAGTAAAAAACAAATGGGTATGAGAATATTCCAGGTAGGGTCTCCCCAGGGCAGAGCAGAGGGGCAGGAGAACCTCTCTGACCTACTGACCACCCCCTTCTAGCCCACCCCAGGTACCATTGGCTTCCTGGCCACAAGGGCCCAGTGCTGGCTCATGGTCACCCTGCTCTGCCCAGGACCCCCAGGTCCCTTTCCCCTACACTGCTCTCCAACAGGTCCTTCCCCAACTTAAACTGGAACCTGGGGTTCTTCTTGCCCGGATGTAATACTCTACACTTGCCCTTGTTTTATTTCATTACATTTTCCCCGCCCAGCTCTTCAGCCTGTCCAGGTCTCTGGATGGCAGCACAGCTTCCAGTGTCACCCACTCCTCCCAGCTTGGTGTCACCAGCAAACTTGCTGACAGTCACTCTGTTTCCTCATCCAAGTCACTGATGAATTTATTGAATAGTACTGGCCCCAGCATTGACCCCTGAGGCACTGCACTAGATCCAGGCCTCAACTGGACTCTGCCCCATTGACCACGACTCTCTGGCTTCTTCCCTTAAGCTAGTTCACAGTCCACCTCACTACCCGCTCATCCAGACCGCACTCCCCCGTATAGCTGTGAGTATGCTGTGGGAGACTGTGTCAAAGGCTTTACTGAAGTCAAGGTAGATCATATCCAATGTTTTGTCATCATGTATCCATCTCGTTATGTCTTCATAACAGTCAATGAGGTTGGTCAAGCACGACTTCCCCTTGGTGAAGCCATGTTGACTACCCCTAATGACCCTCTTATCCCTGATATGCCTTGAGATGGCACCAAGGAGAAGTCGTTCCATCAGTTTCCCAGGGATGGAGGTGAGGCTGACCAGTCTAGAGTTCCCCGGGTCCTCCTTCTTGCCCTTTTTGAAGACTGCAGTGACATTTGCTTCCCTCCAGTCCTCAGGCACCTCTCCCATTTGCCACAACTTAGCAAAGATGATGGAGAGCGGCCCAGCAATGACGTCAGCCAGCTCCCTCTGCACCTGCGGGTGCATCCCATCCGGACCCATGGATTTATGGATTTACCTTCAAGCAGCCTTGCCCATGGGATTTCCCCCAGCAATTGCCTGAGCAGGCCAAAGTTTGCCCTGCTGAAATCCAGGGTTGCAATTCTGCTTGCTATCATGCTCCTGCCACACAAGATCCTGAACTCCACCATCTCATGGTCGCTGCAGCCAAGGCAGCCCTCAACCTCTACCGCCTCAACCAGCCCCTCCTTGTTAGTGAGGATGAGGTCCAGCAGCTCCTCTCCTGGTCAGCTCCTCCACGCTTTGCATCAGGAAGTTCCCATGGGTGCACTTGCTGAACCTCCTGGACTGTGTCTGGCTGAGTTGTCCTTCCAGAAACATCAGGGCAGTTCAAACCCCCATGACAAGAAGGGCCTGTGACTGAGGCCACTCTCAGCTGCTGGAGAGGCCTCGGCAACGTCCTCACCCTGAGCTGGTGGGTTGTGATGGACACCCACAGCAGTATCACCCTAATGCTCCCAGTGCTCCCAGTAACCCTCCCACTGACCCCTCCAGTGCTCCCAGTAACCCCCTCAGTGACCCCTCCAGTGCTCCCAGTAACCTCTCCAGTGCTCCCAGTAATGCTCCCACTAACCCCTCCAGTGCTCCCAGTAACCCCTCCAGTGCTCCCAGTAAACCTCTCACTAACCCCTCCAGTGCTCCCAGTGACCCCTCCAGTGCTCCCAGTAATGCTTCCAGTAACCCTCCAGTGCTCCCAGTAACCCCCACTAACCCCTCCAGTGCTCCCAGTAATGCTCCCACTAACCCCTCCAGTGCTCCCAGTAACCCCTCCAGTGCTCCAAGTAATGTTCCCACTCACCCCTCTAGTGCCCCCAGTAACCCCTACTAACCCCTCCAGTGCTCCCAGTAATGCTCCCACTAACCCCTCCAGTGCTCCCAGTAACCCTCCCACTAACCCCTCCAGTGCTCCCAGTAACCCCTCCAGTGCTCCCAGTAACTCTCCCACTGACCCCTCCAGTGCTCCCAGCAACCCCTCCAGTGCTCCCAGTAGCCCCAACTAACCTTTCAGTGCTCCCAGCAGCCCCCATTGTTCCCAGTAATCCTCCAAGAACTCCCAGTTAACCCCCAGTGCTCCCACTAACTGTCCTTGTGCTCCCAGCAGGCCCCCACAGTGCTCGCAGTGAGCCCCAGCAACCCCCTCATTGCTCCCAGTCATCTCTTGCTAGCCCTCCCAGTGATCCCAGTAACCACCTAGTGCTTTCATGTGAGCCCTCAGCAACCCGCACTGTTCCCAGTAACCCCTCCAGTGCTCCCAGTAACCCCCCACTAACCCCTCCAGTGCTCTCAGCAACCCCCACTGTTCCCAGTAATCCTCCAAAAATTCCCAAAAAACCCTCAGTGCTCCCAATAACCCTCCCAGTGCTCCCAGCAAACACCTAGTGCTCCCAGTAAACCCCCACCAACTGGAATGTTCCCAGTAACCCCCACAATGTTCCCAATAACCCCGCACTAATCCTTCTAATGTTCCCGGTTACAGTCCCAATAACCCTCCCAGTAAAGCCCCAGCAACCCCCAATGTTCCCAGTAATCCTGCAAGAACTCCCAGGAAACCCCCAGTGCTCCCAGTAACCCTCCCAGTGTTCCCAGAAACCCCCCACTAATAAACCTTCTGTTCCCAGTAACCTTCCCAGTGCTCCCCGTAACCACCTACTGCTCCCAGTAACTCCCCAGCAACCCCCAGTGTTCCCAGACACCTCCCCAGAGCACCCAGTGGCCCCACTAACCCCTCCAGTGCTCACAGAAACCCCCATTGTTCCCAGTAATCCTGCAAGGACTCCCAGTAAACCCCCAGTGCTCCCAGTAACCACCTAGTACTCCCAGTAACACTCAGGCAATGCCACATGCTCCCAGTAACCCTCCCAGTATTCCCAGTACTCCCCCACTAATCTTTCTAGTGTACGTAGTAACCCCCTATCCTCTCCAGTGATCCCAGCAACCCCCATTGTTCCCAGTAAACCTCCAAGAAGTCCCAGTAAACCCCCAGTGCTCCCAGTAAACCTCCCAGTGCTTCCAATACTCCCCCACAAATGTCCATCCTGGGGCCCTGGGCAGCATCCTCTGGGCACTGTGGGGCAGGGTCGGTTGTACAGAAGTGGGTCAGCTCTCCACTCGGGTGGGGAGAGCTGCTGGGTGAAGCTGCCAGCCTGGCTCGCACAAGCCAGACAAGACCTTTTCTGGTTATCAGCATCGATGAATCCAGTCTTTCCTGTCACTGAATCCTAGAATCACAAAGTAGTTTGAGTTGGAAGTGACATTCACAGCCCGTCTGGTCCAACTCCCCTCGGCGATCAGGGACATCTTCAGCAGCTCAGGTTGCTCAGAGCCCCGTCCAACCTGGCCTGGGATGTCTCCGGGATGGTTCATCCACCACCTCTCTGGGAAGCCTGTCCCAGTGTTTTACCACCGTCAGTGTAAAAAATCTCTTCCTCATTTCATTCCTTGACTCTCCCCTCTTCTAGTTTAAACCATCACCCTTTGTCCTGTCGCAACTGCCCCTGCTCAAAAGTCTGTCCCCATTGTTCTTATCGGCCCCTTTTCAGTCCAGAAAGGCTGCAATAAAGTCTCCCAGGAGCCTGTCTTCTCCAGCTGAACACCCCAACTCTTAAACAGGCAAACTCATAACATTGTAATTTTTCAATACACTAGTGTCACAACCTCACCTGGGTCACCCCACCCTGAGCAGGACAGTGAGACAAGATGATGTTCAAACCTGAGTTGCTCTGTGATTCCAGGAATCTTTCCCTTGGAAACGTTTTGGAAGAAGGAAGAGGTGGAGGAACAAGAAAATAAAAATACAGGCAGAGGAGGAGACCTAAAAGGTGTCAAATAAACAGAGCAGTTCTGTGAAGAATGTTTCCCTACTCAAACTGTTAGCAGGAAATCTATAACCACCTCCCCAAACTCCCTGTTTTGCTCATTGGCCCCTGGGATTTCCAGCACATTTCTTTACATCAGATTCTGCACTGAAGTTGCACCTGATTGTTACAGCTTCTTTGCAGGAATTGCTTCATGTTTCCTTAGAGAACTGGATGTAAACAGGCACCAGGAAATTTTTAATTAGAGGAAACAAAAAAGGAAAAAAAAAAAAGAAAACACGATAGAACTTAATGATGTTTCTCAGTTCTGTGGTTAAATTAAGTAGTTTCCAGCGAGGTCCATTGCCATAATTGAAGAGTTTCCTATAGGGAGTCCGAGAGCAACTGCTGAAAGACTTTACCTGCCTGAAGCTCAAAGCAGAGTGAGAGCTGAGAGGCTCTGAATGGGCCAAGAGTGAGAGGTGAAGAACCTCTGGGGAGTGATGGAAAGTGCAAATGTCCAGACAGGCTTCTGAAGAGATGAGTTCAGACACGGTGAGCTGGTTAAGGACAGGTGGAAACTCCTGGATGTCCAGGGGATTAAATACACGTAGTGATAGATAGAGTTCTGGCACTGCAAGCACAGGGAAAGGCCAATGTTTCATCTCCCACAGTCCATACACATTCTGAAAATTCATATGAAAATTCATATTTTGGCAGGATAGAAATTCCACAGACATTTTATTGGAAATATTGAATTATTTCATCTGATTAAAAAACAGAGTGTGGGGATTTTTGTTCTTTTTGTTGTTGTTGTTGTTGGTTTGGTTTTCAGTTTTGAGGGGAGTTCTCAGGTTTTTGGGCTGAGCTCCATGGTCTCACTATAACCACCCAGTGCAAACCTCAAGAGGCCCCATGTACCTGAGCTGTTTGCCTGGGACGGGCAGGTATCAGACCAGACTGATAGAGCGATGGTGCTTTCATCATTTACAATTAGTATTCAACACTTGTGCATCTAATTAGATAAGTTTCAGGAATGTAGGTGAAGAGGCAGATATGTGAAGAGCATTAAGAAGATGTGATAGAAGAATATTCCAGTTGATAATAGAGAATCATAGAATTATTTCAGTTGGAAGAGACCCTCAGGAGCATTGAGTCCAACCACAACCTAAATGTAGAACTAAACCATGTCCCTAATAACCTCGTCTAAACATCTTATAAACCCCTGCAGGAATGGTGACTTCACCACTGCCCTGAGCTGCCTGTTCCAATGCCTGACAACCCTTTCCAAGAAGAATTTTTTCCTAATATCCAATCTGACCCTTCCCTGGCACAATTTGAGGCCATTTCCTCTTGTCCTGTCACTTGCTACTTGGGAGAAGAGACCAACACCCTCCATGTTCAACCTCCTTTCAGGCAGTTGTGGACAGCGAGAAGGTCTCCCCTCAGCCTCCTGTTCTCCAGGCTGAACCCACCAGTTCCCTCAGCTGCTCCTCATCACACTTGTGCTCCAGACACTCAGCAGCTTCATCACCTCCTCTGCACTCTCTCTGGTGCCTCAATGTCCTTCTTATGATGAAGGGCCAAAACCTGAACACAGGATTCAAGATGTGACCTCATCAGCGCTGAGAACAGTGGCACAATCACGCTACTCCTGCTGGCCACACCATTCCTGATACAAGCCAGGATGCTGGTGGCCCTTTTGGCCATCTGGGCACACACAGGCTCATGTTCAGCTGCTGTCGATCAACACCCCCTGATCCCTTTCCACCAGGCAATTTTCCAGCCACTCTTCCCTGAGCCTGGGGTTGTTGTGACCCAAGTGCAGGACCCGGCACTTGGTCTGTTTAAACCTCATACAAGTGCACAGAGAGCCCATCAACATGTTGGCAAGCTGTTCTCTATGAACAGGCCCAGAAGACCAGCATAGCATTTGCTGTGTCCCAGAAACTCGCCTGGAAGGTTGGGATATGGAGAAAAGGTTTGGTCTGGGAAGGGACAGACAGGGGCTGGTGGAACTGGCTGGTGTGACTGTGAGACATCTCCCAAACACCTCAGAAAAATCCTGGCTCTCAGGGAGGCTGCAAGGTCCTCTGAGAAAGAAAATATCAAAAATGACTTATCATGGAATCATAGAATAATTGTGGTTGGAAGAGACCCTTCAGATCATTGAGTCCAACCATAACCTAAATCTGGCATTAAACCATGTCCCTAAGAGCCCCATCTATCTGTGTTTTAAACACCTTCAGTGATGGGGACTCCACATCCTCACTGGGAAGTCTGCTCCATTGCTTCAAAACCCTTTCCCTGAAGAATTTCTTCCTAATATCCAATCTAAACCTCCCCGTGTGCAACTTGAGGCCATTTCCTCTTGTCCTATCACTTGCTACTTGGGAGAAGAGACCAACACCCTCCATGATAAAACCTCCTTTCAGGCAGCTGTAGGGAGTAATAAGGTCTCTCCTCAGCCTCCTGTTCTCAAGGCTGAACAGCCCCAGCTCCCTCAACCGCTCCTCATAAGACTGGTGCTCCAGACCCTTCACCAGCCTTGTCACCCTCCTCTGAACTCTCTCCAGCACCTCAATGTCTTCCTTGCCATGAGGGGCCTAAAACTAACCCCAGGATTCAAGGTGCAGCCTCACCAGTGCCCAGTACAAAGGGATGATCACTTCTCTAGTCCTGCTAAAGCTCTGATTGAATCAAGGCTGGAACACCGTGGTGTGACCCAGTTTGAGACAGGTTGGACTGCAGACTCCTGAGGCCCCTTCGACATCAGTTCTCTCATGATCCCATTGTGATGTTGGGCTCTGTTTCAGACTGGAGCAGAGCAGGCGATGATGGGGCAGGATCCACCTGTGCTGTAGGTGACCATCTAAACCAACATCTCAACCAGGGAACCAGCTAACACCTCAGTATGACTCGCTCTGGGCAACGTGTGAAGAGTCCTGGGCAGGGAAGGTTCAGGGGGCATGGAGCGCTGTGCAAGACACAACATGATCTTGGCTTGATTTTTGTAGGGCCATTACACATCAGTTAATGTCAATGAAAATTAAAATAAGAACTGAAGACAAAGATCCAAAGCAAAGGAAGGTGTCAACTTTCTTTCTTTCTTTCTTTCTTTCTTTCTTTCTTTCTTTCTTTCTTTCTTTCTTTCTTTCTTCCTTTCTTCCTTTCTTCCTTTCTTCCTTTCTTCCTTTCTTCCTTTCTTCCTTTCTTCCTTTCTTCCTTTCTTTTTCTTTCTTTCTTTCTTTCTTTCTTTCTTTCTTTCTTTCTTTCTTTCTTTCTTTCTTCCTTCCTTCCTTCCTTCCTTCCTTCCTTCCTTTCTTCCTTCCTTTCTTCCTTCCTTTCTTCCTTCCTTTCTTCCTTTCTTCCTTCTTTTCTTCCTTTCTTTTCTTCCTTTCTTTTCTTCCTTTCTTCCTTTCTTTTCTTTCTTTCTTTCTTTCTTTCTTTCTTTCTTTCTTTCTTTCTTTCTTTCTTTCTTTCTTTCTTTCTTTCTTTCTTTCTTCCTTCCTTCCTTCCTTCCTTCCTTCCTTCCTTCCTTCCTTTCTTCCTTTCTTCCTTCCTTTCTTCCTTCCTTTCTTCCTTCCTTTCTTCCTTCCTTTCTTCCTTTCTTCCTTCTTTTCTTCCTTTCTTTTCTTCCTTTCTTTTCTTCCTTTCTTCCTTTCTTTTCTTTCTTTCTTTCTTTCTTTCTTTCTTTCTTTCTTTCTTTCTTTCTTTCTTTCTTTCTTTCTTTCTTTTCATGTATGTATTTATGTACTTATTTATGTAATTATGTATTTATTTACTTATTTATTTGCTGATTTACTTATTTATTTATTTATTTAGTTAGTTAGTTAGTTAGTTAGTTAGTTATATACTTATTTATTTATTTATTTATTTATTTAGTTAGTTAGTTAGTTAGTTAATTAGTTAGTTAGTTAGTTAGTTAGTTAGTTAGTTAGTTAGTTAGTTAGTTAGTTAGTTAGTTAGTTAGTTAGTTTCCTTTGGAAAGGAAAGTGTTCTCCAGAACTGGGCATGGATTTAGGACACAAATGTCTTCAGGTCCAGGGACACAAACACCTGATGCCAGTGTAGATGCCCCAGGAACCCCTGCCCAGGCTCCACCTGCACTGCAAGGTGCTCTGGTCTCCCCAGGTCCTGTGTGATAGATGCCAATCCCAGGCCAGCACCTCAGGTACACTGGGGCCCTAAAATGGCCCTGGCTGTTTATGGTGAGACAGCTGATGACTGATGTACTAAGGGTAGGAGAAGAAATATTGGTCTTCCCCTGTACTTCTATTACCAACACTCTATGATTTCATCTCCCTCGTCATTCAGGAGTTCCCACCTCTCCTGATTAAGTGTCCCTGTCAAAGGACAACCTTCCAGCACTGTCTAGACTTTTGCCCTTCCCAGTGCTCTCAGGTTTCTCCTCCACTTGCTCTTTGGTCATTCAGTGGTCTCTCAACTGTCTGGTTTCTGCTTTGAGCTTCAGGGAGTTACAAACTTGCCCCGTTCTTCAGAGCTCTAATTGACATGGCAGTCAACACGTTCATTGTGTTTATTTCTATCCTCTCCTATCTCTCTGTGTAAACCAGTTCTTGTGTGCATGTCCCTTGTGGATGCTGGACCTCATCCGATCCACTTAAACACACAGCTGAGGAAAGTGTTTTGCTGTTTATTAAACTGTGCAGTGTTTGCACAGGAGAGCAGGTGGAGCTGGTGCGCAGGAGCTGCAGCATCTCCTGCAGAGCTCAGTGGAGAAGTCTGATGGAGGAAAAGTGATGCAATCTCTGGTGGCCAATGAGGGAACTGGCAGACTGGGGGTGGGGGTGAGGAGCCAGGTTGTCCATACAGTGTCCAGCCTCAAGGGACTGTTCTCCTGCCTGTCCAGATGTCTCCAGGAGACTCTCGGGATCAATGTCCAGTGTAGAATGCTGCTGTCACTTCTTCTATACACTGGAAAATGACAGAAAACACCCTCGAAATGATAAACCTCCTTCATTAAATCTTCTTTGAAACCTTCATCAGTAAGTGTCCCATTGAAACCTCTCCAGTTAGTTCTACAAGTCTGGAAGATTTGAAGGAAATTACAGAAAGAAACATCACTCGTTAGGGCTTTCTGTGTTTTAATGAGCCCCGTGGCGTATTTGGTGCTGAGTCCATGAACCTGAGATACCAAGCACAGACTGAAGAATCTGCTCAAGAACTCAAAGCCAGAACAAACTCCAAAGTACCTTGAAGCATTAATGGGCCCCACTGAGGGCTGTTACTGACAAAGCCTCCCCAGGGACTCGTTAGAGCAGATAATTGGAGGCAGTGATTGCATCAGGCAAAGACAAAGTGCAGCAGCTCTGATGCTGAGAAAGCCCTTGGTTTGTCTGATGAAGGACAATGGCCAAGCCTTGAGCCCCTGCCCCTAGGAAGGGAGATGCTGTCCCTCACATGTGGCTCAGGGCTCTTTCTGGGGCTGTGGGGAGTGTGATACCCAGTGCAGGACAATTGTGTCATACCTCCTTGACTTCCTGGGGGTGCAAGGAGGCAAAGAAGCCCCATGGCCATGACGACAATGTGCCTTCTCTTAGGCCTCGTTGGCAGTGGCATCAGCCATAGCCAAGGGGACAAAGACTTTGGCTCTTTCAGGGACATCCAGCCTCACTCTTGGCCATGTCCACCACAGTCCATCCTGCACTGTCCCAGGCCTGTGGCTGTTTCCCCACAGGCTGCAGACACCCCATGCACTTCCCCACCTTGTTCTCACCCCAGTGTGTCCCCACCTATGCTGCTGTTTCTCCATCCTCACCAGCTGTTCCTGGAAACACAAAGCCATGGCTGATCCAGAATCCTCTGAATGACCACAGCACTGCGCTCAGAATGACATTTCTTGATCCTGAGCTCCACTCTGGACATCCAGAGCTGCAGTTTCTGATGGTTTTCCTCTCTCATGCTGTTTTCCTCCACCAAAAAAAAAAAAAAAAAAACCACAAAAAAACCCCCACAAAGCAAAAAACCAAAACTGCCACCATCTTGGAAAGTGATTTTCAAGATTTCTGAAGCTACTACTGCCCTTTCTTGTCATGGTGTTACCACAGCCACCAACTAAGACCCTGAGAGCTGCTCACATCCTGCCCCTAAACCCCAAAGTGGGACAAGGGAGAGAACTGAAAGGTAAGAGAATAACTCATGGGCTTAGAAAATAAAATTCATAAGACAATAAAAGTAATTATAAAATACTACTACTACTAGTATAGAAATACTAAAATATACATAAAATAAATGATACTCAGTGCAATCCCCCACAGATCTTCAATCATGTGGAACAGCTAACCCAAAAGAAGGGAGCACCCTGGTCCTGACTGACATTGAACTCCTGACAGAATGAAACTTCTGAATGGAGCTGACCAAACCAGCTGGAAAACCCGAAGTAACAGATGTAACAAGCCCTAAAAGCCGGCTCCAGCTTTAGACTGAGCATGGCCCTAATCATAGGGAATATTTCATTGATCAGCCTGCATGTCAATCAAGGTGCTGTCCTGTCTGTTTCCCCTCCTGCCAATCTGCATCTGCAGCTGGATGGTCAAAGATGTCCTTGGTTTCCTTGACAACAGCCAAGATACCAATGAGTTCTGACATTCCTTTCATAGCAAATGGCAAACACTGTAAAGCTGCTAAAAGAAAAAATTAACTCTATCCCAGGGAAGAAACAGCATTATCTCATTATTCGCATAGTAAATCTGAACAAAAGACTGTACTGGCTATGTAGGAGAGAGGTTCAAAATGCATGAAGAAAATTAACCCAATTTCAGTAGAAACAGCACGTTTCCTCAGCCTCCCCTTCACCAGGCTAAAGAAGTTTGGGTCTCCCAACATCTCCACACATGACCCAGACTTTCTCTGGCCATACGACAGCTCCTCCCGTTCCTCCAGAATGGGGAACCTCACACTGGGACACACGGCTCCAGGTGTGACCACACCAGTGCTGAGTCATGATGGACAATAACTGCCCTTGTCTGGGTGGCCACGCTCCTCCCAGTGCAGCCCAATGTGCTCATGGGCGTGTTCCTGTTTAGCACCACTGAGAACTGGCTGAACATCCAGGCTCAGAGGGTTGTGACCAGTGGCACAAAGCCCAGCAGGAGGCACCATGAGGAGCACTGAAGGACACCATATCCCTACCCAACATCTCCTCCCCACAGGTGTCTCTTGGGTCCCTGGAACCACCTCAGTGCCAAGGGGGAGAGCACTGCCTGTATGGGGTGGAGGAGATGGGGTCTGGAATGAGGGTCCAGGGGCAGTTTCTCCTGGTTGTTCATGAAGCAACAAGCTGGGCTGGATATTTGGACAGATGAACAATTCCTAAGGGCCTCCAAGGGGCATGGGGATGGTCTACAGTTTCCTGCATGCTGCCTTTTCTGGTGGGGATCGCAGAGGCTGCCACCCCTTTACAGGACCCAGGACAGGCCTTGTCCTTCCTCTGGTCACAGCTGGACCTCAGTTCTCCAGTTCAGCCCCAGCTCAGGAGCCTTGTCTAGAGGTGACTTTTGGGGTAAGGTTGACAAGAGGGGTGCATAAGTTTGTCTTAAGAACATGTGATGAGCACCAGGACTGAAGTACCAGAGCAAAAGGATGTGGCTTCTGGGTGAATACTTTCTGCAGGGCAAGTCCGGACACAGAGTCCCAGACTTCCTTTCCATGCCACCCTTCATGAGGGATGATGCATTAGAAGATGGCAAGTGGGGGACACCAGTCCTTCTCCAGCTACTTCCCAGGCCCGGTGAAGCACCAGGACAACAAGGACTTCTGGCCCTGCACCCTAAACTCTGGGTGTTATCTTGGGGCAGCTGAACACCATCATTTTTCTCTCCAAGGCAATTTCCAGCCCAGGTCAGCTCCTGTCTGATCTCCCCCATCCCTCCTCTGATCTGCTCTGGTGCTCATGGCCCCTTCCCTGTGCTCCCCACAGGGCCCCAACCTGGCACTGATGCTCTGCAGAGCAGGTTGGCTGCAGGACCATGGGGTGACTGCACACTGGTTGTGCTGCTCAGTGAGGGACACAGATGCAACTGGCTGGGCTGCACTCTCACTGAGCTCTTTCCTGGGGGTCTAAAGCTCTCGAATGAGTTCACAACATTTCTTGGGACTCATTGGATTTTCTGCCCATTTCTGTTCAGCAATTCCTTCCTTGTACTTCAGGTGTCTGGAGATTGGTGCAGGAAGACACGGACTATCTCCTTCCCAGGGACGGAGGTAGGCTGACCAGCCCATAATTCTTCAAATTCTCCTTCCTGCCCTTCTTGAAGATGGGTTTAACATCCTCCTTTCCCAAGGACCTCAGAACTTCTCTGATTCTGCTGTTCCATTGAGACCACC
Organism: Streptopelia decaocto; assembly: GCF_964273445.1. Lineage (NCBI taxonomy): Eukaryota > Metazoa > Chordata > Aves > Columbiformes > Columbidae > Streptopelia > Streptopelia decaocto. Next base: position 80,174 of record NW_028117033.1, on the reverse strand, counting down.
ATCCAGAATCACGGGTAACCACTTGCAATGAGCCTGTCCCAGCAGCTGAGATGAATTTGACTAAACCACTGAGGTTTGTTCCTGCAGTCACACAGAAAAATGCCAGTGTTCCATCAAGCATCCACGTCTGAGCTGGACTCGTGAACTCCTTCTTCAGCCAGGGGTGTTAAGAGACAGAATCTTTCCAATTTGCACATAGAGGTCGTGGTCTCAGTTTCTCTTTGGCCTCCTGTTGCCACTCCAAAGTGATGGGAGGCACCTCAGTCCTGTGGTGTGTCACCCTGCTCTGCACTCATCTGAGATGTCTCACGTCATGAGGAATGGACATGGGGATCACAGTTCAAGGAAGAAGATCCCAGGGTATGGTTTCCCATGGGCTGTTACTCCCAACGTGAAGTGACCTTGAGACACTGTCTGTCCCACAGGCCTTCATGGAACCCCCAGGAAGAGCTGATGTTGTTTGCACTCACTTGGGTTCATCTCACCTCACATCCATGATGTGCGTGCTCACATCTCATCTGTACAATGCAAACACGGATTGCTGACCTGCTCATTCAGTGTCCCTCCATGGAGGGAAGAGCAACGTCTGTGAGCTGGGGAGAGAGGCCAGTGCTGGAAATGGTGGTTGTGAGGGCCATTCCATGACTATGTCCTGGGGCAGCTTCTGTGAGGTGTCTGGTGCACACGGGCACAGCCCAGCCCCTGCTCTGCTGGTCCTGCAGGTCTCTGGCAGGAGCCTGGCTCTGAGAGGACACTGCTGTGTGCCAGCCCTGAACACACACACACACACTGTTCAGCTGTACACTGGGGTTTCATCTGTGGGTGACTTTTGTAGGAATATGCTTGAGAGAAACTTTGCAAGAAGATATAAACCATCATGCACTGCCCTGAGGAGATCACCTTTCTATCTGGAAAGGCTGTTGTGAGGCCAGCTCTGTCACAGCAGTGCCCATTGCCTGTCCCTGCCTGCGCTCACAGGACTAACACACAGCAGGACGGTGACCAAGCTGCCAGAGCACTCAGGCCTTGCACCAACACAAGGGTTGAGAAGGAGAGTGTGGGTGTGGAACCAGAACAGCTCTGGAAGAACAAGCGCTGGTGCTCTGTGGTAGTGCTACCATGCTGGACTCTGTTCCCCTCCACCAATGCAGACAGAAACTGTTCCTCTAGCTCCAAAAGGGCCTTAAAATGAGACCTCAGGTGAAAAAGAAAACAAACCAAAACTCTGTAGGGCTCTTTATTTTGTTTAAAAAAACAGAGACAATGGTCATAGAAAAAATGAAGACAGATAATTAGGAAAGGGATAATAACATTATCACAAAACACTACCACAACAAAAAACAAAGCAAGAATGGCTGAGCCTGCAATGAACTACACTATAACTGTTATGCAGTGTATGAGAGTTTGTTGCTGTTTGTTATTGAAAACATCCAGTTATCAGTTTCCAAACTGAATTCTGAAGCTCCTGGTTCCTCATGCTGTAGATGAGGGAGTTCACAGCTGGAGGAACTACCGAATACAGAACAGAGACCATCACGTCCAGCCATGGGGAAGAGGTGGAGGGGGGCTTCAGGTAGGCAAACATGGCAGTGGTGATGAACAGAGAGACAACAGCCAGGTGAGGGAGGCAGGTGGAAAAGGCTTTGTGCCGTCCCTGCTCAGAGGGGATCCTCAGCACGGCCCTCAAGATCTGCACATAGGACACCACAATGAACACAAAACACACAAATGCTACCAAGAGGCCTATCACAATAAGCCAAGCTTTCCTGGGGTAGGAGTGTGAGCAGGAGAGCTTGAGGATCTGAGGGATTTCACAGAAGAACTGGCCCAGGGCATTGCCCTTGCACAGGGGCAGTGAAAATGTATTGGCCGTGTGCAGCAGAGCACTGAGAAACCCAGTGGCCCAGGCAGCTGCTGCCATGTGGACACAAGCTCTGCTGCCCAGGAGGGTCCCGTAGTGCAGGGGTTTGCAGATGGCAACGTAGCGGTCGTACGACATGACTGTGAGAAGAAAATACTCTGCTGTTACAAAGAAGGCAAACAAATAGATCTGTGCAGCACATCCTGCATAGGAAATGGCCCTGGTGTCCCACAGGGAATTGGCCATGGATTTAGGGACAGTGGTGGAGATGGTGCCCATGTCAAGGAGGGCGAGTTTGAGCAGGAAGAAGTACATGGGGGTGTGGAGGTGCTGGTCCCAGGCTATGGTGGTGATGATGAGGCCGTTGCCCAGGAGGGCAGCCAGGTAGATGCCCAGGAAGAGCCAGAAGTGCAAGAGCTGCAGCTCCCGTGTGTCTGTGAACGGCTGGAGGAGGAACTGGGTGATGGAGCTGCTGTTGGACATTGGCTGCCTGTGGGCATGAGGACCTGTAATAGGAGGAAAGACAGTGATGATTTAGATGAGACTTCTCTGGGAGAAACCAAAGGCATTTCCCATAGACCCTCACACAAAGAGACACTTTTCTTTTTCCAGGAGAATGTCCTGGCTGAGCCCTCGTCAGTGCTTGATGAGTGTGGAATGAAGAGCAGGTTCTCTGCCCATGGGCTCCTGAGGAGTCAGCCTGACCCTGTGTGATTGGGTGGGCAGGGGCCAGTCCTGGGGTTCATCTTTGTCAGCTGGAACCGCTCCTGGTGCAGAAGGGACTGTCAGCATCTGTACCCCCAGGCCTGAGAAACTGAGTGTGAGAGGTTTGGTGTTTCTACAGCTCCTTCTCCCCTCCCACCCTGGGGAGTGTTCTTGGGTGTCAGAAACCCTCAGCATTTCTGCTGCACTCAGGGAGAACAGAGCGAGTCCTGCGAGACCAGAGGATGCCTGTGGGTCAGTGCAGAGTGAGGGCAGCTGGTCTGTCCCTCTGTCTTGCTCCAGCTGCCCTGGGCTGGCACCTTTCTGAGATGGAGGCTGATCACAATCCCATGTTACCCTGAAAAGCCACCGGGCATTGCTGAGAGCAGAGGGATCCACCTCAGACCATGACAAGTCTCACCCTTTCCTAAGGTCTCAGCACCCAACGTTTAGCCCAGGATACACACAGCTCGTTCCCCAGCCCCACAGACTGCATTGCCCACACCCCACAGGTCAGAGCAAAGCTGGGACACGTGTGCCCATGGACACACCTGCAGGAAAGGATCCACAAGATCAGGCTGTGACTCTGCAGCTGAAACTGCCATCCCCAGAGAGCCTGACAGCAAGAACAAGATCCCAACAGCAGTGACCCAGAGCAGGGGAGCAAGAAGGAAAATGCGGTGAGGGTGGGTGTGAGAGAGGCCAGGGCAGAGGCAGCCGGGCACTCAGACAGCGTCCCCCTTCTCCAGCTGTGCAGCCACCTCCCAGACACCAACACTGTCGGGCAGCTGCTCTCAGCCCCTGTGCTCTGCAGAGGAACTGGAGCTCTGGCTGCACAGGAGCTGCTTCATGACTTGGAGCCCCCGGCCCTGAGGGCAGAGGCTTTGCTGGGTGGGACAGGAGGCCAGGGGGCTGCTCACAGGAGGGATCTGCACTGCAGGGGATCACAGGGACTTTTCTCTGTTCTCCCACCCATAACCATTCGGGTTCAGTTTCCTCTCATTTCTGATCAATTCCCTGCTGCCTGAAGATTCTCCCCCTGGGAGGTGTTTCCCTGTCCATGTCTCTTCCCTGTCAGTGCTCACAGACCATCCCACCCTCTGTGCCCTCCCCCTGGCCCTACAGATCCTGCCTGTTCACAGGGCACTGCCTGGGGGCATCTTCCTGTCTGCAGGCTGGAAAACAGGACAGGTCAGACTAAGTCTGATGGGTCCAGCCAAGGTGATGCAGGTGCTGTGCACAGGCAGAGGGGTGGTGAAGGGATGTCATGAGCCTTCTGGCAGACGTACTGATCACTCAGAGTTGCAGTTCAGGAGTCTCAGTGACTTGTTTAAGCATGAGAGCTCATTTTCATTTTATCCTTTCCTGCACCCCCCACCTCTTGGGAAAGGAAACTGAAAAGGAAAGCTCCTTATCTGTCTAGTAATCCTTGCATTGATCTTGTCATTGGGGCATCGCCTTAGAAAAATCCTGCAGGTGATCTGGAGCTGTGAGCATCACTGACCCACACAGCACTCTCTCCACAGCAGAAGCACCTTTCCTGCCCTTATCGGGGATGCTCCTTCCCCCCACAGCTTCTCCCCACAGCACCATGGGGATCTCCCCCAGACAGGGACCCTGCTCTGCTCCCCCTGCAGTCACCCTCAGCAGAAGTTGTCATCATTCCCTGTCCCTCTGACAGTGCAGCAGGGAAGCCCTGCTCTGGAGTGTGTTCTTCTCCTCTACAACAGAGATACTGTGAGAGAGACCTGACAGATCTTGTAAATTGTGGAATGTACCAGCTTAGGGTCTCCCTCCAGGAAATGCAGCTGCGTTGTCCTACAGCCAGAGACTTACCATGTGAGAACTGTGATTTGTCTCATTGAATCCTCAGCAACAAACCACCCCACATTGCCTTTCCCCTCTCTCTGCCTGGCTCCTGTGCCCTCGGTGCTGCAGGCAGAGCCCTCAGCCCTGCTGCGCTTTGCAGAGGAGCTGCTCCTGGGCAGAGCTGTCTCTCTGCGGCGCTGCCGCTTGCCATGAGCTCCCTGTGTCCCAGGAGCCCAGCCCAGCTCAGCAGCACAGGAGCAGCCCATGATGTCCGTTTCTCTGTCCCCTCTGGGCTCCTCCAGGCGTCCCTGGGGCTGCAGTGGCACAACTTTGAAGTTGAAGCAATCAGTGATGTTGATTCTCTCTCCCCTTCAGAGACACTTCTTTCCAGCATTGTATTTTTCATTTTAAAAAATAAATCGGTATGAGAATCATATTTTCTTGTCACATCATTAGACAGGACACCAGAAACTTTACAGCAAAAGATCTAATATCTCCAGGCTAGGGGAGGAATATCTTCAGTTGAATGACTTTAGGCATTTTGTTCAGGTTTTATACTTCTAGGTCTAGAGAGACATTCATCAGTCTTTGGCCATGTCATGTCTGTGCTCTGAAGCAAAGCCTTTGCACACATGGGCTCTTGGACACTTGGTACCAGGTTTCTTGTGACAGGTCAGAGCTGGGCTGGTGCCACAGCTGGGGTGGTTCAGCCCAGATGTGAGGCAATGTCCTCAGCCAGGGACCTGACTGGGGGAGCTGGAGCTGTCAGTGCTGCAGACAGAGCTGTGACACGGATGGAATGAACTGCCAGGCAGGGTGGCAGAAGTGAGTTCATCTGCTCTGCAAGGACAGCAGCCTCCAAGCACAGCAACAGTCCAGATCAAAACTCAGTCCAGACCTGTAAGGCAATTCAAGGGCCCCATAATGAGCTGTTACTACTGCAGGAACAGTTAAAAGAGAAAAAAGGACGCTGTGTGGACACTGATGAATATAATAAGAGGTGAGAATCTCTATGTCCTCTTGTTCTCCCTCTTCTCCAGGAAGGTCTCCCAGGCCTCTGTGTCTGGAGTCAGAACAACCAGCAGTGGATGGGGATCAAGTCGGGGTCACTGGAACTAACACAATCCTCTCCAGTCTATGGGACAGCAGGGGCAGCATCCCAGGAGCTGGGACAGCAGGACAATGTCACAGTGAGGCCACTCTCCACCGTCTTGGAAAGCTCATGGAGACTGGGGGGGCTCCCTGACCACTGGCAGCTCTCACACAGTGTGTGCACTTTTCAAAATGGCCAATGGGTGAGCAGGGGAACTAAGGGCTGTTCCCCAGAGCATGTCCACTGGGACCCCATTTCTGGGTGTCTGGAAGAGAAGGTGATGAGGTTTACCCAGGGTAAAGGCAGGGCAGATGAAGGAAGCTCAGAACTCCAGACTCTGCGGCACAGTTGGGACTGCAGAGACTGGAAATGCAGGTAACTGTGTGTCAGTGCACACCACATAAATATTCTGCCTTCCTTTGTGCCTTTGCACTGACCTGGGATCTGTTCATTGGCCACCTTTGTCTCAAAAAGAAACTATTCTCCTATGCCAACAACACCTCATACCAGGAAACAAAAAAACCAAACCAAACCAAACTCTTTAAATGATTAAAAAAACAAGCGTGAGACAAAACATTGTTCTAAGAACTTCTTTCAAGACACAACTACTGAGGTGTAGTAGATGTTTTGAAAAGCAAGAATGACTGCTACGAATTAAATTTAAGAGCTTTAGTTCATCATCATCATCAAGGAGAATAAGGAGTTCCCTGTTACTGTTATCAGTGACAGTACCACCGTTCACAAACATCCTTCAGAGCATCTCCATTTTTCCTGGGCTCCAAAGCGCATCCTGCTCAGAGTTTGACAGGATTGCTGCAAACCCCTGTGACCCAAATCTCTACAACTGTCTCTGCTCAACAGTCTTTTACCCCAGGAAGGGGAAAACTGCCAATGCAGACACCAACCCAGTGCCCAACCTGCCTGGAGGGCTAGGACAGTTGTGCCACACAACAGCCGCCTCTGAGGGAAGCTGGAGGTGATGGAACTGAAATGGTTTTAACCCAAATCATAGAATCAGAGAATCATTTACACTGGAAAAGACCATTAAGAACATGGAGTCCAACCGTAAATCAAACACTGTCAACTCCACCACTAAACCATATGCCAAAGCACCACATCTCCACGTCTTTTAAACACGTCCAGCAATGGAAGCTCCAATCCTGAGCTGGCAGGACACCATTGGCTGCAGCTGGACATAAGATACTGGTCATGGCTGTGAGTTCAGCCCTCGCTGCAGAATGTCTCACACCCTCACTGAGGAGGGCAGGGGGCTGGGAGATGGGAGCACGTTTCAGTTTCCAGATCCCAGCACAGAGCCTAAACCATCCTGCCCTTGGACTCTGGATCCCATTTCGTGAGATGCAAAGCTGGTGGGGCTTCTGTGGATAATCACGTTAAAAGGCACGAAAAGTCCTTCAAATGTTTGTGTAATTTGTCTTGGAATGTCAGTTTTATATGCTTATATTTAAATGTCTGTAAAATAGCACTCTGCATCTCTGGTAGCCCCCCTGGCAATGACAATTAAATAGGCATTTGCACTATAAGGCTTCATACCCCATCCACAAGCACACATCCAAGTGGTTCAGATGACGGGTGGTCTGGCAAACGTCACCCTTTGTGTCCCCAGGTGATGGACACTGCTCATGTGCCTCTGCAGAGAGTGGCAGGAGCTGGATCCCCTTCTCAGGTCAGACTCCTTCCAGGAGAGACACAGACACAGGGGGAACTCATCAGGGCTTTACGGCATTTCACTCGGCATCAGTTTTGACAGATTGGGTGCTGTCCTGTGACTGCCCTTTCTGCACAAATGATCATACAAACACAACCATTTAGTGAAACATGGTCATAAAGGGGCTGTTATGGACAAGAAAGCTCACCGTGAACTCTGGAGAGAGTGAGGAAGTTTATAATAAGCACCAGGAAGAACCAAGAAGCTCGAGGCCTCTTCTGAAGAGCAGGAGGCCCTGAGCATCCATGATTGGCCATTGTAGGTGTGGGAGAGGGTCAGGGCATGTCAGGGAGAAGCAATGAGATGGCTGATGGCTTCAGTGAACCCTTCCAGCCATGTCTGAGCTCAGAAATGGAAAGCAGTTGATGTCTGCAGGTGGAGGAGGAAGAGGAGGAAGATTTTCCTGGGAATATGGAAGGAAGAAAGGCCTCTCTTGGGCTAATCCTATATGGCAGTGACATTTCCATCCTGTGGGCATGGCTGTGCCTGGAAGATGGGGAACGGCTGCTGCTGGGGTGGCTGTGCTCAGTCACTGAGCCAGCACTGTGTCCTTGTGGCCAGGAAGGCCAATGGCATCCTGGGGTGTATTAGAAGGGGGGTGGTTAGTAGATCGAGAGAGGTCCTCCTTCCCCTCTACTCCACCCTGGTGAGACCACACCTGGAATATTGTGTCCAGTTCTGGGCCCCTCAGTTCAAGAAGGACAGGGAACTGCTGGAGAGGGTCCAGCGTAGGGCAACCAAGATGATTAAGGGAGTGGAGCACCTCCCTTATGAAGAAAGGCTGAGGGAGCTGGGTCTCTTTAGTTTGGAGAAGAGGAGACTAAGGGGGGACCTTATTAATGTTTATAAATATATAAAGGGTGAGTGCCATGGGGATGGAGCCAGGCTCTTCTTGGTGGCAAACAATGATAGGACAAGGGGTAATGGGATCAAGCTGGAACACAAGAGGTTCCACTTAAATTTGAGAAGAAACTTCTTCTCAGTGAGGGTGACAGAGCACTGGAACAGGCTGCCCAGGGAAGTGGTGGAGTCTCCTTCTCTGGAGACATTCAAAACCTGCCTGGACATGTTCCTGTGCGACCTCACCTAGGTGTTCCTGCTCCAGCAAGGGGATTGGACTAGATGATCTTTTGAGGTCCCTTCCAATCCCAAACATACTGTGATACTGTGATACTGTGATGGCCCATGAGCTGACCCTGCTCTGCTCCTCTCTTACACTGCCAACACTTGGATGGTCCTCAGGAATCATCCATGACCCTGGTGGATGCATGAACCTCCTGGAGTGATGGCTATGGATCCAAATAGGGGATTCAAGCAAGTTTGGGACTGGGACATTGAGGTGATTGGTGACCACTGCCAGGTGAATGAAAGAAGCTAAATGAGTTGTGAGGAACTCACAGGTATTTCCAACTCCACAGAAAACCAGAGTATTGCAGTTAAAGCAACAGCACTTGACATAAACACCACCCCCAAAACACAAAACACTCACACTGACCACAGGAAAAGCCTTGAAAAACTTTTGAGAAAAATCTACCAGGTCCCAGGGGTCACGGCTCAGCCGTTCTGGTGATGAACAAACATCAAGGGCTGACATGGCATCAGAGCCACCTCCACATGGCCCTCACCACCTGGAACCAGAGTCTCCAAGTCTTGCCTTCAGCAGCCTCTACAGACAGGGACCTGCACTGGTTGTTTCCTTCACAGCTGTGTCAGTGATGGCCCTTCATGGGGTCCCAAACACCCTCAGAAACTTGGAGTTTGCTTCTGTATTTCACTTCATTAGAGGTTTGTTCATTCTCTCAGTAGCTGCAGTTCAGGATCATGGCAGCAGAGAGCTAATTAACATCGAAAATGCTCTTAGAAGCCAAGGCTTTGTGCATCATTTTCCTAAAGGCTTCAGGTCTGGTGTGGATGATTAGGGAGATTTCAGGAATAGCAAAACAGAGACCATTTGCATAACTAACAGCAATAAAGCCAAATTTCTTCTATTTCCTTCCCTGCTTGCCCTTCCCTCCCTTTCCAGAACAGGTGGCATCAGCAGCCTCCAGTTCATATTGATGTGGAATGTCTCCTAGGAAAGACTGAATATGTCAGAAAAGTGGGTAACTAAATCACCATATGAGCGAGGAGAAAGACCAGGACACCTCAGTAGGAGTCACACTCCTCTGGACGACGAGTAAAGCAATAAACGGCTCATCTGCTTCTACATAGAAGTTTTAATGTAACTTGTTACAGGTCCAGCTTGTCATCTGTATTTTCTGTTGTTGTTGGCATTTTTTTTGTTCTGATAATGTTGTCATCCCCTTTCTAAATCACTGTCTGCTTTTCTTCTATAACCCCTGGTTGTGTAAATGAGGAGCCATGATCTGTGTGTATTTAAACAAAGTAAAGGGTCCTGTAGTGACTTGATTTTCACTATATCCTTCCTGCAAGGCCTTTTGGAGCTGCAGGGACAGTTTCTGTCCATGGGAGTAAGGGAAAAGAGTCCAGCATGGCAGCACTGTCAGGGAGCAGCAGCGCTTGTTCTTCCAGAGCTGTTCTGGTTCCACTCACACACTCTTCTTCTCATCCCTGGTGTTGGTGCAAGGCCTGAGTGCTCTGGCAGCTTGGTCACCATCCTGCTGTGTGTCTGTCCTGTGAGCGCAGGCAGGGACAGGCAATGGGCACTACTGTGACAGAGCTGGCCCCAGAACAGTCTTTCCAGATAGAAAGGTGATCTCCTCAGGGCAGGGACTGATGGTTTCTATCTTCTTGCAAAGTTTCTCTCAAGCATATTCCTACAAAAGTCACCCACATATGAAACCCCACTGTGCAGCTGAACAGTGTGTGTGTGCAGGGCTGGCACACAGCAGTGTCCTCTCACAGCCAGGCCTCCTGCCAGAGACCTGCAGGACCAGCAGAGCAGGGGCTGGGCTGTGCCCCTGTGCACTGGACACCCCACAGAAGCTGCCCCAGGACATCGTCATGGACTGTCCCTTCACAACCACCATTTTCAGCACTGGCCTCTCACGCACAGATGTTGTTCTTCCCTCCATGGATGGACACTGAATGAGTAGTTCAGCAGTCTGTGTTTGCTTTGTACAGATGAGATGTGAGCACGCACATCATGTATGTGAGGTGCCATGACCATGAGCCAGCACTGTGTCCTTGTGGCCAGGAAGGCCAATGGCATCCTGGGGTGTATTACAAGGCGGGTGGTTAGTAGATCGAGAGAGGTCCTCCTTCCCCTCTACTCCGCCCTGGTGAGACCACATCTGGAATATTGTGTCCAGTTCTGGGCCCCTCAGTTCAAGAAGAAACTGGAGAGGATCCAGCATAGGGCAACAAAGATGATTAAGGGAGAGGAGCACTTCCCTTATGAAGAAAGGCTGAGGGAGCTGGGTCTCTTTAGTTTGGAGAAGAGGAGACTGAGGGGTGACATTAATGTTTATAAATATATAAAGGGTGAGTGCCACGAGGATGGAGCCAGGCTCTTCTCAGTGGCAAACAATGATAGGACAAGGGGTAATGGGATCAAGCTGGAACACAAGAGGTTCCATTGTCACGAAATATTACACGGAGGCACCCCAAGGTTAATTTAAGGGACAACAGAGTCCACAGCAACTTTTATTAAACCAGTAAGAAACAGGGTTCTTGCACTCCACCAGTGACTTAAATACAGGTTCGGATATCAGTTGAGGAAATAATTTGAAGGGGCAGCAACTAATACAACAGCGGTCCACAGTGTGCATGCACGTGGCTGCACCAAAACAATGCCGGAGCCAGCCTTGGGTCCCGGAGAAGCACACACTTGCCGAACACGGTGCAAAAGAGATGCACGTACTCGTAGTGAGTACGAGAAGTGTGCACTCGCGATTCCGCGAGGGTAAATTTATAATACACTCGCAATTGTGCGAGGAAATAATTTACTTACCCGTGCCAGTGTGCACGGAATCCTACACGTGCTTATGTGAAAGCACGGGAGGAAAATACACTCGCGGTTGTGCGAGGGGCTCTCAGCGGCCACTCGCGACTGTGCGAGGATTAATTTAAAGTACCCGTGCAAATGTGCACGGAAAATATATGTGCAAATGTGCACGGAAAGTATAAATATGCTCGCAATCCGCGAGAAGTTTTACTTACACACGTGGCGGCAGGGCAAGTGGAGTCTCCATCCCGGGGAGCGGGGGGGGCCCGTGGCTCCCGGCGGCAGGGGCCAAGCTCGTGCTCCGAGGGACCCGCACAAGGGGGCCGAGTCGCCGACGAGCGTCCCGTTTTTATAGGCTGATCAGACCTGACTGGAGTCACTCTAGAAGCTTCTCTGCACCTCCACACTGTCTGTGGGTGCCTCTGAAGCTTTCCAAACATCCCCCATACTGGCCGCAGGGACCCAGCGGCTCAGTGGCGCCTGGGCACTCCCTTCTCCTAATGGGCCTGGCAGGGTGTGCTCTGGGCCACACAAAAGAAGCTGTTAGCCTCAAGTACCAGAGAAAGAGGGGAGGGGGGTTGCATTCCACGACATCCACTTAAATTTGAGAAGAAACTTCTTCTCAGTGAGGGTGACAGAGCACTGGACCAGGCTGCCCAGGGAGGTTGTGGAGTCTCCTTCTCTGGAGACATTCAAAACCCGCCTGGACATGTTCCTGTGTGACCTCACCTAGGCGTTCCTGCTCCAGCAGGGGGATTGGACTAGATTATCTTTTGAGGTTCCTTGCAATCCCAAACATATTGTGATACTGTGATACTGAGTGACGTGAACACGAGTGAGCACAAACACCATCAACTGTTCCTTGGGGTTCCATGAAAACCTGTGGCACACACAAGGTCCTGAGGTAATTTCCTGTTGGAAGTAACACCCCATGGGAAACTGCCTGAATGCAGCACTGGGTTGTGCTTCCTTAATTGAGCTCCCCGTGTCCATTCCTCATGATGTAGGACATCTCAGATTAGTGCAGAGCAGGGTGACACACCACAGGGCTGAGGTGTCTCCCACCCCTTTGGACTGGAAACAAGAGGCCAAAGGGACAATGTGACTCCTGTCTCTGTGTGTAAAAGGGACAGACTGTCTCTGAGCATCCCTGGGTGAACAAGGAGTCCTGAGACCAACTCAGATATGGATGCCTGATGGAACCTTGGCATTTCTGTGTGTGACTCCAGGAACAAACCTCAGTGGCCCAGTGAGATTCATCTCAGCTGCTGGGACAGGCTCATTGCAAGTGCTCCTGTCTGCTCTGTTACCCTTACCTGTGATTCTGGATTGTGCTCTCAAAAGTAAGACAAAGTGGTAAGAGGGTTTCCGAGGTCTTTGGAAAATGCAGATATCGAACCCATCTGCATGAAAAGCATGAAGGAAAATTAACAGCTGGTCAACCTGCCGCCATACCCGGAATTTTGCAGGGTCACAGACATGGTGTTCCTTGGTGTCCTAGTAGCCAGATCAGGGATCTCTGGGCTGGAGAACCGGAAGCTGGCTGGGAAGTTGGCTGGACAATCAAGACAAATGTCATCAGCGGTACAAAGCCCTCCATGCAGCCAGTTACTAGTAGCATCCCTCAGTGGCCAGCACTTGGACCAACACTGTTAAAAGTCTTTATTCTCCCTCTGTATGATGTGACGAGTGCACTTTCAGCTTCTCTGTGGATGATGCATAGTTGTGAGGAACCCTTGAACAACCTCACCTGGTTAACCCTGCCTGGAGCAGGACAGTGAGACAAGTGAGATAAGGGCTCTCTTCAAACCTCAAGTTATTTTGCGATTCAATGAATCTTTCTTTTGGAGAGCATTTTGAAGGCAGAATAGGCAGAGGAAGAATAAAAAGAATAAATGACAGAAAAGGAGTTCTAAATGTTGTCAACAAAAATACAGCAGTTCCTCTGAAGAGTGTTTTTCAACTCAAATCTCTAGTAGGGAATATATTTCATAAATTTGATAAAACAAGTATACTTTTATCTGATCGGGTCCTGGGCCATAAAAAAGGTGATGGATAGTTATGGTATTATGAGTTTGGTTGTGTCTCAGACACTCATAATCCAGTCAGAATCCTGTGGCTGTGAAGGGGACAGTGAGGCCAGTTCTGTGTCTGGAGGTGACAGCCCAGCAGCAGGGACATGGCTGGGAAAGAACCTCAGCCTAAGTATGACAGATCCTACCCAGGAAGAGATCTTGGAGACAGGTTGTCACATCCATCCCACCTGAGAACATGACGGGACAGCAGCAGGGACATGGTCGTGCGTATCAGAGAAGCTGAAAGGCCAGCAGCACTCATGGGATTTAGGAGGTCATGGTGAGATTACTTCTCTCTGGTCAAGTGCAAGACAACTAGAAGAATAACAGGTTGGGATCTCTGCTTCATGGGCAGTTTCTAAGGTGGTAAAACTTCCACAAGCAGTGGGAAAAAGCAGCAGAGAAAAAAAAAAACAAAGCCACCAAGTGCAGATGGGGAAGTAGAGACTGGATATCAGGAGGAAGAAATGTCACTGGAAAGGCAGTGCTGTGGGGCAAGAGGTGACCCAGAGGGAGCTGGATCAGCCCATGGTTTGTGTTCCAAAGAGCAGCCGGTGAGGGTGCAGACACAGCAGTGAAGGGGCAGAAATGCTGGGCTGAGAGCAGGTGGGAAAGCGAGATGGGTGTCTGCAGCCTGCAGGGAAAGAGGGGCAGGGGTAGCACCGTGTAGAATAGCCTGGGATGGAGATGGTAAAGGGCGCTGTAAGGCTGGAAGGGACCCACAGAACCCAGGTCTCTGTCCCCTTGGCCATGGCAGTTGTCTCTGCCACTGAGGCCCAGGAGAAGACATGTTGTCCTCATGTCACTGGGGCCTCGCTGCCTCCTTGCAGCCGCTTGGGGAAGCTGGAAGTTGTTGTACCAGTGTTGTCCTTCCCTGGGCCTTGCACACCCACATCCCACGATCCCAGGAAGAGCACTGAGCCACGTGTGAGGGACAGGATCCCCCTTCCCATTGCCTGGAGGTCATGGCTTCTCCTTTCTGCTTCAGAAAGCAAACCAAGGGGTTTCTGAGCATCAGAGCTGAAGAAAAGACTCAAAGGAGATCTCATGGTGGCTACAACTTCCTCACAAGGGGAGAAGGAAGGGAAAGGACTGATCTCTTCTCTCTGGTGACCAATGACAGAATCCAAGGGAATGGAAGAAGATGTGCCAGGGGAGGTTTAGGTTGGACATGAGGAAAAGGTTCTTCCGCCAGAGGTGCTGGACACTGAACAGGCTCCTCAGGGAGGTGTCACGGCCCCAACCTGATGGTGTTCAAGAAGAGACTGGACAATGTCCTCAGACACACGGTGTAACCTGTGGGGTGTCCTGTGCAGGGACAGGAGTTGGACTCCACGATCCTTGTGGGTCCCTTCCAACTCAGGACATTCTATAATTCTATGAAATACTACATCAAAAGTCCATGTTTTCACTGTACGGATGAGTTGTAAACATACACATCATGTGCATGTCCACTGTGTGCATGTGGTGAGATGAACCCAAAGGAACACAAATGCCATCAGCTATTCCTTCGGGTGCCATAAAGGTTAGAGGGACAGAGATGGTGTTCAGGGGTCTCTTCCAACCTGTGTTATTGTAGGATTCCATGAATCTTTTCCTTGGAGAGCTCTTTCACGTCAGAATAGACAGAAGAAGGAGAACAAAAAATCAGAGCTAGAAGCAGAGATATAAAATGTCCCAGTGTAAATACAGCAGCTTCTCTGAGGAACGTTTCTCCACTCAAACCCTTGATAATAATCTATTAGATAAACTTGATGAAAGCAGCTTAGTTTGATCTGCTCACACAGTGGACCACAAGGAGGGTGATGGTGGGTACGATGTCGTGTGGTCACTTGTGTCTCAGGAACTCATAGATCCAGTAGGGAGCCAATGGCTGTGGAGGGCACTGTGAGGTCACTTCTGCCTCTGCTGGGGATTGGCCAACAGCAGGAACATGGCTGGGAAAGGACTGTGAGGTCACACACACGAGACAAGCAATCGGGCCCAATCAGCATGGCTTGATGAAAGGCATGTCCTGCTTGACCACCCTGATCTCCTTCTATGACAAGGTGACTGGCTGAGCAGATGAGGGGAAATCTGTCGTGGGGAGTGAATCCGCCACACAGGCTGTGGGTGTTGTGTCCTTAGACTGCAGTAAAGCCTTTGACACCATGTCCCACAGCATCTCCTGGAGAAGCTGCAGCTCGTGGCCTGGATGGTGTATCTGCGATGGGCAAAGAACTGGCTGGGAGGCATTTTAGAGCCATTTGTCCCCTTCCTGTTCACATGGGCATCCCATGAATGCATCACTGCTCTCTACCCAAGCGCAGACAGGCACAAGGCCTTCTCCACCTGGACCTCTCACCAATGCCACTGTTTTCTCCAACACCCTCATCCTTGACTGTGAGATGCCAAGAACAGCCCTCCCAAGACAGTTTGACAAAGCCTTTTTTCTACTCCTTCCCCACATCCCTGCTCAATCCCCTCATGTAAAGCTTAAGGACCAGAAAGGTTGGGTACAAGAAGGACATTGAGAAAAATGGTCAGGAAAGCTTTGAGGTGCACAGAGAGCCCATCAACATGTTGGGCTGCTGTTCTCTCTGAACAGGCCCAGAAGACCTGGACAGCATTTGCTGTGTCCCAGAAACTCACCTGGAAGGTTGGGATATGGAGAAAAGGTTTGGTCTGGGAAGGGGCAGACAGGTGCTGGTGGAACTGGCTGGTGTGACCGTGAGACATCTCTCCAACACCTCAGAAAAGTCCTGGCTCTCAGGGAGGCTGCATGGTCCTCTGAGAAAGAAAATAGCAAAAATGACTTATCATAGAATAATTGTGGTTGGAAGAGACGCTTAAGATCATCGAGTCCAACCATAACCTAAATCTGGCACTAAACCATGTCCCTAAGAACCTCTTCTGTATGTCTTTTAAACACCTTCAGTGAGGGGGACTCCACAACCTCACTGGGCAGTCTGTTCCATTGCTTCAAAACCCTTTCCCTGAAGAATTTTTTCCTCATATCCAATCTAAACCTCCCCGTGTGCAACTTGAAGCCATTTCCTCTTGTCCTATGACTTGTTACTTGGGAGAAGAGACCAACACCCACCATGATAAAACCTCCTTTCAGGTAGTTGTAGACAGCTACAAGGTCTCCCCTCAGCCTCCTGTTCTCAAGGCTGAACAGCCCCAGCTCCCTCAACCGCTCCTCATAAGACTGGTGCTCCAGACCCTTCACCAGCCTTGTCACCCTCCTCTGAACTCTCTCCAGCACCTCAATGTCTTCCTTGCCATGAGGGGCCTAAAACTGACCCCAGGATTTAATGTGCAGCCTCACCAGTGCCCAGTACAAAGGGATGATCACTTCTCTAGTCCTGCTAAAGCTCTGATTGAATCAAGGCTTGAACACCTTGGTGTGACCCAGTTGGTGACAGGCTGGACTGCAGACTCCTGAGGTCCCTTCAACCTCAGTTCTCTCATGATCCCATTGTGATGTTGGGCTCTGTTTCAGACTGGAGCAGAGCAGGCGATGATGGGGCAGGATCCACCTGTGCTGTAGGTGACCATCTAAACCAACATCTCAGCCAGGGAACCAGCTAACACCTCAGTGTGACTTGCTCTGGGCAAAGTGGTGGAGTCCTGGGCAGGGAAGGTTCAGAGGGCATGGGGTGCTGTGCAAGACACAACATGATCTTGGCTTCATGCCTGCAGGCCCATCAGATGTCAGTTAATGTCAATGAAAATTAAAATAAGAAGAACTGAAGACAAATATGCAAAGCAAAGGAAGGTGTCAACATTTCTTTCTTTCTTTCTTTCTTTCTTTCTTTCTTTCTTTCTTTCTTTCTTTCTTTCTGTTTTACTTATTTACTTATTCATTAATATACTTACTGATTTATTTATTTATTTATTTGCTTATTTATTTATTTATTTAAAAGTCTTTGTAGGGGAGTCTCTTTTCTTTGAAAAGGAAAGAGTTCTCCATAACTGGGCATGGATTTAGGACATAAATGTCTTCAGCTCCAGGGACACAAAGACCTGGTGCCAGTGTAGATGCCCCGGGAACCCCTGCCCAGGCTCCACCTGCACTGCAAGGTGCTCTGGTCTCCCCAGGTCCTGTGTGAGAGATGCCAATCCCAAGCCAGCACCTCAGGTACACTGGGCCCCTGAAATGGCACTGGCTGTTTATGGTGAGACAGCTGAGGACTGATGTACTACGGGTAGGAGAAGAAATATTGGTCTTCCCTTGTACTTCTATTACCAACACTCTATGATTTCATCTCCCTCGTCATTCAGGAATTCCCACCTCTCCTGATTAAATGTCCCTGTCACAGGACAACTTTCCAGCACTGTCTGGACATTTGCCCTTCCCAGTGCTCTCAGGTTTCTCCTCCACTTGCTCGTTGGTCATTCAGTGGCCTCTCAACTGTCTGGTTTCTGCTTTGAGCTTCAGGGAGTTACAAACTTGCCCCGTTCTTCAGAGCTCTAATTGACATGGCAGTCAACACGTTCACTGTGTTTATTTCTATCCTCTCCTATCTCTCTGCCTAAAGCAGTTCTTGTATGGCTGTCCCTTGTGGATGCTGGACCTCATCAGATCCAGCTTACACACACAGCTGAGGAAAGGGTTTTGCTCTTTATTAAACTGTGCAGTGTTTACACAGGAGAGCAGGTGGAGCTGGTGCACAGGAGCTGCAGCATCTCCTGCAGAGCTCAGTGGAGAAGTCTGATGTAGGAAAAGTGATGCAATCTCTGGTGGCCAATGAGGGAACCGGCAGACTGGGGGTGGGAGTGAGGAGCCAGGTTGTCCATACAGCGTCCAGCCTCAAGGGACTCTTCTCCTGCCTGTCCAGATGTCTTCAGGAGACCCTCGGGATCAATGCCCAGTGTAGAATGCTGCTGTCACTTCTTCTATACACTGAAAAATGACAGAAAACACCCTTGAAAGAAAAAACCCTCCTTTATGAAATCTTCTTTGAAATCTTCATCATCATGTGTCCCATTGAAACGTCTACAGTTAGTTCTACAAGTCTGGAAGGTTTAAAGAAAATTACAGTAAGAAACATCGCTCGTTAGGGCTTTCTGTGTTTTAATGAGCCCCATGGCGTATTTGGTGCTGAGTCCATGAACCTCAGATACCAAGGACAGACTGAAGAGTCTGCTCAAGAAGTCCAAGTCAGGAGCAAACTCCAAAGTACCTTGAAGAATTAATGGGCCCCACTGAGGGCTGTTACTGACAAAGCCTCCCCAGGGACTCGTTAGAGCAGATAATTGGAGGCAGTGATTGCATCAGGCAAAGGCAAAGTGCAGCAGCTCTGATGCTGAGAAAGCCCTTGGTTTGTCTGATGAAGGACAATGGCCAAGCCTTGAGCCCCTGCTCCTGGGAAGGGAGATCCTGTCCCTCATGTGTGGCTCTGGGCTCTTCCTGGGGCTGTGGGGAGTGCGATGCCCAGTGCAGGACAATGGTGTGACACTCCCTGGGGGTGCAAGGAGGCAATGGGGTGCCATGGCCATGACAACCATGTGTCTCCTCTTAGGCTTCGCTGGCAGGGACATCAGCCATAGCCAAGGGGACAAAGACCTTGGCTCTTTCAGGGACATCCAGCCTTGCCAGCGCCCTTGGCCATGTCCACCACAGTCCATCCTGCACTGTCCAAGGCCTGTGGCTGTTTCCCCACAGGCTTCAGACACCCCATGCACTTCCCCACCTTGTTCTCACCCCGGTGTGTCCCCACCTGTGCTGCTGTCTCTCCATCCTCACCAGCTGTTCTTGAAACACAAAGCCATGGCTGATCCAGAGTCCTTCTGAATGACCACAGCACTGTGCTCAGAATGATATTTCTTGATCCTGAGCTCCACTCTGGGCCTCCAGAGCTGTGGTTTCTGATGGTTTTCCTTTCTCATGCTGTTTTCCTCCACCAAAAAAAAAAAAAAAAAACAAAAAAAAAAAAAAACCAAACAAAAACAAAAACCAAAGCAAAAATCCAAAACTGCCACCATCTTGGAAAGTGATTTTCAAGATTTCTGAAGCTACTACTGCCCTTCCTTGTCATGGTGTTACCACAGCCACCAACTAAGACCCTGATAGCTGCTCACATCCTGCCCCGAATCCCCAAAGTGGGACAAGGGAGAGAACTGAAAGGGAAGAGAATAACTCGTGGGCTTAGAAAATAGAATTCATAAGACAATAAAAGTAATTATAAAATATTACTACTACTACTAGTATACAGATACTAAAATATACATAAAATAAATGATACTCAGTGCAATCCCCCACAGATCTCCAGTCATGTGGAACAGCTAACAGAAAAGAAGGGAGCACCCCAGTCCTGAAGAGATGATCCCAGCAAGAGAAAGCAAAAATGTAAAAGGCAGAAAGGCCCAACGGCCAACTTAAACACAACAAAGTGTCATAAAACTGAACTAACACTGACCTCCCAACAGAATGAACAGAACCAAGCAACGTAGCCAGAAAATCTGAACTAACTAGCTGGAAAAGGCATCTCCAGTTTTAGACTGAGCATGACACAATGGTAGAGAATAGCTGGTTGATTGACCTGGATGTCAATCAAGGTGCTGTCCTGTCTGTGACCCCTCCTACCAATTTGCACCTGCAGCTGGACTCCAGAGAAGTCCTCGGTTTCACTGACAATAGTCCAGGTAAATTAAATAGAGATAGATAAATTAAATTAAGAAAATATACTCAGTGCAATCCCTCATGTAACTCCAGTCATATGGAGCAGCCAGTCCTGCAGAAGGGAGCACCTTGGTCCTGAACAGCCCATCTGAGCAAAAGAGAGCAAAAGGGCAACAGGCAGAAAGGCCCAAAGGCCAACGGCAAAATGACAGAATGGCAAAAGTCAGAACTGACATCGAACTCCTGACAGAATGAAACTTCTGAAAGGAACTCACCAAACCAGCTGGAAAACCCAAAGTAACGGATGTAACAAGCCCTAAATCTGGCTCCAGCTTTAGACTGAGCGTGACGCTAATCATAGGGAATATGTCATTGATCAGCCTGCATGTCAATCCAGGTGCTGTCCTGTCTGTGTCCCCTCCTGCCAATCTGCATCTGCAGCTGGATGGCCAAAGAAGTCCTTGGTTTCCCTGATAACAGCCAAGATATCAGTGAGTTCTGACATTCCTTTCATAGCGAATGGCAAACACTGTAAAGCTGCTAAAAGACAAAATGAACTCTATCCCAGGGAAGAAACAGCGTTACCTCATTATTCTCACAGGAAATCTAAACAAAAGACTGTACTGGCTGTGAAGGAGAGAGGTTCAAAATGCATGAAGAAAATTAACTCAATTTCAGTAAAAGCAGCACGTTTCCTCAGGCTCCGCTTCACCAGGCTACACACTGTGTGTAGTACACCAGTAGTACACACTACTACTACTACTCCACACATGACCCAGACTTTCTCTAGCCACATGGCAGCTCCTCCCCGTTCCTCCAGAATGGGGAACCTCACACTGGGACACACGGCTCCAGATGTGACCACACCAGTGCTGAGTCACGATGGACAATAACTGCCCTTGTCTGGGTGGCCACGCTCCTCCCAGTGCAGCCCAATGTGCTCATGGGCATGTTCCTGTTTAGCACCACTGAGAACTGGCTGAACATCCAGGCTCAGAGGGTTGTGACCAGTGGCACAAAGCCCAGCAGGAGGTACCATGAGGAGCACTGAAGGACACCATATGCCCACCCAACATCTCCTCCTACAGTTGTCTCTTGGGTCCCTGGAACCACCTCAGTGCCAAGGGGGAGACCACTGCCTGTATAGGGTGGAGGAGATGGGGTCTGGAATGAGGGTCCAGGGACAGTTTGTCCTGGTTGTTCATGCAGCAACAAGCTGGGCTGGATATTTGGAGAGAGGAACTCTTCCTAAGGGCCTCCAATGGGCATGGGGATGGTGTATAGTTTCCTGCACGCTGCCTTTTCTGGTGGAGATCACAGAGGCTGCCAGCCCTTTAGAGGACCCAGGACAGGCCTTGTCCTTCCGCTGGTCACAGCTGGACCCCAGTTCTCCAGCTTGGCCCCAGCTCATGAGCCTTGTCTAGGGGTGACGTTTGGGGTAAGGTTGACAAGAGGGGTGCATAAGTTTGTCTTAAGGACATGCGATGAGCACCAGGACTGAAGTACCAGAGCAAAAGGATGTGGCTTCTGGGTGAATACTTTCTTCAGTGCAAGTCCTGACACAGGGTCCCAGACTTCCTTTCCATGCCACCTTTCACGAGGGATGATGCACTAAGAGATGGCAAGTGGGGGACACCAATCCTTCTCCAGCTACTTCCCAGGCCTGGTAAAGCACCAGGACAGCAAGGACTTCTGGCCCTGCACCCTAAACTCTGGGTGTTATCTTGGGGCAGCTGAACACCAGCATTATTTTCTGTAGAGCAATTTCCAGCCCAGGTCAGCTCCTGTCTGATCTCCCCCATCCCTCCTCTGATCTGCTCTGGTGCTCCTGGCCCCTTCCCTGTGCTCCCCACAGGGCCCCAACCTGGCACTGATGCTCTGCAGAGCAGGTTGGCTGCAGGACCATGGGGTGACTGCACACTGGTGGTGCTGCTCAATGAGGGACATAGATGCAACTGCATGGGCTGCACTGTCACTGAGCTCATTCCTGGGCGTCTAAAGCTCTGGAATGAGTCCAGAGCATTTCTTGGGACTCATTGGGTTTTCTGCTCATTTTGGTTCAGCAATGCCTTCCTTGTTCTTCAGGTTCCCGGAAACTGGTGAAGGAAGACGCTTTCTATCCCCTTCTCAGGGACGGAGGTAGGCTGACCAGCCCTGAATTCTTCAAATCCTCCTTCAGGCCCTTCTTGAAGATGGGCTTGACATCTTCCTTTCCTGAGGACCTCAGAACTTCTCTGATTCTGCTGTCACTCTTGAAAGCACAATCCAGCATCATGGGTGAGGGTGATGGAGCAGACAGGAGCACTTGCAATGAGCCGTCCCAGCAGCTGAGATGAATCTCACTGGGCCAGTGGGGATTGTTCCTGGAGTCACACACAGAAATGCCAGTCTCAGGAATTCTTATGCACCCAGGGATGCTCAGAGACAGAGGCTGTCCCTTTTACACAGAGGCAGGAATCACAGTGTTCCTTTGGCCTCCTGTTGCCACTCCAAAGGATGGGAGGCACCTCAGCCCTGTGGTGTGTCACCCTGCTCTGCACTCATCTGAAATGTCCCACATCACAAGGAATGGACACGGGGATCTCAGTTCAAGGAAGAAGATCCCAGTGGGTGGTTTCCCGTGCGTGGTTACTCTCAACGTGAAGTGACCTTGAAACAATGTCTCTTCCACAGGCCTTCATGGAACCCCCAGGAACAGCTGATGTCGTTAGTGTTCACCTGGGTTCATCTCACCTCACATCCGTGATGTGTGTGCTCACATCTCATCTGAACAATGCAGACATGAATTTCTGACCTACTCATTCCGTGTCCCTCCATGGAGGGAAGAACAACCTCTGTGAGTGGAGGAGAGAGGCCAGAGCTAGAAATGGTGGTTAAGAGGGGCCAGTCCATGATGATGTCCTGGGGCAGCTTCCGTGGGGTGTCCAGTGCACAGGGGCACAGCTCAGCCCCTGCTCTGCTGGTCCTGCAAGTCTCTGGCAGGAGCCTGGCTGTGAGAGGACACTGCTGTGTGCCAGCCCTGCACACACATGCTGTTCAGCTGTACACTGGTGTTTGAATCTGTGGGACACTATTGTAAGCATATGCATGAAGATATAAACCATCGTGTATTGCCCTGAGGAGATCACCTTTCTATCTGGAAAGGCTGTTGTGAGGCCAGCTCTGTCACAGCAGTGCCCATTGCCTATCCCTGCCTGTGCTCACAGGACTGACACACAGCAGGACAGTGACCAAGCTGCCAGAGCACTCAGGCCTTACACCAACACAAGGGATGAGAAGGAGAGTATGGGCATGGAACCAGAAGAGCTCTGGAAGAACAAGCGCTGGTGCTCTGTGGTAGTGCTACCATGCTGGACTCTGTTCCCCTCCACCAATGCAGAAAGAAACTGTTCCTCTAGCTCCAAAACGGCCTTAAACTAAGACCTCAGGTGAGAAAGAAAACAAACCAAAACACTGTAGGGCTCTTAATTTTGTTTAAAAAAAACAGAGACAATGGCCCCTCATTTACAAAGACACTTGGTCATAGAAAAAAGGAAGACAGAGAATTAGGAAAGGGATAATAACATTATCACAAAACACCACCACAACAAAAATCAAAGCAAGAATGGCTGAGCCTGCAATGAACTACACTATAACTGCTATGCAGTGTATGAGAGTTTGTTGCTGTTTGTTATTGAAAACGTCCAGTTATCAGTTTCCAAACTGAATTCTGAAGCTCCTGGTTCCTCATGCTGTAGATGAGGGGGTTCACAGCTGGAGGAACTACCGAATACAGAACAGACACCATCATGTCCAGCCATGGGGAAGAGGTGGAGGGGGGCTTCAGGTAGGCAAACATGGCAGTGATGATGAACAGAGAGACCACAGCCAGGTGAGGGAGGCAGGTGGAAAAGGCTTTGTACTGTCCCTGCTCAGAGGGGATCCTCAGCACAGCCCTGAAGATCTGCACATAGGACACCACAATGAACACAAAACACCCGAATGCTACCAAGAGGCCTATCACAATAAGCCAGGCTTTCCTGAGGTAGGAGTGTGAGCAGGAGACCCTGAGGATTTGGGGAATTTCACAGAAGAACTGGCCCAGGGCATTGCCCTTGCACAGGGGCAGTGAAAATGTATTGGCCGTGTGCAGCAGAGCACCGAGAAACCCAGTGGCCCAGGCAGCTGCTGCCATGTGGACACAAGCTCTGCTGCCCAGGAGGGTCCCATAGTGCAGGGGTTTGCAGATGGCAACGTAGCGGTCGTACGACATGACTGTGAGCATAGAATACTCTGCTGTTATCAAGAAGGCAAACAAAAAGAGCTGAGCAGCACATCCCAAAAAGGAGATGGCCTTAGTGTTCCAGAGGGAATTGGCCATGGACTTGAGGACAGTGGTGGAGATGCAGCCCAGGTCGAGGAGGGCGAGGTTGACCAGGAAGAAGTACATGGGGGTGTGGAGATGCTGGTCACAGGCTATAGTGGTGATGATGAGGCCGTTGCCCAGGAGGGCAGCCAGGTAGATGCCCAGGAAGAGCCAGAAGTGCAAGAGCTGCAGCTCCCGTGTGTCTGTGAACGGCAGGAGGAGGAACTGGGTGATGGAGCTGCTGTTGGACATTGGCTGCCTGTGGGCATGAGGACCTGTGCAAGGAGGAAAGGACAGTGACAAGTTAGGGGACACTTCTCTGAGGCCCTTGTGCTGGAAGGACAAGGTGTCTCCTCACAGGCATCAGAGATGCAGACAACAGCCATAGCCAAGGGGAGAAGGAGCTCATGTCTGGTGGGGCTTTCAGCCTCTTTACATCCCGTGATCATCTCCACAACAGCCTCTCCTGTGCTGTGGCATCCCCTGCACCTCTTTCCCTGCAGGCTGGAGACATCCCCCCTGCTGCCCCACCTTGCTCCTGTCTGAGCATCTTCCTTCCTTTGCTGAGCTCTCTCCATCCTCCCCAGCTGTCCCTTGAAGCACAAAGCCTTGGGCTGATGCAGACTCCCTCTGCTGACCTGCTCCCCCACAGCACTGCCCTTCCATCACATTCCTTTCTGCTCATGTCCAGCCTGGACCTCCCCAGCTGCACTTTGGGCCATTATTTCTTTCTCATGCTCTTTCCCACTATGAAGAAACCTCCACCATCTCTGAAACCGCCCTTCAAGCACTCTCAGGCTACTCCTGCACTGCTGCAGCCTCCCCAGCGCTGCTGGGCCAAAGCAGCCTGGGTCCCTCAGCACCCCACACCATGTGCACAAGGTGCTGAACCTTCCTTGGCACAGCCCTGCACTCTCCAGTTCCTCCCTGCTTCTCCAAACGGGGAAGCCGCACACTGGCACACACTCGTGTGTGTGGGTCACACCAGTGCTGAACCGAATGGGATGAGAACTGCAGGTGTCTGGGTCCCCACGCTCCTCCTCATGCAGCCCCGTGTGCAGCTGCCTTGTTCATGGTGAGCGTGCACCACGGGCTGGTGTGGGGACCTTGTAGTGCCCAGGCCCTTCTCCTCAGAGTCACTGCTCAGCGTGTCAGGTCCTGCTCTGTCCTGATTGATGGGGTTATTGTGCCACCCTGATACAGAACTGGCCACTTCCCCTTATCAAACTTCAGATCTTTCTGAAGGGTGAATTTCAGATTTCCTCAAAGTTGCGTCTCTCCCTGGACAGAAGCTCCATTCGCTCACCTGTTAATGTTTCCATGAAGATGGCTTATCCTGATTAGGGTGTCTCTCCCAAGAAAACAGGATCAGGAGTTACAGGGCACTACAAATACCGTCTCCTAGAGAAAATGTGGAGTCTTGGGCATCCTGTACTCATAATGCCAGATGTCTGCACTTTGAGGGGAAGTTTCCATTCATATGGTTGAGCAGCAGGAATGTGTGGAGCTCTGCCTGGGGACAGACAATGTCAGCTGAATGTTGAGGAGTCAGCATGAGAGGGCAGAACAACATGGGCAGTGTTGTGATGACTGGACATCAGCTACAGACTCACGGGTGACGAAGAGGAATTAGATGAGGCCTCCTTCAGACAAATGGAAGAGGCTTCATGTTTCCAGGGCCGTGTTGTCGTGGCAGACCTGAGATATCCCAATATCTGCAAGGAACCAGCCATCCAGGAGGATTTGGAGCTCATTGGCAACATCTTCCTGACACGGGTGACTGAGGAGTCAGTGGGGTGAGGTGCCCTGTGGGACTTCACACTTACAAACCAGAAAGAGTTGGTCAGGATGGAACAGTCAGAGATGGGAAAGTGGAGCTGAGGCTCCTGGGAGATGATCACAAGGCCAAGAGCAGGATTTCAGGAGAGCAAGCTTTGGCCTGCTGGGGGACCTGCTTGGGTCCTATGGGATATGACCTTGGTGTCTGCAGTGCTTTTCTCTCCCATTTCCTCCCTCCTCTTTCCCACCTGCTGTTGTGCAGCGTTTTTTACCCTTTCTCAAATACAATATCCCAGAGGTGCTGCCGGCATCACTGAGTGGCTCAGATTTGGCAAGGAGTGGATCCATCTTGGAGCAGCTGAAATCGGCTCTGTCTGACGTCGATCAAACTCCTCCTGTCTTCTCAGAGAGGTGACAACTGTAGCACACCCACACTCACCCTCAGTTCCAAAACTTTGCCATGTAAACCCAGTACAGGGTGACAACCTGTTGGGTGTTACAAACTGCTAGATCACGGAGAAGAAATTGTAAAGATCTGCTGTCGGCAACTCAAGGAAGACACCAGTCAATGAGCAGATTCCTACGGGGAACTGTAATTGCCCTGACATTCACTGGCCAGGCAAAGCTGCAGATGCCAACACTCCAAAGAATCTTGGGCCAACTGCTTAACAGAGCTGCCTGATGGGCCAACAAGGGTGATGTTCACCAGGTCTGGAACTGGGAAAGAAGGAAGTGCTGGTGAGGGATGTGAACAATAAAGGTGGTGACATGGAAATAGATCTGGAGGTTGTAGGAGCTCAGGAAATCTGATCAGCCTTACAGGACAGCCTGCTCCAAGCACAAGAATGATCTCTCCAAGTACCCATGAACAGAAGCATTTATCTCGTGAGGCTGCTCCTCTGAACTGTTGGAGCTGCAGGGCAAAAATGCAGCACACAGGAGGTGGAAGCAGGGGAAGCTGCAAAGGAGGAATTTAGAAACCTTGTCCATGGATGTAGAGAATACGCCAAAGCTGCCCTGGAATTGATCCTTGAAGGGGAATATAAGAGCAGCAAGATGAGCTGGCACAGTTTCCTTACAGTAAAAGAATAGACAGGGTGAATGTGGGCCTGCTGCTGAACTTCATAAGAGTAGAATCAGACAGGACTGAGGTTCGTCATGGCTTCTTTGCCTCCATCTTCACCAGCAAGGTCTCCGGGGACTTTGTTCCTGAAGGCAGGAGTGTGGAGAACACCCAGCAGTGGATGGGGCCCAAGTCAGGGGTGACCTGAGAAAACTCAGACACCATTACAGAACAGGAGATGGGTCATTTGACCAGCTCCCTGAACACAAGTATCATTGTGCTGTGGCACCTGAGATTGCCAGGAACACCCACCTTTTGGTCCAGAGGAGTGTGACTCGTCTTGAGCTGTCCTGGCCTGTTTCCTTACTTAAGTGGTGCTTTAGGCACCCACTTTTGTGACATATTGTTGTTTCTTCATCAGGAGATGCCCCAGATCAATATGAATTGGAGGCTGCTGCTACCACCTCTTCTGGAAATGGGGAGGAGAGAAAGCGTGGAAGGCAACAGAAGAAATGCTGCTGTATTGCTCTTTATTATGGAAATGGTCTCTGTTTGGCTATTCCTGGAATATCTCTAATCATCCACACCACACTTGAAGCCTACGTGTTCCTGGATGTGGGATCAGTAGACACTTGCAGTTCCAGCTAAAGGATCTTGAACAGATTATACACAAGTATGTTTTTTATGAGTGTAAGAAGTGATAACCCAGGCCAGTGAGAATGATATCTCGGGTTGGAAAACCACCTTCGTATGTATGATGTGTGAATGTTGGGCCTGGGATTGTGAATGAGTGGGTCGGTACGTTGCCCACAAGATACTCACGGGAACGTGACTGAAAGGAGTCACAGCACGAGTGTGGTGTGTTTAGAATAACATTGATTGAAAACACTGTCCAACCTCTTGGTCCAGCCCTTTATCTGTAAACACATAAGTTGACAACTGTTAATAAAAGAGAGTTCAGCTCTGCCTGGCTCTGCTCTCGCTGCTAACAGGAACCCTGTGCCTGTGCGTCTCTGTCCGTGTCTGTATGAATCGTTCTCATCGCCGCACCCGGGAATCTCAGCAGACATGTCACACTGATCCGTGGGTTCAAGGAGCTGGTCAAGAGCCTCATCACCATTTCTGTAATGGTGGCTTTGCTGCCTGGCTGATGTGCAGACTCTGTACATGGAGGCTGACACCTCTTGAGCAACCTGCTCTGAAAGGGTTAACAGGAGGGCTGTTCTTTCTGCAAGGGCATTAGGACAGGGAAACAGAACCTGGTTTAGGGCAAATGGAAAGGTGCGCAAAAGATGCGGTCAGGACTGTTTGGGGGCACTTGTAAAACAGCCCTGCACATGTGAATTATTCCTGTGGTCAGGGAGAATCTGAGAGCTTTGTCTAAATTGAAAACATGAAGGGGATGAAAGGACAGCGTCGTTCAGGCTCAAAGTGACCTCAGGAGGTGTCTTGGCCAACCTCCTACTCACAGCAGGGTCAGACCAGATTACTCAGGGCTTTATCCAAACACATCTTGGTCACTTTCTGGGACAGAGTGAGTGCGCACTCCTGGGAAACAGCTTCAAGTGCTTGACTGTCCTCATGACTGGAAAGTTTCTCCCTTTCTACAGCACCTTTCCAAGCCCAAACACCCAGATGACTTTTTACCCATCTACTTCCACACTGACACAGACCATAATATCCTACCTTAGACACAAGAATATTGTGGGGGATGATGCCAAATGCCTTGCTGACTTCTAGGTAACAGACCACCACTGCTCTCCCCATGTCCACAACCCTGTCCTTTCCTCACAGAAAGCAAAGAGGATGGACAGGCACAACCTGCCCTGGGTAAATCCCATCACCTTCTCTTCCAGACACCCAGAAACGGGGTCCCAGTGGACATGTTCTGGGGCACAGCCCTTAGTTCCCCTGCTCACCCATTGGCCATTTTGAAAAGTGCACACACTGTGTGAGAGCTGCCAGTGGTCAGGGAGTCCCCCCAGTCTCCATGAGCTTTCCAAGATGGTGGAGAGTGGCCTCACTGTGACATCGTCCTGCTGTCCCAGCTCCTGGGATGCTGCCCCTGCTGTCCCATAGACTGGAAAGGATTGTGTTAGTTCCGGTGACCCCTGACTTGATCCACATCCACTGCTGCTTGTTCTCCTTCAGATTCCTGTCTCAAGTCACAGATGCTTGGGAGGCAGCAATTTCTCAGAAGAAAGATTCTTCCATTCAGAGTGGTGGTAGGAAATGTATTTTGCTGAGTAACAGGATACAATTATATATTTTACTATATACTTACCAACACGTAAGTATTTTTTTTCCTTATGATCACATAGACAGAAAACACAGATCTGTTGAGATCACTGTCAACATGGCATTCTAAAAAGAGAATGGCTCAATTAACAGTTCAATTATCTTTCTTAATGCTGTAGGCTTTGCTAGGATAGAAATCTTGAGAACATTTTTTTTTTTAATGGAGGGAAAAGGAAACCAGATGAAAGATTTAAAGTGAAGATAGTGTCTTCTTTCAACTTTAAGAATCAAATGTTACTGGTGTTTTATTTCTCTATTCTTTGTTTTGAATACTTTAAATATCAGTGTTTTCTCATGAGATCAAAATGAGACTTTTCAGGATGTGCATTAAGAATGAGAGGAGAACTTCTGATCCTCCACTACATTTGCCTTCTCAGCACTCTCTCTGTTTTCTGTGCATCCCATCTCCCTCATCCTCCAGGTATTTCCTCCTGCCCTGACTAAACTGACCATGTCTGAAGTCCCATTTCCAGCAGCTGATCTGCACACAACACTTGTAGTTGCCATCTGGGTTTCCCTTCCTCTTACTCTTTGATCACTCAGACACTTGTCAACAACCCAGTTGCTGCTTTCAGCTTCAAGGAGTTAAAAGCTTCCTTGTCTTTCAGTAGTGTGTCTAATTCTGTCTTTACCCAACTCTTTTATTGTGTTTATTTTATAATATTTCCTTTCTGTCTAGAACATTTCTTGCATGGTTCTGCCTTGGAGAAGATGAACCTCAGTGGTGGCAGCTTGTCCTTGGTGTACAGTTGAGGAGTGTGTTTACTTTTAATCATGACTCTTATCAGTTGTATTTTGTTTGTTCAAGGGTAAAGCAAAGTCCCTCTTTGCTGTGTGCAGCCAGATCTCCAAGGAGAACAGGTGGGAGCTGGTGCAAAGGAGCTGGCACATCCAGCTGCAGACTGCAGTGAAGTCTAGTGTAAGGAAAAGGGATGCAAGGCCCAGGGGGCCAATGAGAGAAACGATGGGGTTGGGGAGGTGAGGAGCAAGGTTGTCCACACAGTGTGAGACCTCAAGGGACAGCTTCTCCAGCCAGTCCAGACCTCCTTAGGAGAGACCCTGGATCAACATCAGACAACGCTGCAATCACATCTTCTCCAAACTGAAAAGTATTAAAATACACCCTTTGCAATAGAAAGACTTTTTTATCAGAAGCTTTTTGAAATCTTTCTCCATAATTACACAAAGAAAACTCTCTAATTAACTATACAAGATTGAAAGGACACTACAAGAAGAGTTTGTTAGAGTTTTCTTGAGTGTAATGAGCCCCATGGTTCATTTGGTGCTGAGTCCTTGAACATTACTCAGGTGCTGAGAGGAGACTGCACAAACCTTTCCAGAAGTCAAAGCCAGAAGAAAAAAGTACTAAGTTCCTTGAAGTATTAATGAGTTCCACTGAGGGCAAGTACCAGCAAAGCCTCCCCAGGGACTCGTTAGAGCAGAGAATTGGAGGCCATGATGGCAGATAAACAAAGGGAAACGTGCAGGCAGCTGAGGTGCTGAGAAAACCCTGGTTTAGTTGGATGAAGCAGAGAGGCCAAGGCCTGACCCCCAGCCCCTGGGAAGGCAGATCCTGTCCCTCACACATTGCTCAGGGCTCTTCCTGGGGCAGGGGATGTGGGCTGTGTGGTGCTGAGTGAAGGACAATGGGGTGACAGTTCCCAGCCTTACTGGGGGTGTGCAAGGAGGCCATGAGGTGCCCCAGTGCCTGAGAACAACATGTCTCCTCACAGGCCTTGGTGGCAGAGGCCATTGCCATAGACAAGGGGACAAAGGCTTGGGTTCTCTTGGTGACATCCAGCCTTACCAGTGCCCTTTGCCATCTCCACCACAGGTTGTCCTACACTGTCCCACAGCTGCTTCTGTTTCCCTGCAGGCTGTAGACACCCATCTCGCTTCCTCCCCTTGCTCTCACCCTGGTATTTCCATACATTGACTTATGTGTCTCCACTCTCATGCGCAGTTCCTGGAAACACAAGTACATGGACTGATCTCCTGCTCCTTCTGGATGATTTCTCGTACCACAGCACTGCCCTTTGAGTGACATTTCTTCCTCCTCATGTCCAGTCTCCACCTTCTAATCTAGAACTGTGTGGCAGTGTTTCTCTGCTCTGCTGTAGAAAGGAGGACCCTGAAAACTACTGACCTGTCAGCCTCTTACCTGTGCCTGGGAAGATCATGGCTCAGATCCTCCTAGAAGCTGTGCTAAGACACAAGGAGGACAGGGAGGTGATTTGAGACAGCCAGCACAGCTTCAAGCAAGGGCAAGTCCTGCCTAACTAACCTAGTGGCCTTCTACGATGGAGTAACTACATCAGTGGACAAAGGAAGGGCTATGGATGTCATCTATCTGGACTTCTGTAAAGCCTTTGACATGGTCTCTCACAACATCCTTCTCTTTAATTTGGAGAGGTATGGATTTGATGGCTGGACTGTTCTGTGGGTGAGGAACTGGCTCAATGATCACACCCAGAGAGTGGTGGTCAATGGCACAATGTCTGGATGGCCACTGGTGACAAGTGATGTCCCTCAGGGGTCCACACTGGGATCAGTACTGTTTAATATCTTCATCAATGACATAGTGGGATCAAGTGCAGCCTCAGCAAGTTTGTGGATGTCACCAAACTGAGCAGTGTTCCTGATATGCCTGAGGGACAGATGCCATCAAGAAGGGCCAGGATAAGCATGAGAAGTGGACCCATGTGAATCCCAGGAAAGACATGGATGTGTTGGAGAGAGGCCAGAGCAGAGTGACCGAGATGATCAGAGGGATGGAACAGCTCTGCTGGGAGGGCAGGCTGGGAGAGTTGGTGCAGTTCAGCCTGGAGAAGAGAAGGCTCCGGGGGGACCTTATTGCCGCCTTTGTGTACTTAAAAGAAGACAATAAGAATGATGGGGACAGACTTCTGAGCAGGACATGTTGTGATAGGACAAGGGGTCATGGTTTTGAACTAGAAGGGGAGAGTTAAAGGCCAGACGTGAGGAAGACATTTTTTACAATGGGGAAGATGAAATATAAGCATCAATTGCCCAGAGAGGTGGTGGATGCCCCATCCCTGGAGACATCCCAGGCCAGGCTGGATGGGAGTCTGAGCAACCTGAGCTGGCTGAAGACGTCCCTGCTCATAGCAGGGGGTTGGACTAGATGGCCTTTCAAGCTCCATTGCAACACTCTCTATGATTCTATGATTCCTTCCTCCAAGGAAAGCTCCACCACCTGGGAAATGACCCTTCAAGCAGAGAATCACAGGATCATAGAATCATAGAATCATTTGAGTTGGAAGAGACCATTCAGATCATGGAGTCCAACCATAACGTAACTCTAGAACTAAACCATGTTCCTAAGAGCTTCATCTATACATCTTTGAGACACCTCCAGGAATGGTGACTCAACCACTTCCCTGGGCAGCCTGTTCCACTGCCTCACAAACTTTTCCATGAAGAAATGTTTCCTAATATCAATTCTGCACATTTTCTGGCACAAGCTGAGGCCGTTTCCTCTCATCCTATCACTTGCTACTCAAGAGAAGAGCAACGCCCTCCATGGTACAACCTCTTTTCAGACAGTTGTAGAGAGTGAGAAGGTCTCCCGTCAGTCTCCTTTTCTCCAGGCTAAACGCCCCCTTGTCCCTCAGCTGCTCTTTAGAAGTCTTGTGCTCCAGACCCTCAACAGCCTTGTCCCCCTCCTCTGCACTCGCTCCAGCACCTCAAGGTCTTTGCAATAGTGAGGAGCCCAAAACTGAACTGAGGATTTGAGTTGTGGCCTCACCAGCATCAAGTACAAGAGGATGATAACTGACCTGTTTCTGTTCACTACTCTATTCTTGATACAAGCCAGGAGGCCATTGACCTTTTTGGCCACCTGGGCACACACTGGCTCATGTTCAGCTGCTGTCAATCAACACCCCCAGATTTTACATCTCTGCTTTTGCCTCTTTGTTTTCTTCTTCCTCTGTCTATTGTGACATGAAAGAGCTCTCCATGGAAAAGATTCATGGAATCCTACAATAACACAGGTTGGAAGAGACCCCTGAACACCCTCTCTGTCCCACTGACCTTTATGGCACCCCAAGGAACAGCTGATGACATTTGTGCTCCCTTGGGTTCATCTCACCACATGCACACAGTGGACATGCACATGATGTATATGTTTACAACTCATCTGCACAATGAAAACACGGACTTTTGACCTAGTATTTCACAGAATCATAGAACGTCCTGAGTTAGAAGGACCCACAAGGATCATGGAGTCCAGCTCCTGTCCCTGCACAGGACACTCCACAGGTCACACCGTGTGTCTGAGGACGTTGTCCAGTCTCTTCTTGAACACTGTCAGGTTGGGGCCGTGACACCTCCCTGGAGAGCCTGTTCAGTGTCCAGCACCTCTGGGGGAAGAACCTTTTCCTCATGTAAAACTGACCCTCCCCTAGTACATATTTCTTCCGTTCCCTTGGGT
This sequence comes from Streptopelia decaocto, assembly GCF_964273445.1. NCBI lineage: Eukaryota > Metazoa > Chordata > Aves > Columbiformes > Columbidae > Streptopelia > Streptopelia decaocto. The sequence continues at coordinate 46,450 of NW_028117033.1, read as the reverse complement.
TGCCTCATTGTTCACCAGTGAGAAGAGATCAATAACTTCCCTTCCTTCTCCCCTTGTGGAAGCTGTAGCCACCATGAGGTCTCCTTTGAGTCTTTTCTTCAGCTCTGATGCTCAGAAACCCCTTGGTTTGCTTTCTGAAGCAGAAAGGAGAAGCCCTGACCTCCAGGCAATGGGAAGGGGGATCCTGTCCCTCACACACGGCTCAGGGCTCTTCCTGGGACCGTGGGATGTGGGTGTGCAAGGCCCAGGGAAGGACAACACTGGTACAACAACTTACAGCTTCCCCATGGGGCTGCAAGGAGGCACCGAGGCCCTAGTGCCATGAGGACAACATGTCTTCTCCTAGGCCTTGCACCAACACAAGGGATGAGAAGGAGAGTGTGGGAGTGCAATCAGAACAGCTCTGGAAGACCAAGCGCTGGTGCTCAATGGCAGTGCTGCCAGACTGGACTCTCTTCCCCTCTTCCCATGGACACAGAAACTGTCCCTGCAGCTCCATAAGGCCTTGCAGGAAGGATGTAGTGAAGATCAAGTCACTAAAGAGCCCTTTATTTTGCGTAAAGACAAGGAGAACACGGCTCCTAATTACACAGCCACTGGTTATAACAGAAAAGCAGACAGAGAATTTAGAAATGGGATGACAACATTATCACAATAAAAAAGCTACCACCAACAACAGAAAATCCAGATGACAGGCTGAGCCTGTAATTAGTTACATTAAAACTCCTATGTAGAAGCAGATGGGCAGTTTATTGCTTCAGAAAACACTAAGACATGAGTTTCCAGAGGGCATCCTTGAGCTCCTGTTTCCTCATGCTGTAGATGAGGGGGTTCACTGCTGGAGGCACCACCAAGTACAGAACTGACACCACCAGGTCCAGGGATGGGGAGTAAATGGAGGGGGGCTTCAGGTGGGAAAACATGGCAGTGCTGACAAACAGGGAGATCATGGCCAGGTGAGGGAGGCAGGTGGAAAAGGCTTTGTGCCGTCCCTGCTCAGAGGGGATCCTCAGCACGGCCCTGAAGATCTACACATAGGACACCACAATGAACACAAAACACATAAAAGCTAAAGAGGCACTGACCACCACAAGCCCAATTTCCCTGAAGTAGGCGTGTGAGCAGGAGAGCTTGAGGATGTGGGCGATTTCACAGAAGAACTGGCCCAGGGCATTGCCCTTGCACAGGGGCAGTGAAAATGTATTGGCCGTGTGCAGCAGAGCAGTGAGAAACCCAGTGGCCCAGGCAGCTGCTGCCATATGGACACAAGCTCTGCTGCCCAGGAGGGTCCCGTAGTGCAGGGGTTTGCAGATGGCAACGTAGCGGTCGTAGGACATGATGGTGAGAAGAGAATACTCTGCTGTGATTAAAGAGGAAAAAAATAAGAGCTGGGCACCACATCCTGCATAGGAGATGTTCCAGGTTTCCCAGAGGGAATTGGCCATGGACTTGGGGACAATGGTGGAGATGGAGCCCAGGTCGAGGAGGGCGAGGTTGAGCAGGAAGAAGTACATGGGGGTGTGGAGATGCTGGTCCCAGGCTATGGTGGTGATGATGAGGCCGTTGCCCGGGAGGGCAGCCAGGTAGATGCCCAGGAAGAGCCAGAAGTGCAAGAGCTGCAGCTCCCGTGTGTCTGTGAATGGCAGGAGGAGGAACTGGGTGATGGAGCTGCTGTTGGACATCTCCTGTTTCTTGGAATGGGGCACTGTCCAAGGAGGAAAATGTGAGGTCACAAATGAAGGTGAGCAAAGACAGTAGAGATAAAAAAAGGATAAATGCCACAGAGCTGCTGCAAATGCAGCCAGGAGACAGACAGTCAGGTTTTTGGTAATTTATCCTTCAAACGGGTAAGGTTGTTGGGAAGGTGACTGACCGCCAATGACATTAAGAGAAGAGATGGTAGAGGAGACCAGCTGTCTGCTTCATGTTAGGTGTCTGCACTGCAGTGGATGGCAAGGAGGTGCCCAAATCCCCCTTCTCATGGCATTTCTGGGAGCAGATCCTTCTCACCAGTCACCAGTCACACCTTCTCACCCATGTCTCTGCTGCCTGCATCTGGTCCCTGCTTCAAGCTGTTTCTCTGTCCCTGGGTCTCCTCCCTCTCTGTGCTCACAGAGCCCATCACACCCACTGTGCTCAACTCTGCCCTGCTCACAATTCCTGGCACTAGGCACTGCCCAGGAACATCTCTATGTGTGCAGGCGCTCAGGAGCTGCTCTGACAAGCCCAAAGGAGAACCGAGGTCTCAGTGCCTTTCAAGAAATAAATCCTAATCTCCTACTGCCCACACAGCCAACCAAGAGTGAAAAACTAAAAAAACAGACTGCTTCCCTTGTAGGTATTGTCTTGATGTCGTTCTTCAGAAGAACACTCTGCATTGACTCTGGGGGTGATATGCAAATGTGAGCAGCCCTGACCCACACAGCACCCTGTCCACAGCAGAAGGACCCTGCCCTGCTGGGGTCACTCCTTCCCTCCACATCTTCTCCCCTAAGTGTTGTTGGGATCTCCCGGGCAGGCTGAGCACTGACCCTGGCAGGCAGCAGAGTCCCTGCCCCGGCACAGCCCTGGGGTGCAGGGACCCTGCTCTGCAGGACAGCCCTGGGCACCCCTGCCTGCACATTTACATTTACACCCCACAGCCATTCTTGGGAGAGCAGCATTCACATCTTTTCACTCTGACAGTGCAGAAGGCAATCCCTGCTCTGCAGCACATCCTCTCCTCTGCATCAGAGAATCTCTGAGAATTGTACTTACATCTCTTGTAGGCTCTGCAATGTGACAGCTTTCTAAGATCCTACCTGATTTGCAGGTGCAATGCCCTGCAGCCACAGGCTTCATATCTCTGAAGATTTCTCCCCCAGTGATCACTCAGCATCCTCCCACCCCAGACTGCGTTTCCCTCTCTCTGCCTGTCTCCTGTGCCCTCGGTGCTGCAGGCAGAGCCCTCAGCCCTGCTGCGCTTTGCAGAGGAGCTGCTCCTGGGCAGAGCTGTCTCTCTGCAGCGCTGCCACTTGCCATGAGTTCCCTGTGTCCCAGGAGCCCAGCCCAGCTCAGCAGCACAGGAGCAGCAGCCCATGATGTCCCTTTCTCTGTCCCCCCTGGGCACCCTCCAGGTGTCCATGGGGCTCCAGGGGAACCTGCTGTGAAACAGGCTGATGTAACTACTTATTTTCTGTCCCTCAGCTGGGGAGACAAACTTCTTCCCAACAGTTGCATTTCTCAATCAAAGGTAGCTTTGGCTCCGAGAACACGCTTTTGGTTTTCTTATTAGACAGGACACCAAACAATGTCAGGGAGGTATCCCCTTTACCCATTCTGAGGGAAGGGATTCAGCTGAGTCAGTGGAGGCTTCTCATGCTGAGTTTGCAGTCCTTAGAGCTAAAAGAAGAGTTAGCTCCATTCCATGCACACCACAAACCCACAGGAACTGGGATTCATCTTTCCTCAGATCAGATGTGCACAAAATAGTCTCCTGAATGGGAGCTCCTTGTCTCAGCTCTCTTGCTGATTAATGGAGATAGAGGGCAGAAGGAACATGTTCAGACACAAACACCTGGTAACAAATTTGGTTCAAGGTGACCAAGATGCATGCAGAAAACTGCAAGCTCTAATGGAGCAGTTCTGAGAGACAGGGCAGCACCCGAGGGCATCTTCTTGGAGGCTGGTGGGAAATTCCTTTGGCCAGCTTCAATGACAGAAGGTGCCCACATGTAGGACAACTGAACCTGTGACTGTTCCTTATGTCCCGGGCAGCCTATAGAGGATTTCAGCTGACCAAATGAAGTCCTGTGGCACAGGCAGAGCCAAATGTCTCTTCTTCTGTTCTCCATTGGCTGTATTTCCTCATATGGCAGTTGTCTCATGTGCATCCCTTCATTGTCTAACCTTATTCAGGGCAGCTGAGTTACAATTTAATTCACAAATACAAGCCTGTAGTGCTCTGGGAGGTGCCAGAGCTCTCCAGCACAACTGCGTGCACCTGACATGGACAGCACAGGTCCTGCACAGGAACCCTGTCCCCATTCAGACCAGTTCTGTGACAGGCAACACTCAGGGCAACTTAGGCAGATTTGGTGCTTTTGGGCCAGCGATTGAATCCCACCACCACAGTGATGCAAGGTCTGTCCCATTGCTATCCAGTACATGTTGAGCAGTGTATGAATACAAAGCACATCACACCAGGGCCTCCACATGTGTTCCTTCACTCTCAAACTCTGCTGGTCCTTCTCTTCCCCATTGTTTAACCATGCCCTCGATGATACAGTCATGGATCAGGCCAATGTTTTTCACAGTGTGCCTGAATCACAGGATGTCCACACCAAGACCATTTTCAAAATCATCTCTTCCTTTCTTATGATCAGCTTCACCTCAACCACAGGCCCTCAGGGCAGCAGAGACACAAGAGACAGCAAACCCCTCTCCTGCTCAGACTGCACAGCCCAGTTTGCTTTTCTCTGGCTTTGGGGAGAGCAGGGTTTGTTTTCTTTGTGGGGACCTCATTTCTTCTGCCATCCACTCCAGCAAGTCTCTGCTCTGAAGCAAAGCCTTCACACAACTGAGCTTTGGGGGGCTTGGTAGCAGGTCTCCTCCCTGCAAGTCTGCCCTTATCTGAGTTGTTGCTGATGTCCTCAGCCTGCGGCACAGACAGGAGGGACTGGAGCTGTGTGTGTGATCTTTTCATTCCACTTGGAGGGAATAACTACTGAGGCCTGTTGGGGCAGCTCTCGTGATTGGGCTGTTGTGATGGGTGGGTACAGGATGATCAGGAGGCCAGAAAGATCAGGAGGGAAGTGTCCTCCATGTGAAGGAGGGTGTGCAGATGTGTGGAGCTCCTCTATTGGATGAACAAATTGGGTGAGCTGTTGTGGGTAAGGGTCAGAGGAGAGACTGCTAAGGGTGGATATTTGGTGGGAGACAAAAAACCCATTTAAGTCCCCTTGTGGCCTTCAATTACCCTGGCATTCATTGGAAGGGGATCACAACAGCATGCCAATAGTCTGGAGGTTTCTGCAGGGTCTTGGTCAAGTCACGGGTCTTTATAGCACAGCTGACAGATCAATCAACAATGGTGGTGCTCAAATGCATCTGTTACTCTCAAAGAAGGAAGAAACGGACATGGATGTGAAAATCAGTGTCAGTATTGGCTGTTGGGACCATGACGTAGTGGGGGGGGTCTCACCTACAAGGGGAAGGAGAAGAGTGAAGATGTCAGGCCTCAGAGGAGCAGACTTTGGTCCAGACTTGTGACTTTTAGTGGGAGAGTCCATGTGAGCAGCAGAGAAGGGAAGCAGAGCCCTGTACAGCTGGTGTTCAAGGGCAGTGTCTGTCAAGTACAAGAATGTGCATACAAATAGTCAGGAAAACAAGCAGAGCTATCACCAGAGAAGCCTGGGAAAACAGGAAACTCCAAAGAAAATAGGAAGTATATAGAGCCATAGAATCATTTTGCTTGGAAGAGACCTTCAGGATTGTTGAGTCCAACCATAACCTAACTCTAGCACTAACCCATGTCCCTAAGAACCTCGCCTTTTAAACCTCTCCAGTGATGGTGACTCCACCACCCTGGGCAGCCTGTTTCAGTGTCCGACAGCCCTTTGGGGAAGAAATTGTTCCCAAGATCCAACCTCAACCTGCCCTGACACAACTCATGGTCATTTCCTCTCATCCTATCACTTGCTACCTGGGAGAAGAAACCAACCCCCTCCATGCTCCAAGCTCCTTTCAGGCAGTTCAGAGATCAGAAGGTCTCCCCTCAGCTCCTGCTCTCCAGCTGAACCCCCCAGGTCCCTCAGCCACTCCCACCACACTTGTGCTCCAGCCCCTCACCAGCTCCTTTCCCTTCTCTCAACTCACTCCAGTGCCTCCATGTCCTTTTTATGATGAGGGGCCCAAAACTGAACACAGGATTCAAAGTGCGGCCTCACCAGTGCTGAGTACAGTGGCACAATCACTTCTTTAGTCCTGCTGGCCACACTGTTCCTGATACAAGCCAGGATGCTGGTGGCCTTTTTGGCTGCCTGGGCACAATGCTGGCTCATATTCCACCACTATCAATCAACATTCCCAGGTCCTTTTCCGCCAGACCCAGCTGCACACAGGCAAAGAGGGATTTCACTGATTTGTGAACAAACAAAATAAAACTGATAAGATTAATCATTAAAAGAAAACACACTCCTCAACTCTATGCCAAGTACAAGCTGCCACCAATGACCTTCTTCTTCCACGAGGCATAACTGTGCCAACAATGTTCTAGACAGAAAGGAAATTATAAAATCAACACAATTAAAGTCTTGGCTAAAGACAGAATTAACCTGCTGAAAGACAGGGAAGCTTTTAACTCTCTGAAGCTGAAAGCAGCAGCTGGATTGTTGAGAGGTATCTGAATGATTGAAGAGTAAAGGGAAGGGACATCCAGAGAGAAATCACGAGTGCTTAGGTGCAGATTGGCTGCTGGAAATGTGACTTCAGATGGTTATTTTAGTTAGGACAGTGGAAACAGGTGAAAGATGAGGAGTTTGAATGCACAGCCTAACAAAGAGAGTGCTGACAAGGCCAGTCTAGTAGAAAGTCAATAGTTCTCCTCTTGCTATTAACGCACATCCTGAAAATTTCTCATTTTGATCTCATGGAAAAACACTGTCATTCTATTAAAAGTATTAAATTGCTTCAGCTGATGAGTTGTGGTCAAGTTTTTAAGCACATGTGAACATTTCTCAGGTTTTCAGGCAGAGCTCCGCTGTCTGACCATAAGTATCCCGTGCCACCTCAAAGGTCAGCATATTAAAACAAGACAAAACAAAGCAAACAGGATAACAATACCAACAGTGTTTGGAGCTTAAATTTGAAATAAGACATTTTCTTCACTCTACATCTTTCATTCTATTTCTTTGTTGCCTCATTTTTTTAAAATGTTCTCAACATTTCCATCATACCTACATGCCTACAGCAGTAAGAAAGATAATTCTTGTGTCTTACACAGAACACAGGGCCCCAAAATATTTCTCTTACCATAACTGTCCATGACACCTCTAACTACTGGCACAGAGTGTGTCAAGCTTGAAGGTTCTGACCACTCTTACCTAATGGAGGAAAGTAGGCTAAAAAGCTTCCATGGAATGCTTTCTTTTTGGACCATCAAATTTACACTAATCTGTGTTGTCTGTATTTCTATGTAAGTATATGGAAAAATCTTAAAGTACAGGTAAATCTGTGGAAAATAAGGGAATAATGGAATCATACAATCATATAGAACAGAAAAGACCTTTCAGGTCATTGCATCCAGCCATAAACTTGCAACTACCAACCCCCTACTAAACCATGTCCCTAAGTGCCACATCTCCATGTCTTTTAAACACTTCCGGGGGTGGTGACTCAGCCACTTCCCTGTAAAGCCTGTTCCAAACCCTGACAACCCTTTCATGCAGTTAGAAACTTTTTCATAGCTGGCACGGTCATTGCTTGTATTTAGTTTAAGAACAGGAATATAACACCCTGGGACAGAATTAATGCTTCTGTTCAAGTAACTTGCCAGTGTCATTGAGCTGGAACAAAGAGAATGTAAGAACTTCTTGTTATCTTAGTTGTTGTCTGTGAGCCAGGGTCTTTTCTGAATTCTCTGTTCGCAGGTGTGAGGCAGCAGGGAAGGGGGGCATAGATAGGACAGACCTTGACTGACACCCAGACTGATCAATTAGAATATTCCATGGATGGATGATGGCAGAGCGGTGGACGTGATCTACCTTGACTTGAGTAAGGCATTTGACACAGTCTCCCACAGCATCCTCACAGCTGAACTGAGGGAGTGCAGTCTGGATGAGCAGGTAGTGAGGTGGACTGAGAACTGGCTGAAGGGAAAAAGCCAGAGAGTCGTGGTCAATGGAACAGAGTCCAGTTGAGGCCTGGATCTAGTGCAGTGCCTCAGGGGGCAGTACGGGGGCCAATATTATTTAATATATTCATCAATGATTTGGACGAGGGAACAGAGTGACTGTCAACAAGTTTGCTGATGACACGAAGCTGGGAGGAGTGGCTGACACGCCAGAAGGCTGTGCCGACATCCAGCGAGACCTGGACAGGCTGGAGAGTTGGGCAGGGAAAAATTTAATGAAATATAACAAGGGAAATTGTAGAGTCTTGCATCTGGGTAGGAACAACCCCGGGTTCCAGTATAAGTTGGGGAATGACCTATTAGAGAGCAGTGTAGGGGAAAGGGACCTGGGGCTCCTGGGGACAGCAGGATGACCATGAGCCAGCACTGGGCCCTTGTGGCCAGGAAGGCCAATGGCATCCTGGGGTGGATTAGAAGGGGGGCGGTTAGAAGGTCAAGAGGGGTTTTCCTGCCCCTCTACTCTGCCCTGGTGAGACCGCATCTGGAATATTGTGTCCAGTTCTGGGCTCCTCAGTTCCAGAAGGACAGGGAACTGCTGGAGAGAGTCCAGCGCAGGGCAACAAAGACGATCAAGGGAGTGGAGCATCTCCCTTATGAGGAAAGGCTGTGGGAGCTGGGTCTCTTTAGCTTGGAGAAGAGGAGATTGAGGGGTGACTCATTCATGGTGATCAGTATGTAAAGGGTGAGTGTCAGGAGGATGGAGCCAGGCTCTTCTCAGTGACAACCAGTGATAGGACAAGGGGTAATGGGTTCAAACGGGAACACAAAAGGTTCCACTTAAATTTGAGAAGAAACTTCTTCTCAGTGAGGGTGACAGAGCACTGGAACAGGCTGCCTAGGGAGGTTGAGGAGTCTCCTACTCTGTAGACATTCAAACCCGCCTGGACGCCTTCCTGTGTAACCTCATCTGGGTGTTCCTGCTCCAGCAGGGGGATTAGACTAGATGATCTTTTGAGGTCCCTTCCAATCCCTAACATTCTGTGATTCTGTGATGCTGTGATTCCATGTCATTAGTGTCATACTTCATATTTAAGGAGAGCTGGAGTTTTCCAGCAAGAGGGGACAGATGCAGACCCATTCTTGTTCTACTCCATTCCAGTGGAGTTCCATTTGAGAATTCTTTTAGCTTGGCCTTTTGCCATTCTGCGGGTTTGCAGAGGCTTCTGGGCCTTTCTGCCTTTCTCTCTCTTCTCTCTCAGGGATCAGCTGTTCGGGATGGGGGTGTCTTTTCCTAGGACTGGCTGCTCAGTGTGAATGGACTTTGTGAAGAATTGCATTGAGTATCTTTTACTTCAAATTCAATTTTCTATACATTATTAGAGGTAGTGGGATATTGCTATTAATTTCTTATTTTCTTAAACTGTCTTTATGTCAATCCTTGAGTTTCTCACTTCCCTTTTGATTCTCTCCCCTAGCTGGGATGGGAGGGGGGGAATGCGCAGAAGGAGTGAGTGAGTGGCTATCGTACCTATATTCGCAGTTCGCGTTACACCACCATATGCAGGTCCCTCAGCCGCTCCCATCACACTTGTGCTCCAGCCCCTTCCCCAGCTCCGTTCCCTTCTCTCAGCTCACTGCAGCACCTCATGGTCTTTCTTGTAGTAAGGGGCCCAAAACTGACCCCAGGATTCGAGGTGCAGCCTCAGCAGTGTCCAATCTAGGGGACGGTCACTACCCTGGGCCTGCTGGCCACACTGTTTCTAGGCCATCATCACATTCTTCCAGGACGGGCATTTTTTCCAGGTGGAGTATTCCCAGGAGGCAGTGAAGAAGGGCTCCATTGTGGTTGGAGTAAGAGGGAAGGATATTTTTGTTCTTGGTGTGGAAAAGAAGTCTGTCACAAAATGTCAGGATGACAGAACTGTATGGAAGTTCTGTGCTCTGGATAACAATGTCTGCATGGCTTCTGCAGGGCTGACAGCTGATGCTGGAATAGTTATAAACAGAGCTCATGTGGAGTGTCAAAGTCACAGACTGACAGTGGAGGATCCTGTTCACTGTGGACTACATCACTCCTTACATCGCTAGTCCGAAACGGAGATACAAAAAAAGGAACTGTTGTGGGTCTTTCAGTATCTCTGCTCTTATCGTGGGATTTGACTCTGATGGAACCCCCAGGCTGTATCAGACCAACCCCTCTGGTACATACCATGCTTGGAAGGCCAATGCCATTGGCAGAGGAGCCAAATTTGTGCATGAATTTCTGGAGAAAAACTATACTGATGAAGCCATTGAAAAAGATTATCTCAGTATCAAACTTGAGGTGGTACAATCTGGTGGGAAAAACCTGGAACTGGTGGTTATGAGGTGAGAGCAGCCACTGAAGATCCTAAACCCTGCAGAAACTGAGAAATACGTTGCTGAAAATGAAAACAAAAAGGAAGAAAATTAAAAGGAAAAAGAGAAGAAAACTTCACAATGAATGAAATTTCACTGCTTAGTTGCTTCTTTTTAATTCAAGTGACGGGTTATTCTGTATAGACATGTAAGCATTCCACAAACACCTCACTGCTCTGTGATTCTGTGATAGAAGCCAGGATGCTGTTGGCCTTCTTGGACACATGGACACGCTGCTGGCTCATGTTCAGCCACTGTCAAGTAACATCTCCTTGTCTTTTTCCATGGATGACAAGCGGTGTCCCTCAGGGGTACTGTTTAGTATCTTCATCAATGACATAGACAATGGGATCAAGAGAACCTTCAGCAAGTTTGTGGATGACACCAAGCTGAGTGATGCATTTGACACGCCTGAGGCACAGGATTCCATTCCACAAGGACCTGGAAAAGGTTGATAAGAGGGTCCATGCGAACATCACGAGGTTCAACAAGGTCCAGTGCAAGGTCCTCCACCTGGGACAGGGCATTGTAAATGTCCAGCAATTGCTCACACACAGAATGTGGCATGTCTGAAGGCTGTTGCTGGCCCCCACCTTCCCTGAGAAGCCCTTTCATGGGCCAAACAATGATGGCTGACACCACTAGCCACCTCTTCATGGTTCCCTCATTCTCTGTCCCTCTTATGAGGGCCAAGCTCCACAATTGTGAACATCCAGCCTCTGCTCTCACATGGAATGTGACAGAGCGAAAGCTGTTGCAGGCCCTCACCCTCCCTTTGAATCCTTTTGCAGGCCCAACTAGACTGGAGATCTGCTCTTTCCTTACAAGTTAATGGTCCCAAAACTCTCTGTCACTCTCACTAGAATAATAGAATCACAGAATAGTTTGTGTTCAAGGGCACCATTAAAAATCATCCAGGGTATTCCTACTCTGGTGGGGGGATTGCACTGGATGAGCTTTCGAGGTCCCTTCCAATACCTGACATTCTGGGATTCTGTGATTGGGGGGGTGGGGGTACTGGGAGTATTGGAGGGGTTACTGGAATCACTGGGGGGTTGCTGGGAGGGTTACTAGGAACACTAAGAGGATTTCCAGGGGAGTACTGGGAACACTGGGAGGTTTACTGGGAGCACTGTGGGTTTACTAGGACTTCTTGCAAGATTACTGGGAACAATGGGCACTGCTGGGATCACTGGAGAGGTTAGTGGGGGGTTACTGGGAGCACTTGGAGGGTTATTGGGAACATTAAGGGTTGCTGGGGTATACTGGGAGCACTAGGTAGTTACTGGGAGCACTGGGGGGTTTGCTGGGAGCAGTGGTAGGGTTATTGGGAGTGTTATGGGAACACTAGAAGGATTAGTAGGAGCTTATTTGGAGCACTGGGAGGGTTACTGGGAAGAATGGGGGTTGCTGGGTGGTTACTGGAAGCACTAGGTGGTTACTGGGAGCACTGGGAGGGTTATTGGGAACACTAGGAAGATCAGTGCGGGATAACTGGGAACACTGGGAGGGTTAGTGGGGGTTGCTGAGAACACTGGGAGCGTAATTGGAAGCACTGGGGTCTTTCTGGGGGATACCGGAATCACTCGGTGGATACTGGGATCACTGGAAGGGTTACTGGGAGGGTTACTGGGAGCATATGGAGTTGCCTGAGTGTTACTGGGAATATTAGGTAGTTACTGGGAGCACTGGGTTCGTTACTGGCAACATTGGGGGTTGTTAGGGGGTTACTGGGAGCGGTAGGTAGTTACTGGAAACACTGGGAGGGGTTGTTGGAAGCACTGGGAGGGGTATTGGGAACACTAGGAGGATTAGTGGGGCAATACTGGGAGGGTTACTGGGAGCACTGGGGATTTACTGGGAGTACTTGCAAGATTACTGTGAACAATGGGGGTTGCTGTGAGTATTGGAGGGGTTAGTGGGGGGTTACTGGGAGCACTGGAAGGCTTACTTGGGAACATTAGGGGTTTCTGGGGGTTTACTGGGAGCACTAGGTGGTTACTGGAAGGACTGGGGGGGTTGCTGGGAGCACTGGTAAGGTTATTGGGAGTGCAACTGAGAACACTAGAAGGATTAGTGCGGTGTTACTGGGAGCATTGGGGGGGTATTTGGAACATTGCGGGTGGCTGGGGGCTTACTGGGAGCACTAGGTGGTTACTGGGAGCACTGGGGGGGCTATTGGGAACACTAGGAGATCTAGTGTGGGGTCATTGGGAACTTTGGGAGGGTTACTGGAAGTTCTGGGGGCTTTCTGTGGGGTACTGGGTGTACTAGGTGGTTACTGGGAGCACTGTAGGGTTTACTGGGAACCCTGGGAGGGTTATTAGGAGCACAGGGGGTTTATTGGGAGTTTTTGGAGGATTAGTAGGAACAATGGGGATTGCTGGGAGCACTGGAGAGGTTTGTGGGGGGTTACTGGGAGGCATTACTGGGAGCACTGGGAGTTGCTGAGGGCTTACTGGGAGCACTGGGACGGTTGCTGGGAGGGGTACTGGGAACACTAGGTGGATTAGTGGGGCGTTACTGGGAGTACCAGGAGAGTTGCTGGGAATACTGGCAATTGCTGGGGAGGTACTGATAGCACTAGGTGGTTACTGGAAGGCTTACTGGGAGGCTTACTGGGAACACTAAAAGGGTTACTGGGGGATTGCTGGTAACACTACATGGGTTACTGGAACCACAGGGGCGGCCTCAGGGGCCATTACTGGGAGCACTGGGGGTTTATTGGGTGTTATTAGGTGATTACTGGGAACATTGGGGATTGCTGGGAGCACTGGAGGGGTTGCTGGGAGAACTGGGAGGGATACTTGAAATTCTGGGGGTTGCTGGGTGGATACTGGGAGCACTAAGTGGTTACTGGGACCACTGGGACTGTTAGTGGGGGATTACTGGGAGCAATGGGTGGGCTTCTGAAGGTCACTGACTGCACTGCGGGAGTTGCTGGGAACACTGGGAGGGTTACTGGGAACACTTGGAGGGTTGCTGGGAGCACTGGGAGGGTTACTGGGAACACTTGGAGGGTTGCTGGGAGCACTGGGAGGGTTACTGGGAACACTGGAGATTGCTGGGGAGTTACTGGGAGCACTAGGTAGTTACTGGGAGCACTGGTAAGGTTACAAGGAGGGTTACTGGGAATACCAGGAGAATTAGAGGGAGATTTCTGGGAACAGTGCAAGGCTGACTGGCAGCACTGGCAGCACTGGAGGGTTTGCTGGGAGCACTGGGAAGGTTCACTGGGAACACTGGCAGTTGCTGGGGGCTTACTGGGAGCACTAGAAGGATTAGCGGGTGTTACTGGGAGCACTGGGAAGGTTGCTGGTAATACTGGTTGTTTGTGAGGGTGTCGAGTGTTAAGATTGCGGGGTGACAATAAAACCCTGGCAGATGTATTGTTAACCCCCTCTCCCCCCCACTTCCCTCTTTTTGCCCCTCCTTCTCCCCCCTTCCCACTAAGGACAGGCGATCGGGAGGGAAAGAAGGACAGAGAGAAGAGAGTTGGAAAAATTAAAGATGTTTTACTAATGCTACTAATAAGAATAGAGAAAATAATACAAAATATACAAAACCAATCTTGAAAGTCTCAGCAACTGCAGAGCCGGCCACCAAAGTCCTGGATTAGACTCTGCAACCAAGTGGAGCTGGATTGAGTCTCTCACTAGGCCTCAGTTCTCAGGGATGAGTAGCAAGATCCTCTCCTAAGGTCGGCCATAAGGAAAAAGGGACGAGATCCTCGTGGTCTCCCACTTTTATATGAAGTATTCACGTGAATGGAATGTTATACACAGTTGGTCAGTTTCTTAGTCACTTGTTTCTCGTCACCCCTCTCGCCAGATGTCCATCCATGCTATCAATAAGTTTGCATTCCATTGCTATGTTTACCAAAACATGTGTCTGGTTCTCCAGGAAAATGCAGTTAATATGAAGGCTTTAGCTGACAAGCAAAATTCACTGAAAGAGAAACTTGTTTTTAACAAAACCAGGACAGAGGGGTACTGATAGCACTAGGTGGTTACTGGGAGGGTTACTGGGAAGCTTACTGGAAATGTTAGCAAACAAGACACATAACCACGGACGTAGTTATATGCGGTGCTTTTATGTCAGCGCTGGGAAACCAGGGGTTCGCACCCAAAGCTGGCTTCGACCACTGATTCAAACTCCACTACATTTATACAATTTGGTTACATACATATTCATTAGGGTTGCAACGTATGTATTGCATATTCATCAGATTACACAACTATTTCACAGTATCAGTTGCAACACCTTGGAACTACTCTAAGCATGCGCAGTGTCCTCTGGTGGTCGTTCAGGGGCTCTTCAGGATGAAGTAAGGAGTCTTCTTCGCCCGTGTACTTTTCACCTTTTGTCACCGCGCATGCGCGCTATTCCTGTGTTCATTGTGAAATCGTGTAAAATTCTTGGATTTCTTAGATGTGCATTCTCAGCACATCCTATCCTTTCAAGATAAGACAAGGACTAACTAAGGACTAACTTTCAGTTCTCTTTTTGTATACAAATTGCAAAGCATCAAGATAAGGTAAGAATCTTGCATATAGTTTACAAAACTAAGTTACACCTATAACAGAAACACTACAAGGATTAGTCGGGGGGAGGGGTCTGTCTGCGTATGGGGGTGAGGGGGGCTTGGGGGGGCGGGGACACCACTCCAATTTTCCGGTCCGGTCCCGCCCGGTCCAGTTTCCGGGTCCGCGCAGCCGCGCTCGGATCTGAGGTCTACGGCGCCCAGCGAGGACAGTCGTGACTTTCGGGTGCAGAGCGTGAGGAGGTCGAGCCTACACTCTCGCGAGCGCGGCCGGACGCCGGGTCCGTCCGAGCCCCGCCGGTCCGGTCCTTTCCCGTCCGGTCCGGTCCGATCCGGTCCGGTCCACTCCAATTTCCCGGTCCGGTCCTTTCCCGTCCGGTCCGGTCCGATCCGGTCCGGTCCACTCCAATTTTTCGGTCCGGTCCGGTCCGGTCCGATCCGGTCCGGTCCACTCCAATTTTTCGGTCCGGTCCGGTCCTTTCCCGTCCGCTCCGGTCCACTCCAATTTCCCGGTCCGGTCCTTTCCCGTCCGCTCCGGTCCACTCCAATTTTTCGGTCCGATCCGGTCCGGTCCACTCCAATTTCCCGGTCCGGTTCGGTCCTTTCCCGTCCGCTCCGGTCCGGTCTGGTCCACTCCAATTTCCCGGTCAGGTCCGGTCCGGTCCACTCCAATTTTTCGGTCCGGTCCGGTCCTTTCCCATCCGGTCCGGTCCAATCCGGTCCGGTTCACTGAAATTTCCCGGTCTGGTCCGGTCCTTTCCCGCCAGCTCCGGTCCGATCCGATCCGGTCCGGTCCACTCCAATTTCCCGGTCCTTTCCCGCCCGGTCCAGTTTCCGGGTCCGGAGCGGCTCCGTGGACGGCGCCGCCTGCGCCGCCGCGCTCGGATCTGAGGTCTACCGGCGCCCCGCGAGGACAGTCCTGGACTTTCGGTTGCGGTTTGGTAGACGGGCTCGCCTGTGCGCCCCCCCCCAACCCCTCCCCGGAGCCTCGTGAGGCGTCGCTGTTTTGTCGCTACCTCCCGTACATCGAGGTAAAACTCGGCTTGCTCGAGCGCGCCACCCCGGTGAAGGGACCGAGCGAGTCCTGAGGACGCGAGGGGGCGCGGTCTTGTAGGTCCGTATGATAGGAGAGAGGGGGCAGCCGCTTCCAGAGGAGCGCTCGAGAGCCAGCCGCAGCATCCCCGGCTCAGCGCGGCGGCGGTGGGGCTTTCGCGGATGCCGTCCGGCTCCGCTCGAAACTCGCTGGGCGCGCGCGCGGGCGCGTGCCCGTCGCTGTCCCAGGAGCCTCGGCCGTCCGGCCGGCCTCCGCTCGGTGTCCCGCTCTCTCCGTCGGCCCTTGCCGGGCTTCTTTTCACGCAGGTTCAGACCCCTGGTGCGTGCGCTTGGCTGAGGAGCCACTGGCGCGAGGCTACCATCTGCGGGCTTATGACTGAACGCCTCTAAGTCAGAATCCCGCCTAGACGTAGCGATACCGCAGCGCCGCCGGCGCCTCGGTGGGCTCGCGATAGCCGGCCGCTCGCCCCCGCCGCGGGGCGGGCCCGGTGCGGAGTGCCGCTCGTGGTCGGGACCGGAGGGGCGGACGGATGCGGCGCCGCCTCTCCCCCGTCGCGTACCGCATGATCGTGGGGCACCCGGCGCTAAATCATTCGTAGACGACCTGATTCTGGGTCAGGGTTTCGTACGTAGCAGAGCAGCTCCCTCGCTGCGATCTATTGAGAATCAGCCCTCGACACAAGCTTTTGTCGCCTCTCTCCGGGCGGCAGCCGCGCGGGGGGCTCGCGGGCGGCCGCGGCTCCCGGGCTGCCTTCCCTCCCACCCTCGCCTCTCCTTCCTCCTGCCTTTCGGCGCCCCCCTCCCTCCCCGCGACGGGCGGGGGCGCAGAGCAGGCGCGGGGCCGGCACGCGCGGGCGTGCCCCCGGCCTGCTTGCCTCGGCGGCGTGTGGCGGCACACGCAGGCGGGCGAGGAGGGGCGCGCGCCCCTCCCGGGGGGCAAGGGCCCCCCTGCGGGCCTTGCTCCCCGCCCTTCGTCCCGGCGGCACGGGGTCACCGGGAAGAGGGGAAACCCCCGACGGGGATGGGGGGGAAGAGCAGGCGGCTCCTCGTCGCGGGACGGGGGAGTCCGGCTCTTCCTTCCCTTTTTTTTTCGCCCGATCCCGAGGGGTAGACCTGGCGGCCCCGAGGGGAAGCGGGGGGGGGGGGGGCAGAGCAGGCGGCTCCTCGTCGCGGGACGGGGGAGTCCGGCTCTCCCCCCCCCCCGCCTTTTTTTTTTTTTCGCCCGATCGCGAGGTAGACCTGTCGGCCCCGAGGGGAAGCGGGGGGGGGGGGGGGGGAGGCAGAGCAGGCGGCTCCTCGTCGCGGGACGGGGGAGTCCGGCTCTTCCTTCCCTTTTTTTTTCGCCCGATCCCGAGGGGTAGACCTGGCGGCCCCGAGGGGAAGCGGGGGGGGGGGGGGCAGAGCAGGCGGCTCCTCGTCGCGGGACGGGGGAGTCCGGCTCTCCCCCCCCCCCGCCTTTTTTTTTTTTTCGCCCGATCGCGAGGTAGACCTGTCGGCCCCGAGGGGAAGCGGGGGGGGGGGGGGGGGGGAGGCAGAGCAGGCGGCTCCTCGTCGCGGGACGGGGGTGTCCGGCTCTTCCTCCCTTTTTTTTTTTTTCGCCCGATCGATCCCGAGGTAGACCTGGCGGCCCCGGCAGAAAAGCGGGGTGGGGGGGTAGCGCGGCGCGCGTTTTGGGGTGGGGGGGGGGCGCGGCGGCTCGGTAGACATGGGCGACCCGGGAAGAGGTAGACCTGTCCTCCCCGTCGGCGCGGAGCCAGCCGTCGGAGCGCGAGCGCGGCGAGGCTGAGGTGGGGTGGCGGCAGTTGCCGGGAAGCGGCGCAGCCCGGACCACGGCAGTGGGGGAACGGGTGCGGGGAGGGGGGGAAGGGGCGCGCATGCGAAGATAGATGTATGCGTGTGTATATGGGGGTGTGTGTGTGTGTCCGCGGGGGGGGGAGCCGTGTGTGTTTGGGGGGGCTATGGGGGGGGGGGGGTGTGGGGGGGGGCGGTGCGTGGGGGAGGGTGTGTGTTTGGCGGGGGTTATTGGGGGGGGGGGGGGGGCTGGCGGGGAGTTATTGGGGGGGAGGGGGGTGGGTAGGGTGTGTCTGCGGCCGGGGCGGGGGGGGGGGAAGGCGGAGAAACGTTAGGTCTTGATGTATTTAGTCATGTATTCCAATTTCCCCGTGTGTGGTGTTTTGTTTTGTTTTTTTTTTTTTTTTAATTCATTCCAATTTATCGAAATTTATCGGCCGTTTCCGCCTCTGATTGAGCCATTACCGTCGAGCCCCTGAAAAATGAAGGACCGCGTGAATGCGTGACTAGCGCGTGATGAACGCGTTAACGGGTCGTTCGGCGTGTGTCCCCGGCCCCTCCCCACATCGGCCCCTCCCGCCACCTCGCGCCCCCCCCCCCGCCCCGCCCCGACCCGCGGAGAGATCCGTGGAAAAAAAAGGCACGCACACCCCGCCCGCGCCCCATTTCCTTTTTATTCTCCCGCCTTTCGGGTAGCTTTTCTATATTTATTTATTCATTGATTTATTTATTTAGGATTTATTTTTTTAGGATTTTTTAGGATGTTAGGATTTTTTTTTTTTTTTTTTTTTACTTGACTTATTTAGTTACTTACTTATCTGTCCCTTTTTATTTCCATTTATTTATTTATTTTTTATTTTAAAATTAATTTTGTTTAATTTACGTGTTCGTTTTCTTTCACCGACCCTTCTTGGTTCGGTGGTTTGTTGTTTTGACGTACGTATACCTTTTCTCCGGGTTTTTTGTTTTGTTTTGTTTTGTTTGTTTTTTTTTTTTTTGTTTTTTTGTTTTTTGTTTTTTTTTTTTTTTGAATTTACGCTTTCGTTTCCTTTCACCGACTTCTACCCCCCCCCCCCCCTCCCCGTTGCCGGTGGGCTACGCGCCGAGCACAGGCGGCGGCCTTCCCTGGCCCCAACAGCCGCCCGCCCTCCCCAACCCGTCGCAGCGAGCCCGGCCGCCCCCCCCCCCCCCGCCCCGAGTCCTCCGCTCCCCTAACCCCCCGCCCCGGCCTTTCGCCAGCGAGTTCGCTTCCCCCGGGAAAGCCGGGCTGTCCCTGCCGGCTCCGTGCCCGGGGCGAGGTGGGGGGGGGGGGGGGGGGGGGGGGCCACGCGGGCGTCACGGCGGCCTGCGGTTTCTCAGCCCCGCTGTCGGAGCCCTAACCCCCTCACCTGCCCGTGCTGCCGCCTCCCGCGCTTCTTCCTCGGTGGCTCTCGCTCGCTCGCTCGCTCGCTCCCTCGCCCCGCTGCCCGCCCCGGCCGCGGGCTGAAAAAGACACCGACCCGAAGCGCCGCTCGCCGCGGGTGTCCCCCCCCGGCCCGGGCCCCCGCCGCCGCCGCCTTTCGCCGGCGGTTTTGCCTCCCCCCGGGGAGCCGGGGCTTCTCTTCTCCGAATCCATAGAGACAGCGCGTCCCCGTCCCCGTCCCCGTCTCCCCGTCCCGGCCCGCTTGCCTCCCTGCCGACCCGCGCGCGGGTTTCCTCGGCCGATCGCCAGGACGCTCCAGCGCCGGCCTCCCCGCGACCGCCCGCCCGACTGACTTGACAGCGAGCGACTGACCGTTGGGCGCCCCGCCAACCGCCGCCCGCGCCTGGCGGGGGGCAGGGGGCCGGTTGCCAGGCAGCGGGGAGAGCGCGCATGCGCGGCGCGCGCAGTTGCCGACCCCCACTCCGGCCCTTCCCGCGGCCCGGCCGGAGCAGAAACGGCCGCGATGGGGGGGGGCGGGGGGGGGGCTGGGGGGGTGGTGCAAGGCGAGGGCGGGAGAGACCGCGCTCGGGGGGGGGGGGGCGGGGGAGGAGTGTGTGTGTGTGTGTGTCTGTGTCTGTGTGTGTGTGTGTCTGTGTCTGTGTATGTCTGTGTGTGTGTGTCTGTGTGTGTGTGTGTGTGTGTGTGTGTGTGTGTCTGCGTGTGTCCGTGTCTCTGTGTGTGTGTGTCTGTGTCTGTGTGTGTCTGTGTGTGTGTGTGTGTGTGTGTGTGTGTGTGTGTGTGCGCGTCTCTGTGTGTGTGCGTCTCTGTGTGCGCGCGGCGCTCGCCGTGCAGCCTGAGCCGAAAGCCGAAGTGAAATTAAACGATGGCGGCGGAGGCAGCGGCAGGTGGGGGTGGGGGGCACGACGACCCCGCCGCCCCCACCGAAAAGAAACCCCACCAAACCGAACTAAAAAAAAACCCGCCGCCACGAAACCCGCACCCCACACGCGCGAGCCCCCAACCTCCAGACACGGACTCGTCGAGCGTGTGCACGGATCGCGAGGGTAGCACTCGTAGACTCGCGTAGTACGCTGTCCCGCAGCCACCCGCGAGAGGCTCGGTCGCGTCCAGCTCCTGTCTCTGCGTAGGACAAACCGCCCCGCCGTTCCCAGCCTCCGTCAGCCAGCCGCTTCTCGAAGAACAGGACGGGCTCGGGGCCGTGTTTTTTGGGATTTCCGACCGTCCGACCTCAACCTCTCCCGGCTCCGTGTTCCCGCCGTTCCCTCCCTCCCGCCGTTCCCTCCCGCCGTTCCCTCCCGCCGTTCCCTCCCTCCCGCCGTTCCCTCCCTCCCTCCCTCCCTCGGGTTCTGTCGCGGCTCCTCAGCAGCGGAGAGGAAAAACAGCACGTCGGCGCGGAACCCTAGGGTCGGGACAAGAGGGACGGGGCGACCACCATATCGCACGCCCTTAAACCTCGAGAACGTGCCGGGGGCGCCGCGTCGAAAGCAGCAGGACGCTCAGCCCTCCTGCCCGGGTCTACCCTCTGGCGAGCGCGGCCCGACGCCGGGTCCGTTTGAGCCCCGCCGGTCCGGTCCGGTCCGGTCCGGTCCGGTCCGGTCCGGTCCACTCCAATTTCCCGGTCCGGTCCGGTCCGATCCGATCCGATCCGGTCCACTCCAATTTTTCGGTCCGGTCCGGTCCTTTCCCGTCCGCTCCGGTCCGATCCGATCGGGTCCGTCCCACTCCAATTTCCCGGTCCGGTCCCGCCCGGTCCAGTTTCCGGGTCCGGAGCGGCTCCGTGGACGGCGCCGCCTGCGCCGCCGCGCTCGGATCTGAGGTCTACCGGCGCCCCGCGAGGACTCAGTCCTTGGTCGACTATCGGGTGCAGAGCGTGAGGAGGTCGAGCCTACCCTCTCGCGAGCGCGGCCGGACGCCGGGTCCGTCCGAGCCCCGCCGGTCCGATCCGGTCCACTCCAATTTCCCGGTCCGGTCCGGTCCTTTCCCGTCCGCTCCGGTCCGATCCGATCCGATCCGGTCCACTCCAGTTTTTCGGTCCGGTCAGATCCGATCCGGTCCACTCCAATTTCCCGGTCCGGTCCGGTCCGGTCCACTCCAATTTCCCGGTCCGGTCCGGTCCTTTCCCGTCCGCTCCGGTCCACTCCAATTTTTCGGTCCGCTCCGGTCCTTTCCCGTCCGGTCCGGTCCGATCCGGTCCACTCCAATTTCCCGGTCCGGTCCGGTCCTTTCCCGTCCGCTCCGGTCCGATCCGATCCGATTCGGTCCACTCCAATTTTTCGGTCCGGTCCGGTCCTTTCCCGTCCGCTCCGGTCCGATCCGATCCGGTCCGGTTCACTCCAATTTCCCGGTCCTTTCCCGCCCGGTCCAGTTTCCGGGTCCGGAGCGGCTCCGTGGACGGCGCCGCCTGCGCCGCCG